>NC_141394.1:44004438-44660271 GCF_034619465.1 Leptosomus discolor | reverse complement strand
TAAGTCTATTTGCTGATTTGGCAACAAATGAGGAACAATTCGTGTAGCACAGCCAGAAGGAAGGGATCTCAAAGTCAGTTTACTTTTTTTCTTGCAGTTTATTCTTGAGTTGATAGCAAAGGTGAATCATTATTTGTTTAAAAGAGCTTTCTTCAACTCAATTTTGATTAGTATTTTTGTCAAGCAGCCATTGGGAGATTATCCAACACCTTACCATTATTCATAGTAGATCTTCCCTCAGAAATAACAAGTAAGAAGAAATATGCTTGTGTTTGTAAATTAGTTGCTGAATATCAGAGTATTCTTATGGCTGTCTTGGAAAAACAACTGGTTTTTAAACTTATGACTCATACTTACATGCCTTAAGAATCTAACTTGAAAACTCAGTATACACCATTTCAGAAATGCTACAGTGATCCATTTTAACATTTCCAATGGAGTTTTGTTATTGTTTTAGCTGAAAGTGTTCGTGGACTTACTTGAACTCCTTTTTTTTTTTTTTTTTTGGATACTCCAGAAGCTGATTTTCTTATGTAAAAATAAATACCAAAAAATAAATGTTGAAAACCCTCCAAAAGTAAATATTGAAAAAAATTGCCTACTTTGCTTTGCAATTCATCATCAATATGCATTAACCTGCTTGTACTGCTAGTAAGCTATGCAGATTAGTGGGCAAAATCCCCTTCACTAGTTCAGTCAATGAGTGAGTGATAATTAGGATGAGAAATAAAGACAAGTCTAGTATTGAAGCTACACTGCTAGTGTGCTATAAAACCAACAGCTTTGCAAACCGAAGCAAAAAAGTGAAAATGAAAAAAGAAGTTTTGTAGCTCATCTTTCTCTTTCTCTTTCAATATTCAACACTTGGGCAAAAGGTGAGCAGCCAAGTTTTTGCCAATTTGAGTCCACTCTGTGCAACAGAGTTCTTCTGCAGCCTTCCTGAAGTGAAATACCTGGTGGACTCGTGAGTCAGCAAAAATCAGCTCTCAATTGTTCTACATGGGAGAAAATTGTTTCTTTTCACTTACGAAACCAGTGCAGATATTCACTGTGCTTCAGTTCAAATACAGGCTGTAAATTGTTCTGTTTCTGAGGAAAAGTATGGAATGTATGTATTTTCATGTCAGCTATGGCTTTTCATTTTGGAAAGAATTCACAGGACATTTTGCTGCATACACATTGTGAAGAGATACTTCCACACGCCTTAGAATGTACTCTTAAAGAATGGCGGGACATTGTATTTTCTTAAATCTAAGCAGGGAAACTACACTGATGCATGACTGCTGAAAGTGATTTGGTTTGTGGCTCATGTTCTGGTGGTAATTTTTTCCAGCACTTCTATAGAATATAGCAATGTAAAAGACTCTCTGATTTCTGCAAAGAATAACCAAGGTTTGTGTGGTTTTTTTTTTTAATGTAGCTAATGCATCACTGTTTTAATACATAGTTCTTAATTTGCCTTCAAATACTATTACACATAATTTTACATTTATTTTCAAAAGTATTTCACAACTAAAAAGACCAAAAAATCAAGGCACTTCATCATTAAAGTCCTTCTGAAAATACCTCATGCCCAAAAGCCAAATGTTTGATGGTTTGAACGAACTATTATTTTATTTTTAAAAATCCTACAGTGTTTGTTTAGTGCTTACTTATTTTCATACATTAAAGACCTTATTTAAACTTTATTCAAATCTGAAGGAATTAAGAGAAAACATATCTCCAAACCCAACAGAAATGTGACATAAAGGAACAAAATCAATACAGTTCAGACGATTATACATTTTATTGCTTTGTCACAGCTGAGATTTTTCTCAGTCCCAAAGCATGGGATGTTATATGTCAACATGCATAAAAACCTACTAAAATACTACAAACCCCCAATCGATATGTTTGGATCAGTTAAACATCATCATTGAGCTCTGAGTTGTTTGGTATTTATATAGAGGTATTAGATGCAACATGGCAAATTCTCTCCCTTTACTGATTTACAGAGACCATTTTCGACTGTTGATTCACTTAGGAAAGGTCGGTTTTCAGAGTGTCTGCAAGGGAGAGATAGCAATGTATGCTTTACCTTGAGGGCAAGAGCAGTGAACTCCATTTGTTAAACAGAGAGATAAACCAATTTGTGGGAATGAGATAAGTAATAAAGTCAAATATTTGCTGAATATTTTGTAATTAGTTGAGAGGACAGAGCCTCAATAAACTAAACAGAGCCTACTCAATAAACTATAATATTTGTTGGTATCTGCTGATACTATTGGTTAGGACAGGACCTTATTTACAGTGACATACAGGCAACACTAAAAATGTCACGCATTTCACAGTAAAACCTTGGTCTGTGAAATACTTTTGCTTGTCGTTTTTTAAGCAGTCAGAGGAAGCCTGACTGTCAGAGAAGTCCTAGAAAAATAATGGGAGGTGTATTTGCTTTGGGAAAATGTTCTCCGCATTGTCCTCCCTGACTTCCAGGATTAGCTCTGAATGCTATTAATTGAGGATGACGGTAGTAGAAGACTGAAATTCACATTTGCTTTACACATCATCTGTCCCTCATGCTGGTGCACAAATCTGTTTACAGGGAGGGAACCACAGGCCTACATTTGAAACACTGAAAGCACTAGGCACAATAAAAGTAAATCCAAGTATTTAGGGTCAGTGAAGGAATCTGAATCTCAGACTGACCTACATTTGAACCATGACCAAGAAAAAAAATATATTCTTTAATTTATTTTTTTTACTCTGTAACCTTTTTCTTTCTCCAGCATAAAAATTAAAGACAGAAGATTTCCCCCCCCCCCACTTACTTCTCACAATTTATGACAGGAATTCAAAATGGCTTACTCTTACAAGCCAGTGGATGAGGATTCCTACCATGCAACAAAGTTGTGCCATCTATTATTGTTGACCCATAACCCCTATATAGGCCACAAACACAGTAAAGTTTTTTACTAGCACCTCTGTGTATGAATTTCACATCGGCTTGTTACTGTCTGTAGCTCCTACTGGACTTAACCGACAACCACACAGTGCCACCTGATGTCCTCAAAGAGTAATAAACTCTTTTTAAAATCTGTTAAACCCCATGAAGGCCAGTCTCAAAATTACAACTTGACCATCATAGAATGTTGCTTCTCAAGCTACCAGGAAAAGATCATCTGAATAACTTGCCTCTGTTTTCATCAAAACAATCCTAACGCGCGTATGAAATGATGGGGTCTGAACTAATCTTTACTGCAGCACTGTCTTAGTATCTCACACGTTGGATACCAATTCTGTCACACATGTGAATACTCATATGCAAATTTCCTAAAATTGTATTCATGCTCCATAAGGGCTTTAAAATGGTTTCTGCCAAATCAAGATCTAGCCCGTCGCAGAACCATGAGCAGTTGCTGTCAAAATCCATACTACAAAAATATTTGAAAGAAGCTAGAAGAATAAAGCACCTTCTAGATTCCAAGACCGTTCTATCAACATACACATATGCATGTGAATATTTATATCTTAATATGGATAAAATGCGTTTGTTCATCTGGGGCAAAAGGCCCACATTTGCCTCTCTGCATAGTGCAGACGGCACAGGGGATGCTGGCAGGAGTAAATGACAGTTTTTGGGGCCGGGGATCATTTTGCTTGTGAGGCAGGTGCAGACGGTGGTGAAACACAGCCATCTACTGGCCTCTGTTTTGCTGTGTTTGAGCAGCCTTGTCTTCTCACAGAAGTTCTGTTTGTCCAGAAATTCAATTTTGCAGCATGAAATCTTGGCCCAACCCATTTCAGCAGGAGTTTTACTTACATTCATGTGTTATAAATGATTATGTTTGTTAGTGACTGGCATTTATTTTGGATATGTTTAAGCACAGAAGTGAGTGAGGACTGCAGCATGTTGATTACGGAGTCTGAGCCAAGCTAAACTGCATTTGAATTTCACCACAGGATTTGAGACCACTGCAAGACTTGCTGAGGATTAGCCATGCTTCATGCTACGTTACAGTCTGTTGGAATCTTACTGCAATGTATTCCATATTGAAATACACATGGAAGACACTTTAAAATGTAACTGCTAGCATTTGTCTTTATGTCTATATTGATAGCTGTGTATTTTATACCAGACAGTGCTCTTTCTGGTTCTAGCTTCAAAGTTTAAGGAGCTACAATAAATACACATTGGTATACTTAGGACAAAGCTATCTGGAGTCAGCTATGAATACATAACATGGGGCGGTTTTCCCCACTGTGACTATTTGGTTATTTACTAGTTTATAGGGACTTAAAACCTGCAAACTTTCAACATAATAATTAAATACTTCAAGAATTTGATGATGAAAAAGTTAGGTCCTCTCTATGTGTAGGGAACCAACTTTTCTTTTTCTGTGACCTCCTTGGTTCTACCTGTTAAATAACTTAGTACAGTGATTGTTCATTGCTTCTTAGGTACTTGGAAGGTTAGAAGATGGTGCTTTATGGCCTTTCTGCAAGAGGAAAACGTTGCACCTCCCTAAATAAAAAACAAAATTCTAAGATCAGAGCATGACTATTTTCTGTCTTCTCTCAACTGCATCATTTCTAACTGCAATTAGAAGTTAGTCTAACTGGACGCTTTACCAACACTTTTCAAAAGTACTTATTTAAATGTTTTCAACATGGCTACTTTTTACCTCAGTAAAACCACATCTCATCATCATGTACTTAGCATTGTCAGTGTCACACTGAAGGTTGTATTTTTCAGCATTCCTGCAAAGACCCCTGATTTTATAAATATTTAATTTGAAGGAGATTATTCAAAACCACCTAGAATCAAAGCATATGTATTAAGGCAGACCAAGCGATTAACTGCATCGGATCAGCACGTAAGACTCATTCAGTCACAGTCCTTGTCATATCAGACGAACAACGTGGATTTTCTCTGGACAGGGAGTCACTCTGAAGTACCTCTACATGGTTAGCCCCTTGTGGATACCTTCAGAGACAGCCCTCCCAGTCAAACTTCAGGACCAGGAAATCGTTCCTGCTTATATACTGGGGAATT
This sequence comes from Leptosomus discolor, assembly GCF_034619465.1. Lineage (NCBI taxonomy): Eukaryota > Metazoa > Chordata > Aves > Leptosomiformes > Leptosomidae > Leptosomus > Leptosomus discolor. The sequence goes on along the minus strand of NC_141394.1, from coordinate 44,655,236 downwards.
TGCTGGTTTGGTGACTGAATAGAAATTCAGTCTGGGACCTGAAAAAAAACCTTGCTGTCAAAACTGAGACATGTACTCCCACAGAAAGCCTTATTTTTCAATAAACACATTTTTATGGGGGAAACTCTTTATGGAGGAAAGAGTTTCATAAAAATCCCATCACCAGACCAGCTAATGTGCTTTTGACGTTACAACCCCAAATGGGGTTTCCGCTCTGAAGGTTAACCCCACCACCCCACGCTCGGTGCTTCGGTAGTGACAGAGGTGCCCCTGCCAAACCTACAGCGCCTCAGGGATGCGGCAGCCCCAAACCCGCCTGCCACTGACCCACGTCCGCTGTGGGCCAGATAAAACCAGACGCCCCGTTTAGGCACGTCCTGGAGCGCAGCCACCGCAGCCGTTCAGCTGCCTGGCGCTACGGGGTGAATAAAGCGGGCCAGCCGGGACTCCCACAGTCCCTGCATCTTCCCCAGCAAACTCGGGGTTTACAAACTCTCCCCCGTCGACCTCCCACCCATCTCCACAGGCCCCCAGTGCTCCGTTAGGCCGCTGCCGCGGGTTGGGCCGAGCCGGGGCGGGGCGGGGCGGGGCGGGCCGCGGGGCGGACCCGGGCCTCAGCCAGGGGCGGCGCCCACGAGCCCGCCCGCCGCCAGCATGAGCTGCGCCACGCTGCTGGGGCTCCGGGGGCCGCGGCTCCTGGGGGCAGCCGCCCGCCCGCCCCGGTGGAGCAGGGGGCGCAGCGGCGGCTGCGAGCCCCCGGCGGGCGCCGCGGTGCGCATCGGCTGCGCCTCGGGCTTCTGGGGGGACACGGCGGCCGCAGGTAGGCGGTGGCGCGGGGCCGGCGGCCGCCGTGGCCCTCGGGGGCGGCGGAGAGACCCGGCCGGACGGCGGGGGCGGTCGCTGGGGCAGTGAGGCCTGGTGAGGCCTCTGGACGGGCGGCGGCGGCTGCGGCTGCGGCTGCTGCTGCTGCTAACACCGCAAACAGCGCCGTTGCGTAAGCGGCCGGGCCGGGGCTGCCGCTGGACGCCCGGGCGGGGCGGGCCGCCCTCGGGGTCGTCACCAAGGGCAGGGGCGGCCCGGCCCGGCCCGGCCCGGCTCGGCTCGGCTCGGCTCGGCTCAGCTCAGCCGAGCCCGGCCCCGCGGCTGCGGCCGGGCCGGGGTGCCGCGATGCTAACGGCGGGTTCTTGCTTGCCCCGCCAGTGCCGCAGCTGCTGTACGGAGGGAAGCTGGATTTCCTCGTCTTCGATTATCTCTCGGAGATCACCATGTCGTTGCTGACGGCCGCCAAAGTTCGGTCTCCTGTAAGTAGCTGCCAGGAGCCGCTGCCCAGCCGCAGCGTGGGCGGCTTGGCTCAGGGGAGAAGGGCGGGCTGGGTAGGGTATAGCACTGCGGCGAGGCGGGACCTCCCCGGCTCTATTCCGACCCAGATCACGCTCGAAGTCTGGTTAATACACGTCAGGTTCTGGGGACACATTTGCTTTTGTATGTTTCTTATTTGCATGTATTTACTTATTTTCAAATGCTCAGTTTCATCTAGTAAAAGCGTTCACGTCCTTTTCTGTAGCATTACTCAAACGTTTTGAGAGCTAGTTGTTCTTCCCTGTTTTTTTCTGTCAACTGAGAAAAGGGGTTGGGTCGACTTAACCATAACAAATGGTTACAGGTTTTAATTATTTCAGGTTTTAGGTTACACTCCGGATTTTGTCTCTGCTGCCATGGCTCCTTATATAAAAGATATTCACAGGAAAGGTATACTGCTCTTTATATGAGTTTGTCTGTTAATTAAGTTCATTTGCTTAGATGAGTTTTGTATGGCTTGTTCCCATAAACAGTGGTTTTTACACCAGCATTTTACTGTCCTCTAGGAATAATGTTTTTAGGAAATCCCATCACAGTAGATGTAATGTGTCTATGTGATCGTGAGGTCTGATGGTGACATTTAGATTGGGTTAATTTGAAATGTCTGCTGTAATTATAAATGTATACATATATCTCCATGTATTTCTTATTGTAGCTTTAATTTGTGAATGGAAGACCTCTTTACAGATCTTTGTTAAAATGTAAGATCTGGACGTTTTCGATGCACTCAAAAAATTTTTCAACATTCCTGTATAGATCTTGAATATTGCTTATTTTCTGATAGCTTATTCTTTTCTGTTTATCTTAATATAGCTTTGGAGCTTTCTGAGCTTGAAAGGAGAAAGGGAATTACTTCTAAGTACCCAGTACCTTGCTTAACACAGTCTGGAATTTAGAGAGATGCATATTTCTGCAAAAATGCAGTTGTTTGGATGCTTGAACGACTGGTGTCAAATTCTGTTCCAGAAGGAGCTGTTTGGATGCTGTCTGTCTATTTCATCATATATAGCTTTTTGGTCCCTCTCTCCTTCCATGCGTAAAGGAAAGATGAGAAGTATCTATAACAATTATTTTTCTGTAAACAATTTTGCATTGGTTTATTCGAATTCTTTCACAGATTAAATAGTGTTCATATTTTAATGTGATTTCAGTACTTTACTTGACTGGATGTCTGTTATCTTGCTTGTGTTTCAGAACACTTTAAGTTTTTACAGTACAAGTGACTGTTGATGCTGCTGAACTTAATTTGTCTTTTTTGTTTAGGTGTTCGTGTCATCAGTAATGCTGGTGGAGTTAATCCGCTTGCTTGTGCAGCTGCCCTTCAGGAGGTGGCAAAGAAAGCAGATGTTGATTTGAAAATAGCTGTCGTTGCTGGAGATGACCTAATGAGTGAGGTATTTTACTTTGTCTTAAGACTTAGTAGCATTGTGGTTAGTCTATGTAGCATGAGGGTGGCATTTACTGTCCTATAGGAACTTATTTTGTCTGTCTTTATGTGGTAGCCTTCTACTGTTAGAAGCATCTAAAAATTGTTGCTTTGTTTTCTTTTTTTGTGTGTGTGTGTGTACATGAAGACGATTCTTGGCACATCTTTTGTATGTGATGGGGGTGAATTTTATATAAGACTACTGATCTGCTGTTTATCTTTCTGAAGCAAACTGTGGATCTGATCTAAGGAGAAGCTAGGATGTACTTTTACTAATTGTTTCTGTCTAAATTAAATAATCCTGGATGTTAAGTCTCTTAAATTCAAGTGTGGTGTAGTTACCATGTGTTCAAATATTCATCCCTTGTAGCTGTTCTCAGTAGCTTACAGGCGTATCCTGTTGTTATTTTGTTTACAGGTAGCTGGCTTTCTGTTTTTAAGTAATTAGTTTATGGCCAATAAGGTAATGTTAAGTGACAGGATTGAAGTTTTAATATTTAAAAAAACCCTTGAAATCTAGAAATGAAATATATGGCTTTCTTTGACTTAAAGGATGATGCTTGGTGTATAAAGTCTGGCTCCACAAAAAACATTGGCTGAAAAGACGCTGTGGAAACAGTATACGTTGATAGTGGTTAAGAGGGGAATAGGTTTGCACTATGGTTAAATCTCTGCTTGTAACTTGGAAAATTATTTATCTGTGTAGGCTCTGTTACTCCTTGCATGCTATTGAATGTGGAAGATGGTAAAGTAAGATTTTTTTGTTTGTTTGCAAATTATGTGCAGTGCTTGGACTTCCAGGAACTTCTGCCCTACTGAAATTGCTTTAGTATCGGTGGTTCAGAATTTCATTACTGGTACGACAGTGAAATGGTGATTATTTGAGCTTGGCATGGAAGTTTCTGACCTGAAATGGATTATTTTCTGTGTTATTGTCAGTATGTAACTTACAGGAACAAAAAAAGACAGCTTTTGCTGCCTACAGACAACTTTTACTGTTGATACCAAACATCATAAATTACACTAGGAAATGTTATTTGTGGTTTGGAGAATTTCAGTCCTTACCATAGAATACCAAATTAATAGAAAGCGGAAGGTTTTTTTCCACACTATAGATACCCCTATAACTAGCGTTAGACATTGAGTCTATGCAGTCACTGGCCCCTGCAGCCACTTGTTTCCCGAGCTGTCTAATGCGTGGTCAGAAACATCCACGCCCATACATACCTCTCTGGAAACACAGCGTATTCTAAGTATCACCTGGAGCTGCAGAGTTAGCCTTGTTTTCTGGCCATGCCACATGACCATTAAGGCAGACACTCTTCTCTTTTTAGGGTTTGATTTATTCATTCTTCCAGCAATTAAAGACAGATTAAAAGCCTAGGGAATGTACCAGTTCATTGTAGTTGATCATCTGTGAATGAACTAGCATTCTTTAAAGACTGACTGATTTTTTTGTGTGCTGGAAAAGTGTGATTAAAAGTGTGTCTAGGGCTTTTAGCTATTCATCTGACTGTTGCTAATTTTAGTGATTTTACTTTGCTTAGAGTTGCTCTGAAGTGGATCTGTTGTCTGATACTAATCAAAGGCTTACATTAGATACTACAAAATACTTATAGATTTGGTGCTTTGTTTGCTTTCTAACAGAAAGAGAACATAAAAGGAGCTGATATCACTGATTTAGAGAGTGGCAAACAATTTCCAGAAAGCGTTCATAGCATGAATGTGTATCTTGGGTGAGTTATTTTCACTAATTGTTTTTATTATGGAAAAATAATTTTAGCACATTGGCTACGTGAAATTGGGTTGTTTTGCAAGTAGAACCACCTAGCATCTGAGGTTCACATTTACATTATTCAGGCAACTGGAAACAAAAAATTTCTATGTAACTTAGAAGTTACAAATAAACTTTTAATTTAGAACCTTGCCAGTCGTGACTCCTAAGCATTACGTTTCCTGTGAATCCTCAGGTTTTAGTTCAAACCAAAGTAATTTTAATTTAATTACAACAATTGCAAATATCCTTTCTCACATGCAGAGTATCCTGTTGCTGCATGGAGCAGTTGTTTAGGATGTTGTCACTAGAGAAGTGCAACTGAGGAATTAAAGTACTGGGACACACTCTTGAGTCCTGTAGGAGGTTCCATTAGGCTATGCTGAATTGTGTGTCAGGCTATGTACCGTTGAAATTTTGGAAGCTGGCTTTCCAGGACAGGTCACTGTTTTGAAGATCTCCCTTGCCTCCTTTATGATAGTAAAGGCCTCCCGTGAATCTCTAAATGCAGGTGTTCTAGCTACCTGTTTGTGAACAGTTGCATTTTTAATGTTACCATCAACTTCCTCAGATGAATCAATGTCAATCAAGTCTATCAAAGGGGAAGGACTGAGAAATGGGACGGTGGCCAGGTGTTCCCAAAAGCTAGCATCTCTTCAGTTGATGATCCTGGTGATGCTGTCTTTGCTTTTCCATCCTCCATGTCGTACATACTATCCATCCTGTATTTCTGTTTGGTGTGTGTCTGAAGCCTGTGGACACAGTCCACTCTCTTTCGTGTTAGTTTTTATGGAAAAACTGATGTGCTCTCTCTACTATTATCATTGCACTTTCCGAAAACGCATCACTGACGGAGAGCAGGGTATGACTGTACCTAACACAGCAAGTATTTTTCTCTGTAAAATAAGAACCTTTTAATAGATGAGTCCTTTTAAATTTGTCTTTAGTATTTTCTGTTGTTCTGGATTTTCGTTTGTTATACTTCGACTTGCAACATTTGCAAATCATGAGAAACTGTAAATGAAATCTAAGAAATAACGTTGTAAAATTGTAATAGTGCAAATGTCTTCATACCAATTCTGGTGATTCAGGATTTATTCACAAATTAAAAAAGCAACGCAAATCAAAGCAGAGAGGACAAAAGCAGGCTAGTATGAGGATGAGGCATGTTAAAAATCTGTTACCTCTGTTTCTGCTTCAGTAACGATGCTGGAATAGCAGACTCTTGCTCTTTCTTTTCTAATAAAAGCAGTATTTCTTTATAGCTCCCTTAATCTCAGTTGCATTGCTGTTACCAGCCACTTAAATTAGTTGTTCCGTAAGTTACACTTTGACAGTGTCAGCAGTGGATGCTTATTCGTAAAACAAATGATAAATTTATGTAGACTTGTAAAACAAGTCGACATCAGAGTGTATTGGGTAAAATCTAAGTTCTGTAGGTAGTCAATTTTTAAATCCTTGAATCTGATGATATTTGCAGTTTGATTCTTGATTCGAGTCTGTAAACTCCACCTAAAAAATATGCATTGGGGTGTTGATCCTGAAGCATTTCTTCTGTCCTTCCTGATTTGGGCTGTTAGGAGTTCTGTGGACTGAGTTCACGTGCATTTTTAACAATAAGAGCCAAATGGCTCTATTTACTGCTTTTTAAAGGCAGTTACTGATAGAAAAAACGTGTATCCTGTATGTTTGTATGTCGAAACCCCGTTTGTGCTTTTTACCTGTGACTGTTACTTAACACTATGCTCAGAAATATAAAATGTTTTGCATGCTGTGTATGTGCTTGTTGTTATAGCTGGTATCCTTTGGTTCGTGTAGCACTGGGAAAAAAAACAGGCATACATTTTATGTTTATATCACTAAGAAAACTTCTGTGTGTTCTAACTTTCTTGAGGGAAACAGGGCTAAATCTATAGGAACTATAGAAAAACACTACTCTTGGTTTTGTTCTTAAAGGCACGTGTTTATGCGGTTTGTGTTTGCAAGCTGCCTGTTTCATGAAGAAGGGTCCAGGAGCCACGCACTCTGGTCAAAGCTTGCTCACTAAAGTGTATAAACTCAAGTAGTTCACCTGGGTGAATATTTTTAAGACTGACTAATTTTAACTGGGCTAACTCTTACCTGACCAATCTGGAAAATCTGTTGCCTGAGTTTCTTTGAAAATGTCTGCACAGTGCTCTTGAAATTGGTTGATGTTGCAAGGTCTAAAAACACTTAGGAAAATTGACCTGAAAAGTTTAGAATTGGAAGGCAAAGTCAACAAGCTTTCTCTGGGAAGCATATTGGTCTTCATATACTCCTCTACAAATTGAAGAGTAATGAATCTCTGAAAAACAGTCTTTTCTGTTAATAGAAGTGACCTTCTATGCACTATGTTCAAGACAGTTTCTGTGAGCATCAAGGCAAGTGTCTCAAGTATGTCATTTAGGTACCTGAATTCGATAGTGTTCTGATGATTGCTTTTTAAAATATTCTTGTTGTGTATACAAAATGAAAAATTGGTTGCTAAAGTTGATTTCCTATGGGATTTTAAAGTTATTTTTATCCTGTGTGTGGCAGGGAACTGATTTTTTTTTTTTTAAACAGTGCCTTAAGAAGTAAAAGTATTTACTGTTGTGTTTTTGTCATCTGTAGTGCAAGACCCATAAGCAGGGCTCTTGACCTTGGAGCTGATATTGTTGTGACGGGTAGATGCGTTGACAGTGGGATTGTATTAGGACCACTCATTCATTCTGTAAGTACAAGTTAATTTCCAAGAAACATACATGAGTGAATATTCAGTGATTGACAGACAATTTTTGCTTCTTATGAAAACATAGATACTAAAATTAAAAAAAGAGCACCTTCCATTTTTTTTCTTTCCTTACATGCATGAAAAGTTGCCAGCCTTCACTTCTCCTAAACGTGTATCAGCGATATTTATGAACTTGTGTATCGTGAAGCTGGAAAGCGTTTCCGTCAAGTTGAGGAAGTCTTACCGTGTTTCACCAGTATTTCACTCCCCGCCTCTTTAAAAGTTGATGTGCGATGTTTAGAATAAAGGAAACGTACATTTTTCTTTACCACAAGGTGGCGATGGTAGAGCTCATTTAGGTTTGGGGAGGGCACACATGAGGTGGTCTAAAATACTACTCTTTTTCAATGGGTAAGCAGTTTTAAGTAGTTGAGTCTCTCAAATTCCTTGAATTTCAACAAATTGTACAAGCAGGATATGTGGTTTTCTGAAGTGTTTTGAATAGGTTATACACTTCTGCGAATGACCACACACTATGAAATATGGAACATTTCTTTTGGTGCATATTTAAAAAAAAAAAATGAGGGTATATGTTAGTTTCTAGTTACAGACATGCTTTCTAAAGCTTTATACTCTTCTGACTTCATGCATGTCAAGCATTGCCTAATCTAGGATTAAACTTTCACATTTATAGTTGCCATTATGACTTGTTATTTTATTCCTAGCTGTCTACATTCTCAAAATAGTTTTCAGTGTGTATTATTTACTCCAGAGAGGCCTTATCTAATTTATTGAAAGATCTTGGGGAGATTCATGCTAAATTCTAAATAAGCAGCAATGAATATATTGCTTGCACTGTGGTGAACTTGGGGAAAAATAATTTCTAGTTAAACAGAAAACATACTTCCACTTTTTAAGGGTGACTGGTAGTACTCCAGGAATGGTTAATTCTCAAAAGTTGAAAAAGCATAGTGGTTTGTTTACATGACACAAAATAGGTGCTAGATTTTTAAACCTCTGGGTTATGGAAATTTTGGATAATATAAATATTGCACTTCTGTTTTTTTGAAGAGGGTGAGACTGAGAATTTCTGTTTGGTTTGGATGTACTAATAAGAGGAAAACTGAAATACATCAGAGCTCTTCTACAAATTTACTGAATAGCAACTTAAATCCACATATAGCACCTGCCAATTATTGTTCTTTAGGTTTCTGCAGTTAAGTAAAAGTATATCCAATGCATTGTTACTCAAAGCAGCCAACATACTATGTGCAGGTTTCTATACTTTATGAAACTTCTGTATATGTAACATGTTTGTATCTTTCTTCCAGTTTGGCTGGAATAGGGATGAATTTGACTTGCTAGCTGCGGGAAGGTAAATGATATGAGAAGAAGTGGGTGAATTTATATTTCATACCCTATAATGTCAGGATAACAACTTTTTTAAGCACTTAGTGGTTTTGCATATTATTACTAAATTAGTTTATTTGAATGTTTTTGTTAAGTTTTGGGTTCTTTTTTAAGGCTCACTTAATACTTTCTTGTTTGGAATTGAAATTGTAGAACTTCATTCTGGGACCAACTTAAAAGAACAAAATGAGGAAAGGAGTGAATGATTTTGTTTAACAGCTTAACTTTTTCTTCCTGCTCATTTTGTGTCAAGAGATGCAATCTTACAGTACAGACCAGCGATTCCCAATTTTTTCTGTTTGGCCATCACTGTTCTAGTTGAGATGGTGGCAGGTCTTACCTTCAGAGATTCACAGGAGATTCAGTCAGAGGTCAGCATCCTTGCATGGTTTTGCAGAAGCTTAGTGTCAGTACTCCTGTTTGCAAACACTAGTCGTAAGTCCTAAGGTTAGGAGTCTGATGCAGGAAGCATAGGTTAAAATTCTGTCACCTAGTTTCACTTTCTGCATCATTAACTGACTGCATTGGAGTCCATAAAAATGAGTGACTACAGGTTACTTAGGTAACCTGTTGCTGGAGAATAAATGTGGAGAGACACTCTGACTCCACTGGATTGGGGACAATGGTGAGATGGAAATTTTCCCTGTAATTCTGTGGGTGTTTATGGACTACCACAATCAAAGATTCGAAAATCACAATACATAATCATAATACATTCTGTGCTTCACATGGCAGTGAGATCTTATATCTTTTGGTTTAAAACGGGGCTTTGCATATTTAGTTACACACAGTGCGGACTGCTAAGATGCTGAATTTAGATCAAGACTTCTTGAAATGACCAATGAAACTTGGTGTTCATTTTTTTTCGGGAAATTAATTTGATTCTTCATGTAAAAGTTAGTCCTTTCAACTCTTCTTATATTCATCTTTCAGAATCCGTTGTTACTTATAATGCATAATTTATAAATACATTAGATGCCTATGGAGCAAAAAAATAGGATGTCCTTTTGTTTAGCTTTCCACTTTTATTTCCACTGGACTATTCTGTTTTAAAGCTGGATTTTATTAAACTTGATTTTGCAGTATATTTAGTTATTTGAATGCCATTTTCCCAGCCTTGCAGGTCATCTCATTGAATGTGGTGCTCAATGTACAGGTGGAATATTCACTGACTGGCATGAAGTACCAGACTGGTAGGTAACCCTGACATCAGCTTGTATGTTTGTAGCAGACCAAAGATGAGGTTTCCTGATGTATCTGTGTTGTGAAAACTGCTTCTACTTTATTCTTTTGAGGGAGACAATATGGGCCTCTTGACATTTTTCTGTGTTAATGTTACTTTTCTACGAGGTCTGTTCTCCCTGTTGCAGTTTTCCTTTGTGGTCAGCTGGGGTCTTTCTTTCTTAGCTGAAGCAACAAATTATTAAAAAAAAAAATTAGCCCTTTTTTTTTAAATTATTTTTTCTGTTTCTTCTTATGTGATCTGCTTTTTGTAAAGATTTGTTACTAGCTTTCATGTATGTTTGTAATGGAAAAGACTATATGCATATTTTGGATGCTATTTTCATCAGTCTTCAGTTAGATCAGAGCTGACGACTGTTCAGTCACAAATTTTATGTAATTTGGTTTGGTTGGGATGATGTATGCCACAGTCCTTTCCTGCTGTGTGACACAATCTCCACAAATGTATTGTGCTGTCACTCCTTTCAAAAAGTTATGTGTGTATCTTGTGTTCAGACTTACTGAATTAGACTTTCATGTAGGAAGGTCCTTCTGCCTGCTGAGAAGCAGTAGAAGGAAGGACTAATGTAGCCTGCTTTGGACCAACTTCTTTTTAGGAGTAGTTTAAAAGTAGTCATGGAACGTGTTTTGCATAGGATGAGTGTGGCTGCAGTTTATTTCTATTTTCCTTGGGATGAGAGGGAGGAATCTTGTCCTGTGCTGTGTTATAAGAAAGGCAATGCTTCCTTTACCTGATGGAGGAAAGGGCTGAAGAGCAGTGGGAGAGAGTTCAGGAGAGAAGAGTGGCTTTCATTGGGTGTCTTCCTGCTCCCAAGCTGACCCTGGGAAGGAGGCCATCGGGGGGGCAGCCTGTAGTCCAGGCGGAGGAACCAGCACAACACTGTGTCCTGCACTCTGAAGAGCCGCTCTCCTGGGTTAGTTTCCTAGGGATGCCAAGCTTTTTTCTCCTCCTTGTAGTAACTGTTTCTAATTTGAAGTGTGATCCTGAAAGATGTATTCTGCTTTTCTGAGTTCCTGAACACTGCCCACTTACAGGTGAAGGGACATAAAGCATTGAAAGAAACAGGGTCAGACATTTTCACCTATTAGAAAGCTGCTAGCCCTGTACAAACTGCACTCACTCTTCGCTGTTGTGTTCAGTGGGAAATCAAATGAGAGGGTTTATAGTAATGAGACTCTCTGTTCAGTTTGGAAACTTATAACTGCTAACTTTGTTGCTCTTCTGATGTATCTCCTGAGGGTTTCATTATGCTGAGTTAAAATGAGTATATTAAACCATGAGCTACTAGAGTGGAAGTAGCTAATTTTACAGACAAGTATACATATGTTATATATGCCTAGTTAATACTTGTGTGTGTATAGAAAAATCATATAACTGTCTAAAATCGTAATCTTGTGGCTTAGACCTGACTGGTACTGACTTGAGTTGCTACTAAAGAATACAGCAGGTTAGCACCCAGTGCTGTTCTGTAACCTTGTCCACATCGATCTGCGCGCATACTTCTGAACCATGCATGATGGTATCTGTGCTCATATAACAGTAATTTATTTACCTTCAGGTTAAGTCTACTGAAGAATTAATCACAGTGCCTTAGAACTACTGGTTTTGTTTGCAAATTCAAAATGCCTTAGGCATTTAATTAATGAAATTCTTGAAATAAAAGCATGTTACACATCAACCCGTGTGATGAACTTCTAAAACTGATCAAAACCAAAAATCATAGAATCATAGAATGGTTTGGGTTGGAAGGGACTATAAAGATCACCTAGTTCCAACCCACCTGCCATGGGCAGGGACACCTTCCACTAGACCAGGTTGCTCAAAGCCCCATCCAGCCTGGACTTTGAACACTGCCAGGGAGGGGGCAGCCACAGCTTCTCTGGGCAACCTGTTCCAGTGTCTCACCACACTCACAGTAAAGAATTTCTTCCTAATATCTAACCTAAATCTCCCTTCTTTCCATTACCCCTTGCCCTATTGCTACCCTCTCTGATCAAGGGTCCCTCCCCACCTTTCCTGTAGGCCCCCTTTAAGTACTGGAAGCCTTCTCTTCTCCAGGCTGAACGACCCCAACTCTCTTAGCCTGTCCTCACAGGGGAGGTGCTTCAGCCCCCTGATCATCTTCATGGCCCTCCTATGGACCCGCTTGAGCAGGTCCATGTCTGTCTTGTGCTGGGGGCCCCACAGCTGAACGCAGTACTGCAGGTGGGGTCTCACCAGAGTGGAGCAGAGGGAGACAATCACCTCCCTCAACCTGCTGGCCACACTTCTCTTGATGCAGCCCAGGATGCGATTGGCTTTCTGGGCTGCGAGCGCACATTGCTGGCTCATGTTCGGTTCTTCATCCACCAACACCCCCAAGTCTTCTCTGCAGGGCTGCTCTCGATCCGCTCGTCACCCAGCCTGTATCTGTGCTTGGGATTGCCCTGACCCGTGTGCAGGACCACAGGAGTGACTTAGCCCAGTTTGTTTCCAAGCTGAAAATTAATTTTAAGTAATGTCTTTTTAGCATACAAAATACATTTTTCTCTTAAGCATGCATATGTTAAGTAACCTGAGAGGCAGAGTAGAAGACTGACTAAAGTGGGCTTGGGGTCCGGCACATCCATTTAAGCTATGGGGGGAAGGAGGGGAGGAGAATGGGAGGAGATTGTTTGAGAGCTTTGCTGCTGCTGCTCCCCCACCCCCCTGTAAATAATCATTTGCTATATTTAGACCTAAATGCATGAAGGGAAAATATTATGAAGGCTTTAGGGCTGCAGAAAAATGCGTTTTCCATTTGATAGCTTAGTAGTAACGTGCTGACTCTTTAAGTTAAAGAAACTTGGTAGCATGAGGTATTTGTTATTTAGACAGTCTGAATCCATTTTCAATGCATGCAGATAATGCATTGTGTAATAATGCACAATAACTATGTGATAATTCATAGCCTTGATAACGACCAAAACTGTCATATCTGCTGCTGCCAACATAAGTTATATTGCCAATAGGTCAACAGACCTCTAACAGAGTTTGCAGAAGTTATTTGACTATAGTCAACCTATATAATGGTTTCTCTCTCATTTAAGAAAACCTACATTTTTAGCAGTCTTCTGAAAGTAAGCATGTGTAATTTAGATCTCAGTAAATCATAGGGTCTGTGATACATAATGTTAAATCCAAACCAGCCCAACAAAGTCAGTAAATGTAGGGGGAAGAAGCCAAGTCAAATCTCTGTGTGTGTGTCGTTAAAGTGCCTTTCACATATGAAAAGGTGATTCTTCCCACTGCCATAAGCCTGTTCATGCAGCCAAGACCACTTACCATTCAGGTCTGCAAGCGGATACTGGACCTTTATGCTAGAGCTTAAGAAAGCCTTTCACAGCATTTATGCTCTTCTCTGGTGACTAAACACTAGAGGGCAATCTCTCTCTTTTCCTTGTATCTTACTACCGAGAGTAGGCTTGGTTATGATTAGACTTGGGTCATTTTTTCACTGTCTTTGGGGTTTTTTTCCTCCCTGACAACAGTGGTCCACATCGTTCTTCTGTCTTTGGCTGCTTGAAAAGGTGTAAGTGTACTGCTAAGAAGGACTGATGGATATGGGTTTTTCTAACTTCTAAACAAAAAAAGGAACACTTCATCAAATTATAGACTTACAAACCTTATCTGTCTATAGTTTATGCATAAACAAAAATAATTAACTATGTAAACAAGAGCGCTTTAAATTAAACTAAGTAAAGCCGGGTCAGAGCTCACATTCCATGCGTATATTTTCATGTCTCTGAGTACTGAGGCACTCGATTGGACCCACTTCATTCATACAACATAGTTGAGTTGTTTTTCGGTTTTCTTGAAATGTTTGATGTAGACCACTTCTGGGAACTCAATTCCACTGCAAAAGGATGCTTTAAGTCTCAGGAATGTTCATGTGGGTATATTGTGGCAACTGAGTGTTAGCTATGAAAACCTAAATTACTCTTTCTTTGTTGTCTCAGTAAAGTAAGTTTTTAATGTAAAACAAGTAAAGTGTGTGTTCTAACTTGTGGCTATCTAATTAAGTTTAGTTGACAGAAGCTAAACTTATTTGATTTCTGTCTGATGAGCTAAGGCACAGGTATTTCTTTAACTGTACTGGGTGTTATCTTCATAATGTATTTGACTTAAACACAGCAATCTCAAAGCTGTAAAGTTTTGTCCGGTTTTCTTGGAAACAGGCAGACAGGTACAAAGGATAGACGATGTTTACTTTTCCAGTGAGAGGAAGGCTGCTTGACTTACTGCTTGTGTGGATTCTCTGGTGTTTAGCAGAGAAAATGCAAGAAAACGTTAGTTCACAGTTTATAGAAGACTAATGAGCATTCCTAAATGACTGATTTTAAGTTAATGTTATCAAAAAAGGCACTTACTCCTTTTTCTGTTATTTGTGTAGTAGATGGCAGAAGAAGTGATAATACGTCACTGTTCCCTGTTTAATGTCTAGGCCACAGAACTCAATAGGGAATTCATGCAGTGTGTCAGAATGAACTGTGATGCCAGAACTATATTGATAATGCCCAGCTCTGTATTTAATTTTCGTTTAACTCCAGACATTGATGTCTCTTACTACTATTTAGTGCTGGTGGGTGATTAGTACATTGTTTTGTTTTGTTTTGAAATGCAGGCGAGGATAAACTAATGCTGATCAGTAGAGTAATCATTTTGAGGAGATGATAAACACTGACATTTTGCCCTAAGCCAAGAGTGTACAATGGTTGAGACTGCATAATCCTCTGGCCTGGGATGACCAAAAGGGTAAGTCAATAGTTGTAGTCCCTTAAGGGCTGGATCCAGATTGCCGATTGGGACTCACATGCTGGATTCTGTTCAAGTCCCAAATTAAGCAATGTGGAATGCCTTTTTCTTTGTAGCACCATCTATTCCAGGCATCTGAAAACACCAGGCAGCCTGTCTGATTGGCCTGAAATTGTCTAGGCGTTAAGAGTTTACATACAATGCATACTCTGAAATGCCCTAGTCAGAGGAGATAAGTGATGCAGTCAGTAAATCTTCCCTAAATCAGAGTTGCAGCAGATGTTAGGAAACATGTTAGTACCTACATGTAAAGAGATGCCTATACCTTTCCCATAAGTCTGTGCTGATCTTGCCTGACACATTTTAGCAGTTCTGCACTGGTTGTAAAAACACTGCTAGAAGTGGTAGCAGTTTCTACTGTTTGCCTAACTGCATTGCAGTTAAAATACATGCCCAGGGAGTTGAGAAGCTTGGCTTAGAGATCCCCTTAGCATGACATTCATTGAATCACATCCCAGGAAACTGCATTAGCTGTAAAGCCAGAAGTTCATACCACAGCCTACTTGGACACTGGTTCACTTCTGTGTCACGGGCATGGCTGTGGCTTTTTTGGTTTTTGTTGTCTTTGTTGCAGCATCTTACCCTGCAAGTAAGTGTACTACACTAACTGTCGCATCTTCTGTTGCCAGTAATCTTGTCAGTCTACCAGTAAGAGCCAGAATGAGATACTTGAGGGGTTTGTCACCTTATGAGGGAAGAAATGCCATTTTATCTCAATGTCTTTCTCCCTGAACCAGTACTGATCATGGCTTTTACTCTTTTTTTGTAACACTAATGGTGTGAGCTATATGGTAAAACAAGAGGGAAGGCTATCTTCATAGTTTCCCAGAGATTGAATAGTGCATTGTGCCAGAGAAGACACTGGTGAGATGTCTGCTTAGATGGTTCATGTTATCACCTGTGACATGCACATAAACTGTAACATTTCTGAGAGCCAAAAAAGAAGAATACTCAGCATTTTACATGGAAAAACTTAAGCTGAGAGTAAGTCATTGGCAGGCAGAGAACGGACAGGAGACTCTCTTTCAGAGCCCTGATTCCTATTAGAGTAGGGCAACAGCTGTAGCTAGTGGTTGAGACAGTGGCTTCAGCAGCAAAACTAGTTTTAGAACTTTGTTACCCCCAGGCTGTAGTCAGTGAGGTCCTGCTTTAACTGTTAACTCCTCACCTAGCCCCAGTTTGGAGGGGGTTTCTGAGGTTTAATCTTAGCTTGGGCTTATTCAGTGCTCTGGTTTACTAACGCATATAATTGACTTGATTGTTCAATATCAAACATGCAACCCTTGGGTAAAAGAGTGGTAGTTGCGATCTCCTTTCACAAACTGAATTTATTAGGTCTGTATTTTAACTCTGTGTTAAAAGAATTGCTCAAAGTATCTTAAAAGTTGTTCTTTCATTTATTTCTAGTATTGTATTTTATTAATTACAGGTTCGTATAATTTAACTAGAATTCGTTTTATTAGTTTCCTTTCAGAATTGTTTACATTGCTTGATACTGCCCCATCCTACTAGGGGATTTTATCACTAAACTGATGCAGTTCTCCTGTTATTGAAGGGTGCTGCTTGGCCACTGTGTCACTTTGCATGCCATGACTGTAGTTGCTGCTGAAGTTTAATTTTACAGTTCTGTGGTTTAACTCCCCTGCTACACTGTACAAATTATAACTTGGCTGTGCTTTATGGCCAGGATAAAGTTGGCGCGTTACAGAGCAGATGTCATACGGAATGTAGTTATTCAGCAAAACCTACTATTGAATTGGGCAAAGAGTTACTTCTTGCAGTGGAAGTGCTGATCAGGGTGATGGTGTGATCATAGTACCTGTGGTATGTGCTAGAATACCCCATCCAGGTAGCTATTGCTGCTAGTGACTTCAAACTCCAGATTCAAGTACCTGTCACTTGACTGAATCATGCCATAGGAGTTCCTTAGCCCAGTTTGTTTCCAAGCTGAAAATTAATTTTAAGTAATGTCTTTTAGCAATATACAAAATACGTTTTCCTCTTAAGCATGCATATATTAATGTATGTTGTAGTTGGCATCTGCTACGAGGTAGTATAGGATATATGTATTTTCTCAGTCATCCAGTTACAGTACAGATGGAATCCAGGGTCTTCTTGCTCAATTCTGTTTTGAATTGTTAAAAAATGAGGGAAGTTTTCAGAGCTGACGTGACCTGGGAGAGCACACATCTTTCACAACTAACTGAGCATTCAGGAAAGTTGATTGGGTGGTGATGTAGTTTGAGGAGGAAACATCCCTCATGCTTATCTTGGACAAAGGCAAAAAGTCTTTCTTGGTACCTTCACTAACTGTTGAAACAGAGTAGCAATGAAAGACATGAGCAAAGAGTAGGTCACTGATTGTAATGTTCTTCTCGTTGACTTGGGGCATGGATTTCAGAATGGTTTAAATATGGCTAAAAGTTCTTATCATGCTAGTGTCCTGCGTCAGCATGCCTATCCTAGGAAGAGTTGGTGTTTTGCCCACCCCCACCCCCCCCACCCCCCCGCCTTTTTTTTTTTTTGAGGCAGGGGTGTTTGGTTTTGGGGTTTTTTGTGTGTTTGGAATGTCTTCTCTCCTTCATGCAACTTTCTTACAAGCTTTGGTTCAACACTTTGCTGCAAGTAGTAAGAGCTGAGTGTCTCTTTTGTTACAAATATGTCTCAACCTTAGGGGCTGTTTAGAAGCTTTTCCAGAGAGTGGATTTGTACCTGTATGGTCTCCATCTAGCTACTCTAGCAGAATAAAAAAATTCAACCATAAATATCCTCTGATGGCCCTGAAATAACAGGAAAATCGGAGTCTGTCCTTCCTTCTGCATCCTGAGAGACCTGAATAATAGTGTTGTTATACAGATGACTGTTTATCTGCTGTCTTCCATGATTGGTTTGTTTTTAATGACTTAAACATTTGCCAGATTTTAATCATTGTGTGTGGTGAAATTTCTGTCTTTGCCTCACTATAGTCTTCTTCGTTTTGGGTTGGGTTTTTTTTGTAACGGTTCGGGTCTTTTGAGAGTGGAACTTGGGCAAACTGAAATTTAATCTATGTTAGTAGACTCAGTGGTCCAGAGTAGAAAGTTGAGTGTCTACAGTTGAGTGTCTACTTCTTCAAAACAAAAATCACTGAGGAGTAGGTGCGGGAATGTGTCGTAAGGGTTGCATGTGCTGATGACTCGAATCAAAGTGGGCTGCAGCGGGATATCAGTTGTCACGGCAGTGGGATAAACGCACTGCGTAATCTGTTGTGATGGAAATGAGTTCGCTTTTGGGTAGGTGATTGGAATAAGCTGTGTTCAGCCTGCTTGCAAGGCACATGGTGCTGTTGCCTTAAGACAGACAGATGGTAGGGTCAAAGCACACAGGCATGGCACCAAGAGGGTAAAAGCTCCTTAATTCTAGACTTGTTCAGTCACTGATCCTGCTGTGTAACACTGGGCAAATCATGATGCTTCTGATATGTGACTCCTTACTTGTAAAACTGAGATAATTACATATGTTAGGCTGTTACCTCACATTAATGTTCAAGACTAAGAATTGAGAGGGATTTTGGGTGGTGTTTTTTTCTGTAATTTTAAAATGTTGAATGTTACATACTCCCTGCCACCATCTTTCTTCCTCCACTTCCACTCAAAAAATGCAACTAGAATAACTTGTATGAAAAAAAGAAACGTTGATTCCATGCAATTTTTTGTATTCACCAGGGTGGAGTTTTTTTGTTTCCCTTTATTTCTGTAGTGGTTTAAATAGTTTCAAATACCAGTCTAATGAAGTATAATCTTTACTGATTCGATGTGGGCTTTTCTAGGTGTCCTCCAGCTGCCCTGCTTTGCAAGTTTTGTACACTATCAGTATTAAAGTTGCTGATCTCTGGTAACAGAGCTTGTCTCTTAATCCTTTTTTTTTAAAAACAGGGTTATGTTTGAAGCTTCCCAATGATAAGGAATCTGTTCAAACTCCCATGAACTTTTACAAATGTCACTTAACAGTGCGCTGGTTTCTTTGCTTACTTTCTTCAAAACTTTGTGGATTAATGTTACACAAACTATGTTCATCTAACCTTTGCTGATAACCAGTTTGGTTTTGTTCAGCACATTGTTACCACCAGCACCCAAAACTAATTAATTTCGGGGATGGACAGATTTTTAGTATGTACCAAGAACTTGAAGGTCATTGACTTTAATGAGAATGATGATGTTCACCACCTTTCGTTATTAGGACCTTTTTAGAACAGTTTTGATTTTGCAAGGGGCTGTATCTCCTTAAATCCTCTTTTTGTGTTCCTTTTGTATCTCTGGGGCACTGGCACAAACTTCCAACTTCCTGTGAGAGGGGGGTAAGCCAAGTAGCCTTTTTAGAAGAATATTAAGGCTCTGTTTTAGTTTTCAGGTACTTCTAAATTTATTTATTTATTTTAAAGTAATTACTTAAATTCTCTGTAAATAAAATAAAAGCCTTTTAGCTGGGAAAGCAGGCATTCTAGATCTCATCAACATAACCCTGAAAATGCTGCCCTGCTACTCTGATGACCAGCATGTGCTTCTTACTATGAGTAATTAGGTCACTTTCTGTATATTACTCTTGTGAGAATGTGAGGGGGAGGAATTTTTTTTTTTTACAAACTTTTCTATAATTCTCTGGTTTACTGCTTTTCTTTTTGCTGTGCCTCATAATTTCCTGTTCACTCTGTCTTTTATTAGTGTTCTGGGCTGGAGATCTTAACTTTCATCTATCTTTCTGTTTTCTGATAATAACTTCTTATATTAACATGTGAAATTGTCCGTAATGAGTGTGGTTATTCCTGTTTCCTACTTTCCTTCATCTCTGAAGCTTCCAGCAGAGTCTGTTCTTCCTGCTTTGACTGCCTTTTTCAAACCTAGAATGCAGGATGTGTTTACATGCCTTCACCTTCATTCTGTGTGTGCTGCTGGAGTCAAACTAGGCTAGAATTAGCAATCACAGTTTTTAATCTCAATTTACCTCTAATTGTAGTCATCTAATTCTTTTGTCTTCTTTTGCTTTTAACTATTTCTGTTAATGTCCTACTTCACTCCCTTCTCTGATCCTATCTGTTTACTGTTGGTATCTGCAATCTTTTGCCAGGCAATAAAATGCATTCTCTTTATTATTTTGGTTGAGCAGTTTAAGTGCTTTTTCTTGTGTATATTTCTGCAGAAACAACCAGGTATGTTACAACTCTTGATCACTTTTATTTAATTAGTCATTACCATAAAATTCTGGTATGTTGTTACTCATTTTTCTTTTCACTTTCCCTTTGTATTTATAGGGTTTTTTCAATGTTTTTGATATTCTAGGCACACCATAGGCTTTCCCATTGTAGAATGTTCCTCTGAAGGAGACTTTATTCTTTCCAAACCACCAGACACAGGGGGATTAATCTCTTTTGGCACTGTAGCTGAACAGTTGGTCTATGAATTGGGCAATCCTCAGCGCTATCTTTTACCAGATGTCACATGTGACTTTTCTGAAGTTTCCATCACTGAAATTCCAGGTTAGTCCTCTTACATGTTAAGAGATCTGCGTCAATGAACTGGGGTATTAAACTAAAGCAGTTACTTTAATTTCCATGTCTTCTCTTTATATTTCTTGTTAAATCAGTTCCTTAGAGTATGATACTGCATTAAACTGATTTTTTGAAGGACTTTTGCTAGAAATTCCTTTAGAAATTTTAGCCATACTCTTATTTATCTTGCTGGCTGACTAATTTAAATCTTTGATCGCTACTCCTTTTGCTTTACTTTTTAGTGCATACCTTGCACCTACCAAGTCTTTAAGCTATGTGTGAGCAAAACTGAGACAGCTTCACTATGATTTCCGTTTTGTTTTGTTTTTTTTTAAAACTGCATCTCAATTTCTTTGCTCAAAAAAATGTATGCTTTGTGTATGTTTCGTCATACGGCATTTGAAATGTTAGTAGCAATGGAAAGCTGTGTCTTGCAAAGCACTACTTGGTAATGGTGTTTTTCTGAGACATTTAGGTGGATCGTTTAAGTGATAGAAGCATGCTTAGGGTACAGGATTTCTACCAGAGAATCTCTGTTCAAAAATGTCCATTTGCTATCCTCAAAATTCTCAGCAGCCACTAGACTAAGGATGGGTATAACGTATGTTCTAGGTTCAGGTTTAAAAGCAAAACAAACAAACAAAAAAACCCCAGGCTTAACAGATTTGAAGATCCATAGGTTGGATAAGACAGCTTGAAAAAAATGTTTAGCTACCATCATTTGAAGTTTGTTTTTTACTGCATCTGTGTTATATATCCTACTTCGTTCTAACAGAACTTGTCTGTGACAGTATGCTGAGCGTCTTTATAAAACCTAGAACAATTGAAATCTCAAATTAAAAACTTACTCTGATTAAAACTCAAAACACTGTAGCATCAAAAATATTTTGCTTCAATAATAAAAGTACTGTAAAATTGTACAGTGTCTTCTGCTCATGCAACATAACCAAATGGCAGTCTGATAAGGCCAGCTTGCTCCTCTTTAGCCACTAGTCTTTTTTTAAGAAAAAATAAAATTGGAAACCCTAACCTTCCTATGAACTTTTAGCTTGTAAATGACCCGATATGACATGTTTGAACTTAAAATGAACTTTCACATGAACTTTCAGTTAGCCCTCTTAGAAATATAACAGATGGAAAATGAGCAGATTTCTTAAATATTTTTAGTTTGAAGTGCTTTGACACGTACACCAGTAAAAACAGACAAGCTATCTATTTTTGCTGTTTACATTGCTGGTTTTATTGTCCTGCTGGATTACTTGCAGTGTTTGAACTGAGAGGTGCTTCTGTTTTCTTTTTGTCAGTGGATGCTATGCATTTTGTTTTACGGGTTTTTTCCCTTTGCATTACTCCTTCACCTGGAACATGAAACTCTTCCAGATCCTCACCCTGATTGTAGGGATATTCTTCTGTATTGAGTGTTAAATTAACCTTATATCAATCTTGCAGAGGAAGTGATGATGTTATTTGAGTGACATATAAGATTTCTGCTGGTCATATTCACATTTTCAGATATGTTCTGATTTGATATCTTCAGAGTATTTGTGTGTAAAGCTTTGAACTGCTTCCCAAGTATTTGAAAGCACAGTTTAGGTACAGGTGAGTTGCAGTATAATTCTGTCTGTTTGAACGTGAGGTGCTGATCCTGCACTGCTAATTCTCAAAGAGTTGCACCTATTGATTTTCTCCAGTTCAAGCTTGAACCTGATGCCATGACAATAACTTTCTCCAATTTCTTTTTGGCATTAATATTCCTAATACTGAACATGGCAGTTGCCCTGGAACATACATTGAGATTGTGTTCTGTTATTGACAAGGCTAAAATTAAGTTATCCCTTCACTTGCTGAGATATCAGCAAATAAACTCTCACTGTTTGTCATCTTTCTTGTTTTATTTCTTTGCCAAGTGAAGGACTGCCATCCACTCCAGCGTACAGTAAATTGTACGCTCTCTGTGTGTGTGCAATAACGGGCTGTTAAGTGGAAGATTACTACTGGGTCTGAAGTCCTAAGGCTGCTTTCTATGTTAAGTATTTCTTAAGTACATGAATAAACATTTCAAGCATTCAGTTAAAAGACTCATTGAAGTCATAAATTTAGTCACCAATTTGCTGTTTGTGATTGTAAGGCAGGGAGGACTGTTCCGTGAAAGGTCCTCTCTTCTGTGGCAGTACAGCTATTAATGATTTGCTTTTTAATTAGGTGCATTTGATTAATATGCATCACAAAAGAATGTCTTTCAAGTTTTATTGCAGAAGCTTAAATATTGATTTTTAACGGCTATAGGTTTTGATGGTGGGGCAGTGAAAGTTCATGGAGCGAAAGGATCACCTCCTTCAACATTTTATAAGGTATTATCTCTTCCTGTGAAGTGTAAGAGTAAAAGAAAGAGGGGGGAAAAGAAAAAAGACGATCGTTATTTGAAATATAAAAACATACTAATTTGTATAACAAACTTATCCACAAACCTTCAGAGAAGGCTGGGATGGTTCTTTAATAATAATAATAATAATTTTTAAAACATCTTAGCCTACTAACACCTTTATACTTGTTGAATTTTATACTGGTGTGTTTAATTTGTTCTATGTCATTGTGAAATTTATCTGCCAAGTAATTTTTGAAAGGTAAGTAATGAGTAACTTCATCTGTCAAGAGAGCATCTCAGACTGATAGTCTCATAAAATTTCTGTTGAAAGAAACCCATGCTCCTAGTCAAATTGTGAAGTTTTATGCTTGTTACTATAGTCTTCTAGTGGTCTGCATTCCCTGAACGAATGCTAAGGTAATGTAGTTCTGGTGAAGTACCAGTAGGGCTGGATCCTTTGCTTGTTTAAACTAGGGGCAAAACTGGCTTTTACAGAAGCAAGGTTGAGATCAGAAATTAACTCTTTAGCACAGCTGTAACAAAAGTAAGTTAACTTAAGCTGGGAATTGTGCTAATAATTCTCTTTTAAATAATATAATGTATGTCTGAGTATAATTTTTCTTTGAAACTTTTTACTGCGTTTTTAAATTTCTTCTGACATTTTTAAAACCGGTTTTCTATAAGATAGAGTTTCAATTTTTAAAAGACACAGTATTTCAAAGAAAAATAATAATATTACCAAAGCAGGTTTGGTTTTGGTGAGTTGTAAAGTCAGAATACAAGAGCTCTCTAAAGGCTCCATAATTGAAGCATACTGACAAAGCATTTTTAGGATCAAGTAGTATACCACAGGTCACTTTTCTAATGCCCAAAGTTAGGTTTTTTCCATTTCTGTCAGCTTTCTAGTAATTACATGTGTATCAGCTTTATGAAAAAGGGGTTTGATGCTTTAAAAATATTGTGGAAGTGTAATCTGAACATGAATTTTTCTAAACTTTCACCTAATGTAGTGAAGCATTGATTATTTTTTTTTTAATTTTTTGTTTTGATAGGCAGCCTACAATTTCAGTACAATATTGTCTGGTCAGCTTTTTGCATTTCTTCAGGAGTTAGTTATTAGTTAGTTATTATTAGTTCAGGAGTTCTGGTTACATAATGCTGGAACAACAAATTTCCGTTCTCTGAGTGATCTGTGTCTGCGTTATCTGCATCTGGGAATAACCGCTTTCTAATCTGAAAATATGTTTTTGTGGTGTTTGAAATGACAGCAAAAAGGTCTTAAAACATAATTTATAAGCACATTTCTAAAAGATGTTTAGTTTTAAAAACCAGGCTTACAGTGTCATTGTGTAACTGACGGAGAGGTCAATTTAGAAGCAATTCCTAAAAATGACATAGAATGAAGTATACTTTTGTACAAAACATCAAATTCCATCAATCAAATGATAGTTATGCTAATGCTGTTATTATTCCTGTAGTAAATAGTGGAATTTGATATGGGCAAATACAGAAAGCAGTGGATGTACGAAGTCCAAGTGTGCAGTTTGAAGCAGAGTATGTTTTGCTTCTCAGCAACTTTCAGTGACCGTTCTGTTCAGCAGCCTTGTCCTCCTGCAGTTTTTATTCTTGACTTTATATTTCCATACTTCTCTATATCTAAGGGAAGTAACTGAGATTTGAGATTTTCAGTTGATGAACCATGAAATGGAATAAACAAAACAGAATGACAGTTTGGTTTTTACATATAAGGAAAACAAAAATAAGTTTTAATTTATTTGTTATTTATTTACTGTTGTGTCTTAAGGCATTTGCAATGTATGTGTTTAGGAGTATTTTCTTAAATATATATTGTGTTTTGTATGTTAAACAGTCTACTGATACTCTAAAATATGTAAGTTAGGCTTCCTGTGAAATATTTCTATTCTTTGAAACTCTTTGATTTGCCATCAGTGATAAATGAAGCTATGCTTTGTACACCTGTTTCAGAAGTAATTTTTAGGAAGTGACCTTAGTATGTTCAACTTGGCTAGGAAGTGACTGAATGGGCTTTATAACAAGCGAGAAATCTTTTAAGGGTGTGTTACGTCTTTCAGTAACTTTACAGTAAATGTAGAGGAAAATTACTCAATTGCTGCATTAAAGGCGAAGTAGTTAATAAAACAATGATAAGAGAAAGTGAGATATGAGCTAAATTTCAGGGGAAATAATGAGAAATAAGTTGCCTGTGAAATAGCTTCTCAAAAGAAATAGCTGAAACACCATTTTTGGGGACATTTAAAAGTAGATTGGGTAAACTATTTGAAAATTTACTGTAGGAAAAACATTTCTGGTTGCAGAGAGTTATGCTGAATGTGTAACCAGGTTCTTCAATTTCTGTTTTTGTTTTTCTATTAGGTAACAAATGTTGAAAACGCTTATCACACTAAGCTTATATATATTAGATGTATCTCTTTCTACCATTTATGACCATGCATTATGGTTATTACTTTCACTTTATTAGAGCTCTGTTAAGCAGCTGTAGCACTGCAAATTTAGTAAAATGCTTATTAATTGAATGTTTGCAGTGTATAGCATGTTCTTTTGTGTTTGCATGTGTGTGTTCGATTATTTTTTTTTTCCCACGTTTGCTTTAATACTTTTGGGAAACATGTCTGATCTATTTCACTGGTAGATTATTCAGCTTTTCAACATTAGAATGTGTCCTATGTACCAAAATAGGTAAGTACAGGAGAAATTAAGAATGACAATGAGAACTGATTCAAGAGTTTCACAGTTTTGCAGATTTGAATCTTCCTTTCATAGAATTTTGAAGGAGTGAATTTTTGTGATGATGATGATGGTTTCTTTCTATTCCGCTTCGGTTTAATGTATAGATAATGATTGCCAGAGAGCATGTATAGCGTATCAGTACTGAATCCCGTGTAATTTCATAATCACTTTATCGTTAGGTAAATGCCACTTACCTTGATGGCTTCAGAGCTACTGCTGTCTGTCCAGTGGGAGGTCCAAAGGCAGTAGAAAAAGGAAAACGCACTGCGGAAAGCATTCTGCAAAGGTTAGTCTTTGAGGCTTGGAAGGGGTTTTGGCTTTTGCTTTTCTGAGGTGATGAAAATAGAACTGTGACATACGATGGCATCCATATTAATGATGTAAGAACCCTTGAAGATTATAATCTTCCAATTGGAAGGACATTTCAAGACTTAAGTAGCCTGTTTAGGAAACCTGTTTTCAACATACGACTACGCTTCAGCTATGTTTGACAGAGCAAGAAAAGTCTCAAATATTGTTGAAAATAGGTGACTGGATAGTGGAGAGAAGCCCAAATTAATGAGTGGAAAAGCTGTATTTCAGATTAAATTTATTAGGCGTAGGAGAAAAACTCATGTGAAACTAGTTCTCACTGATTTTTCACAGAACTTTTTTATCAAAAATCTTAGTGCTATGAAATGTAGGCAGTGTACCAAGTTTGTGTTTTAAGCAAAATTATCTTAGTACCTTGTGAAATGTGACTAATGATTTTTGTTTGCTAGAACAATTCTACAGTTGTAAGGTAGACTGATACACCTTTAGTCATATTGTCATGCCAGTATTTGGGCGAGGAGGGATTCCTCTTAAATATAACTCATATCTTCATTGAAGTCTCTGAACATTTACTCCAATAGCCCCAGTCTTTCTAATTGTGAGATCTGTCTCTGTGCCATGTTTTAGATATAACTTTCCTCTCATCCTGTTGTAGACCCATGCAGCAAGTACACTAGGATAGACACCTGTCAGAAATGCAAGGTTTACTGTGGCCTTAGTGACTTCCTGCTCATGTGCCCCTGTACAGCACTGTGATGAAGGGGGAGCTGTGTGACTGCCCTCAAGAGACGTTGCAGTTGAGAGCGGGATGTGTAATTAAGCTGGGAAATCCTTTTCTTCAGAATGGTGTGAATGCTAAAAGTGTCTGTGTCCAAGAACCTACTGAGAAAATCAATGAAGGAAAAAAAAAAAACCTTCAAGAGCTGTTCAATACAAAGATTCAGGGACTTGGAAGTCTCCAAAAAGCAGTATTTTTGGAATCTAGGTGATTATTTTGGGGAAAAAACAATCATGTATTTTCCCTTTCATGTTTGCTCTTGGACATTATTTCAGACTGGACTACATGAATCTTTTGTCTGATTGAAACAGCTTGTGGTGCTGCTGCCTCTGTGACCACTCGAGAATTAGTGCAGCCTGCTTACTGTGCTGTGCTGAGTAATCCTCAGAAGAGGGCTGATGGGAGATAGCCAAAGGCTGGTTAACTAACTTGATAAGTGGCCTCTAGCCCATGAGTCATGCCTGGAGCAGCCCTGGCTTGTTCTATGAGTTAAAAATCACATTATATAGCGTTGCCCATCAGTATATTTTCCATCTCAAACACAGTCTTAAACAGCGTAATGTTTGTAATCGTTTATTGAACATGTTCGACAGATTTGTGTATCTCAACCCAGGTGTAGAATAAGAGTTAAGCTATTCTGATCACTGTAGGAGAATGCTCTGCCAGCAGCTACATCTCTTTAAGGAAGCTCTGACTTCAGTCTTTCCACCAATTCCTGTTGCAAGAGCATGTTGTAAAGCCATGATCTTTCAGCTAGCCAGCTTTGGGTCCGTTCTAGGTTAAATTCTGCCCAGTAGTCTAATAGCAACAAGTACAGAATAAGGTGCACAAATTTAAGATGCTTCAGTTATACAGGTCAAATTAGTTGGCAGCCCAAGACATTAAGCAGTTTTGACAACTTGTAATACGACTCCTTTCACTTCTTTCTTGCACGCTTCTCCTTTATTTGTTTCTTGATTTTTGAAAGCAGGAGAGATTTGGCAGTATGTGTGTGAAGAAGTATTTTTGGAGTAGTCTTTGGTGTCCTTTTATTTTTGATGGTTCTCTGTTGCATTACTAAGACACATGAAAGGGCTAAAAATTACCTACAGAGTGTATTTTGAACTGTAGTATCTCTGACTGTAATGTTTGTAGATAAATAATTTAACTTATTACAGTCATGGTTTGCAAATTTACGTACCTTAAATAAATTATCTGTCTTTCTGTGGTCATCAGAATAAACATGGCCTCATTTGTGGTACATGGAACCCCTTCATCTCTTAAATACAAAATGTAATTTTCTAGTTGCTGCAAAGTCCTGTACACTGCTTCATTTTTCAGGTACCATGCTAAATATTACAACATTGATGATATATTAAGTGTCTTAAAAATGTTCTACTGATGCAAAATATTTTTCTCATCATAACAATTCCGGTGTTTGAACTGATAAAATCTTTTATAGAGCTACAAGGGTGCCAGACCAAGATTATTGGGAAACCAGTTTAAGTGCTTCAGAATTTGCCCTATTTTTCCAGTCTGCAACATATTAATAAGTTGGACTGGTTTTAATGGTTGGATTCTTTTTGTGATTGGTTTGGATTTTGGACTTCATATGGTTATTTTTTTAAAACTACAGCGGTCATTTTCAGTTTTAGTGATTGAGAGTTGGGCTGTTCTTTACGAGTTATTGCAAACAGTCTATTTAGTCCAAATTTAGTATTTGTCAAAAACCAGTATTAATTCCTGGCTCTCTTAAAGCAGTGTGTATTTTCATGGTGTATAAAAAGAAGGTAATGTTCATCTCCATTATTAACAGTGATTGGACAAACTTGGCATTCTTGACACAATGTGCTTTTGGTAGAAATATCCTTATATGAAGAGTTTGAGGGACCTCAGTGCCACTCTGGAAAGGCATGAGTAATGAAGAAACATTCTCTTTAAAAACTTTATCTACTTTTTGGCATTTGAGTTGTGTGTTCATGAATCCCAAATAAACACCTTTCAAGGTTTGAAGAAAAGTTCCTGCTTCGTTTTGGTTTTTTCTTCACTGGTGCCTGTGATGTAATGAGGTAGTTTCATCTATTTATTGGTAGTTCGTAATGCCTTATAGCAGAAACATAGTTAAGGAGTGAATTACTGGTATGAAAACCAGGAAGATTGCATATACTGTAATTACATTTCAAACTGTCTTTTTTTTAAAGATAAAAGTAAGAGCTGAAATCCATGTATTTGTCTTTGCCTGTCATCTTTAAATAACTGGAATAAACAAAAGGCTCAGTTTGAAACCTAGGGATAAATTCAGAGCCATAACTTCCTTGTCAGTAATCGCTTGGTTTGTAGTATTCAGATAAATTTGTTTAGTGTAAAGTATTCATAGTCCAGTTTACATGACAGAGCTAACTCCTGTGGACCACACAGGGCTACATCAGATAATAATTTTGAGGCAGTTTACTAATAAAAAATCATTTGTTGCAGGACTCGTCTTATTTTCAGTCAGCTTGGGTATGAAGATTACAGTGCAGTTAACATACAGGTTTTAGGGTCTGAAGATACATACGGACCTCATGCTAGAAGGAGTATAGATGGTGTAAGTATTCAGTGGAGTGTTCTTAAACTTTTACTGACCTCTTTTAATCTCTCCGTATTGTTATCTTTTCCACAACTTTAAAGGAAGTCACTGTCATCTTGGGAATTTCACCCCATCATCTTGCAAAGAATTCAGTGTCACTACTTAGTGTACAAAATTAATGCTGACAAGGTCTTTGCAGTGTTGGGTCTTCCAGAAGCACTGATATGAAATCTTACAAAAATGTTGTGGTCTGTTCTAATATTGTTCATCTAAACAACTTTGTACCTTCTTACAAAAGTTCTTATGATGTAGACTTAAATTGCATTAGGTGTAACTCTAAAAGATCACATTATGAAGATTGCAGAGTTGGGAAATGGCAGAATAATTGTTGCCTCTGCAGCTTTAAGACTGTCTGTGAGTACTACTTGTGAAACAATCTTCAGCTATGTATTTCTGTATCATATATGTGACTTAATAATTCATATGTAAGAATAGGAATGATGGGCATAGCCACTGCAGCTGTGATATCCATGGTCTGTTTTCCTAATCTAGAATATGAAAGCCCTTTTTAAGGAAAAGAGTATAAATCTTGTTGTCACTTAGATGCACTTTAAGTATTTAGATGGTTTAGTTTGTTCCAGAACAGTAGCATTTAATTCTCCTTTCTCAATGGCAGCCTTGCAAAACTCTTAAGGTACACATGGCAAACCTCAGCTCAGAGTTTGATCTTAGGAGTGCCAGCACTTAAAATATCTGATGGTTTGTATGTATAGGAAACAAGGATGTCACATGGAGAAAGACAGCAAACTTCTTACTATAGAAATTAAGTGTTCTTAAAAATTGGGCAAGTTATATCTGCAGCTGTTCATTTTAGTGCTTCAGCTTCAATTTCATTCTACACACCAGCAGGAGTTGCTTCCTGAGGAACAAGCTTTATAATGTGGTCTTTTTCCTTTTAGGATCAAAAACTCTTCAGTGTTGACTGTGTTACTGAGATTGCTGAATCAAAATTTTGAAACACAGGAACAGAAGTTCCAGAGGTTGAACGTGTCTGTGTTCTGTTCATACAAGCTCCTTATGATTATGCATTATAATACATTCTTTAATTAAATTGTTACATAGAAGGTTTTCTGTCTCGTGTAGAGTGAGTAATGATTTTAAAAAGAGCAGTTTCTCTTTCCTTACTGTTCGGTTTGCCTTCCTTATGGTACATTAAATAAATTTTCCAAATGAAATGTGTTTTCTGTATTGCCAGCCTCAACTCCCACTTCTTATATTAAAAGTAAATAGACTGTTATCTCTTGTTTTATGTGCTTCCCATACATGTGGGAAATATATGCTTCCCATACACGCCTGAAATAGGATGAGAGAGCTGAGGTTGAAATACAGGAAATCACTCTACTGTCTTCCCGCTTCACCTGGTTCCTCCAGCAGTTCAGAAGAAACTAAGCAGAGGAGTCTTGACCTGGAAAGCAGCTGTAGTAGCTTGAGAAAAAGGGATAGGGAGTGGGGTTTGCTTTTCCATTTTAAATACAAAGTCACAGAATTCTAAGGAAAACACATGCCTGTTGGAGCTTCAGGTAGGAATAATGCAATCTCTGAAACACACTTTGCTACCACATCTTTCCATACAAAATTAGACATGGTTATTTGGGTTGCAAATAACAGTGCTCAAAACCAGAGCCATGTTGTGTTAGGCAGTATATTAACGCACTGGGAAAACGTTCTTTGCTTTGAAGGTTCTACCATCTAAAGTTAAAGAGGAGAAGCAAATATGTATATGAATACCAAGACAGGACAGGTTGAACAGTATTTGGAGCTCAGTGTAGGTGTCTGGTGTGGCTGGACTAATTTTTGTGTCAAGCTGGGTGTGAAGCTTTGCCTTTGCAACTGTGAAATCCCTGTGTATTCCAGGCTTATGTAGGCTGTGTGTACTGCAGTCTGAGCTGCTGTGTGCAGTATTGACTGTTCCTGACAACACACAAGTATCCCTCCAAAATCAAGAAATGCTTGCCTCCTTTCCTTTCTCAGTCTTCCCTGCCTGTTTGCATGGTTGTTGCTTGCCACTGTGATAGCTTGCTTTGTCAGCAGCAGCCCAGCAGCAGCAAGAAAGGGACCTGAATCAGCACTGAGGAACCCCAGCGGTGGTTGCCTTTTAGTATCTCCTGCTCTGTGGTTTTCTGTTGGGGAGGAAGAAGGGGTTATGACAGTGTCACTGCATCAGTGTGTTCATGGCTTAGATATACTGGATGTGTTTCATGTGAAAGATACCTATTGATAGTACATTGGGTATTAGTTTGTTATATAAAAACACTATCTGCTGTCTGTTAGTTTTCTACTAACCATTTGTTAACCAGTTTACAACACATTGTTAAGATTTGATGAAGTATAACTTTGGTTTGCTATTTTTTGTTTTAATTATGATATTGTAAAATAAATGACTTTAAAATAGTCTATATTTCCAGTTTTAATACTGGATTCACCTACTTAGAACAAGATTCAGCTTACTATTTTAATAGATGATGCAAGATACATCTTGCATCTGTGGGCAAGGAAGTAAACCTAGAACTTAAATAGAATGTTAAAGATATGGTACAGTTTAGAACCAGGAAGCAGATGTGAATGCATAATTGTGTTTTCTGCAAGAATATTTCCTATTAGTTATTATTTGTAGTAATTTAATGAGTCTTGTGGTAGCTTTGGGAACACTGAATGTTAAAAAAAAGGCGTTTGAGTTTGTGGCATGGCTGCCTATTTTCTGTGTAGCAACAATTTTTTACAACAATCTAGTGAAACTTTTTTAAGTTGGAAAACTGATTTCTTATTTGTACTGTCTTGATCAGGACATCTGTTTCTGTATTTATAGAAGGAAATTTCTATCCTTTAAATGATACATGATCTGGGGGAATGGTGTAACCTCTCCTACCTTGGCTCTGCTAAAGTTTTATTTTAGGGTTTGTCTACATGAGTATTGGGTTAAACTAGTAAAAATGTGAATGAAGTTTGCAGGATTTCCTACGTGATAGTATTGTGGCAGGTATTTCCCAGGCTGGGAGCTTGGATGCTGAGAGATCAACTGTCTGTGTCTCCCTGTGAGTATGTCTACATAGGAGAACTTAAGATTAAGGCAATTATATTTATCATTACAGTACCTCAGAGTACCTCTGTGTGGAAATGCCACTAGAATAGGTAGTACAGAAAAATCATCTTTCAACTTCATGAATATTTAGGACTTAGGTTTAAACATGCTAAAACAAGAAGGCCCTTCATGATTGGATTTTAGCTGATCACCAGCTCTAAAGTCAGGAAGTTTTCCTCCCTTGCTGTAGGCTGGCATGAGTGAGCTTACTCGTGTTGGGATTTTGTCGTGTATTTGAGTTGGAAGAGAGGATTTAGTGGTCCTTTGGGACAGTGAAATCAAGAGAAAACAGTCTCTTTGGGATATTCTTACAATAGCCAAAATGCTTGGTGCAGTGCATTACAACATTTATGATAAGCACTATTTCAGCAGCTGTCACTAGGAAATACATCCATGTTGCTACATTGCTGAAGTTACTTAAATTCCTGCAATCGAGTTGAAATTTTTGAACATTGACATGTTCAACAGTATTGCTTTTGGGAAAAATGTACTGTATACACACGGGGAAGTGATACAAATATGCAAGGTATCAGTATTTCAAAAGCTAGTATTCAATTTGCAGGTTTATGTAATGTTTTTAAAGAATGCAGCTTTACAGAAATGTGAGCAATTAAAATAAGTAGCTCTGGAGTTAGGAGATTTATCAAAAGACAGGCAGTGTAGGAGTTCATATCCAGTGTGTAGTTTCTCAGGTTGTTTTGAAGAGCAAAAAAAATCATTTAGTCAGTTAAATGTTTAGTCAAGTCTTAAAAAAAAAACAACCCGCCAAACCAAACTTTGGTATGTTTTGCATGCTTTCATGAAATACATCCTTTCCTGACATAAAATGCTTTCATGAAATACATCCTTTCCACTTGACACAAAAAAGGACATAAACAGTGGAAGAAATCCCCTAATATCCTGTAGTCAAACTCCTTCTCTTTTTAATTTTACGTTGAATTAAGTAAGCCAAGAATTTCATGTAAGGTTACCAAAGAAGCTTTAGAAACTTTCTTTGTGCTCATTAATAAAGCTGACTTCCAGAGAGAAATACCTTGCTGCAGAACTCCATACTTGGAGTAGCGCTGTGTGAGAAACTCCTGACAAGTAGATTTTGAGACCTTGTGTGGTTCCATTTCGTAGGCATGGTGGAAATGGTTGCACTTGTGCTTTGGGACAAGTAAGACACACTTAGGGACAGACTTTTATCTTGAGCAGGTTTCACATGTTTAGAGATTCAAAGGTAGACCAAACGTAGTTCTTACTGGTGGATGCAAATTCTTGAATAAATACAGTCTTTGCCCTCAGTGAGACCAAATGTTTGCTCTACGGCTTTTGCCAGTGTGTTGATTCCAGGGGTGGATCTTCCAGTGGCAGAAAAGGGATTTTTAGAGAAGTAAAATAAGTGAGAGTGTGTGCTTATCGACAAAGGTGAATGTGTTAGTTGACTAGAGAGCAGAGTACTGGTTGGGTTTACCTTTAGAGGAGTGTGCTCTCTTCTCTGGAAATGTGGTGGCTTTTGCAAGTTCCATTCTTCCATTTAACTCCCAAGGATTAGGTTGAGATTCTTTTTCTGTCAGCAGATCTGCTTACTTCGTGATGCTAAGGGAAGTAAACCCACCTGTCTAACTTGACCCCAAAGTTTTCTCAGTGCGGTCAAAGCAAGAGGAAAGTTTGTTTGCCAGTTCCGCTGAGAGTGAAGCCAAGTATTTAGTTTCTTATGAAGTATTATTAGTTATGGTGCTTGGTCCTTTGAGAATGCT
The DNA here is from genome assembly GCF_034619465.1 of Leptosomus discolor. Taxonomy (NCBI): domain Eukaryota; kingdom Metazoa; phylum Chordata; class Aves; order Leptosomiformes; family Leptosomidae; genus Leptosomus; species Leptosomus discolor. Next base: position 44,621,280 of record NC_141394.1, on the reverse strand, counting down.
AGAGAAGCAGCATGGTGTGCTGCAATAGTTGATTTCATGGTAGCAAAATAAAAAAGATAATGAAACATTAACAGCAAATTATAGTGATGCTGGATGAAAAGTCACTGCTCACTAGCTTGTAGCGGTAAGCGCCAAACATTCCCATTAGATTTAACTTTAATGATAAGCTACAGTTACTTTTTTAGTTTGGTGAATTTAGATGATGTTCTGCATGTAAGCTAATCTAATTTTCTTTTTTGAAGCAGGGTCCTCGGGAAGCTGTTATTTGGCTTGCTGTACACCATAAGCAAAAAGAAGCTGTAGAAATCTTCTCCAGAGAGGTTGCACCAGCTGGAACTGGCATGGGTAAATACTCACGTCATCATCTAAGCATTTTAAAGTTACTTTTTTCTTTTTTCCTGAGCATGACTAGCACCCAAAGATTTAGTTGTATTTAATTTCATTGTGCTGTGAATGGTGAAATCATAATGTTTTTTTAAAGGTATTTATGTTTGTTGTAGAAATAGGGTCTGCAGACATTAGCAAAATGATAAAATGAAAGTTCTGGGAGTCCATCTTTTTGTTCCTTGAAGATTCTTTATCCTTCTATTGCTGCTACAGTCCCTTCCTGCCTTTTTTGTTTTCCTCATTTTTCTTTGTTTCCCTACCCATGGTTACACCAATGTGCAACAGTGTCTTATTCTAATTTGCCATGTCATTAAAACTTTGTAATGCTATTAGATCTCACTGGCAATAAACATTAAGAATGTTATTCAGTTGGCAAAAACTTAGCGCAGTGTCCAGCTATAACGTTGCAGTTTATGAAGAGCTGCGCGGTATGAGGGTTTTGAAAGGTCTCTTCAGCACTTAGTTGTTTGACGTGACTGCTACTGTACTTCCTGCCTGTTTGATGTGTAGCTGCTTGTGTAGGTAATTACGACTTTCAGATATAATTCAAAGCTTTTTAATATGATACTGCAGTGAGAATGCTAATGACCTGCATCTAGCTCTTTATTTGCAGTGTATATTAACTACCCAACTTAAATTCTGATCCTGCACTGTTAAGTCTATCCTCAAATTAATCTGTCTTTTAACATTTGCTTTTGTATGAATTTGTGGTGTACTACAACTATTATAAGTTTTATTTTTTAATTGACTTGTGAGGTAAAGTCAAAATACTGGCATTTAATTATGCCCTCTTAGTTTTGAGTTTAAGTATTTGCATAAGGGTCACCTAGTGTGAAATGATCTATGCTTCTATTGTTTACCAAATGTTTCTTCAAAAAAACCCTTTACATTTGTTCTTTCTAAGTGTCATTGGAATATCTTCACTTTCTAGGAGGACTTACGGTTTTATTGTTTGATTATTTTAAGCAAACCTTTTTTTCCTTCTCGTCCCAAGTCACTTAAGTGTCACCACTGTATCCATCTCAATTGTAAGTAGCACATTCATATGTTGTGAGTTGCTGCTTACATTATGGGTACTTACCCACTTTTATTATCCATTTAAAATTTTGACAGCTTGTTTTGAGGGCTAGAGCTCAGATATTTTGTAGTGGCTTCTACGTATCTTATAGAAGAAAATGACGAGGATTTACATAGATCTTCAAAATTAAATTACATGAGCGTAACCTGAATCTCTCAACTTCCATAGCAAATCTATAATCTTGATTAACGGAGGGGTGTGTAGGTGTTGCCTTGCAGTTAAGGAACTAATAAACATTTTATTTTCAGTGGATTCAAAATTGTATGGAAGCGTGCCCATTCTGTGTTGTAGTCTTAACAGTGGTAGCAGAGATACAGTTAATGTAAGGTTGTTTGTGTTGTTTTTTTTTTTTTCCTCGACATCATGTTTATAACGGCAAGGTCAGTGCATGGTCATCCTTTTTTTTTTTCTTTTCTGCAAGATAGAATATTCATTGAGATAATTTTTAAAGATTTTGCAGTTATGAAGGCTACTTAGTAGGTCAGCATTTAGCCTAGATGAAAATTGCTTCTAAAGACTGTTTTTGTAATGAACGAAAGATGGCATTTTCACAGTTGGACCAAACTACCATTTCTTTAATTAGTTAAGGATTCATAATTGAAGTAGTTTCTCCTTTTTCATTATTCAAGTACACAATGTAACATACCTGAAAGTGAAGATCTATGCTTATTATTTATTTTATATATGCATAGACAGTCCCCTAGAAAATATCTTTTTGAACAAGGGAAAGCTGGGTGGATTTTAAAACAATTACTTGTAAGATCTGAAGCTGATGGACATGTGCTTATCTCTCCAAATTCTTAATCTGTGCCTATTCTTTTGTGAAGCAGCTGCTAAAGTTGTTTGAAGTTGAGTTTAAGATTTCAAGTTTTTCCTTTCACCACCGTTCTTCACAGAGTGAAAAAAAGTAAAAGATCTGCGCTACCTGGGTTGGGTGGAATATGTCCAGTATTGAAATTGTGTTACCAGAATATGTGAACATCTGTGTGTTTAAGGTGGCTGGCAAGCTCTCAGTTCATGTTATCGGGGCTCTTTGTGATGAAACAGATACATTCCTGTGTAGAATTGGGTTAGGCAGTCTGTGTGGATGATGGTGAGGTGCTGGTTTTGTTTCCTAAAGGAACAGCTTAAACTTTTTAGAACGGTCTGTAGCATTTATTTGCAAAAGAAAAAAATCAAATCTGTTTCAATTCATAGAGCTGCTGCTAATGAGCAGCAATGGGAAGGAGCATATTTCTGAAGTCATCTGAGGCATCTGGTTATAAACAGCACGTTTGCTTGCCAGGTACAGGACTTCAACAAGGTTTTTGGCCTCTGTGGTGTAAATTACTAGAGTCAGAGGGTATCAGAGCTGTTTACTGACATGCTTCTGAGTGCTTGAACAGCCCCATAAATGGGCAGGTTTTTAATTTGTTGAAGATATATTGAGACTGCTTCATACAGTCACTTTCAGTTGCTGTTGTGTGGTAGATTTCCATATTACCTGCACAGATAAATTCTGTGTATGCAGAGAAGAGTCAGATTTGGGATCTAAATGCTTAGTAGGCCACTTATTGATGTGGAAGACTTTTAAGGTAGTAGTTAGGAAGAGTCTTTTTTTTCTTTTCTTGTTTTCTTTAGTGAGACTTGGCAGAAAAAAAAAAAAAGGCACAGTACTTCCAAACAATAATTAGCACTGTAGTAATAACTGAATCAGCTTAATGATGCCTAGTTTCTGACAGTGGTGTAGGCTGCCAGAACTTGCTGTGAAGAGCAGAACAAGTAATGCCCACTGCTTAATTGTCTTAAAACAAGCAGAGCCCCAGACAAGACTTCAATTAAAGCTCTTGTCAGATAGATGTGTAAGCAATCTTGGGAGCAGAAGCCAGAATTAAGATGATGGTCGTTGTCCTAGGGCGAACTCTCTAATAGCACCTGATGTTCATTTTCCACCCCCTTCTCCCTTGGCTTTTTCCTCCCTCTCTGTTTCACTGAACCATATTTGCATAAGATTAGTATTCTTCAAAGTGTAGCAGCTTCAACAAGAAGCAGAGTATGCCCCATGGGAGTTGGGTCACTCTTACAGGAGGACTGGAATGTCCACAGGCAGAGAAGAACCAGAAGTCGAACCTCCCATATGCTAAGTGCTCTGGGCAGTGAGCACCTGAGGTCCCTTTTTATACAGTTCTGCAGCACTTTTCTCACTGGGTGTTGAGTGAAAACAGCTGTGGCTGCTGTCTCCTACGTGAATGGAGCATGCCTGTCAGTTGTGGGTTGGCATGTCCCTCATGGGTCTATGTAGGTTGTAACCTTGTGTGGCTTTATTCTGCCAAAACGGTGGCAATTGCGGGGGTGCACGCGAAGTGAGGTTTTAAGCATGTGTGGGTTTTCCTGATGAAAACACAGGCATGCTCTAAGCAATGAAGTCCTGCATTTCAAGTATTGCCAGCTTGGTCATGTACCCCCTAGCTCTTCTGTGTTGGTTCTCTTCCAGGAGAGTTAGTGACTGTAACAGTGATTGCAAATAACTTTCCTTTTTTATTTTTTATATTCTTTTAAAGAAAAACTGAGGAAAAGCAGGAACAAACTATAAATCCTTCATAACCAGCAGCAAGGAGAAAGGAGGAGTTATGACTTGCAGGGTGATGTGACTGGAACTGAAGCACTTTTGGTCTGGTACAGACCAAAAAGGAAAAAAGAATAAAAGGAAAAGTTTTGCTTTTCTGCTTGGACTGTATCTAGTGATTGTGAAGTACTGTGTTTAACTGTATTCTTCTTTCACCTCCATAGCAGTTTGGTGTTCCTTACTCTTACATGATATGTAGTTGTACAGATAAAGCTTTTCATATATAGCATCATCCAAGAATCTTTAGCAAGCTGTGTGAACACCATCAACTGAGCTTTCTAACATCTAGTAACATTGGAAGATCTTCTGTCTGCTCTACAGATGGTTTCCTGAGACAGTGGAAGGAACCATAACCACAAAAGAATTTGAATCGGGGTCCTTGGTTCTGCTTTCCCTGTAAGGAATGCTAGAGAGGGACTCCACCAATATTTAATGAGACCAGGCTGGCTAAAATTTAGAAATGGACAGTAGAGGAGAAGAGGTATAGAGAAAGAAGATCTGATGGTTTAGAATAAGGGTGGGGAGTCCTAAGAGTCCTGCTCTGGTCCATGGGATTTTCCTATACTCATATCTGAGAGGGAGGCAGCATTGAACCTAGGCTTTTAGGTTTACCCGTGTTGATCAGCTACATCTTTTGAGGTAAATCCAGGAGCATTGACACTCTTCATGTTTTGTCAGGTTGTTTCAGCCACTGCTTCTGGAAGCCTGAGCTAGATGTGATAGGCAGTTTTATTTTGGTAATAGTATCATAATATGAGAATTATAAATTGGAGGTAAAAGAGGTATTAATTTCTTTAATAGCCAGTACTAAAAGCCTGGTTTTGGTGACTTTCACTTAAACTAAATTTAAATCACTTGTGTAAAAAATTTTTCTAGCTACTTGTCTGATAAACTTTTTGAGGGAGTTTTCAGTTACAGTTTTTCAGACTTTGCAGGGAACAACAATAAAATGAAAAAAAATGCTTTTTCTTCCTGTGATGAAAAAGCACATTACAACAATTTTGTTAAGGAGTGATCTTCCTAATGCTTCACGGCAGAGATTTGAATCTTGTTATATCTTGAGTCAGAGATGTGCCTTTTAGCTTTTCTAGTGAATTTAAAACCTTAGTCAGTATTTCTTAACTTTTGACTCATTTTGCAGCTTTGGTTATTTCAAAACACTTTTGTATATGATACATTTACATATTAAAATACACATAAAAAAGATAATAGGACTTAGGCCTCATAAAAAGAGAGTGCTGATTCCACACACACCCCACCCCCCTTTATGGTAGATCTTTACTTCTGAAAAACAGTAGAAAGACAACCTTTTCAAGGCATTGTGCTGTTTTGGAATTCTCTATTATGAAATCTTATCCTCTGTGTCAGAAAGAAAAGATAAAGGAATGCTACCTGTGTGTTGGAATGGGCTGAAGCATATGTGTGTTTGTGCTCTGCAATATGGACAAGGAGTTAAGACCTGCAAGAGAAGTTTGGGAAGGTGGCACCTTTTGAAAAGCTTCCATGATCAGGAGTAAAAGACTGAGATTTTCATAGCTCTTCCCTAACGTTTGTTTGTAATGCTCTTTTAGCATTAGAATGTTTTTTGTTGAAGACCAGTGGAGCACGTGAGTGTACTTGCCCAGAAATTTTCTGAAGTGTTATTAAAATTGCAGATAGGAGTCTTAAGCCAAGAGAAGAACTTGAAGTTGCTGTATATAGGCAAGCCATACAGTAGAGAGTGATTTGTTATTTATTTTCTGTTTGGAATGGAAAGCTTTTACTGTAAACTTCTGTTGAGCGTGGTATTTAGTTTGCCTGTTCAAACACTTGATCAGTTTTCGCTTGGATTATGCTCTTCTGATGGGTTTAAAGGGATACAAGCTATTAAAAAAAAAAAAAGACAAATGCAATCTTTTTATCATTTTTTTACCATTACACTTGAGATTGTTAAACTTTCAGTTAGTAAAAGTCTGCCTTCTGTTTATTTCTCAATAAGTCGAAAGTTGATAATAGCCAGGTTTTTTAACAGCAACTGGCAAGTTTGTTTGGTTTTGTGCATGGATGGTCTCCTGAAAAAATATAAAAACTTTCTGTCTGTAATGATCAGTCTTAATAGTGGGGTCTTCAGAGCTATTTTCCTGTTCTATAAAGTGAGCTTTTCTATGCTTGGCAGTGAAGAATCCTAGACACATAAACTCATACTTTTAAATCTGTAGTAGCCTGTGGGAGTTTAGTGCAGTTCTGTATTGCCCAGTCTATAGAAATTTACCCTCACTTTATAAAAGCTAGCAGTCACAGGCCAGGTTTGTACTACTCAGTGAAAATATCTTCGTTACATGCAGTCCTGTCAGCCGTATGGTTAGCATTTAAATAATTTGTGTTGATGCAGTTTGTTTATTTTGGAGTCTTTAAGTCAGATATTTTATTCTCAATAAATTGCAGTGTAGAAAAAGCTCAAGAAGAGCCTTGCTGTGGGAAACTGACATTTATAGTTTAATAGGGGTTCAGTAGCTAAGAAATGTTTTACTAATAGCTGAAATCATGTGCTGACCCTTATTTCACATTAAAATGACCGGAGTTTGACACTAAAATGACAGCTGTTTAATACAACTTGAGATTTTAAAGTGCTTGAGTGTATGTAAATATTATGACTGATCTCCTAAGTGTGTTGGAAGATACTTCCAGAAATGTCCTTGTTCTAACAGTTTACTTCAGTCCCCATTTTTTTAGAATAATATTACAGAAGATAGTTTATCTGCTCTATTCAGAGGACATAGAATAATTAAGATCATATAATTGATCCCTGTAAACAAAGATTATATGTATTTTGCATTCTACTCAATTATATTGTAAGAACTGTGGAGTAGAAAACCTTGGATTTCAGATTTGTCTGGTTTGATCACTTAAAAAAGTAATGCTTGAGAAGTAGACTTCTTTGATGTCTGTTTTTTATATATAAATATATCAAATATATCATTCCTTAGAATATGTGGTAAATAGCTTAACCAGAAGGTTATTAATCTAATTCGGTCACCAGAAATGTAAAGGACAAACCATTTAGGGTCAAAACCATAAGCTGATGAGCAAGAGACATCATTATATTTTGGAACTCAGTGACATTTTGAAGAAAGAAGTGTCACCTATTGAATTTAAAGTACCTAAAGCTTTTTAGATTTCCACTAGTCAGAGCATTTTCATGCCTTTTTAGTCCAAAACATTTTACAAAATTTTTCATGCGGTCTGGCATCTTTCTTTAATACATTGCATAATGGTTTATTCTCTTGGAAAAATATACAGGTTTATACAGAAATATTTATTATTTTTTGACAGAAGTAGATTAAAGAATAAGAAGTAATAAGCCAAAATTGGATTGGCCATTAAAGTAGGATTTGAATAGGGTAGAGGAACTTTTAAGGAGACAAAACATAAGGCTGTCCTGCCATCAGAAAATCCAGTGGGGAATTGAGAGCTGGAAGGAATGAAGCTTATTTTGCAGGGAATTTGCATCTTGTAGGCTAATTGCAGGTTTCAACCAGAGCTTTTCCTGCTGTGGGGCATTTTACAGGTTGTCATATCTATGGCACAGATCATAATGTATTAGAACATGGTGGTTCTACGTATTGAAATAGGTGCTTGTTTGGGCTGATTTTAAGCATTCCTTTTGCCAGGGCTGGTTTTCAGTGGATCAACACCCTGAAACGCTTGTGTGAACGCCAGAGCTGGTGCAGGAGAGGAAAGAAGAATGAGTGACAAAGGATGAGGGAGCCGTGACAGCCCCGAATGAGGGCAACATTGGTTTTCCCAGTACTCTTTTGTTTGCCTGCTACCACTGTTCATTAAATTTATCAGAAACTTGCTGTCTTCTCCAGCATATCATGTATGAGCTTTAAAAGTACTAGTATTTGCAAATCCATACTTGGATGAGCTTTGTAGGGTGAGGGGAGAAAATAAAAAAGTTTGAGAGGCAGCTGGAGAGAGAAAACAAACATTGAGGATCAGAAATAGTGGAACTGCTGTGTCAAGGAAGGTATCCTGAGTGGACTTCACCTTCTATTATCTACATGCAAATCAGTCACTAAACTGGTGCCAAATCATGGGGAGGTGGTGGTTGTGGGGTGTTAGCTTGCTTTGATATTCTTGAGAGTCTTCTCCATCCTTCAGATTTTGGTGAAATTTGCCATTGGACCCAAAATATGGGGTCTTGCAGGTGCTGTGGAAGAATCATGAACACAAAGGAAAAAATCTGACAAATATAAATACACGTGCAGAGAGGAGGGTGGCTTGTTTTTCCTAAGGTAATTGGGCTGAAAATGGTTAAGATTGAAAGTAGGCTAGAGGGAAGAGTCATAAAATGAAAAGGCATGTTAAGACTGTGTGAAGAATTGTGCAGATTAACCAGAGAGAAGCACTTGCTAAATAATAATTGCTGCTTTATTTTGTAGATTTAGTGTAGATTCAAACCTTTAAGCACAGAATCCAAGGGAAGGGTCCTATACTAGTGCTTAGTCACCTAGAAAGAAGTAAATCTAGTGGACTTGGTGCCTGATATTTCTCCAGTTGTGCCATGTGTTTGGGAGTTAATGAAATCGGTGGAATTCAAGTGATATAATCCCCAGTACTGACTCATTGCTTTTAAATGCCCAGCCACCTGGATCAGGCTAGGTCCTCAGGCCCTGTGAGGGAAAATGTTCTTGGAAATGGTGGGCTTTTGGATCATATACGCTTGAAACAAAGTAAGTATCATGCTATTTGGTATGATCACACCAAACAAATGCTGTACCTACAGATGAACATGAACCGAACATAAATAGTTTGAAAGGAAGGTCTCCAACTTTAAGGCATTCAGCTCATTTTGCAGTGCATCAGTTTTGTGCCATTCTGAGGCACAGAAGCTGGCAGATAGTGGTGGCGAGTTGTTCGTCAACTTGAAGTGAAGCAGCTTGTTCAAGAGGGTGACTGGTGGCAGATGGGATGACACTGTGCTTAGTGGTACTTTATCTGCTTTGAGGAACTAATGAATAGAGCTCTGATAGCAAAAAGTGGTCATGTAAAGTTTCTGGGAAAGGAGATCAATAGCTTCAATTTAGCTGATAATCTTATCGACTTGATACTGCAGCCTGATTGATACTGTCTACAAGTATGACAAATTATTCGTGTCATTGTAGATAAAGATAGTCTTCTTCCAGAAAGGAGGGAGGGAAAGCATCTGTGCAGATGTTTAAACAAGCAATGTAAAGTAAGCACCAAGTAAAGTATGAGTAGATCTGTTTAAAGAAGGTGTCTTGGGACAACAGTTGATCTAAGGAGATCACAATTAACTTAGCAGAAGTAGATCTGGCTGCAGTGACCAACCCGCTGTTACCTGGTTATGCTTCACCTTCCATTGCACTCTTTCATTTGTACTGGAGAAATGTAATGGGGATCTGAGCCCTGGGTTGAGGTGAGGTGGTGTGCTCTAGTGCTGTTCACGCAAATAATGAATCACTGATTATAAGCCATATTCAATTTAACATTTGCTTCATCTTCTCTGCCTGAAGCCTACGTAGGAGTTGCATATAGGTAAAGTCAAATTGTACTTACAAGCGCTCACATCTCACTTACGTTAACATAAAAAATGGATTGGATGATCGTAAGATAGAAATTAATAATGTTGCAACTGGGATGTTGGTGTAGCTTTGCTCTGCAGTTGCATTTATGTGCAGGGGTAGCTGTGGTATCTCCAGAAGTTACAGTAGCTTGTGCTGGAGAACTTCGTCAGACTAGTAATAGCAAGCAGTAGTAGAAGGTTATCATAGCCTCGAGGTGTGAGCAGTGGTTGCTTAGATGGATTGTTTTCTTGTCGGTGTTTAGAGAAGTGCTTTGTTGTAGGAGCCAAGTTCCATTGTGTGAGAGCAGGCAAGTAAAGAGCTTTCTCTGAGAGCTTTCAGGAAGTTGAAAGTGATGTCGGAGCAAAATCTGGTATCCTTAATGAGCAGTTCAGCTGCCTAGCAGGAAGTGGGCCATGTGACAATCCACAGATAATTTAAATTAACTAACTTCATGAACCTATATTTTCAACATGACCTTACCATATCCAGCTTCCTCCCCCAACAACCTAAATAAACAAACTAGGTGTGTAATTCAGTAAAATAACTGCAGCTGGTTTTAATGGTGAATGGCAGTTTTCTGCTTGAACGAGTGCACGGGTAATATGTATAGGGCTGAATCTTCATTGTATAATTTAAAATTGTGTAATGTTAATGTAAGAGATTCTTTCACATTCTTGCCACTACATTTTTTGAAGCAGAACATACTGGGTAGGGAGGTAGTTATTCATGGCTCTACTCTTTGAAGGCACTTTTTTTTTTTTTTTCCTTGTGCTAAGAACATCAGGCTTTTTTTGGGAAAGTGGGGGAATTAATACTGCCACCCCAATCGCTTCCAGTTATTCACAACTGTAGCACCTTTTGAAGGCTGGTTGGTTTCTTTTGAGATTGGTTGGTTTATTTTTGAGCTGCTGGCTAAAAATACAGTCAGTGAAGTCTGTTTATCCTGTATATTAGTTATAATGTGCAAGTACTGTACTAGCACACTGGCCAAGCTGGCAGAGTGATTAGGGACTAGCCTTAGGCAAAAGACCTCTTCTGTAACTTTGGGGTTATCTACTGTAATTACCGTCTCTGAATCAGTCATTCAGATGTGCACTGAATTTTAGTTTTGTTGACTCCAAATGTCCTGATTATAGAGCAGTGTGATCAAGATGAAGGCTACATAATAGCATCCCCCTTCAAAAACTTCATTAAAACACCGTGCTAACCACTATTTCAGGGAAATCGTTTCCAGCGAATGTGAATATGGCAGGGCTCTGTAATCTGTGGTACGTTGTACCATCTATGCTGCCACTGGTACATGTCCACATTACCAAGGCGCTGAATCCAAGCTAAACCAGCCTGCTGAGAAGTAGAGGTTATCAGTGTGAGCTTAGTACCACAACAGCACGGTTCCGTGGCTTTTAGTCTGTTTGGAGCACAAACAGAGGGAATTCGCACCTGGAGGAAGCCTAAAGCCTGGTTTAGCCGGGATTAGTTTGGGTAAATACACCATGTGGGCCGCTTTATGCAGTGTTTGTTTTTAAGGGACAGCTGAACACGCTTGTTAATTCCTAGACTGACTTAATGTATGCACTTCACTGTTTCTTTCCCCTGCAATACTTACGGACCTCTGATATATCATGCTATCCATGCCAGAAAGAAGGGTGAGATGCTATGCTCAGGATGAGGAGAGCAGAACTGTTTCTTTCAGAAGTGCTGAGCTGGGTAGATGGGTTTAATGGTGGTAAAGCCTTGCAACCTGATACTGAGAATAAACAAGAGTCTAATCACAGGGCTGACATACTGTGACTTAAGCGCCTAAATTACCTATGTATCATAGGCAGAGACTGGGTTCTGTGGTACCCAGCACCTTAAAAAAGTGAAGTTAGACAGTGAAAATGCTAGAGAAGAAGGTGCGAGTTAATCTGAAACAGTTAATCTAATAAGCAAAGTTTATTTATTATTATTATATTAAAACAAGTATTAAACATGGTTCAGGCCAGAATTGTTTGTCTGCTCTCTTTAAAAGTAAATAAAACAGCAGCAACATAAACCCAAAGCTAAGTTCTTTTTCTAGTAGATGTATTGCCTGACGGGCATTGGTGTACAAAATATTTGGAAGAAAAACCTAAAGATTTAGTTTACACTTGGCACATTTTGCAACAAATTCATTTGTTTGTTAGAAGTCACAATACCTTTCATGTGTTTTGCCTTTTTATTTGTATAAAATGTTCAATTTTATTAATTTATGAGAATGTATGTAATTTGCTGTAATTACTAAATGTGCATTATAGGAACGATTCACATTACAGTAGGGTATGAGCTCTAGTGTTTTGAAGGTGGCTTTAACAGTTCTTTTGTGAATTTAATTTCCATTTCCAGCACCCGGCCTCACTGGAGTTGTTGGAGGGCGCCCCAGAGCGTAAGTTAACTCCTGATCATTAACTTGTGACGGGTGATAGTAGTGTTCCTACCACTCACCACCGCAAGCTTCCCCACCTTGGAACAGAAACCATGGAAGCAACTAAAGTCTTTCCGTTGTGCACTAGGCTTAATAACTGATAACAAGATCAGTGAGCGCTGTAAGAAATGTATGCAAATAGTAAAATGCTGTATTGAATTGTTGAATATGTTACATAAGTCTCTGACCAGTTCATAACAATGTCTTTGCTTAAGGAGCTGTAGGGAGAACTTTAAATGGGACTTTATGGCAGGGCAGTACAGCATGTGCTGATACATGCAGATTTCTGGAACAGATTTCGCTTGTACCTGTTAGTATGGAATAAGGGCATAGCAATTTCCGTCTCTACCAGCCCACTTCACCTAGAAATGTGAAGTCAAATGTCCCAGAACATCCCACAAAATGTTAGCATGAACGCATTACATGAGTGAGCTGAACAGAACAATGTTGAGCATAAAAAAAAGTAAAAAAATCATGGTTTGATTCAGAATTTTTCTAGTTATGGCTAAAATCTGCTGGTGATTTGTTTGCTCACCGTTCCGTACTTATTCATGAGAGCATCTAAAACTTTCCTGTCCCTAAGCAAATACTTCAGTATGTCTGTCTTGCATGTGGAGATGGGGGAAGAAACTGTAGATGTATTTCCAGTAGCTCTGTGTAACTTGCCTAGGTGTCAATGTGGGGCTAATGACAGTGCAGGAGACTTCAGTGGCATGAAGTGCGTCCCTTGACAAGAAAATATTTTTGGTGTTTTTGCTACTCCCCCCTGTAAAATTTTCTTGCTTTTTTTTAAACAAAACCTTACTTTCTTAATAATGAAATTTAAGGAATTTCTGTACTTCTCAGACCTTCCAGAATAATTTTTTCATTTCCCAAATGTTTGTCTGGTGTATGAATAGTCTAAAGATGTATGATCTAATTCGTTAATTTCTGGTTAAGTGCATTTATGCTTGTGGGTTTGTGTGTCTAGGTCTCCAGTTCTGAAGCCATTTTTCTTCTATTATCCCAAAAGCAACGTTCAGGTAAGACTTACTGCTTAAAGCCTGCTCTGTTCTTTCTGAAGTGATTTGAAACAGTCTGCTGACTCTGGCATTTTTCGGTGACTTCGAGTCCTAAAACTGCAAAGTATTCTGGTAACTGATTAAAAAGTGTTTTCCCAGAGACTGGTGTTACTCACACAGAATGTTCTACAACAGTTGAACTTGCCACTCTCGCATTTTAACTGCTGTCAGTTTTGAAATACATTGCATCAAAACCGAACTTCTCTTTTCAGGTTCTTAGAATTATAGATTTGAATTATTTTTACTGCATTTGCAAAGAGTGCTTATGAAAATGACAAATTTTTTGAAACTTAATGGTCCCTCTTTAAAGCAAAGGCAATTGGGTGTTCAGAGACTTGAACATTAATCTTGTGAACCTGGACACATCTTCTGACTTTTTGGGGTGTTTAAATTTTGTATGAACTATTGGAAATAAGTATTAAAATCACTGAATTTCCTGTGATTCACACAGGCTTTACCTTAACAGAGACTTGGACCTTTTCCTTCCAAATACCCTGTCTATAAAAATAGCAGTAGTAATTAATGCTCTTGCCTGTATTGCAAAAACTGTAAAACTATGAAAGCCTCTGAGACTATTGTGATGAGTATCAGGGAGGAGCCTGCGAATGACATCTATCTCTGTGGCCTTATTCAGTCCATAACAATAGTTTCTTTCAGTCTGAGAAGTTACGGTTCAGATCACTAGGCAGTCCTAGGTGAGAAATTACAGTGTAAGATGAAATGTTGAGCTACAGCCCTACTTCTTTTCTGTTACGCACGTACCTCTGTCTGAATTGAAGTCTTCAAGATAAACTTCAAGAAACTGGTTTTACTGAAAACAGAAAATGTTTGAATTTATAAATGTTAGTCCCTGCTTTTCAGAATTCCATCAAATACTTAATTTATCCTTTGGAGACTGCAGACAAAACTGCGTATATGCCCTTCTTTTTCCAAGGCCTTTAACTTCCTTGTAGCTATTCCATACATCTCATGCCAAGGCATCCTAATAACGGTGCTTCTCTCTCAGTAAGAGCTTTCTTACTCATTTGCCGTCAAGAAAGTGGCCACAGGCCAGGACGGTGGTCAGTGTTAGACCGCAGGTATCGTGACAGGCTTCTGCTTAGGGTGGTGAAGGGAAGCCTTAGGAGCACAGGCAGCAAGTGAAAAGCCAGGGGTGGGGGCAAACAAAAGACAATTGATTAATTGTTTTACAAAGTTGGGTTTTTTATCAGCAATGAATTTAAGTGTTCTAAGCATTTCAGAAGAGGACTGTTTCATTTTCATTGTTTAATACACATTCAGTGCTTAGCACAAATAAGCCCAGATGTTACATTTTTCTTTGAGTAGCACTCTGCCTTAGTGGGAAATAATTTAAGATTAATTTTAGAGTAAATGCTATTTAGTTATTAAAACTAAGTTTAGAAACTATCCATAGTGGAAAAGCGTTAAACCCACCCCCACCCCCTATTTCTTGTTGTTTAAAGAGGTTCAAGTACTGATTTTTATTGTCACATTTTGCTTTATACAAATGGCTTGTCTTTGCCAAGTTTAATATGAAATTATTATCTTTATGGAAGTTTAGCCTACCACTGTTTTGTTCTTCAGGTTAAATCTGAGCTTACTAATTAGCACTGTGTTCCAGACTTGGTAAAATGCTGTTGAGATTAAACAGTAACCTAATTTAGGAGGGAAAGAAAGCAGTGTCTCATCTATTCTTTTCAGTAAGGAAAATCAAAATCCTTGCTCTGCAACTAATCTGATGAATGCACTGATATGCTATTAACAAAAAGCCATGTGACCTATTGCTGTTGTACTGCATTAATGTTGAAGGTTACATAAAAGTGTGGTGTGAGTGCTTCAAGTATTTGATTCGAAGTTTTAGCCATGTATTAACAACAGTGGTCTAGCTAGAGATTACAGAGTAAGGAAGGTCTGAATTAACTGCTTTTCTAGATTGGAAGTTCAGTTACAAAGAGTCTAGTTGCTTTAGTTCAGCATTTGACCTAAAACCAAAAAAAACTACATAAGGAGATTTTCAGACATGTTAACATTACCACAGTGGGTTCTTTTGTTTTGCGTTTGATAACCTTTCTGGGTATCGGTTTGGATTCAGTATCTCGTTTGTTGTTGCCACTGCTCTTAATGCAATTGTCCCAATATTATCATAGATCACCGGTGGTTTTACAGCGCAAACAGTAGTTATTTTCCATGTGTGCTTTTTCATACTTAAAAAGTAACCTAAAACTTTCCCCTAGGGAGAAAAATTTCAGCAAACCTACTGAAGGCAAGAACAGCTTTTCTGAAATATTTTTTGATTTTTGATCTGCCTCTTGCGTAAGCATTGGAGCCTTTGTCAGTATTAGCTATTCTCTAAGCACAATTTTAAAGAGGGCCGAGTAGAATTATCTTGTGTTCGCTGACAACTGAGCACTGACAACTGGTGCAGCGCAGTTGATGTATGTTGTTCTGTTGTGGCAGTGTAACCTGATTGTATGTCAGTCTTCAGTACTCGGAGTCCTCCAAGAGATTAAATGAATGCTGTTAATCTTTCTACAAGACTGTGCTATATGATTTAACTTTGCTCACATCTAGAGTGAGCAGCCAAATTAGCTGATGAAATAGCATACTTTACTATGTAATTTTTTCAGATTTCTTTGAGGGGGTTGGGGGGTGTAGGGAGAGCTCATCATGCAAGATGAACAGCATGACACTTTTTTATTTTATGTTTTCATCTCAACATAAACCTCAAATCCAGTATGAATTTATTTTTTATGAGTTGCTTTCACAGAATTTATTTGAAGACAAATATAGGATCCAAAGTGAAGTTTGCCATTAATACAGACAGAGACCTAAAGAAGAAAAGGGGGGTTATATCATGAAAGAGCTGGAAGCTTTCAAGTTTTGGGATCCAACTGTTGAGTTGTGACACAAAATTCCATGCAGTGCTGCTGCATAAAGAGTGAGATGGAAAGAGAAAGATATGTCTTCCTTTAAAACATACCCTGCTGGATAGAGTGTTTCTTTGATTTTTTTTTTTTTCCTTTTTCCCTACACAAAGATTTATTTTAGGTTTATAATGGATCATTATTGTTGTGACTTTTTAAAAGGGAGCAACAGAATCTTATCCATACAGTTGTTATGGAAAATGTACCAGATCAATACTTAAAAATACGCTTTATTTATTCACGTCACACTGGATTTCTAATTTGATGATTTGAAAATGGGTGGTTTTTTTCCAGATCGACATATTTTTAGATGGACAGTATGTTGAAACATTTGAGGAGGATCT
This sequence comes from Leptosomus discolor, assembly GCF_034619465.1. Lineage (NCBI taxonomy): Eukaryota > Metazoa > Chordata > Aves > Leptosomiformes > Leptosomidae > Leptosomus > Leptosomus discolor. The sequence goes on along the minus strand of NC_141394.1, from coordinate 44,604,868 downwards.
CACATTTACATCAGATGAGGTTGTTTCGTTTGAGCCACCTGAGATTAGCAGTGAATTGAAAGGTTTGTTCCGTCTTTTTATTTGTGAATGTATCGTTTGCTGTCTTTGTCCTGGAAAATCGTGTGCTAGATTTTGTCTGTGAAACATATTTTACCTCTTTATTTGATATATTTTAAGTCAGTTGCAAAACACTTAAGCTACTTTTCTTGGAAGGAAGGAGGTTAGCATCACACAATATAAAATGTATTTGAGACTATAACAAGTATGTAAGTAAATTTTTATTCGAAAAGCCTAGGCCTTAGACACAACTGAAGACAGTTGAATGCTGGCTTGAAATTGAAACATGGTTTCAAAGTGTACTACAGTCTTCCTTTGTTAATCCTGGAAACAGTCAGCTTTACATTATGTCAAAATAGTTGTGTTCAAATGGAGGACAGACTTACAGAATGATTAGCATTTAGATAATTAAAATTTGGCCCTATTCGATACAGCAGCCTTCACAAAATGTACAGGAATGGGATCAACCTGGAACAGGGGACTTTTAAAGAAAACATGGCAGGCTAATGATCCAGCATGGTAATTCCTGTGTTGTTGTCTGACCAAATCCTCTGCAGAAAGAAAGGAAGAAACTTGAGAAGGGCATTTAAACCAGTGAGCTAAATGGAGCAGGTCAGGATGTCTGCAATGAAAAGGAAGTGTTCAATCAGAGTTGTTCATACAAGCTAAGTACTAGGTTACTGATTATTGAAAGTGCTAGACACCTGAAAATTTTTAGATTCTTTCTAATGGCAGAACTATATACTGTATTTCTTAACGTATACCACACTTCATAATTCTCTTTTAGTCCAAACAGAATCTTTTATTACCTTATGCCTGCTCAGCAGAGAAAGGAGAGAATTAATTTAAAGCTGTGGATAGATATTTTCAGTTCTAAATCAGATGACTGTACCTAAAGACTACTTGTTAGAAATATTTCTAAAAATAATACAGATGCTGAAAGAGTAATTCAGGTATTTCAGCCAGTGTATACTCAAAAAAATTAATGCTGTGAAGGCACCAATATGTTAAGATTTATTCTGGATAGAGGTGAGTAATATTTCTCAAAACTGATAATAGAATAGTATAACAACTAATCATAAGTTAGTAGGGAATGTTCTGTATCACGTGGAGAAATTTTGAAATACACATGTGTTTTGTTATTTGAAAGTCATTAATACTGGATGCCTGATTGCCATGCATGAGTTCATTTTCCCCATTTATTCAAACATCTCTTCAATGCGATGGTTTGTGTCACGCAGAAACAAGTATGTTTTCAGCTCTTGTGCCTGTTGCAAATATAATGTCACACCAGAATCTCTCTGAGGCCAGGGAGTTCCCAGGAGGGCAGTGGGCGATTTGCATCATCAAACTGGGCAAGTTAAATAATAGGAAGTCGTTGTTGTGTTTAATGAAGGGGTTAGCAAAGGTCCTGGTACATTTTTTGTTTTCAAGGTGACTACAATGCTAAATATTGGAGAAACAAAACGCTATTAGATTCCCTGTTGCCTCCTTACCATTTGAGAAAACTTTCTGAGGTGCCTGTCATCAGCATTTAAGTACTGAATTCTTCAGGCTTTATTCAGGCAAAATCCCACTTTTGAAGGACAGCAGAGCTCCTCTGGTTGTTTCCCCTCAGAAGGATCTTTAAACTTTTGCCCTTAGTTGTAAATACAGATGTTTTCTCTATGTGACTAAATACTTACCTTCTTCTGTGGCATAATGCATGGACAGCATGGATGAGAAATAGACAAATGGGTTAGGCTGTAGGACTAACTTCTGCTAAAACATTTTCTGTCAGCATTTAGAGGAGGGAAGTATTTTCCTTAGTTTCATGGTTATCTCAAGTGCGAGGGACTGTTAGTTGTCTTTGAATAGATAAGAGAAATATGTGAAAATGGATTTCAAAAATGCCACTAGGTGTGGTTCTGGGAGGGTGGAATTTGAATTTACCGTTTGCCTTAGCTTTGGAGGGAATTCTTTTGTAGATTTGTTTAAGATGTTTATTAAATGAAAACAATTTCCTGATAAACAGATCATGAAGGATAAATCAATTAGAGTAATAATAAATGAGAGCACCAGAACACTGCCTTGAACTAGTTTTGTTTAAAGGGAGACTGTCAAAGACTGCCTGTGTAAAATATCTGATGGAGAAAAGACAGCTTATACAATTTAAACATTGTGATACTTCAGCCTTTGAAGCAGTACTATATTTTTTTCTTGAATTGTGTTTTGAATGAAATTATTAAAAATAATGTGATTTCTGTGGTGTATGAAGTGTGGTAGTCTTGTCCAAAATGAATGAATGATGAGCTTTAGTTGGATTTTTTCACATCTTCTCTCAACGGAGGAGTTTAATAAAAAACAATATTCCCAAATTAAATATAATACACCATTTAATATTTTCTGCCAAGTTTAGTGGCATGTTTCTGCTTGCATTTTTCATGGAAGTGAACATGGAAAAGACTGTGAGCATCAAGCTCAAAACAAACCTCCTGTGTCAACCGTTTAACTGTATACTTTCACTATTTCAAATTTCAGGCTTCCATGACTTAATACCAATGAGGAACCATTGTGCCAAACTAAACTATAATCACTCTTTCAACTCATCTTTTATAGCACCTACTGGGTCGCTGTCAAACTTTAGGTCTTGGTTAAAGCAGTTTAATGCTGATACGTTGTTGTTTGAGGTGTGAGTGGATGTTCTGTTTCTGACCCAGCTGTGCCAGTAGAAGAGGTTGCTGTGGTGAGCCCCCAGTTGTTTGTTACTGTTTTCCCTGTTATTGCCACTGGGATATGCCAGCAAAGCTACCCTTGTAAGTGTTGCCTGATCTGTTTCAACCAAGTAAGTACCACGAACTAAGATACACTATACAAATTCTGTGTCCTATTATAGTGAGGCATTTTGGTCATCCACAGTATCTACCACCCCATACCCAAATGAACTTTTAGGATCTGTCCAGCTGCCACTGCCATAAACTTGCAGCCTCCCTTTCTGGTGAGCGTGGCGATAACTGCAGCCAGTAGGATTTGGACATAGTTTCTTTCTTACCCAGTGTTGCTAAAGGCCTTTAGGTGAGCCTGGCTCAAGTCTGAGGAGTGAGTTGAAGATAATGATGGTTTGGCTAGGGCTGGGTTTACCTGATCACCTGATGCAGCTCACGGAGTGCATATCTACCCATGCCACAATAGTACATGCACTTTAAATCATACTTGAACTTACCATACCGTTAATACTGGTTTTAAGTATAAGTTAAACATTCATTTCTATCTTGAGGGTGAATTTAAATTGGTATAGTTATACTTCTTAATACAGTCTGCCTTTGGCTGGCATTTGGAGCATAACATCTTTAGTATTGGGTCTCTTACTCCCTAAAATTAAAAACAAAACCACAAAAATAGCACAATAGTTTAATATCCTTAGCAGAAGCAATGACAATACAGAAAAGATAGACTGATGCCTTTTCAAATTGCATTGTGTCTTGCAACATGAAGTTTGTCCAACACAGTTGGTTTACAAGACCGTCTCTTCAATTCCTTAAAACTTGGCAGTTTTTGACACATTAGACTGATATTTTCTGTGACAAGCATGTGCCCAGGGCTGAATTGTATGATGTTTTCTCAAAAAAGAAAAAAAAAATTTGGACACTTGGCAGGTGCTTCCTGTGCCTGCCACCTGCAGCTGTAGCACTAGCCCTTGTAACAGAAAGCAGGAAGGCTGTCGCTTCCCTGCTCTGAATGTTCCCCCTACTGATGTCCAAGGATGAGAAAACAATAGGAAGGGGACAGGGGAGAGGGCAACTGAGGGTGAGAAGTCTACTGCGAGTCAGGAGCATAGATGAGTCTGTTGGAGATGCTGGGACTGAAAAAACAGGGATGCCGGGAGAGCTGATATGACCATAAGGAAGCTGGATCAGGAGTCTGGAAATTACTAGATTCTCACTGCCTGAAAATTGGGATGTAAGTTTTCAGTTCAAGTTTCAGTATTGCGTTCCTATTAGCAAATAACAAACTCTGTGGCGAAGTGAGGGCTTCATCTCTTGGTTCGGGGAACAGAAACTCAGATGGTGACAGCCTACGTACTCGTAGTAATCAGCGATTACAAGAAGTCTGTGCTGTGTAACTTAACCGTCAAATCTCACATACAAACTGTGTGTATAAACTTGGAAATGTATAAAAATAGTACTTAATATGAACTTTGTTCAATGAAGCACAACAGTCCTTAGGTTCCTAAAGGCTTGCAAGTCCCATACTCAGACACTGACAAGTTAAAAAAATTCAGATTGGCTTCCTACAGAGCATGCATTTATGACCTTTTCTTACATAATACTAAGGTGTTTACAAAATTAGTAATTTGAAAAAGAAATCTTGGATTTCTTCTATGCAGCTGAGTAAGTAACTGTTATAACAGTGCATATGAAGAAATGTCTTGTCTTGAAAAGGAGTTTTAATGTCTGTAGGAAACAGTAACAAATTATCAGAATAAACAGACATTACAGTATTATCAGGACAGTAGCAACTACGTGTATTTTCCACCTGCACTGGAAGCAGAGAGATCTATGTGTTAAGAGGACAAAATTTGTCAGCTAGTCAAGATGACAAGTGGCTTCTATATATTCCACATTGCTAAAAGCGAGATGAATTTTCATGTTCAAGGGTGGTAGAAGAGGGGATGCCTGGCACAGCATTCAGCTGTAAGAAAAAGGGATTTGGGAGACAGAGCAGGAGAGATCAATTTTGTAATTCTGGTCCCCAGCCTCACCTCTTGTTCTCTAGGTGTTCCTGTGGGAAGATGGCTTTGGAAATGTTTTCAGGAGTGCTACAAATAATGCAGAAAGTATACACTTAAAATGACAGTTACATCTTCAAGATGTAGTATTATTTGTGGCTGTCATAAAAATGTATTCATTTTTACATTGTATAGATCTGCCAAGCGGTCCACATACTTATCGCTTAGAAGATCTTGCCTACACTAGAAGTGGAGACAAAGGCAACTCTGCAAACATAGGTATTTTTCTTTTTCTTGCTTTCCGAAGTGATGTAAGATTTTACGTATCAAGTGCTCCTCTCAGTTTTTTTGAAATCTCTCATCACTTGATTTTTTTTAATTGTCTGTGTGCTGAAACAAAAAATAATCTGTATAAAATAAGGAATTTACTAATGAAATATCTGTAGTTTTCTGTTTAGCAGCTGTTGAAATCTGAGGTACTAAGAAAAAATACCTGCATGTCATGCTACAAGGAGCGATATTTGTTTAGGATTGCAAAGTCCAGCTCCCCAAAGTTAAGAAATGCCTTTTTAAGGCTTCATTTACACATCGGTTACTGCTCCTTCATGTGTGTGTTATGTAGTATAATCTCCTGGTTGTCTGGTCATGGATGGTGTTTCCATACATGAATTTTCTAACATGTATATGGCTAAAACTTTGACAGTGTTAGGAAATGCCAAAATTGTTCTTGCATGTAAGAGAATGTTTTTATTATATTGTTAATCCAATTGGTGTATATCAGTGTGCAGTCTCTTTATATTGATTGTGCTCCTGCTTGCATTGTTTAATAATTCCTTCTGTTCCTTACTCCTGCATGCAACAATTGGCTCTCTTACTTGTTGGAAGATGAGAGCGTGTGGTGTTCAAAGCTCAGTATGAATTAAAGGTGCGTTTGGGATTTGATTTGCTATTAGCTGCCATGCTAAAACTGATGAATTCTGTTCATTTATATTTAGGAATATAGCTTTTTTGTTCTTGTTTATGAAACTGATGTTTTGGGTTGAAGAATGTTGATTTTTGTCTCTCCCTGCCTCCATGGTTGACCTTTGTTGCAATGTAGCATTGCCAAATCATGAATGATGCATAGCTGATAGACTTTCTCAGACGTAAAGACACTACTGCTTTGTTAAGGAACAACAATAACAACAACAAACTTGACCTTGAAGATTAATTTAGTTTTGAAGTCCACAGATAAAAAGATCCCTGTGACACAAATCTGCTTTCCTGATCCTGCTGTGGAACCTCAGCTTCAGCATAAAGTTACCCGAAGCTTATGAAAGCATATTTACAGCAATAAAAATGTAATTGTGATTTCTCACACGTCAGGATCTCATGCAAGGAGTAGGGCAAGGACCAGACCTTCAGTCACTGATCATGCGTTGTTATAGTGAATTGCGATTACTTGTCTAAGTCTCTTGTAAACCATTTAGGGGAAGAGAACTGCTTGTGGGTTGGTTGTTGTGATGTTGTTGTTCTTTAGGTGTCGTTCAGTGGCAGGGACTGTTTGCAGCCAGAAAAAGTCCAATAATTACTTAGTCTGGGAGCATTCTTTCATGTCATGCTCCACACTACCTCTGTACTGACAGAGGGAAAGCCGTCGTACTACTATTTTTTATTCAGGAGCTCATTAAAGAGGATCCATGTGTACAGTTTCAGTTAAGAGGAGGATCTCAAATCAGTTTTGAAAGGATAAATACAAATTGGTTTTAACAGCTCCTATTCCAACTAACACCAGTTATACCTAACAGGTGTGATAGCACGGCATCCCCTCTACTATCCATACCTAAAGAAAACTTTAACTGCTCAAGCCCTGGAAAATTACTTCCAACACCTTTTAGAGCGAGAAAAACCCGAAGAGGAACTAGTAACAAGGTGAGTACCTTGCTGCTCAGTCCACAGTTGTACGGTAGATACGTGATGGTATCAGAAAATACCTTAAAGTGTGTTAACATAAATATTGCAAACCTTGAGCCTCTCCGGAAGCTGGACAAAGGCAGTGAAGGTATTTAAATTACCAGAATTAGCATATTAGTGTTGGGGCTATTTCTTTGTTTTGTTCCAGGACAGAATGTGTCTACAAAATAGAAATAACTCCTAATGCCCTTTGAGAAATTGTTCTCAAATCATTTGGAGACTCAGGAGCTTTAATAACTGAAGCTTCCCAAGCCTTAGAGCCACTGTGGAACTGGGAGTTTGAAATCCCTAGAACACCACCTGAGAGACATTCACACAGCCAGTATAGGCTGGAGCCCAGACTTTCCTGATTGTCCGTCAGAAACACGCCTCATCCTATCCCTGTCTATGCAAAACATTTTAATCTTTATGAAGTTCACTCACTTTCTCTAAAGTACACCTTTGAGTACCCCACTCTAACCCACTTTTTTGCCACGTATACCAAGCCAGAATTTAAAGAAAAAAAACACAACTAGTTTCCCTATTCAAAATATGAAGGAGAATACATCCTAAACAGGACACTTTTACCAAGTATTGATCTACAAAAGAATATTCTCTGCCAGCAGACAGCATACGTAACATTTTTGTTTTCATGGTATCTTCAGCGGATGCTCAGGGGGGCTGGCAAATGGGACACATACTGTTCTTGTAGCATGAGGTAATAGGGCTCATTCTCCTACGGATGTCCAATAAAACAGCCAACAGATTTTAAACCTTTTTTTCTGTCTTTGGAAACGAACAGAAGCTTAATATTGCAACAAAACCATTCAGTCGTCTAAAACCTGTTTTGATACAGAGTCGGTTATTCTGCCAAAATCGTCCTGTGCTTCCGTGGGTAATGGGTAAACTGTTAAGTGTCTTTTTGCTTGTTCAAAGAGCTTGAGTCAGAAAGGTGCAGCTCAAAGCTCAGAGAGAGCTTGGAGTTATTTTAACCCTTGATCTTTGAGCTGTAAGGGCTGTTCTTTCTCTTCATAAGCGGCTCAGTACAGATCTCACCCGCTGTTTCGTAAGTGCTAACAAATCTATGTATCTAATAAATTGTGATACCAAGAAATGTAATTAAATTTTCTCTGAAACAGAGCAGAGAAAGGAAGAAATAAAAAATACCATGCTTTCTAATGATACTTCTAGAAATTGATTCATTGTTGTTCCTTAATGCTGTTTCTGTTCATAAATAAAAGTTGAAATTTGCTGTGTCTGGATGAAGCCAATTTATTTTGGTTAATTAGATTATCTGTTCCTGGGTTTGGCTTCCTTTAATGATGTAATAATGGAGCTCTGTGAGTGAATTGAAAAACTGCTGGGGAAAAAAAATATTTCCACAAAAGGATTTATTCAGGATTATAAGGATTATGCTCATGTGCCTCAGATTGTATAGTTTCTTTTAAAATTACTTGTTTATTTTTTTTAGTTTTAACTCTCATAAAAAGAGCTATCTTACTCTTTCATTTTCCTTCATTTCCCTTATTTAAACTGTGACTGGCTAAAAATATATATATTAGTTTTGTTACTAAAAACATACCAGCCACGGCTCTGCCTCACTACAGAAGCCAGTTGCCTTTCATTCTTTTTCATTAAAGCTATTAAATAGATGTACTAAACAGAGAAAAGGTGGGATTGTTTCAATAGAGAACACTGAAAACTCAAACTTCCACATTTTCAGGTAATGCAGTAACAAAAGATGGTCTTTCAAATGCCCCCCCAAACCCCAAACCTATGTGATTACTTCCCCCACTATCTAGAGTGCATTCTTAACAGATACGATAATCTTAAGATAATGGAATACGAAACTTTTCATTTAGTGGTATTAGGTCAGTCATTTCAGAAGGTTAGTAAAATTATCCTGTGAGAATTTGCTGGTTTCATCTTCTGAAATAACAATTATCTTCTTTATGTTTTGAGAGCATCCTAATGCTCAGAAATAAAAATATGACAATTGATTCCTTCTCACGGGATATTTTAACTAAAGAGCTGAAGAACAAGAAATGTGGATACTGATGCTTCTAGATTGCTTTTGTTGTATGTGTATTTGGTATGGGAGGAAAAAATACTTCTCTACAGTATATCTCATATGCAAACACGTCTTTAACCCTGTGGAATCAGTTCCTGCTTTCCTCTGATGGGAGGAATCCTATCTTTTCCTTGATTTAAATGCATTAAATAATTCCTGTACCATTATTATATCCATGCATTTTAACAGGAAATTCACAGGGAAACCTGACTACTTTGAATATGTATGAACAGCACTTTAAAGGAAGCAGTTAAGCAGGCCCCCCTTGTGCATAAGCATAGGAGTTCAGCTGGAACAGTGAATTTTCTTTGGTTTACTGGTTCCTGTCACAGACTTAGTATTCTTTGAAGGGTTTATTTGTTTTCTGTGCTTTTTAAAAGCAGCTCTTAAAACTTTTGAGTTGTACAACTAGATAATATTTTTTTCCTTTAGATCTCAGTTAATTAAACTTAAATTGTTTAATTATGCTGGCTAAATGCATGCCAACATTTTGCTTAAATGTATTGCTGCTGCTTAAGACTATTAGTTGGCTATAGTGGTTCTTCTCTTTTTATTGTGGGAGTGTATTTCTTGTGCAGAAATATTTTGGATGCTCAGGTGCTTCAAACATGCCTTAAAATACTGAAAATCCTGACCTTTGCATATCATTTTGTAATCCTAGTTTTAGCTAGAGTATCTCACTGTAAATATTTCCTCAAAGTACTTGAAGTGAATGTGCCATTCTGTAATGTTCCAAATTAAGATCTGTTACTCTTGTATTACATACTCCCTCTGCCAGAATTACTGCAGAAAGTGAAATTAAATTCTTCCACCCTTTTTTGTCATTTGCTTCTGCTTTTGTACGCTCTTCAGTTCCTCTCCTGATTTGTTTAAATGATTGATTTTCATGAAACTTCTTTTTAGAGCCAGGGTATTAGGTTTTGGAATATGTATTCCATTAATCCAGTTCTTGTGGAGAGATCTGCCAATTGTGAAATTGCTTGCTGCTTGGAAGTCTTTGCCAGTTTTTCAGGGTAAAATTTAGTGTAGTGTTTTGGTAGACCTCTAGCTCTCATGGTACGTGGTTATTGGTAATTTGTATTGAGTTTTAGTTGAAAATTTTGTGAGGTCCTCTGATCCTGCTATGTGGCTGATTATACTGTTAAATTTAATAAATTATGTAATGACTTACTCTGAAAATGGCTTTATTCTTCACATTCCTGTTGTCTAGTAGAGCACTAGAGAGTTTCCTGCCTTCCCAGTGGATTTGCCTTTAAGCGTGATAATGTTGCCTGGCAACTAGTTTTCAAGGAAGGTCAACAGAATGCCAACAGCAGTTTTCTTCTTAATAACAACTAATAACATTAACACTAAAGCAGAGTGTGGTAATGAAAGACTAGAAGGAACAGTGACAACTCCTTGCCTGGGCGACAAGTGCAGACACTCCATGGCTACTGCTTGCAAGAGCATAACAAGAACTGAGGTGTTTGCCAGGCCGCTCGGCAGAATCATCTCCTTCCATGAAAGGTTTGGGTCATATGCCCGAGACTCAAGGGCGTACAGAGCTGTGAATATCAGCAACAGCCATAGTTTTCACAGTACTAAAAAGGAGCTGAAAAAGATTAACCTCAGTGGCAAAATCAGCAGTACAAGAGCACTGCAAGAAACTCCAGCTATTGCAGAGGACAGATTTGAAGAATCTTTTCCAAACAGATGTAGATCAGATAGGTGATTCAAAAATAGGTGGTGTTGGAGGAAGCGTGATTTAAATTGCAGCAGTTAAACATCTGGTGACAGAGCAAGAATTGGATATCGTCTTTCTTTGTTACTTCTTAGGTCTTGCTGATGTTCTGATTAAATCCTTTCCTATGGAAAAAAGGAAAGCTATCGAGTGCTTAGACAAAGAAAATATTGGAGGAAAGCAAAAACAAAGGAAAACAAGAAGAATATGAAAGAGATGACAAAATACTGAAAAACTGCAAGGAGAGGCAGATGGAAATACACTATAGACCTATTTATGGAATTTGAAACAACTTTGTTAGGAAACCACAGAGCCATTTGCCAAACTTCTACAAAAGTTTCCAGATTGGAACTGCAGCAGTCAAAAGCAAGGATGGAAAAATGCTTACAGTGGCAATGGTAGAGAAAAATAGGTCTGTCACACTAAAATAAAATTTTATCTGAACAAAGTACATGGCTCCAAGAAAGTGCTGAAATGTAGCTCTACTTTTCATTTGTTATAAAATGTAGTTGGTCATAAGACTTTGATCTAGTGACTCATAGTTGTTTCTCGGTAATAAAGAGGATGCCTTCCCAACTAGCTGGCAGCCTTTGTTAGCAAAAGTGAGTTCTGGGAATTAAGCAATTGTATTTTTCAGTATCAGAACTAGGATATATCAGAAATACTTCCCTCTGCCCACTGTGTTCTCTGAGTTCATACTAGGTCTTGAACTTCTTGCCGATGGAGCTTTCTGTATGGGCTTTAACCCTTAGGGGAAAAAAATGTAGAAAACCACCTCATTGGCAATTAATGACTTCGGAAGTTGACTAAGAGGAGACTGATTACTTTATGGTCCTACTATAAAACTATTAAGGACTGGTGATTCGGAGTAAGTGGAAGGAACAAGAAGGGAGGGAAGGCCATGGGTTAATCTTCAGTTAACTTTTAGACTTGACTCAGAGGTGGGATGCCATCAGAAGCCTGACATCATGACATTTTTGCACACTGCTTTTTGCTTGGTGTTCTGTAGAAGTGTTTCTTACAAAATGTCCTGAGAAACAACGTGTAGGTTTTATTTTGCAGATACGAGTTGCCAGGAATCCATGGATTAAATTTTGTTCTGAAGAATTCCCTTGGTGGTGGTGGCATAGCATCCCTCAGAAGTGACCCACAGGCATGTATCAAAGCGATAATTTTAATGTAGTTATCTTTTATAACTATGTATTACACAGTCTCTTTATAACCAGCTTTTGGGCTGAAACTGTAAGCTTTTGGTTCTGACTCTTTAGTTCCTTTTAATTTCCTGTTATTATATGTTACCTACTTAGCTGTTCCAAGGTTTGAAAACAACATGGGGAAGTAGAAAGTTGATTTTGAATATTTGGTGAAAGAGGTGTGTACACGAAGATACTAAGGGAGTCTTCAAATCATCTATGCTCTTTATGATGTGCTATCTAAAAGATGCATCAGCAAAATTAGCTTTTCAAAAAGGCTGTCATGTTTTGGAGAATGCAGATTTAGTAGACAATTCTGATTGCCTCCTAGTATGTACAGGAACCATTAACTGTCCGACGACAACTCCAGCTTACCCTATGACTCCTATAGTTAAAATACTGATAATTAATACAAATCTGAAAGAGAAAAGCAGACGGATAGGAGTTCTTTTGTGTGACGGCATTATGTGAATCTGAAACAAACATTTTTTTGCAAGTGTACAATTTGAGTATTAAATATTTGAAACATCTAAACCTGAAGATGAAATCCCTTAACATGGCAATCCTATGGCTACAGCAAAGCACGGTTCTGGCACCATAGGCTGAGAAATGCTTATGTGTACAAATAATCTCGGCATAGTCAAAAGACTGTTCAGAGAATAAGATGATGCTATGTATGAATTGGATAGCAGAATTAAACCCAAAATAAATTGACTTTGGCATTAGGTACCGAATAAATTGAAGAATCTGTTCAGGTTTAGATGCTTGAAAACTCAACGGTATGGTTTTCCTTATTTAATTATATTGACTCAAAAGTGGGAAAGCCAAATAAACTTTAAAGGTAAATATAACTTTGGATAGCCTACAATCCAAGGCTTTGATAAAACTCACCCAAAACTGATGTATATGTTGAGATAAATACTCATAGAACTTACAAAACATACTGAAGTCTTCCACTGATTATAGGAAAAATACCTTATTAAACCATTTTTTAAAACTTAATTTACGAAGGTGGTATATTTAGATAGTAAAATGAAATGCTGGTTTGGTTTTTTTCTTACAGGGCAAAGCACTTGGACAGATGCTGTTGGATTTCCAGATCAAAAATGTTCCTGATTTAAAATCACTGATAGAGTAACAGATGTTTAATACATACGCTTTTAACATTGAGTGGTATAAAAACTTGTTATAAACAAGAACTGGCTTCTTGAGTGAGATTTTTTTTAAGTCAAAAGAGTAGAAATTAGTGACAGTTATCTCTCAGAGGCTTAGCTATATGGCACAGATTAGCAAATGTTTTGAGTAATACCGGGCTAATAGCTTTGTCTGTGACTGATAACATTTCCTGTCTAGATAATACGTTGGATGAAGAATTAATTTATTTCCTGTAAAATAGAATTAGTCAAATTGCAACATAACATTTAATTATGAGATGAGATAATCCTTGTTCCAAGATGGAAATTAACTCCTGTTCAGTCTATCTCTCTTTGCCTTCTCTCAGTCTTTATTTGAAAATTAAATGGACTGATATAGTTGAGCTCCTGTCAGCTGTGTTTGTCCTGTGCATGGAGTGAGGCTGGGTAACCTGCCGTGACTCGCTGTGGAGTCGGCACTGTCTGGCCCTGGGGAACAGCTGGGCAGTAAAGTAAAGTAGTAATTGTTACTGTTATAGATTGACTAGTAGTCAATGCTGACCTTCGGTGGTGATCCACCAAACTTCCAGCACATTGTTCAGCTAATGACAGACTTTATTATTATAATTTCCAACATCTCTTACTAGTTAATCCATTGTTTGAAAGCACTGACTGGTAGCAAATTGTAGATCTTGGCATGGGAATAAATTTGTGGATGAGGAAAGGAGAGCACTGTGAGCTAGTCTGTCTGCTTGCTGTCTCTTGGGATGGTGCAGTCCTGGCAGGGAGGAAGGGGGGCTGAGTGGTGGAGGGTTACCTTGTTTTGTTTCAGGGCTGTTAAGTCCTCATTTTGTGCAGCAGCATCCTGTCTGGATTAAGTTCATTTGACTGTCGTTTGCGTTGCCCTTCCCACAGCAAGGTCTGCCTCCTGCTGTGAAGGAATACCGAGTTGAATGCAGTGTGCTCTGTCTCTTCTGACTCCCAGTTACCACCTCCCCATCCCCCTTCCTGCACAATAGGACTAGCATGTTCAAATTGGGGTACTGCTAAACTCCTTCAACTGATTAAGCACAGACCTAAAAACCTGTATCATACTTCCCGGGGCAGTATCAAGTGGAAATTCTGGCCCAGTAACTGTCAGTGTTTCCTCTGCAGCAGCCATAGCAGTATTACTCCGCATGTTCAGGCATTTTATACTCAGAAATTAATCTTTTCCTTTATTTTGGGGAGACCAGTAATTGTTTAATGCTGACAAAATGAGATGTTACTAATATCAGATAAAATTATGAAAATAAGTATTTTTTTAATTCTCACCGAAACTGTCTGTTACTTGTTCCTAAATCTCAATCTTTGCTACCACTATTATTAATTTCCTAGCCTCTTGCTTGCTAATGAGGACTATACAATGAATTGTTCCCATCTTTTCTGTGGTTTTGTTCATTTGAATTGTAGGCATTGTAAGTGAGCGCTTTATCTAAACGTACTATTCTCTTAGCGAGTCATAAGTGCTACCTGTGTATACAGCATGATTCCGTCTAGTTGTAAAAAAAAAAATAAGTCATTACTTCATTGCAGAAAAATATCCAACTTAGTAACTTCAAAGGGAAAAACAGCATGCTGGTTTTATTATGTTTACAGTCATTTTTCATTAGAAAACTCTTGTTAATAATTTGGAAGCCTGTTAGTTTAGCAAAACAGACAAAGGTATGGAGAGGAAATAGAAAAAATTATAGACCTCAGTAGCAAACCTACAAGGATAAAAAGGCTACATTAAGTGTTTGCAGTTCACTCAATATGCTGCTGAAGTGACTCTGTAAATGTGTATACAATGATTTTTGAATAAAGTGAACATTTATAACGTATAAATTTGTTTTAGTTATTTATGTTGTTTTTTCTTCTGGAAGAGAGTGATACTTAATTCAAAGGTTCTTTGTTTTGGGGTTGTTTCACTTGGCCTGCAGTTTCGTGCATTGTCTTGCTGGTTCCCTTCTTCCTTCAGATTTTGTCTGTTCTGCCCCTAGTCTTTGTTAAATACAAAAGCTGAAAAGGTAAATGATACTATTTTCTAGAGAGCTGGTCATTTACAGCTCTACGATGGAAGCTGTAATTTGCTGAAAAGAATGGCACAGTGTTCAAATGGGTTGGATATGGGAATACAAAGGCGTTATTTTTTTATCTCCGGAATTGCCCTTTTGAATGCTGTGAAACCATCCCTCACAAACATGTTTTCTGTCCACTGTTTCTTTCAAGTGGCATTGCTTTTCAGATACTAGTCTTGCGAATTGCAGCCTCTGAAAATCCATATCCAAAGATTTTATTCTCCTTGACCTCCTTAACGTGTTTCGAATTCGTGAACCTGTACTTGTTCCAGCAATCCCAGCTGACCTGAAAGCTTGTTAAAGCTGCATTTGTTTGTTCATCTGCGGTAGAGGTAACGGAGAAAAGTTTGGTAAAACATAAATGGTGCTCGAAGGGGAGCAGGTATGCAGTCAGCATTGGTTTGACTTCAGTCAGTTAAAAATGCGTTCTGCCTCCTTGTTAAACCAGGGCTGTTGCTCATAGAGGCAAGAACTTACCCTTCCAATTGCTTTTCTTTCCTGCTTTTCCCCTACTGTTTTAGCTGTGAGGGCAGGATGGAAACAGTAATTCCTAGCGTGTAAAATAAGGTTCCATCTAATATATGAGTTTCAGTGTAATGGAAACTGGCTCACCCCTCTTACCTGGAAAGTTTTTGTGCTGTGGCTCATCTGCGCTACAGAACAAGGGCTGCATTCTCTTACCTCTCACAGCTTTCTTACCACATCTCACCTAACTCCCGAAAATAAATAATGGGTTTTATCATTAAATTATTTTATAGCAGCTCAGTCCCAATGAATACTTTGTCAATGTTTGCTGATTTACATTTAGTATTTCAAATTGATTTTCCCACTGCAATTTGTGTATTAAAGGTACAAAAGTAGTTATACAAAAGTGACACAAAATACAGGATGTGCTAGAGTGTTTGAGGCACAAAGTATATTTTCAGTTTAGCCATCTCCAGTGAAGCCATTTTTTCCACTAAAATATGGGGGGGGGTTCCCCTTTCAGAGCAGAGGAAAAAACAGACTGTAAGTACACGTTTTAAATTGTGTTTTGCATCATGGCACTCTGAAAGTAATGGGAGTGCAGCTGTTAAGGTTTGAAAGCAGAAAACTTGGGATTGCTGGTTGCAGTTTGCCTTTCAAGAATCTGAATGGTTTCGTTCAGAAGTTACTTTGGTACGATGTGCTAAGTGCTTTGCACACAGTGAGGCTCACGACGGTTGCAAGGTAGTGGCGAGCATTACCTGGGTGGGTTTCACTTGCTGCAAGTGGGTACATGTGTTGGCGGGAAGAGCAACGCCATTTCACAGACCTGTCTGCTGTGTAATGCCTTATGTGCTTGTTCCCTTGGGCTTGGGGTTTCCGGGCTGAAAGTGAAGCAGTGGTTTGGTGGAGAGGGAGAGGTGAGGCTCATTAGTGCCTCAGGCATGAGGAAACCACACTGCAGAAGTGTCACACCTCTCACTTCATTCCTTTGAAACCCTCACATGCAGTAAGACTTTGAGTCTCCTCCTCGTGGTGATTCCTCTTCTTTGGTTTCATCCTGGTTTCCTTTCTGGATTTACTTGAAATGGACCCTGGTGATGATGGGATTAAAGCTAACTGGCATTAAGAAAGCAAACAAGACGCCTCTAAGTAAAAGGTCCCATTGGGAAGTGTCTGTTTCTGCTAGGGAGTTCAGCTGAATTCCTCTGCCTTCCTTGAGGTGGGAGAAAGAAAGCTGAACTGTAGGACCGAAGCATCTCTAACACCTGTTTCAGCAAAGAGCATCCAGCTGTTCCCTTGACAGCTTTGGGGAAGGGGGGGGGGGGGGAGCAGGTCTTGAGATGGCAGTGTGGGGCAGGACCAGCGCTTGTCCTTGCAGAAGGGACACGGGAACCTTTCTGTGCCAGGACTTTCTGTGGAGCCTTTGATAACCTTCTGGCTGTGGCACAGTGCTCCAGCTCTGGACCAGCCACTGTGACCATCACCGAACGGTGAGACCCTTTATCATGATGAGGGGGTTTTAATCTTTTCTTTTCCCCCTGTCCCTTAAAAATAATGTGCTAGTTAACAATGAGAAAAGCTCCCCCTCCTCCCCTGTTTGTATTTACTAGTAGTGAAAGCTTCAGACCTTCCAAATATATTTACACATCTGGATTTGAAAAGATGCTGTTTTAATTATATAATTATGAGTGGCTGGTGGCTAATCTGCAGGGTTCCTACCAGCATCGTAAGCCACATCTATAAGGTATTTTCTCTTTTGTAAGTGACGTGATTTGAAGTAGGAGGCTTTAGAGGGCTAAGCCTGTGTTGCGTAAAAATTTTGGCTGAGACTCTCCAGAGAAAATCCCAAATGCCTGATCACTCTGGTGAGAAGTGCTGGGGCTCTGGCCTGTAATCGGTGACCAAAGAGGAGGTTATGGTGGGCCTCTCTCTCTGCAGATGAAGCAAGGTGAGGATAACACTCAGTTCCCCAGGAAGCTGCTCTCTGCTGTGAGCAGGAGGCAGCAGGAGGGCAACGCCAGATATCACTTTCTCCCCTAAAATATTTTCTTCACTGAGGAGTGGAAAACTTCCTCTGAGTGAGCCTCATCTTTCCTGCCTGAACCTTGGCTCACTATCCATAGTTGTAGGAGGCTCTCACCTGCTGGGTCCTTCTCTCTGCTTTTCTATTTGTACCAGAGCTGTTCCTGGATGGAAAGAAAAATGGATGGTGAACCTTTTCTCTTTGTTGCTGGTGTGAGCAAAGGCATTCTATGGCTTGAGGGTGGTCTAGAGATCCATTCTTGAGCCAGAGGCTCTTGGGTTTAGAGTGACTGCGCAGGGAAAAGTAACTTGCTGGTTCAACCCTGTTAGACAGTAGTGCTCCTCTTCTGGCTTCCCTGCTCTGTATTTGGCGTCGGGTGTGTTGCGGTGTTTGCCCGAGCATCCGCAACCCGCAGGAGGACAGACCCGGCAACTGGGCAGCCTTAGAGCCCGGCTTGAGGGAAGACGGTCTAGCGAACGACTCCTCCGGCACCGCTCCCCCGCCCGCTCCGCCGAAGCCTCCCCCGCAGCTGGGGCAAGGCGCGGGAGCAGGAGCTGCTGCGGCACGAACAAAAGTCAGTGGCGGGGGGGTGGGCGGCGGCGGCTCGGCGAAGGGCTGCAGCCGCGGCGGGCGGCCCCCTCCCCTGCCCCTCTCCGGGCCTGCCCTCTTCCAGGTAAGATGAAGGCCTGTCCCATCCATCATCCCGTGGTCCCCGAGGGGGCGGGGAGTTGCTCGGCTACTGAAATTTATTAGCATCAGACGAGGCGGCTTTGCTGACCTCATGGGGCTGCTCTTTTGTGGGCTCTGTTGCCAGGATTTACCCCTTTACATAATGGATTAGCAATGAATAGAAACGCAGGGGAACGGCTCTCCGCCTTTCCCCTCTTTCCGAGCTGGCGGACCTCTCGGGCGAGTTAACGTACGAAGGTGACTTCCCTCTCCCTCGGAGCTCTCCCTCCTCCCGAGGCAGAAAGGCGCGCTCAGCCGCTGCCGAGCGACTACCGCGGCCCCCTACCCCTTAGGTCCCCTCGGCGGGGGAAGGCGAACGAAGCGGCTGCGGCCCCGGGAGCGCTCCGCTCCCCGGGGCGGACGAAGGGCTCTGACCGTCTTTTTTCTTGCCCTTCTACCTGCGGGCGCGGCGCCACCCCGAGGGCCGGGACGTGGGGCCGGCCGAGCGTGCCCGCCGCGCTCCCCGATAAAGCCCGGCCGCTCGCTGGGGCGGGCGCTCCCCGCACGCCGCTCACCCGGTGGGCTGGCCCCGGTGCCCGCCCCGCCCCGCCCGGTAGCCTAGAAAAGCGGGGCCGGGCAGGGAGGGCTGCTCGGCAGCAGCGAGGGCTCCCCCCGCCGACCATGAAGAACCCGGTGCCGCAAGCGGCCTCGCTGCTGCTGGAGAAGCTGCTGCTCCTCGTCCACGTCCGGCCCCTGCCCGCCGGCTCCGGCGGGGAACCGCCGCCCGCCTCCCCCGGCTACTACGACACCAGCTGCTTCAAGCGGGGCGACCTGCTGGAGGTGCCCCGCACCCTCTTCATCCACTTCGGCATTTACCTGGGCGAGAACCGCGTCGCCCACCTGATGCCCGACATCCTGCCCGCCTTCACCGGCGACCGCCGGCAGATCCAGCAGGTAGTGACCAACAAGCGGCTCATCCTGGGCGTCATCACCAAAACGGCCAGCATCCGCGTGGACACGGTGGAGGACTTCGCCTACGGCGGCAGCATCCTGGTCAACCACATGGACCGGCTCTTCGTGGACCAGGTGCTGGGCAGCGAGGAGGCGGCCCGCCGGGCGGAGAAACTGGTGGGCGCCACGGCCTACAGCCTGCTCTGGAACAACTGCGAGCACTTCGTCACCTACTGCCGGTACGGCGCCCCGGTCAGCTTCCAGACCGACAAGGTACGACCCGGCCGCCGGCGCTGGGGAGCCCCGCGGGTTGCCGCGCTGCGCCGCTCCGCTCCGCTCCACCGGGAGGGCACGCAGCTGCCGGGGTGGGGTGGGGGGGGGGGGGGGGGGGGGCGGTGCTGCCCGGGCCGGCGGCCCCGGCCCCGCGGGGCGCTCCGCTCCCCGAAACTGGTTCAGGCGCCGCCGGCCCCCGGGAGCTGCTGCCCGGGCCCGCCCGGCCGTTCTCCCCGCGGCGGGCACTGCCGCGGGCGCGGAGCTGCCGGGAAGGCGGCTGGCCCGGCCTCGGCTGGCCTCGAGCGGCGCGGAAAGCGGAGCCGAGTTCCCGGGACGCTGCATGTGCTCGTAAAGCGCTCTGAAGCCAGCCGATCCTGCCGGAGCCGCGGGCTGCCCGGGGGGTAGAGCCCGGGCCGGGCGCCAGAGCCGGACTCGCTTTTCACCCCGTGCCGCGCTCCAGAGAGCCCGCCTGGGAGCTGGGGTAGCAGCCGCGGGCCTGTGACAGAGAAGGTGGGCATCTCCAGCTGGCCGGTTAAAGCTTTAACCCTGACCTTTTCCTTTTTTTTTTTTTTTTTTTTTTTTTTTTTTTCCAGTTCTGTGAGACTGTGAAGATGATTATTCGGGACCAGAGGAGTGTTCTTGCTTCAGTACTTGTGGGATTAGCGTCAATAGTCTGCCTAGGTTTGGCACCCTCTACCACGCTCCCCACTATCTTTATTCCCTTCTTCCTGTGGATGGCTGGCTAACAGCCTTCCTGGATGCTCACAGCCAGCATCTGTATATAGGATGTATACTACTGTATTTATGAAAGCACAGATTACTCGTCGGCATCACGTAAAGTTTCTCAACCTTGTGTGCCATTTTTAAATACAACTTTGTCTAGAAAACAGTGCACAAGGCATAGCTTACTGTGTAAGCCAAGTAATAGATTTCCTGAAAATCTCCATTGGTACGTTTTAACACACCTTTAAATCATGAAAAAGTAGGGTTGCGTTGCAGTTCTGCTCCTTGCCTTTAGTCACAAGTGATTCTGGTAATATCCTTCATGTTCTTCAATTCCTTAGCTGCATACCCGGGTGCCATAACCATTAATAAAAATGGATGATGGAGTTCCACAAACTGATGGGTATTGAGAACAAGCTACTTATCTCTTCCTTTGATAGGTACGGTGTACATTCAGAAGTTACTGTCTCCTTTCCTAAAATACTGTTTAGGGGAGGTACAAGTACACTGACTGGTTTTGATAGCAAAGAAGAAAAATCAATCCTAGGCTGGGTGCTGTGTGCTGCAGGAGCACATCTGGCTGGATTGGCTACAGTCATTTCCCTTCTGGGAAATGTCACAAATCTGCCATTTGTATTAATTGTGTAAACACTCGCTACAGTGTTAACCAAGTTTTTAATTGGGTTAGTGGCAAGGAAAGATGGTGATTCCTCAGCATTGTCCTTGCTACTGACAGTGGTTAGTATGGCTAATATTAATGGCTACAGAGGGTTTTAGGGGACACAGGATGAAACTAGCTTGCTTTATGACAACTAGTGACATACACACATTGGAAATTTCCAGCGTGCACATGTGGGGAGGAGGAGAACTGACGCCAATTTAGTTCCTGCCTTCCCTCAGCAGTGGGACCCGTGTGGGTGCCATAAAGCATCAGAGATCGTTTGAGCAGTTTCTGTGGGGGCTATATTGTCATTTTTGGATATTGCCTTAAAACAAGATGCCTCTTGGTGAAAGACAGCGTGTCTTTTCTGTACTTGTCTCTTGTGAGTAAGTATTCACTTGTACGCCAGCAGTTGGTGCTAAAAACGTTTCGTATTCAATGTTGAGGCCTTTCTGTTTATTAAGAATCTGTAAAGTTGGACTTAAAATCAAGTTCATCTGGCCAGTTGTCCAAGTGCTGAAACCTTTGCTATTTTTTTTCTTAGCAATGTCTTGATGTATGCAGAGAAATTGTTCAGCTCCTGGAATGCCTTGCATATGACACATGCACTTACACGTTCATGTGCTGCCTTCCTTTCTAGTCAAAGGTGAATACGGTGGTGTCTTCACCAAGGACTGAACCTCAAATTTACTTCTAGGAGTGGTGTCCAGTATCCTGTCATCAGCTCTGCTGCTCAAGTGGCCACTTCTGCCATTTTTAGAGAGACTCATTTTAACTGTGCTATAAATCCCTTTCTCCTTCTACTAGACCTTACAGCTGCTTCAAGATTGGATTCTTGAACTGTGAGTCTACTTGGCTGCTCTCTAATCATCTCTCTTCTTCTGGCTGCTCCGCTGTAACCGACGAAGAATGTAAAGACCGGGGTGAAGTTCCAGGCTCATAGAAAACAGCAGCATGACGGCTTGCTGCCATCAGCCGAGAGGGGATTTCAGCCCAGCTTTCAGTACACGTTCAGTCTGCAGCCCAGCTCCTAGCAGCTGGGTATGAATTACTGTTGGATCCTTGCAACAACTTCTGCTTTCAAAGATTGCAACGCTTAGTGTAACTGTTTCTGGTAAACTTTTAAAATTAAGGTGTTTTTTAATTAACATGAATTGCTTTTTCATAGTGTATGCGCTAGTAATATTTACATAAATTCCAGTGTGGTTTTTTTTTTACTTGCTGTGTGTAAGGTATGAACTGTAGTCATTACTGTAATTATATAAATAGAATTTATTCATTTACAAATGTCTGATGGCCTCTTGAAATTGCGTATAGTGCTATAGCATTTCTCTAGTGTATCCCAGTAGGGCACTGAACAGTCCATTAACATGCAGTTACATAGTGTCTGATTACAGGTGGGCTTTTCCTTTCCCCTTTATTTACTTGGGATTTATAAGAATTCCAGTAATTCTTATGATTCACTTATACAATAAACAACAGGGTCATGACCAGTAACCAAATCATTAGCGGGATTGTTGGAAGGCAGAGAAATGTTCCTGCTCTAGCTTCGGTATCAAAGGACCAATGCTCCTGCTTTGCTAATGCTGTGGAGCAAGAAGCATCCAGATTAGACAGGGGGACTAAAATGGGATTTTCACAGGTGTCTATGAAAGAAATGAAAACAGTTCCTTGTAGATTTCCAGCTGTATTAGTAGAGAATTTTCCTTCAACATGTGAAGTTTCAAGCTTATGAAATAGTCTAGAATGCCTTGCTCTATCCTTTCATCAAAGGCAAGTAATAATATGGGCATGGGAACAGAAATTCAGCTGCATGTGTAGGAGTTTTCCGTACCAACTGTAATACTGGCAGAGATCTTGAAATTTTGTTAGAATCCACCAGGAGTCAGATCAGTCATGCTCTGAGGGGAAAAACAAGACTAGCAGGCATGAATTCTCATGTTCAGCTCAGCGGGTGGTGTTTGTGCTCTGAAATATTTTGGTAAATGTCAGTGTCAACTTTTTTTCTGTAATTACTTGAGTAAAAATAAGCACTTGCCCTAGGTGGAGCAATGCATTACAGACTTGAGCTCAACTGTGGTGCCATTGAAATGAAGGAGCTACTTACAATAAGAAAAACACAGAAAACTGTGGAGCAGTTCGGCTGTTCGGAAATGTGTGTGCTTAGAAGTGAAATTGTTCATAGGTAACCGTAAGTGACGGTGATGAGGAGTGTAAATCGAGAGGTGCAGCTCATCTCAGTGGTGGGGCTGTTTGGAAACGCTGTGTGGTTAAACCAGAATATGTAATGGAGGAGTATAACCATCACCCCTGTGCCACTGGGAAAGGCAAGCAGTGAAGACATCAAGTTAAAAGGATAGATGTTTCACTTCAAGCTTTCCAAAGAAAACAAAAATAAAATGAGCATTCATAAGGCTTGAAATGTTTGCACAAAACCTGTGTTTAAGAGAAAAAAGAAAAAAGAAGTTGCTAAATGAAGACATTAGAACAGTGAGCTTTCTGTTTGTATTTATTTTAGCTTGGAACATGAATCATTACTCATTTTGTGGTGAACAGTCATCTGCTGCTTGATTTCACCTTTGGGTCCTCCTGTGCTGAAGGAGAATGCTACATATAAATACCACTGAGGCTTTTAATGAAAACAAAATCATAGCAATACTTGTTAAAGTCTGAGGGGGTGGGGAAGAGGGAATTAAACTTGTGTGTGACTTGACATCGTCCAGACAGGTTTTAGAAAGCAAGCTGCAGCAACAAGAAACATTGGAACTGTGATCTCTAGAAATGATAAGGTGCTGTGTTATTTATTGCATGTTCTCACATTAAATAAAGCATCACACACCACTGAATGACACAGAACTGTGTTAGACAGTCGTGAGTTACCATCTCCTTTATCCACTGAAATTTAAAAAAAAAAAAAAAGAAAAAAGTTCTCAGGTGACTCTAGGAGCCATTTGTTCCTTACGCTTTGTAATAGCTTAGGACCCGATTCCTCTGAGCACTTAACTGTCGTGAATGGGCTTACTGATGGGAAATGAAGGTACAAAGCCTAGTAGTTTTGAGGCTCTTCGCTTTAGTGCATTGCACTCGCTGGTAAGCTTTACAGAAATCTTTCAGACCACCGTGCTGGTAAAATAAACGATCTCTTCTGCTGTAGGAATAGGTTGCTAAAAGTATTTGAGGGCTATTTTTGGCATAATTCTTAAAAATCAATTCTGTGCTGTGTTTTGTGGCTTAGCTTCGCTTCTGAAGTTATGGGAACACCTAGGATATGATGCTGAATGCTCAGAGACTGTGGGAGAAGGGGGGGGAAGTAGGGTGATCTTTAGGAGACTTAAATCAGAATTACGTTGATTGCAGCACCACAGTTCTGTCTGTGACAAAACTGGCAATTTATGTTTGCTGGTTCTGTGCCTCATAGGGTAGAAAACTCTCTGTAAGATGTTCTGTAGCTTTTTAATGCTTTCCCTGTTTATTAGGGAACTTTACGTAGCCCTCTGACCTTGTTTTAGTAGTTGCCTCTTCTCTATAGCATTTCTGTGGGTTGGAAAACAGTTGGTGGCTGCTCTGTGGTAGTGCGATTTGGAGCAAATCAGCTGCATAGTCCCCAAAACCACATCACACCACCTACAACTAGGTGCTGGGTCTGAACGAGGCAGTGAAAGTACAAGAGGAAGATAACGAAGGTTTATTTTCCTTGCAAGGGCAGGGCACATTAAGTGTGCTGAAGGACCAGTCAGTGAACATAGAGGTGTGTGCCTGTGAAGGCTCAGATGCTGCTTAGTTGGGCACACTGGGCACAGTGATGTGGCTGCTCTCCTGTCCCCAGCTGTACTTTAGGGGGCTTGAGATGGGGTTGCATGTTAGGGCTGAGATTAAATGGATTAACTTGCTTTCCCTTAAATTGAGAGGTATGTCGTCAATGCCACAGGCTCTAATCTAACCTAGTAAATAAAATGGGCTGGGGTCCATCTTCTGACTATGTGGTGGTACACTGTGACTCATGTCCGCACAGCTAAACACTCTCACCCCTACAGCGTAGCTTCACCGCTAGTGGCCACTGGCCATGCTCCGTGGCCTGCCTTGTCCCACAGCACGCTCCGAGAGAGCACTAGTTACCAGGGGCTGCAACTGGCATCATGCAAACAGCGTCCTTGCAAACATGGATGACTGTATACAAATGTGCAAACCTATTCTGTGACCTTGTTTAGCTGATTAACCTGGTCAGAATTTTAAGGTGGACATCCCCATTTGTTACACAAAACCTTGAGTCCCTTCCTGGTTGAGCAGCACTTTGAATGGAAACAGGAACACCATTTTAGAGTGCAAAAATGTGATGGTTACAGCATTTCTGGGGATTTGGGAGACCTGTTCCTAGGACCTTCTCAGTCCATCCTGCAGGAGACTCAGTGGACTTTGGATCAGGCTGTGAGCTGGCTACACCTCACCTTTTCTAATTGTATCTCATGGCTAGGACAGGGATTATTGATCTTATTTTATTTATTTATTTTTTTTTAATCAAGTCAGGCAACACCAGTGGCTTTGAGTCAGAAGGAAAAAAATGGCTCCCTGGCCACACTGTGTTGGAAAAGGCTCTGTTTGGTCTCTGTGTATTTTCCCCCTCCAAGGGGGGGTGTCGCTTCTCTTGGTCTATGGGCCCCAGTGAGGTTCTGAGTGGGAAACAGATCCCTAGATGCAGCCAGGAACTAGAAACGCTAAGACTGGGACATTCCTGACTTTGCCACAACACAAACTGCAGCCATTCAGAAATAAGGGAGAGATGATCAGGCTAGGTCAAAGGTTTGCTGCTTTGCTGCAGTGTTGCTTTAGTTAAAGCAAACACTTAATTAAAGCAGATACCTGCTGTACCTCTCTAACTATTGCCTACAGTTTGAATTCTTTCCCAGTTCTATAACTGGGACAGTAATAATCTCTGTTTTCTAGCCAGTTGCAAGACTTGGTGAATATTTGCATAAGGTTGTGGGTTCCTTGCATTTGACATACCAAATAAATAAAATGCATGGTTCCTTACCAGAAGGCAACTTCCCTGCTTGTGAAACCAGTTTTCTGCGAGGCTAAGGAGGTATAGTATTTTATATAATTAAAAACACATGCAAATAAAGGGTTGTGCTCTGCTAAATTTGCCGAGCCACCTTATCTTCTGCATAGTCTTAGACCCGACTCAGATTTATTTGCACCTGTGTTCCTTGCCATTTTGCAGAAAGTACTTGCATATTTCCAGTTTGTACTGCACAGAAATACAGGGAGGGGTGGGTCTGCTACTGCCACACAGTAGGTAAAAAGTTACTAATCACTTCTAATTGAAGTGAAGAAATGTGGGGGTGAAGATAACGAGAGTCTCCTGCACCCCTGGTAGAAAGATTAGAGTTAGATATTTAACAGTAACTTTGGCTGTTTCTGCTTCCCGACGAGATTGTACATAGCTCCAAGTGAACGCTCAGGAGGAGGGAGGCGCCTGCTTTCAACCACATTCATGTCGAGTCTGTCTAAACGACACTGTGTAAGGAGCGTGGAGCCACCGACGACTTTGCTCCTTCCAGAAGCAGAAACAGCACAGCTGTGAAAAACGGAGAGCTGCGTTTAGCCCTAGGGGAAGAAGACTGTTTGGTTCAGCATCATGCTATCGCAGCTCTGTGGCTTTTGGAGCCTGAACAACAGCACCTCGTGATCCTGTCCTGTTTTGAAGTCATACCAACTCACCTGAAGCAAAAGCCTTGAATCATGCAGATATGCACTTGACTGTTTAAATTCCATCCCAAGCCCCGTTTTATTCACAGGTTACTTTACACAGGTTCCAGCTCTGCTGGTTCCCGAGGAGTCCTTCCCAAAGTAGGTAACTCTTCCCAAGCTTCCGAAGGCCTCACTCAGGGCTGAAAATCACCACAGACTGGTAAGTGTGTAAGGCTGCAATGCCTAAAGTACATGTGAAGATGTAGCCCGCAATATCCACAGTCACGTTGCCATGTTCCATTCCTCAGTCTTTCATCAAGCTCAGGATGTGCACGAAACTCAGCTCATCTGGAAATCCCAATGTGTCATAAACTAGGACGTGGCCTTGGCAAACAGAGGCAAAAGTAACATCTCTTCACCCAGTATTAACCATTTAGCACTGACAACCTCATGGTAAAGGCAGCTTTTTATTTTCCTTTAGTTAGTACTCCCAGTTTCTGATAGCAAGTAGGTTTGGTCACGCTGTATGTAAGAAAGAACCACTCTGTTGTCCAGGTAACTATTTTAGAAGGACAATTTGATCATCTGTTGACAGACAGGGTGTAGACTGGGAACAATGTCTTTTCAAAAACTTGCCTGGAGAAAGCAGTAATTCTGCTTGGCCAACGAACTGAAATTCCAGTGAGGAAGAGAGTGTTTCTATTTCTGATGTCTTTGCGCAATTCCAGTAACTCTAATACTGTTAAAGCACTGAGAATTGCACAGGCAGTAGACCTGATGCATAGTCACAAAATGTGTTTCAAAATTATACTGAGATTTTTATGACTTGCAGAGAGTTTTCTTACAAGCAAACTGAAAATATCCACCCAAACTAGTCACAGAAATTACCTTCCCTCAGTAACATTCTAGTTTGCACTTTTCAGTTTGGGAAATGTTTGTGTTAAAAGCTCTCTTACATACAGTACACAATCCTGCAATTAAATACAAACTGGTGCTTGCAACAACACCCTGTTCTTATGGGAAAGACACTGAATTTGTGACTTAAATCATGAGCTCATTGTACAACTCAGCAGGAAGGGAACATGGGACGCGAGCAAGACATCTGTTTAAACAAAAACCATTTGATCCTAATTAAAAAAAAAAAAAGTGAGATTAGTTACTTTGAGAAAAATCACCTTACTAGCACTGCATCTTTAAAAATTATCCCATTCGGACAGGTTTTCAGTAATTGAGTACATAGTACTCCAAGTTTCTTCATTGCATCAGCGTCATTGGGTTATGTTTCTTTCAGCTAAAATTAACAGCTTTGTCACTGTCTTCACAGAGAGCAAGATTAAGTATGAGATATTCCCCCCCCATTCCCTGACCTCCCCAAAATCTTGTACCTGAGGAAATTTGTTAATGATATTCAGAAATGAACCCCTGATCACTACGAACTTTACACTGAATTATGATTTGAAGAACCTTACAGGTCATAAACTGTGCAGCTTTTTTTTTAGTCCTTCAAATCTGTTCAGACAGCTGCCTACAGATGGTTGCTTCTGCGCTGCCACCAGTGTTTCTATCTAGTTTTTTTTGTGGTCTAGGCAATGTGCTCTTCATCTGGCTTCTGAGATCTTCTGTGAACACAACTACTCCCATTAATCTTTAGGAAAACTGGACTCTCAATCCAGACCTGCAGCAAGACAACCAGACACTTAACAACTGCCTCCTAAGAGCCTTGCGCTTACAGACAAAGGCCAAATTTTTTAGCACCATGGGAACAAACTTGGCAATATCTGAAGGTCAGTTTAGCCCTGTATCATTTTCCACCAATGAGCAACAGTGAGCACTCAGGGACAGGGCATGGGTACAGAGTCTGGATATATTCTCAAAAATTTCCTTAAGCAACAATTCAGAAACTTCCAGCTTTAACGCTTGCATTCATTTCACCACGTTTAATACTCTTAGTCTATGTGAACTTGGCTTACTCCTTTTTTAGCCTATCTGTCTGGCTTCTGAAAGGTTCTATGGCAAGATTAATTACGACATATGAAAAAGCACTTTATTTTAAATTGGCTGCCTGATGATTACATTAGCTGTCCCTCCCCTTCTTGTACTACAGGGAACAATGAATAATCATTTTGTGTTCATTTTTTCCACTTACAGTCTTACAACTCTCAGATATTCCTGGTGTGGAAGTCAGACTTTTCTTTTGCAGTTTCCACAAATTTGTGCTGAAATTCTTGTGAAAGGGCTCATTTGGCACCGTCCTTCTAGTACCATGGCTGCCCTCAGAATTTATTATACATTACACCTCTCAGTCTAACAATATCATCCTGGAGTTTCTTCAGACTTGACTACACCCAGTGTTGTCAGTCTGTTACTTTGAGTTTATTCATCAGTCCTAAAGCGCCTTTTATTGCCCCCTCAGGACTAACGTTGAGGATGCACTTCCTGTAGAAAAGAATGGGCTTATTTTGAAAACTCCTCTATCACTTTTGTATTGAATATTGCTGGGAAAAAAAATTGGTTTTGCTATGGTCTAATCGTACTCAAAAGGCACTTTCTACATCTTTATGATCTGTCAGCTCTCTCCCTGGCAACTGCCTGGCTTTTGATATATTTTAACAAGGTGGGTTTTTTAAGTATTAGCTTGTATGTTAGTAAGGTGATTCTCTGAATCATTTTTTAGCCTGGGTCCTTGCGACTTTCTACACAACTAGCTTATGCAGAGTACTCGTGGGCCTTGTTTGGGTACGAGATCTGCTTTTTGCAGGGTATAACTTCTAATAAGCCTTTGCCTCTGCTTTGCTCCAGCTTGAGTCCTGGGTTGACGGAGCAGCAAGGTGGGAGGTGTCTCCCCAGGGTCCAGCATGGGCACGAGCATCGAAAAATCCCAAATCGATCACCAACTTGATATTGGTGTGGATGGTCTTGCAGCATCTCCTGGATGCTGGGAAAAGTGGGGTGCAGAGCTCCTTCAAAATAAAAAGACAGCATTGACAAACCTTCTTTTAAGATAACACACTCCCACCTAGCGGCTCTCTTACATTCAGGAAAATGCACTGTGCAGACCTCCAGCAAACTGGGAAAAGCTGACTATGAAACTCGCATTTAAGAAAGGAGTAAATCAGATGTTTACTAAGTTGGCATTAACTGCTCAGTAGGTTTAGAAACGCTGATTTTGAATTCCTGTTTCACTGTTGTAACATCTGAAGAGAAATCAGTAAGGAGCAGCTGAACCGCGTACACTGATTTTGCTTATAGTTGCCCACAATGTTCTTTAGTTTTTCATCACAGTTTTGTTTGTGCCACTAGACTTTGTAGGAAAGACAACAGCTGGATACAGAAAAGCATTTAAAAATCATTCTGTTGGCTGTTTTTAATGAATACCATCACCCCCCCCCCCCGATAAGTCATGGGATTCTAAGTGTGTATAATATAGAAATATATATATATATATAAATAAATGAAAAAACGCACAAACCCACAGGCTACGTTGTTTCAGACTTTCTTAATTGTGTTTCCAAGCATAGCACTATATCCTTAAATCTATAAAGAAAATTACACAGAAGCATCGTAAATTGTTTAACTATAATTGCCATTGACAGTCCAGAGTTTCCTGACTTAAAAGCTAGTTAGCAGCTCATGGCAGCTGGATTATAAATGAAAAGGATGTGAGCTTGATAAATCAATGCCTTTTAGGATGCTCAGAATAAACTAGAATTCAAAGCCAAGGATGAACAGCCTAAATAAAGAGTGGACTCTTTCCACTTTTCAAACTACAGTTAAGGTATTTTAAACATTTAAATCTAGGAAAAGTAAAAATTAAGTCTTGTTCTCCACTGTTGCACTCAATTTAATTTATTTCCAGAATGATTAAATATTCAAAAGGCAATGTAGTATAAAAATCTTTAGCCTCCCTGGTAAAGTTCCAGTTAATGTCTAGGTCAGATCAGGTATGACCAAAGACTTTATGGTTTGATGTCCAATGCCTGTTTGGTTCCAATGCTCAAACACACTGTAAGACTTTCACTAAGCTACCATAAATTCAAGTATTTTCTGACAATATTTGCAGAGAAATAAAAAACTGAGCAGTGACTGAGAAGGGACTGTCTCTGAGCTTCCTGAGCCCTCTGGCGAGGACTGAGACAGCCGTGGTTTGGCAAAAGGAAGCCTGCTCTGTAGCTCTTTGTGCTTTACATCCTTGTGGAAAGAAAACTTTGGTTCAAAGGTTGTTGGGCAGTAGATGCTTTCAGAAGCACTGAAAACACCAAACCTCTTTAATTGCTGCTGTACAGACAGGCGGAGGATATACTGCCATTGCAGAATTCATTTAAAACTTCAGCCTAAAATGGGAAAGCATTCTGTAGCAGTGGAGTGTCAAAAGGCCGCAGTACTGCAGGACAGGATTCTCCATCTCCCTCGGCCCTTCCCTCCTTTCCATCCTTCCTTCACTTCTGTTTCCTGACATTCACCTTCCACCAACCCTCTGCAGTGTTACTGTTTTCAGCACTTTGCATCTGCTCCTCCCCTCTGGGGGCTAGCTGTGTGGCCAGAAATCTGCCATTTTGCTCAGTGATTAAAGGTATGGCTTTGTCACACAGGGTCCAGGTCTTTAGAATGAGATACAGAGGGAGCAGAAAGCAATAGTTCTCAAGGTACTGAGGGCAACAACATGCAAAGAGATTTTATACACTTAGTTATGCTCATTTTACATCACTCTGCACTCAGCAATATTGGCTTAAAGTTAATTAAATTTACACCAGTGAAATTGTTGATATTCATACTCATCTAGTAGTGTGAATGACAGAACATGCTTCAGGACCCATTTGTTCGTATTCATTGCACATCTGCATGCTAAAATCATGTGCCATGTGTGTCTCAAAGTGGTTTACAAAAAAAAAAAAAAGCAATTCCTTATGGTGTTGTCTCTACAATTAATATTCTGTTTCCCCAAATGTTTATTCCAGCAGTATCAGATTTTGTAATTTTACAATTAAAAAAGATTCCAGCTCTTTTAAGGCAGGAAGCTGAACGAGAGCAAACAGCACCTTTCAAGAAAAAAGACCCTTTAGGCACTAGGATGCCTTGTTAGGAGGATCGTACTAAACAGGCGTTTCAGCTACTTGATGAAACGAAACCCAAAATAAAACGGACTGATTGACTGAAATGGGGTCTTTCTAGACAGTTTACTATAATTAGATTTACAAGCATATTATGTCTACGTTTTCTACAGAGACCTTTGTCTAAACTTCAAAGGATGTCTGCTTCCTTTTAAAGTATTTCCACCACCTACATATCAAACCTGTCAGAGTGCAGAAATACTACATACCCTCTTTTCCTGCTCCAGGACACAGTAGAATTTACACTGACAAAAAAAGCATATGTATGCTTCTACTAAAGTATATTACAACTGCAGTAATAACCCACTCCAGGAATATATATGCTGGGGCTTGCTAGCATTCCAGTGAAACAGAAGTTAAAAAACATTAAGGACCTCTGTGTTACAGCTACCTAAAATGAGTTAGAAGGAAAAGAAAAGCAACTGTCTGGTGCAGTGCTATAAAATAAAACGTGTAAGAAAAAGACCTCTTTCACATTTTCAAATTTAGCCAAAGGAATAAATGTCATAATCTTGGCAGGACTCTGCCCTCATTTCTCATCATTCAGACTCATGAGTTTCAAAAAGACATTTGTGAGGAAACAAACTCAACGTGAATAGGAACTGTACAAAACTTTAGGGCAAATACCATATTATTTGCAATTTAAAGTAATTTTCTAACCAGAATTTGTGCCAAATTATTTTTGTAAATTATGCTGTAACTCTTGTAAAATAATCTTAAAATAAGTTTCTATTTATCAGGCTTAGAAGTTGAACAGTTATGTACTAAGGTACTGATTCAATAAAGCAGTAAAAAACTAAATACTTTGATAAATAACAGAAATTGTTCTGGGCCTGGTCTTCATTCCCACCCTTTAGTAAATCTTCATCAAAAATAAGTGAATTAAAATATGGCATTAATTTGGATGAGCACTATTTATACACGTATGGGGAGAGAAAGAAATTACAAGTGTGAGAAACTCTGCTGTGAACAATCGTCACTCCTAGAAATGGGAATTAAAATGTTCATTTTCCTTCTACCACATTTGTCCCATTTCAAAAATGGGAATTAAAATGTTCATTGTCCTTCTACCCCATTTGGCTACTGATAAACGAGTGAGACTGGTCTGAAGGCACAATCAAGTACCATGTGAGAGAAAGGGGAAGAAATCAAAACAATGCGGAATTCACTGGGAGGAGGAGAGAGGCAGCTTATCCCCTACAGCTGTTCCCACTCGATAGAATTACACGTTGTGTTAAAAGCTAAAAGTAACTAAAACTAACTTTTTACACAGGAGATTGACTGAAGGGTTTGTTGGGGGAGGATTCTGCTTGTTGTAACGCAAGCAAAGCAATGTTTCAGGAAGTGCTGAGGTGAATAACTAATCTTGATTATGCCATGAGAAGCTTTGAGGTGTGCAAACACCTTTTTGAGGACCTGAAGTTATCAGAGATACTGCTTGATTTAATAAAAATACTCTATTCCCCTGTAAATCTTGTCTCCTTAGCTCAGACTTTATCACGAGTCACAGCAAAATCCAAGAGAAACACAACTTAGAAACAGTTGTTCTTAGTAAAACGTAATTATACCAAACAATTAGACTATCAGAGAGAAAAAAGCAGCTGGCACCTGTGGGCAAGGGGGCAGTGAGAACTCTGATTCCCAATTAGCACGTGGGGAACAAAGGAAGAAAAGGATCATTAAATTCTTTTAGAGAGGCAGGGGTCAGAGAGAAAACCAAATGAGTCTTTAGTTCCTGTGTCTGACTTTGATGCTTAATAAGAGAAAATAATGTAGACATTGAACACATTTTAGTTATTTTGATTTTCTCTTTTATTCATGTCATGTCATAAAGTGAAAAACCTGATAGCAAACCTGTATGTTTTCCTTGAGACCTTCTGCTGTTAAGTGCTGAAATGGGTTAACATTTCCAGCTGAGCAGCTGTTCGTTCAGCTCCTCCATCCTAGAGCAGCGAACAGTCACTTGCACTCCAGAGATGGCTGTACAAGGCAACCCGCCCAGTAAGATGTCACCTACATGAAATACAAAGAAAATGCTGAGGAGTTGTGGGTTGGTTTTGTTTTGGTTTTTTCACTTAGCAGAGATTGCCCGCATTCTTTCAGTACTCCCCACCAGCAATAACAACTGACACACAAGGAATTTTCTGCCAGGGAGTAAGTGGTCTCCAAAGTAACAGGGACACCGAACTCCAGTCAAAATGCCCCAAACTTTAACTTAATATACCCCAAATTCATTCCTATTAGAGCCTTCGTGGCTGATTTAAACATGGTCAAAAAGCAGTGGACACCTGAAATGGTGGTGAAATTTAATCTTAGACAATAGCTTTAGTATGCTGGTCATTCAGAGCTTTTAAATGGAGATGTACTATTTGTAAAATACATGATTAGTGTATTATGCCATTATAAATAAAAGGATAGTAAGCTCTCTCTTTGAAAAATAAAGCAAACTTGAACAGGTAAATGCCTAATATGATGTTGTTAAAACTTTAAGGCAGTACACATTTAAAACTAGATTACTAAAAGCTCTGGAACATACTACTAATAAAAGACAAATCTGCACATCCTTAAGTTAAAATTTCCAGGATTGTCTGCCTTATTACTAAACACAGCTGATCATTTAAATTTTAGGAAAAGGGAGGGGAAGAAGTCTTTTGTGAAAGTATTTTGGCTTTGGGAGACTTTTCATTTGCCAGATGGTGAAAATGGGCCACAACATTTTGGTAACAACAAATTGAAGCACTCGCAAACTAATCCCCTACTCTTTATCGACCCCGATGCATTTGATCTGTGCCCATTGAAGTGCCATGCTGCAGCTGCATGGCTGTGACCCTCAAGGGGTTTTGATGGGGGTTCAGGAGCAGTGCTAAAAGCGCAAGGCCTCCAGCCCAACCGGCTTGAGAAGCGCCCATAGCTGCTGTTAAGCTAACAGGGTTCATTTCTAAGAGATTGAAATGTTAACTAAAACAATAAGGATTGAAAGTGGCCCTATTTTACCTAGGTATTGCTGGTCAACGCGGTTCTGCCCGACACTAAAGGCTCCCTAAAGCACAAGTGCACACCAGAGCACATCCTAAAACCCCAACAACAGCGGATATAAGCTGGAACAGAAAAAACCCACCACCCAGGTTCTGAAAAGCTTAACAGCTGGCTGTCCTTCAGGCACAGAGAGAGGCGCGCAGCGGCGGCAACCCCTCGGCCCGCCTCAGGAGGGGCTCTGCGCCACCCCCGTCCTCAGGGCGCTGCCGCCACCACGCGAAGCTCTAACGTCTTCCGCTGCGGCTCCACTCGCGAGAGCTACACCCAGCGCAGGGGGTGCCAACGGCCGCCTGTTTTAAAAGAGCTCGCGTGCCGGGCCCCGCCCTTTGCCTTGCTATGATTGGGTATTGCAGCCCGTCAATTATGCCCGTGCCCACCCTGGCCGCCTGGTGATTGGCTAGGCCGGGGCAGAGCGAGGGAAAGCTGTGGCGGCGGGGCCAGGCGGGTGAACTTGCTGGCAGAGGCGTCGGGGTGGCGGTTCCTTCCGCTCGGCTCGGCTCGGCTCGGCTCGGCTCTGCCCCGCCCCGCCCCGCCGGTGTGGCGCAGGACTCGTAACGGAGAGCGAGGGATCGTGCCGCGGCCTGGCCCCTGCGGGGAGAGCGGCGGGTTCGGGCCTTTGGTGTGTTCTGGAAAAAAGGCAGAGGGACGAGGGCGTGTGGAGAAGGGGCTGCGGCGGCCGCCCGCGCAACGTGCGAGTCGGCGAGAGTAGCGCAGGGTATTTCCGGGGCTGCGGTTTTTCCCCCTTTTCTCTCCTTGACCTACATCCCGGCTTCCCTCCTCAGGTGGTGGTTTCGTCCAAGGGCCCGTCCGTGGTCCGCCAGCTTCCTCCACTTATCTCTTCTCCAAACTCCTCAGTGCCCTGTCGCCTCTGGCAGCACTGTGGGAACCCTCATCAACCCCCACGATTTTGATCTTGCTGTCCCCTTCGCTGCTTTTACAGATAACCACCTTGGCTGGGTGCTTGAAGTCACTGAGAAGAAGGGAAAATTAATTCACTTCTTTTTGGCACCAACTTCGTTGTCTGCTTCCATACCTTAGGCCTGAAACTGCCAAGAGATGTCCTGAGTATGGAATCTCCATGCAGCTTGTAGGCTGTGAAACACAGTAAATGTAATTCATTTACTGAAAGGAAGCGGGACACCGTTTGTAGCAGATAGGAGTCACGCTGTTTCTGCTGTTGCTTGTAGCGGATTTTTTTGTGCTCTACCCTGCTTCCTTTCGGGATCTCATTTTGATGAAACCAGTTGTTTGGAGTTTTTTTAATGGCTTTTTTTAATGGCCAGTGACTGGTGTCTTACAGACTTCTCCAGAGTTGTTGCCTGCATGGATTCCTGCCCCAAAATCAATACCAGCTAGATAGAAATGACAAAATATGTACACCTCTACCAAAAGTTGTGTTTTTCTACGATGGAAAAAATTGCCTTTGTGTTTATTCTATCAACCTTCTAATTAAGGCATGCGTAGAGCGTGTTACAGTGGTATGAAGGCTGTTGTGAAAAGGATGCACTGAAGAGTAGTTTCATTATTGCTTTGATTCAAAGCCATAAATACAGTATATAATATTTTGAAAAACTTCAATTTATGCAAAATCATTTTAATTTGAGATACTGGGGTAGGTTTCAGTGGAATATGTAAGTGAAGAATAAAAGGACTAGGAACCGTGGGGATGGTTAATGTTTTGAGTTAGGAGGCAAAAACTTGCTTAGTGTGACCAGCAGTCATCTGAAAACCTTTATGTGAGATGAGTGCGATAACATTTAGTACATGAACTACTATGTATGGCTTTATTTTTGCTAATTCTTGTTTCTGCTAGTGATAGGGAGTTACATAGTCAGCTGGCACTTAAAATAAATGATCCGTGTAGATAATGGTGTTCATTTGGATAACTGAGCTAAAAGTAATAGTGCAAAAGCACCAGAAGAGACAAGCTGAATAGGAGAAGGTGGCTTCAGGTTCAGACTGTAGAAAAAGGATGCCATTGTAACTGGTTTTGAACTTTTCTTCCCTCCCTTTTGGAACTGTTCAGTTCAGCGCAACAAGTTTGAGTTTACTTGAGATAATTGGTTTCTTGGAACCTTGAGTAGTGGAAGTCTAATGAAGAGACAGACAAGTGAATGCTTATGCACTCTACTGTCCTTGGTTTGGTTTCCTTTATTATCTGCTTTCCAGATACTTTATTAACTGAGGCATTAACTAGGAAGCCTCATTGTTCGGCAAGTAATATTGGGCTGGCAAGAAACATTTGTGTGAAATTTAAGCTGGTTTTAACCATTTTTCTTGGAAAAAAATAAACTGCTGATGTCTCAGGACGTGGTTTGTGGGAGCCTGATCCTGAAGGCTAAGCAAGCTGAAAATACAAGGGACATTAAAGAACAAACAGGAGTTGTAGCATGTTTTTTCTGGTGGTGATCTTTAGGGAAGCATTTCTTTTGGAAAATGAGTGGCGTAGCACTAGTGATATACCATTTGGGCAAAGAATTGAAGTGTTGACCAAGATTGCTTAAATATTGCAGACCTTAAAGCAGGAAGTCTTGGGAAAAGAAGATACAAATTCAGGAAGGAAAAAGAGGCAGTGCAAAAAAAAATCTGACTTGAAAGTTAAATTTTTTTTTTTTTTTTACGGGCTTGACTAGTACACTTGATGATTACCAGAAAGGTTCCTTGGTGTGATTGTTTCCCGTCGCCTGGTTGATGGAAACCTAAAACTGTTGCACGAGATCTTGATGTACCAGGGAAATAGTGGATAGAGCAGCAACAACCATATTGATAACCTTTTGTAGTTTTGGAAGTTGTGAAAATGGATAAAGTCATGAAAATAAGGATGCCAGAGGTGGGATTATTTCAACTTCTTAGTTTTGGAAGATGGTTCTGCCTATTTTTATTATATATTGGTTTTCATTAAATTACTTTTGTTTACGAATTGTTTAAATTCTTTATAGTAATTAGGCATGGACTTAATGTATTTCCAAAGTATTTTTGTACTAAAATACAGTTTTAAAATTGTTGGTGTTTCTATGAAATGTAGTAGTAAGAAAGTGGAACTTGTAACTTCATGTAGCAAATACTGTGATAACATGGTGTATGAAAGAATTCATTATTCTACTTGAAGGGCAGCATACTTAGAAAACAGTTGTGATGCTATTTAGGAAGGTTTGAGTATACAATGCATAGTTGCTGGTTAAAGTTTAAGATTAACACAGTTACAGAACAATGTTTTAAAAGCAAATATATAGATGAGAGTAGTTGGATGTAGAATTGAAGCCTTGTGCTAAACAAAGTCACAATAAATAGGCAAGTATAGCCTAAGTTGTTTTTCTGTGCTTTGGTAGCTTCTGTGTATGTATAACAACTTAGAATTATCTGAATTGAAATATCTGCAATGTTCTGTTGAAGCTGTTGCAGATATGCATGAGGAAAATAAAGCTGCAGCAAATGCATCTGGCAAAACCCGAAGTGGCACTCAGAATGAGGCTGCTTTACTGGCCCTAATGGAGAAGACTGGGTACAGCATGATTCAAGAAAATGGGCAAAGAAAATTTGGTGGTCCTCCACCAGGTAAGCATTTCTTTTGAGGTTATGAAGTTGGAGTTTGTTTTTTGTAGGGAGAGCCATACACGATCGGACTGAAAATTTGTGTAGCCCCATGTCCTATATCTTGACGGTGACCAGTAGTAGAAAGTGTAAGAAACACATACAGGACCCTGATAAG
Source organism: Leptosomus discolor (assembly GCF_034619465.1). Lineage (NCBI taxonomy): Eukaryota > Metazoa > Chordata > Aves > Leptosomiformes > Leptosomidae > Leptosomus > Leptosomus discolor. Next base: position 44,566,646 of record NC_141394.1, on the reverse strand, counting down.
CGTTACAGTTTCCAGGAGCTGAAGATCTCTTGTGCTACACTGCATTGAACTTTTGCTCTTTGTGGAATTAAGAATTCACAGCTTTAAAAACAGCTAAAGTTGACAGGTAGCAAAACAAATGTAGAGCTGAAAATACTGAGTGTGTTTTGTTGTTTAATTTTTTTTTTTGTTTTACAACCTGGTGTTCTCTGAGATAGCACCAGTGAAGATAATCTAACTGATTTTGTTTTCAGAGTTGACTAATCCATATCTAACATAACTTACTTCCCCACCCCTTCTTTCTGAGAAGAAAAATTGATAAATGCTGAGTTTCTGGAGCTTTTATAATTCATTGGATGTGTTTTTAACAGTGAAGGACAACAGTTAAGAGTTTATTGCTCATGCGCTACTGTTCTTTCACTTAATACACTGGAAAACAGAAATTGTTGAGTAAGTACCCATGTGTAAACAGAAAATAACAGTTGATAAAAGTACCAGAGAATAACAGAGATTGCATTAATGCTATAAAAACTACAGTCATCTTATTGGTTTATTTATGGTGGTTTGGGGTTTATTGTCATGGTGCAAGTGGGAGACTTACACACTTGAACTGGAGCGTTACTGCTGCAGTGAAAACAGACTTTGTCACTAAGATGTTTTCCTGTATGCCCAATTGTATTTCCACTAAAGTCAGTGACAAAAAAAAAAAGTAGAATGAAGTCCTGCAGTATATGGAATATGTACATTGCAATTTGGAAACAGTGGCTATTGGGGATATTGCTGCACTGGAAGACTTAATTTTTTTCTTGTGTATTAAATGCTCTTTCAAGACTGTGTCTGATACTGTGATTAAGTAACTTGGCAATAATAAATCTCTTGAAATAGCCCTATACTCTGCTGAAATACTTCTGCTGAAACTGCTGATGCAGATTTAGTTTACAGAAAACAAGTAACGCTCACAGGTAGTCCAAGGAAAAGCCTTTGTTCAGCACTTTAAACTTGCTTTCCAAAATAAATTAAAATGACTCTAAATTTTAAGTAGGACTGATAAAGCGTGTTTTTGTTTGAAGGTGTTGCAAGATCATTCAACTTTAATCCATGCTTATATAAATGCTGGAAACCAATGGGACTGAAAGTTTGTGAAATAAATGGGTAAAACCCAAATGATTGAATTTGGTATTGTTTTGAGTGAAGACTCTTGAACAGAGGAGGAGGAATAGTTCAGTAGATATATATTTGTTTTCCTAATTATCTTTTTTTGTCATTATTCCCCTATTCGAGAGTTAAAATTAATGTTGGGGGTTTTTTCCCTACCAAAATGTCATTTTGTTCTTCTCAAGAACACGTTAAGAAAGAAGTGGCTTCTAGATTGTTTAAGTTTGAACTTGTGTGTATCTTACAGATTTAGTTGCTGCTCAGTTACTACTGTGTTGAGCCTGACTTTTTTTGGCTAAGACAAATTTTCAGAAAAGTGTCTGGGTTTGATTTTGAGAACTGTAAAAGGTTGGGATTATCTACTTAGCTTGTTAAAATGGTTAGCATCTTTCCTGCTGAATTAGGGCTTTATTTCTAGTCTGAAATAGTTTTTTCAAATTTTCTTGATGAAATACCTAATACCTGTAATTCTTTGTAATAATGCTGTGTCAGTTACTTTTAACATTTCTTGTTATTCTGATAAAATTAATCAAATGCTTTAAATCTTTATGAAGCATTTCTTTTATTTTGAATAATTTTTGCAGTGTGGTTGACATCAGTGATGTACAAGAATTTTGTCATTAGTCCTGGTTGTATCACACAGACCACAGTAACTCTTCTTTTTGAGTCAGATTATGCACTTTGACAAGCAGAGAGAAGGAAAATTCTTTGTGCTGCTGTTTTAGGTCACTCTCAGTTGGGGCCTGTGATCCCTTCCCTGTCTTTGTAAGTCATGCTCGTAAGCATGAACTGTATTGCTCTTTGCTATATGTAGTTTAAGATACAGCTGTGTCAAAATTATTTCGCGTTGAAAGTTTTTTCCTGTCAAAAATTATGTACATACTTTTACTAGCCTATATAAAATAGCCAAAGGAAGCCCTGCAAAATTATTTTGAAAATGGCCCTGGAAAAAGAATGGCAGGGCATCACTGACAAGTTCCTGAGGGCTCAGCCTGTTCTTAAATTATTCAATACATTTTTTTTACATTATAATTATGATATTTAATTAGAACATTAGGCAGTATTAAGTGTATTTGTTTGGCAAAGTTACTTTTATTAATGAAATTTGTTAATCTTTTCTGAAACTAGATGTGTTTGATGAGGTGTATCTTCCATAAATCTGCTCATTGACATTAATTATATACCTCTGCTTTAAATCTTCATGTATTTTCATACTTGCTTAGGCTGGAAATTACCCGAAGTTACTATAAATCATTTGCTAGGCCAGATGAGACTTGAATGTTGAGAAGGCTTGTAAGAAATTACAATAACTGTTTGTAAATGAAAAGTTTCACTGTGAGTATTGCTTGTTTAAGAAGTAATAGAAACCACTGTTTCTGTGTTGCTGCCAGAGGAGGTGGTCTCACTGTGAGCTCTGTTTTCCTGTTACCATCTTGTTTATCTGACCGGCATGTTACCCAGAGCAAGCAGCTGATCTACCTGAAAATTAACCTAAAACTTTTTTTTTTCACCTTAACTGGCAGCAGCACAGTTCTTGTTCAACTTATGCCGCTCATGGAAAATGTATCTGTAGAGCGCGGGGGAAAAAAAAGGGTTAAGAAAGTGAATTTTCATTGCTTTGGGTCCTCTGCTTAGATTGCGGCAGACATAGTGATGTCATTAGGTAAGTTAAGTATGTAAGTCTTTAGAATTATATGGAAGAAAAGTTGAGATGGCAGGCATCTCACTAACAGTGGAAGGATTACAGCTATAATGTTGATTCAAGTTTGATTACTTGAATTTCTGCAAAAAAAGGAATCCCATAATCTGTCGTCCAGTGATGAGTGAAGTACCCAGTCAAGGAGGCTCCCTGGTCAGTTAGTAACTACTTGAGGAACGGTGCTTGCGGTTAACTGTTTTCATGTTTACTCTGTTAAATACATGTCACACATTGGCAAATGTGATACAGACCAGGTTTTCTTTAAGTCGGGAGCCCTAACTTACTCCCAGTTGGCAGTGATGTGCTATGATGCTAAGTTAGTATGCAGCTGTAAAATTAGGAGGGCTCTTTGAATGGTAGGTGGCTTTTACTTGCTGAGAGTCACTGTTTAATCAGTGACTAGGCTGAGTATGATGGTAAAAGCTTATCTAGTTAATAAATGAACATTGTTATTTAATTTCATGACTTTCCTACACAATCAAGCATAGCCTTCTCCCTTTTTTCCCCCGATTAAGGTGTGCAGTTGCTTTGGTCTCTGGAGCTCCTAAATGGTGTACTGTTGGTTTGTGCTTTTTTATGGGGGCAGCTGACTGGCATGATGTGAGTGATGGCAGTACTAGCTCGCAAACTCTGTTACTTGCCATGTCCCGTCAGACCTCAGCTGAAGTGGTATAAATGTTTATAAAGCTGAAAATGCTAAAGGTGTTGAATGCTGTGTGGAACAGAGTCAGAATTTTTCCTAGGTAAGCTGTGGCAGCCTGGCTTCAAATGCGTGTCAATTCTGATGCTTTGGTGGCTTCCCTGTATACCGTGTAGTTCTTATTGTACAGCTTATAGATGAAAATTTATTCAGTCAGAACACAAAAATTTCCCTATTCTGTTAAAAAATATTTTAACGATTAAAATATGTGCTCTTTGATCATACTTAAATGAAGGAAAAATTTTAGGTTAATTGCAAGATCATCTAAATACAATTTATTCTGAACTTTGAGCCAAAGTAAAATATTTAATTATCTTCTTGTTTTAACTTGTCAACAGTAATTTTTTTCACCTTGCCTTCTTATGCTTTGTCATTTCATACTAATACTTACCAAATTCCATGTTATTTTTTTCTACCAGCTTTCTCTCCTGCAGAGAACCTTTCTTGTCAAAGCTTTAGAAAAAGCTGTTGGTAATGATTTAACTCGTTACCTGCCTTTGAAACTTCTGCCTGATTTGTCTAATTTGTTTTTAAAAAACCCCAACAAAAAGTCCAAACTTTTTTTTAAACACATATTTTGGGAAAATGGAGTGACATATTTGCAGACCGTAACTCTGTATTTTTAAATGTGTGTATGTGTTTTTACGTTATCTGTTGAACATACCATTCAGCATGTATGGCAGAGATACAGGAGTGTCTGAATGTCCTTGACCTAAGGACAGAAGCGTGAATCTTGTAACTTTCAGATGTGAACTAGGGACTTACTTGTTCTGTGTTTTTTTAATTCCTTTTTTTCCTACCATCCAGCTCCAGCCAGTGAAAACTGCGGTCTGTTTTTAGACTAAAAGTGTTCAGTCTTTTTGGCTATTGAAGAAAGAATGGCTCCATATCCTACTTTCCTTAGGGAGTCCTGTTTTAATGGATGAATGGATAAGGTGGAAGTAGAATGTTAGGATCTTTTGAATGATGTCAGGGAAGAAAAAAAAATAACCTGCACTGGGGACCTAGACCAAAAATTCCTAAAATACAGGCAAGAAGTGCAGAGAGATATTTGCAACTTTAAAATGTTACGGGTAGAAAATGCAACTTAAGTTCTTATTTACCAGAGTTTTAAATAATGCTAGGTTCAGTGGGTTGTCATACAGATTCCAGTGGAAAAAAACCCCAGAAGGTGGAATTAAGAGAAACACAAATTTTGGGCTAATGGCATTTTTTTAACTTAAACATAACAAAAATAAGAATTAAATAATGGATGAGAATATGCTAGGTTTAAATTGAGACCAAAAATAAATAACTCCCACCTCCAAATTATGGGGGGTGTGTCTGTGTGTGTGCATGCGTGCATGTGTGCCTCTCTGGCATTTGTACTAAGATTGTTGTTGGACAATTTATTTTAAGGTTGGGAAGGTCCTCCACCACCTCGGGGATGTGAAGTTTTTGTGGGGAAGATTCCTCGTGATATGTATGAAGATGAATTGGTTCCTGTTTTTGAGAGAGCTGGGAAGATCTATGAGTTCCGACTGATGATGGAATTCAGTGGTGAGAATCGAGGCTATGCTTTTGTGATGTACACTACTAAAGAGGAAGCCCAGCTGGCCATCAAAATTCTTAATCATTATGAAATTCGTCCAGGGAAATTTATTGGTGTCTGCGTAAGCTTGGACAACTGCAGACTCTTTATTGGAGCAATTCCAAAAGAAAAGAAGAAAGAAGAAATACTGAATGAAATGAAAAAAGTTACAGAAGGAGTGGTGGATGTCATCGTTTATCCAAATGCGGCTGACAAAACTAAAAATCGTGGCTTTGCTTTTGTGCAATATGAATCTCACAGAGCAGCTGCAATGGCTAGAAGGCGGCTAATCCCAGGTAAATTTATCTGTAATTAAATTGAGGTTTTTGGGGAGTATCTTGTCTCCATTTTGCAGGGGGTGGTATGGTGGATCATCCCTGTTTTCCTTTCTTTAAGGTATTTTGAGAGTTACAAAACTGCAGTAGTGCCTTTCAGCTACAGAGAGCAGTGTTTTGGCTTTTTTTTGTTCACGAATCAGAGTTTTTTATTTCTTTTTTGTTTGAATTTTTTTTTTGAAGAAGCTGAAATTTAAGCAGTTTTAAGAATGAAAGTGCAGCCATCTGTTTTATAAACATGAGTTACTGTAATTTACACCAAGATACGTATTTGCTTGAGCACACGTCCATTTTCATTTGCAGGCACAAGTCCCTGCACATAAATTCTTTTAAAAAATAAGATGCTGGCAATGTGTCCCTGATTTTCTTGAGTGTCATGAGTGGTGATATTGATGCTTCGTATTTTAAAAATGTTTGAAAGTAGGTTTTTAATCTTTAGGCTTGTGCTCGTGCATATACATTTAGATGATTTTTTCCAGGCATTGACGGTACTTTTATAATATTATCGAAGAGGCTGTGTTTACTAACTAGTGAAATAGTATGTTGCTTACAGTTGCTTTATGTACACGTGTGTATATGCGTGTCACAAAATCTGTTTTGACAGCTTATGGTGCTTAATGAACCCAAAGGGTACAGATAGAACACTTTGAATTTTTGCAGTCTTACTGTCTTTAATAATTTCAAGTAGCAATATTTTGCATATTTTGCAGGCAACAGAAACCACTTTCATGTGGCATGCATCATGATAAGAATGATTTTGTTTTCCTTTGCATATTTCTTATGGATGTAATGCTTCTTTGCTGTAGGAACATTCCAGCTCTGGGGTCATACTATTCAAGTAGACTGGGCAGACCCTGAGAAAGAAGTTGATGAAGAAACAATGCAGAGAGTTAAAGTATTATATGTAAGAAATTTAATGATATCTACTACGGAGGACACAATTAAAGCTGAATTCAACAAGTTCAAGCCAGGAGTAGTTGAACGTGTAAAGAAGCTGCGAGACTATGCATTTGTTCATTTTTTCCACCGAGAAGATGCAGTTGCTGCTATGTCTGTAATGAATGGAAAGTGCATTGATGGAGCTAGTATTGAGGTAACACTGGCAAAGCCAGTTAACAAAGAAAATACTTGGAAGCACCATTTCAATGGTCAGATAAGTCCCAGTTCAGAAAGTCTCTTAGGGTTTCCGAACAAAGAAGATGGTCATCAAAAATCTTTAGGGAAACCAGCAAGTCTCTCAGTTCATCTTAACGGTCAGCACAGTCCAGGCCTACCTAAAGTTGAAAGATGTACGTACCCATTTTTTCCAGGAATAAAGCTTACTCCAATTAGCATGTATTCTTTAAAATCCAGTCACTTCAGTTCTGCAGCAATGCATCTGGATTATTTTTGCAATAAAAATAACTGGGCACCACCAGAATACTACTTGTATTCAACCACAAGTCAGGATGGGAAAGTACTCTTGGTGTACAAGGTGTTTATTCCTAGTATTGCAGGTAGTTCCCAGAGTTACTTCATGCCAGACAAACTGTGTACGACAGTAGAAGGTGCAAGGGAATTGGCAGCACGGTTCACACTTCTACAAATAGGTAAGCATACTTGCTTTCAATTAGTTCTTAAGATCTGAAGCTAGAAAAGTTATTTTAAAATTGTTGTTTGTGTATATATCTTGGCTTGCATGTGTATCTTCTATAAAGTGTAAGTTACCTGCAGAGGAATTGTTTATTGTTTGCTGTATAGTCAGCTGAGTCTGGACCATCAGGTGACAGTACTGAAGAAACACTGTGTGGCCATCTTTACAGTCGGTTTTGCTTCCATTTGTCTACTGTAATGATTTGTAAGGAAGAACTAAATGACACATTATGTGACTCAGGTATAAGGTCATCTGTCTGATGGTTATGGTGCTGAAAACTTATTTGAAAGGCTGGCTGTGTTCTTGGTTTATTATCAACAGGGAAAACAGAAGTGGAATGTCCGTGTTCAGGTAAATAAATAGGTTTGGGAAGGTTGGAAGGTTTTTTGATTCTTCTGTATAGAAATTCGTAAGGCTGTAGCAGAGTATCGTTACACGGCCTTACCTATATTATCTTTAGGTAGAGTACTGTCACTTAGTGGGTTTTTTTTGTTTTTTTTTTTTAACCAGAAAATGGGGCAAAATAGGGGTAAAGTTATTCTTAATTACTTTCTAAGTCTAGCATCTTCATTTGTATATATTCTATTTCTTAAAATTAGAATGCAACTACTGGAAAAGGAAAGGTTTTATATTCTAAAAAGCTATGGCAAAATATGTTCTTTTCGTAACTAAGAAGTCAGATCACTGCAGTTCTGACAGTGTTATCCTGATGGCTCTATAAAGCAGAATAGATACATAATACAAAATGTAACACTTTGCCATCAAGTTCCTGCCCAGCAGATTTCAGAACATTCAGCACACAGCATTCAGAACACAGAACTGATTTCTAGGGCCAGGTTGCTTCATTATTAATTGTAGTCATCACCTGATCAAACTTCATCCTCAAAGAAATCAGAACTATGTCTCTTTGGTACTCAGGTTTGAAGGCTGTTGCAGGGCTGTACTGTAATGGCTTGAAAACCCCTTGTACTTCCAGCAAAGCTTTGTATAATTTATTCTACTTGTTTTTTTGAACAGTTTCTCTTTTGCTTAGTTAGCTATCTTTCTGGCCTTTATATCCTGCTATATTTGAAGATGAGATAGGACTGCTCTTTAGAATTTTGCAAGTATTATGAACCATCACATAATTTCTGTGATCCGCTGAGTAACGTTCTTGTGTGTTTGTTGGCGTGGTTTCTTTCAGCGGGTATAGATCAGTAGATGCTGTATCATGAAATGAATTCTTGCTAGTCTTCTGTAGAACAACATAAATACTTTTCTATCATTACAGAAAATGTTGTAATGAATTCCAGAGCCAGAGGTTTGGGTTTTTTCTTTTTTTTTTTTTTTTTTTTTCTTTTTCTCCAAATGGAGAATTACGTTGAAGATGACAGGCTTGTTCAGATAATACAGACTAGACTGTCTACTTGTGTGTATAAAGTTGGGGTGGGTTTGGGTTGTGTTGTTAGTTTTGTCGTTGTTGGGTTTTTGTCATTGTTCGGTTGTTTTGTTGCGTTTTTGGTTTGGTTTTGGGTTTGGTTTTTTTTTTCATTCAAAATTGGAGCAAAGCCAGAGTTGTTTGGGAGAGTTTTTGGAGTCGTGGTAGGCAAGTTCTTTTCAAGTTTCTTATAATATCTAGAAAGTTCAAACACGTTGTGCTTCAATTACTATTACTTCTGTTTGTTAATAGACTACTGTGGTTTTTCACATTCTAGTTTAGAATATCAGCTCTCTTAAGCCATGGACTTCCAGGTTTGAAGGGAGCAGCACGCTCTCTGGATGGGCCAGGCGGTGTCTGAGGCATTGGACTTGGTGATCCTGTGTAGTGCAGCTCTGGATAGAAGCACAGTGAGATCATACAGTACAGTAACTGATCCTTTTCTGATCAGCTGTACATGCATATGGGGCCCAGTATTGCATCCACAAGATTTAAAGCTTGATTCTACTTTAGGAATGTAAGGAGGAGATGGGAACGGATAAAGTAGTGTTCATTAAAATGCTTCTGCTTTATTACTTTGGCCCAGTGAAACTAAATTTTCAGGAAAATGGAAGCAGCAATAGTAACTGAAAGGTTAAGTAGAGTCATGTGTTAGTGATGACTGCTTCTGTTCCTAAGAAATGCTTTAAGAAAGACTTTCCTGTTCCCCTCCTGCCATCTTTTTTTTTTTTTTCTTCTTCTTTTTTTTTCTCACCGGTTCTAGTTTTGTGGATTGGAAAAGCTACTGCTGATAGCAGACTGAAAATAGTCTTGCCATCCTTCTCTTCCTCATGCTGCTACTTAGCACTTGTTCTGGAAGTCTCTTGATACTTAGGCCATGGTGAGTTATTTCTTTTGGATGAGTTTGTAGCAGACATACTTCATGCTTGACTACGATGCCTTTTTTTGCAATGCATGACTGAAATGTAAACAAGCTTTTTCTTATTACTTAGACTCTTGCTTCTCCTTGGTTTTGATTTTGCATGCCCAAAACATCTTGCAGAAAGAAGAATCTCCAAAACACAAAGCCTTCTGCATTGTCTCCACTTCAGCAGTGATGTGTTTGGTTTGCATTAGTAGGTCACCTCCAGAAGTGGATACTTTCACATGGTCAAAGTGATGAGAGTTATTTATTTTTAACAATAAAATGGATAAGTATCTGTGCCTGGTTTTGCATACAGTGTGTAACATATTTTACTGGGGAGTGTCTGTTTCCATTTTTTTTCTAGCTATGAAAATTAGGGCCATGCCTTTATGACCTGTGTAATCCTGAAGACAGAAAGTAAAAAGGATGCTGAGCTCAAAATAGCGGTGTGAGGCTGTCCTTTAAAGAAGAATGATGACAGTTTCGGGTTCTGTGCTTGACTATGCATACCTGCCCATTTTGTGCCTTACAGATAGCATTATCTAAAGATAATAATTTGTCTCCTGTACTTCTTCAGGAAAGAATCACCAGAAAAATTAAAAAAAAAATTAGGCTAAGAATGATTATTCACAGCTGTGGTCAAATCCAGAATGCAAACAAGTCTAAAACAATGAAGAAAGTATGTGTTGTGTTTTTTTTCTCTTAAATTAGAGTTAAAAGTGCTATATGGAAAACATTTTAAGGTGAATTTAAATTAACAGTATTTTAAAACTTTTTTAAGCACTTTCGTGTGCTGTATGATCACAGCTAACGTGAATTCTTACTTGGCAGAATCCCCAAATCCCAGGTGTGGTTTTTAAAAGCTGCCCACCTAATGGCCTATTGCTAGTAATGCTGTCTTGTTATCTTTGAACTGTAAAACTTTTTTCTTTTGGTGGCCTCTGTTAATTGTTGTTTCTGAGGATTTGGCCCTGCACAAATATGCATGGTTGACTTTTGAAAGATACACCTCTTTTGTGTTGGTAAACCCCCTCTTTTTGATGTTGGCATTGTCGTGACACTGAAACATAGTCCTAAGGAGTCTAGAAATAGAATTTATTTTCCCTGTGTAATCTACAGAAGTTGGTTTTGTTCCAACTTAGTATATATGCTATGTTGAATGAAACATCTGACGCTAAAGAAGGCAGAGTCATTAGATGTGACAGACAATCCTTTCTTCTCACTGAAGTGTCTGTTGTATGACTTGGCATGTTGAATGATGCTGCATGGATGCATGTGTTGTGGGGTTTTTTGTATATTTTTTATAAGTAGCAGTGATTTTGAGAAAAGTCTGAGTGTGTTTTTTCTTGTAAGCAACTTACTGTGAGCATGAATGTACAAAGAGGACAGGGAATAATTCCTTCTGGTAAGTAACTTCTCTTACAGGACCTTAATGTTTTTGCCCACTTAATTTTTTTAGGATGTGTACAGGTTTGTTTTTCTTTTTAAAGCATATAAGCAGACTAAGGTAAGTGAATGAGAAAGGGCTGCTTTGATAGAATTTTAAAATTGGACTGTTATGATAAATAATCTTGAAGCACTGTTAGCTTTTTTTGATGATACATGTTTCTGTATTTACTTCCCCATAATGGAATACTTAGTTGTTACTGCATACAGCAGTCCTGAACAGCCAGCAGTACAACAGTTATCCACTTGGTGTCACTGAATATTTTGAAAACGATATGTGGAGAAAATACAGAAAGCTGTGATTTCACTGAAAGATGAATAAGCTATATTTTAATGTTGCTAGATAAATCATGAACAGATCAAGGGAGTGGAAAACATTTGGGCTTGTTTAAATATATGGAAATTAGATGTCTGGCTATCCATTTGTGAGAAGGGGAGCAGAGATACATGTTGAAGTTCCAGAAGGTGAATGTTGGGGCAGGGCGGATGATGGGACAGAATAGGAAAAAGCCTGAATGCCCCGTAGAAGAAAACTTAATACTTTTCCCATTAATTTAATCTCAACACGAATAAGTCTGTGTCTTTAGAACTTGCACGACGCCTTAGTGGTGTTTGCAAGATGGAGCTTGGCAGTTAAGTGTGGTATCCAGTTAGAAAACCAGGTAAGACTTCCTACTCTTGCCTGTCCTGGAGGCTAGCTAGATGTGAGGCAGCTCCAGTTGGGAGCCTGTATAGTTGTGCTAGTTAACACAGACTCTCTTCCACCTCTGGTGCAGAAGTAGTGTTCATGCAGAATCAATCCCAAGATAGGAAACATTTGTCATTCAGGTGTTTTGCATCAGTAATGTAGCTTTGTAGCTTATGGAGTCACAGTGGCTCATCCAGAGGACTTTGAAGTAGAGGGAGAAGAGAACTTAAAGTTGTCTAGAAGTTCTCCGACAATTCAGAGCACTTCCACCTCCCTTTCTTTAGTAAGAGCAAACATCTGAAGCCTGGAAAAGCAGAACATTCTTTGGAGAATGATTGTTGGGGTTTTTTTTGGTTTATATTTTGTTTCAACTTACTGCTAGAGGAGTTCCACTGTTTTAAGAAAATACCAGAAGATGTCAGAACCTCTTTCTAGTCCTTAAGATAACACCCTCTCTAGCAAAAGCTGAGTCGGAGTTCTCTCCCTACTGAGTCTGACTTATGGGTGATGGAGAAGGGAAGAAGTTTCAGTAAAGTTCCCTCAGTTTGGGGGATCTGCCAGGTTTTAGACGTGTATTCCACTTCACAATAGGGTATTTTTTGTTTGCTCACACATGCTATTCTGTGTGACATCTCACCGAGACACAATTTAAGAAATTAATTTTTAGGTAGAAGAGAGTATTTGAAAGTATTTCTCAGAAAGGATTTAAAAGAAAAATATACTGATACATCTCTGAATCAAGGAAAAGCGTTTTAAAAAGTAACTATAGCACGTAAATGACAGTTTCATTCCAGTTCACAATATAGAATGTTTATAGTAAACTGAAACAGGTGGAACAAGCATAATATCTTACTACTTGTTTAAGCTTCTTAAATACTGCATGCAATAGAAATTTACAAGGCAAGGATAAAACTTGTATGAACTAGGTCAGGAGTCTATGCTCAGCATCTGGGTCTCAGGACAAATGTATTCAGTAGAATGCTGTCCTAGATTTTGGACATTAAATGTAAAGCTCAAGTGAAATGTTTTTATTTTACTTTTCTGTTGTGTTTGTTTTTTTTTTTTTTTTAAATATTTTACTGTTTTGTTGTAGGCATTTTCTTTACTTCAACACTGCCTTGGTTTGCTTTATCAAAATTAACTATATTGCTGTTGGAACAAGCAACAGCCTGGTACAAAATGCAAGATGTTTTAAAAAAATACAGAAATTGCTGACTTTGTTTAGCAAATACAGCTGATAAGTGGTGTTTTTTTTCTTTTAGTGATTTTTAGGAGGGCTCAGAATGTAGAATAAGATGTTCTTAACAGTGTGAATTTAGAAGTCTTAAATATTTATCAGATGACTTATACGTAATGTTTTTTATCACAGCCCCCGAGCAAGCATATATAACTTTGCTGTCCCTGAATGCAGCACAGTGGGATAGTAGAGGTGAGTAAACATCCCGGGGTTGTGTTTGATGCAGGTTTTTGACCCCTCAGAGACATTGTCTTAGCTGCACTGTTTGGGCTGTTTGTTAGAGAAGTTGGTCTCAAGGTTATTTTCCCACATATAACACCTCTGAGAAGGCTCGTAGAAGTACTCTGTCCAGTTTGGTTTTTCTTTCATAGCTCTGCTGCTGTAGACCTGCTGATGGGTCACGCAGTCTGATGTTCATGCAGATTGTGCAGCACAAACGAAGGTTATAGTTTTTGCTCCTAAAATGACTCTTGAGTAATTTTTCAGTCATTTATGAATTATTTGTATCTCCAGCTTGGATTTAAATTTATGTTCAGAAGTAGAGTTGTTACTACACTGGTGACTTGGGACAATTTCTTTGGCTTGTCAGTTTTATGTAAGAGAAAGAGACTGTTTCTTTTCAGAGAGGGCTCTGATTTGCAAAAAGTGTTATTTTTGACCTTCTGCATTTTATGCTACAAGGGTAAATGTTGTCTTTTTTTGAATATGCTATTGTGGATGAATTTAAGTGTGGTTGTCTGCCACTTCTGAGGTCTCTCTTTCATTTTTTACGGTGGGGATTACCATCTTCTCCAAGTGTCGTGATATTGGTTTTTAAAAGCTTATAAGGCAGTTTGAAGAAAGCATTAATTCCATGCTCAGTGTTAACTTTACTGCTGGAAGCTTCTAATCTGAGTCACCCAGGATTTGTCCTGAAGATTCAGTTATTTTCCTGTTGCTGCTGCTTACGGACAGGGAACATAAATTTGTAAATCTGGACTTGTGTAGGAGAACTTGGTGAAAAATAAGTAAAAAAAAAATACAATAATGTTGGACTATGTTTATCCATGGAATAACTTGACTGACTTCAGTAGTCAGTCATTTCAAAACAGGACTGAATTTAGTGCCCTTTTCTAGTCCATTGATGACCACAGTGAAGCTGGGTTTTGTTTATGCGGTGTATGTCTGGCAGAACTTGGTACTTAGTTAATAGTACACTCCAATCTAAGGTGTTAAATATGCAGCATGAAAGGCTGATGCTAGGATACGTATATATACGTCACAAATTAATACAACTCAGAAAAGTGATCTAATATGTACGTTAAAGTTGCTTTCATTAATATTTTTGTTCAATGGAGGTGAAACAAAGGGTCAGTGTTGTAAAGTTCAGTTAAAAAAAATAGGGATATAGGCTGAGAAAACACAGTCGATACCAAAGAAGGGGTGGGTTTTTTTAAAGTATGATGCTTTTAGGAACAAACCCCTGAGATTAATATGTTCTCTTTTTCATTTCTCTCTTTTTTTTACTATGTCCTTTCTGACGTTGCTTGAACTGCTGACTAAATAATTTCTTATTGATTTGAGTTAGTATTAGGAATGCAGAGGAAAGGGAGGAATGCAGCATTGGCATAAGACTGTGAATGCTTTCATTACACCATTGAGTTCCTTAACTATTAAGTCCATCTTGGAATGGATAATGCAATATGCTTGCTGAAATAAAAATTCCTTCTTCCCCCTCTTCCCCCTTTTTTTCTGCAGCCAACTGTACATCGTATTTGGCTTGAATTGCCCTGAAGGAGAAATGTCCAGAATTTGTTGCTTTGGATCTTGCCACAAAGGAAGAACGAACAAACACCACACTGATACATAACTACCAGAAATATGTGTTTATTGATGAATAATTCTTCACATGTGTATTAAACATTTCACTTTAAAGATTGGTGAAACTGAATGTTAAATTGTTTTGGTTAGCTTGATTAAATTTGTTTTGAACGGATAATTTGTTTAAAAGATTTTTATTACCTGTAATAGTTTATACAACAGTAGCTTATTTTTAGTGTTGAAATAATTTGCTACAATTCCTGCTCTTATATTTTTAATTTCATGCAGAATTTTTATAGCTTCTGTTGTAAGTAATAAATCTTAAGCAAAGATTTTAAAAACAAAACAAAGCAAAACAAAAACCCAACAAACCAAAACCACACTACCCTGGCAACTCTGCCTTTTCATTACATAGACATACATAATGTGAAACTTAAATACCACACTCAGATTTATTATGTCAGCGTACCATCAGGCTATGTGAGATGGATTGCTGTAGTCGTAACGTTGAGGTTCAGTACCTTAGATAATTCTTTGAGATAAAAATGGGCAAAAAAAAAAAAAATTCTTGACCCATACAGATTACATGTACTTTTATGTACAGCTCACCAAGCTGCATGTCTGGTTGTTAGCGCCTCTCTGCTGGGACACCTGGGTGCTGCGGTGTTCTCAGAGGCCTTACTCTTACCCAGGCTGTCCCTCCTAACCAGCACTTCTACTTGCCTGTGGTAGCCAGGTTGAACAGCAGCTTGCTCACTTTCTAATCAAGCCATGTTCTTCTTAAAAAACATTGTTTAGCATTAAACTGAACATAGTTTTAAATTTTTGAAATCGGGTATATATAATTCATTTTGAAGTGAGCCATCTTTGTTTTTATTGTGACTGTTTAGCGTTTCTCAGTAAAGTGCTTTATTTATTGAATGACTAAAAATAAAGGCTTTTTTTTTTTTTTTTAAGATCTGAAACTAATACAGTAAATGATCCTTCTTTTTGAATTTGGTATATAGTTTCAGTTCCTGGTCAAGGAGTGGGCCATGTGGCATACGTTAAGAATCTAAGGGCCTCACCTATGCAAGTATTGCTTGTAAGCTGTTTTGTCTGAAAAGTATTTGTCAAAAAGGAATATTATGTAGACGGAAAACAATGTATTGGAAAGATTTAAAGTTGAATAATTTTTCTTAAAAGCACTGAACTATTGTTGTCCATTACGTATCTTAGTTCAACATGTTTTGTCACCATATTAAATTGTCTTTTTTGGTGTTAATTTAGGTGCAGTTACAGCAGTTCAATGTTATTTGCATTTGGTATTAGCTACATAGCAGTTGTTTTAAGTGTTGTAATTTTTAATGTTGTAATCATGTGTTTGACTTATGTATTTGAATTAACATTTACATTAAATTTATGCAATTGGTATTTGGTGTGTGTAACAACAAAAAAAAATTATTATTTTATACATGGTGCCTTCACAAACTTACTTTGCAGGATTCTTTTTACTTTCTCCAGTAGCAGGCTTCGGCCAGAGGCTCCAGTGCAGGTGCTTTGCTGAACAAGAGGAAGGGTAATTAAATGGCTTAGTGAAACCTTGAAGGTCATTTTTAAAAAGCAAGTTTGCTTAGTACCTTCTGTCACATTTGAAAGTTGTTAAACTGTTATGATTTCCTAAAAAACTCTGTTGGGAGGAAAGAAGAGGGAGCTTGCTTCATGTTTAAACTAAGTGGTCCCTGAGGCCAAGACAAAACTCAGTGTTTGAGATAGAATAATACAGTATAATGCTGATAAGATATGGGGGAACTAATTGAAAGGTATTTCTGCCTGGCAGTCTGAGAATTGTAGTCTACAGACTGCTGAAATACGCTTTATTTTTATTTTTCGGGTGTCTTGATTAAGACTCACTTTTTTTATTACAAGTGTTTTTTAATATGGACATCTTTAATGGCACCTTGAACATACAGGAGAGCACATGAAAGAAAGATTTGATATAACAGTATTCTGTAATACTTCTAATGTAAATCTGGGCCAACCAAAGTGAGGTAGAATTTGTATTGTTAGCTGCTTAAGGGAACCGTGCAACGGGCTGCCCAAAAGACTGCATAGCATTAAAATGAACACCTGTAGGAGAACTGACTTAGCTGGTGAACAAAAGGAGGTACTGACCAATACTGTAGTAAGCCGTGGGGGTGTATTTTTCAGGTGTGTAACATCCTTCTTTTTCAGATTTCTCACTGTGCTCCGATCTTTGAAGCAGTCTTCTGCAAAAAGCAGTTTTGCTATTAACTAGCAACTCCCATCGTTATTGACATGAGCATGTACTTTAGCAATCATTTTCAGTACTGCCAACAAGTGTGACTACAAACCCATGATCAAACGTTTGAGTGTAATGAGTCCTGGGTGGATGTAAGCCAACTACAGCCCTCAGACAGAATTTGGTCTTTGTTTTGCAGGTGAGAACAAAGGTGTAAGGAATAAGCAGCTGAAGCAGCAGTAGCACTCAGTAGCTGTAATTCAGGGTTTTTGAAGTTATATTAGAACACATCATTAAAATCTCTAATCACTGTGCAAGATTGCAAGCATATTTTTCATATTTATAGGAGTCTCACTGGAGCTTATTAACCTTAAAACAACCCAAACCACCAAACCCCATGTATTTCTTCTAAAGTGTGACAAAGGGAGAATATGGTCTGGCATATTTTTTACAGTGCTGTTGTGTAACTAACTGATAAAAGTGAATCTGTATACCATCCTGTTCTATAATTGGTGTAGAAACTAGAAGTCCCTGTGAAAGTAGGGGTCACTGACTTCAGCAAAACAAAGTTCTGTTCCTTTGTGCTAAACCCACTGCATTAAAAACCTGCCCTAAATAAGAAAAGGCGGTCCTTACTCTTACAGTTACTCAGTTACCTTTCATCTGCTTGCTTACGTTTTTTTGTTTTGTTTTTTTTTTTTTTTTAATTTTTTTAAAAATATTATTACTACCTTGCGGTTGGTGACAGATGGTAAAGCCCATGTTATGGAGCAAGCACGTTGTGGGCAGCAGCCTCTATCTTCCAACCCCTGTTTTTTGATGGGGGAAAAAACCCCCAGTAGATGGGGTGGGGAGAGCTAAGGCTATTTGTCACCAAGAGCGTGTCCTATATAGTAAGACGAACAAGAGTTGCTACATTAATGGGAATTTCTTTTAAACAGGAAACAGTATTAAAGACCAAGTCAGGTAGGAGTTAGTAGGTTGAAACACACACTCTTCAGGTAAAAGTGATCTGTCAGCTGTTACAAGTCTTCTCTTAGTGAATTTCTTAGCACAGTTGCTGTGCATAACAACGAATGACCAGTTTAGCATCTCTTCATGCTATTTTGTGTTCAACTTACTGAACAACCAGAGGAAAGAAACCAGGTAATGATCCAGCAGTCTTAAATATAACTTTCCTGCAGTTAGAAAGAGCCCTAATGGGCCCCAAAACAGCTGAGAAAAGGAATGGGTTAAAGCAGTCCTCTAGAGCTCCTTCCTCAACCCCTCATAGTTTTTCATCGTGCTAACCAACAAGGCTGTTAGGAGCCACTGTGACTTGAAATCATTGTTCCAAGTTGCCTGTGGCTGAATATGCAGCTTAAGAGTCAGAAAGACTGAAAACACTTGCCCTCCTTGCTACACTGCAGGCTGCATCAGTAGTAACAGCCTGCGTTGCCTCGTAAAAGCAGCGCTCGAGCCACCAGGATGGCACTGGGTATCAGGAAAGGCACAGGCACATGGGAGCGAGGTGAGGGCAGGCCTTTTCCAAAAGTACAAGCACTGCAAAACTACCACAGAGAAGCATTAGTTGACAAGAATTAGATAAATATATCTCAATAACAGCTTAATTTTTGTTTAAAGGGTCTTCCATCCAACTGACGTAGTTTGGTCTTGCTGCAGACAGGCCTAATTTCTGTAAGGGTGATCCTTTTCTTGAAAAGAAGCTTTTCTGTCTCGAAAAATGTAAGCAGCCATAGAAAATTAAATTACACAAGTGCTGTCTAACCAGTTGGAATTTTAGGACTCTAGAATGCAAATACCTGCTCCTGGGAATGAAAAGAAAATCTTAGGTACTGCTTGAAGGTGGGTGAAATTTCAAGAATTATAAGGACACTTAGTTATCTTCAAAAAGAAGCCTGCAAAAAGATGTTTCCAGTCTTATGTTTTGAGAATGTAGTGATGCTTTTAACTAAGTCAACAGCTAAAGTTTTGGACTTGAAAGAGGCAAATAGCCCAGGCTAATAACCACCGAGTGCAGCACTGGCTTGTGGATCAAACAGTAGGGATCGTACTCTGCTTTTTAAAGCTGGTGGTGGTTCAGAAAGAAGGCATAATACCATGATTTTTGGATGGGGAGGGGAAAGCCTTGAGGTACAGGACTTTGACTGTCACAAAATAATTGACACAATCAGAAACTGAAATTAAGCAGCACAGGAACTGGAAGCATGTACAAAGGCAGGCTGTAGCTCACAGGCTGGTCTGTTTGGCTGGGAAGTAAAGTTCCTTCAGAAAGCCATGGCAGAGGATGACTGACACGAAGGACGGCCCTCTCTCCTCTGACAATCCAAGGAGGGCAATATTTGTAAGCACCAGTGTTTGAATATTCTGCATGGATAGTGGCAGATTATTTATATGCTGTCAAAATTCACTGGAAAAAAAGATTTAAATTATGCCAAAGTCAATGGAAATACCTTGATGGAAGGCAACGTAATAGTACCACTGGGACAGCTTGCCAAGGAATGAGTACTCATTTAACTGTACGAGTTACCACTTCAGGCCTCGAACATTTTTTCTACAAAGTCTATGGCTGCTATTGACTTACAGTTTCCTGCAGAGGGAAGTATTCACTAGTGTATGAAAACCAAATATTGAGTCAAATGATCTTTATTAAAGCTGGAAATGTCTCTGTGTAAGCAAAGAGCAAAAGACTAGAATGTCAAGAATGGTATTCACTGAGTTAAACAGGTTTTTTTAGGAGAAGTCAAAACATTTCAAGTGATAAAATAGCTCTCTGAGTGAAGGAAGCTTATCAGATCAGTGGGAGATACAAAAGAGGCATCTTTAATCTTACCCCCTTATGATTTAGGAGCCTACCTCTGGGCTGCGATTCTGATGTTACTCTAATGAAGAAGGAAGAATAATTACTATTTTAAAAAAGAATGGCCCTGGAGGTTCCTATTTTTCCCTGGGTGCGTGCTTCCATCTGAACTTTGCATTCCTTTCTGCCAAAACTGATGTCTCTTGTGTTTGAGGAGAGAACACAACTCCTGAATCCTGGGCTGTCCTGAGGTGGGTGAGCATTCCTGAAGCAGCATGTGGGACCTTCCCTCCCTGTGCTGAGTGCCTCGGCTGGTCACGGCAGCAACAGGGCCCGTCTGTCCCAAATGCTGATGTCTCCTTTGCTCTGCTCTACGGAGTCCACAATGCCTTTTCACAGGCAGAGCTTAGTGTTTGCAACACACTCCTAGAGAAGACAGAGTTAGTAGGTTGGATTCAGGCCGATGAAGGATGAGATCTTTGACCCTCCCCTACTCTCCCTTTTTCTTGTAAGTGACAAGGATCCCTCTGTTGTTGGTAGGTACGTACTTTAACATATGCACCTTCAGCATAATTAAACAGGCTCAGGAAGATCAGGCAAAATAACATCTATTGGGAAGGTCTATATGGGCAGGAAGCTGTCATGATCTTTCAGGAATTTGGTGGTTCTGGCCGAGGAGGAGATGCCTCAGAAACCTAAATAGCAAAGGAGGGCTTGGGTGCATGCAAAAAAAAAAAAAAACAACACAAAGATGCCTACAGGATGACACATTTTGAGAACCACACAACAAAGTCTAAGTGCCCAATTTCAGTTCTGTCTTACAGACAAGTATAGCTAAAGCTCAAATTCTTCATGTAATCCAAGAAGATGTTTGGTTTTTAATATATTTTATACAGGGAATAGAGGTATGTCAGAAAATGAGTGACAGCTCATTTGTAGCACTAGCTTTCTAAGGAGCGGTGGTGAGCAGCTTTCACACATGAAGTCTTACAGTGAAAACTATGATTATAGGAACACTGATTAGAGGTTTGAGTTTTGGTTGTGTTTTTTTTTTTTTTAAACTAGACAAAAATGTAAAGAAGGCAAGCCCCGCACCGCACCCCCCCCCCAAAACCCACCTCCACTATCTAAAGCAACATTCATGAGAGAAAGCTTCCTGAACTCTCTTTAACACGAAGGCATATGTTTTGATGAAGCCTTCACTATATATTTTTCCTTTAAAAAAGCATATGGTTTTCAGCTACCATGAAATCGTATTTATTTTATCTATTCATCCTAGTCAAGGATTTAAGCTATGAAAGTGGTAGATTAGGACCAGAGTAAACAGTCATATCACCCATTTTTTCCAGCAGCCCAAACACATCACTGAATTTCATTACATGCCCCTGGAGCAAGCCCAATAACAGCTGATGAAAGCACATCTTCCAGAAAGGCGTCAAAGTCCACAAGGTGCCGAATCTTGCAATATAAATTGGATCAGGGTTTCCTAACTTTAAACAGACTCAAGCACTTGATTGCAAAAATACTTGATTTCTCCCACATATAGAGAGTGTCTCCTAAGCTCTCAATATCTCCTCTTGCTTTGAGCTCAAGAAATTTTCAAAGCTACCTACCAGCTCTACATACTGGTAACAGCTTGTCTCTATTAATAGCTGTCAGCTGTATTTCCCTGCTTCTCTTTCACAACCTCATGTGAAGCTGGACTAATATTTCAGTAACTACTGAATAACCGTGTGAATACCACTATAGGAGGACTGCAGTGAGCTGTGACACATGTGGAGTTTGACTCCATTCAGCTCTGGTGAACCTGCACCACAGAGCTCATGAGATGCTCCTATTCTACAGCTGAACTGGTGAAGGCTGTGCATTAGCAGAGCTCTCTCCCCTGATTTTGGTTTATCTGACCTGGAGGAGGGAGATGGCCTCTGATTCGCAGGGCCTCTGGAGCTGAGCTGCTGGTGAACCACAGGTCTCGAGTTTCTGAGAGGAGCTGGAGCAAAGTGCTCTGACTGGAGAGTTCGGGGGCAAGTGCGGATGCAAGTATTCACGGAAGGACAGTATGTCTGTCAGAGAAAGGCTTTCAGGGATCATCTGGACAAATATGTGTATTTCAAAATCTAACATGTGAAATATTTTCATCCTAAAGTAGAGCAGGAATTCTTTGAGAGCTTCAGATCTTGTCATTTTTGTAAACAGTTTTACTAATGTTTTTTTCGCCTGCTGTAATGCTGGGGGTGAGGGATGTGTAGCGCATGCTATAGCAGTTAGGGCAGGCATTTAGTGAACTCTCACATGCTTCTGTGCAAAGCGAGCTAATGGATTAATGCTACAGTCTTTTGGAAGCTCGGCTTCCTGTTTTCCTCCCCCATATTTCAAACCTTGATAAAAGCAAGCAGGCTTAGCTGCTTTTATGGCTGGTGAAAGGCTAGCACAAAAATCCTGCTGTAGTAGAGTTTCCGCCAAACTTTACTGTCCTACCCTAGAATTATTTGCCAGAAAAGTCACTATTATTTTCCATTTCATACCGGTTTTGTGCTTGTAAATCCATTTCAATTGCATGATATACCAGTATTTCATAATGGAAAGAAGCTGCTCTCTAGTATACATATGACTTGATTTTTTTCTAAGCTATTCCTTAAATTTTCAGCAATCCACTGGGATATGGAGAATACTGTATTATGGGAAGAAAACTGAAAAAAAATTTTTTTGCATATTTTGAGGGTTTTATCTTGGTACTAAGCCTTCCACATCCCTTCCTTGCCCTGTACTAGTTCTGCAGCTTGTCTGCTTTGGGGAGACGTGAACACATGTTGAACTTTCAAGATGTCAGAAAATTCTGGATAGTGATAGCCTTCAGTGCAGAGGACAACCTTATTGGACACTTCCCCAGGGTTTTAACAGCCTCATTACAAGCTAGCCAGCAGTAATTTAAAAGCCTTTTTTTTTTTTTTTTTTTTTTTTTTGCCAGCCAGAGTAGAGAGATTCCTATTTTATGTGCTCACATCCTAGTGGACTGTGTGTAAAACAGGAGCCAGCAGAAGTAGGAGAGGCATGTAATCAAAGAAGAATGTAGTAGCAGCCTGAAGATGAGAACCAACATAACTCAAGGAAGCTTCATGTCACTATCTTGTTTGAAAGTTATCAAAGAATTTATGAAGGATTTGGGGGAAATATTTTTAAAATTTCACTTTAAATTAAATTTACCTATACTGTTGGCAGTTTAAGAGTTCATAAAAAACAAACAAGTAATTTCATTACTGTTGCATGGGAGGGAGTTGTAGAGAAGATGGGAAAAATAAAGGGAAAAGTGGGGTAAAGATCTAAGTACCAGTAGACAATTTTAATTGCATTACGTGGATAAATGTTTCATAACTTTTTAAAAACTTTTGGGATTATTAGGATTCAAAATGCTAGCAGAAGTAGGTGTTTGACTAAAAAGGAGAATATCCTACACATCTTAGTGTAAATAAGACTCAGATGTATTACAGCTCCTGACAGTGAACTATGATCAACATTATTGCTGTGCGTTTGCTCTTTTGGGCCTAATTTCAAAGACAGTTCAGCAAGCTGTATCTCAAACTGTACTGCCTTTCTCATTAGCTGCCTTTAGAGTCTCCTCTCTTTGTTGCGCCTTCATAATTTTGTGGACCTTGCTTTGCATTTTTCCTCCCTCAAATATTTTTCTGTGTCATAGAATCACAGAACGGTTTGGGCTGGAAGGGACCTTTAAAAGTCATCTAGTCCACTGCCCCTGTGACAAGCAGGGACATCTTTGACTAGATCAGGTTGCTCAGAGCCCCGTCCAACCTCACCTTGGTCATCGGCTATTCTTCCACAATGGGCTTCAGCCTGCTACTGTATTTAAATGAAAACTATTTGCTGCTTTTTCCTTGTCAGCTCACAATGGTTTGTCTTTAAAAAGAAATCCAAAACCCAGCACACCCCTCAAGCATGTCTATTCTGATTGTTTTACTTAAAACAGTGCTGACTGCTCTCATTTACACTGTTTGGTATCAAAATACTCTCTGCTTGTGTGTTTCCAGGCTATTTCCAAATAGACTATGTCCGTCTTTAAGGGTCCTTTTGAGATAAGGTGCCAGAATATTACTTTGAGTATGGATTCAGCATCACTAGCCCACAGTCTCCCACCAGCAGAGCTGTGTCTGGCACTAGTTATGTTTTCTCACATCCTTAACAGAGCCTGCAACAGAGTGCTGTTGGAAGCTTACATTACAGACTTCTGTTAAGTATTGAATATAATCTCAGTTGTTTTCATTATGAATAATCTTTTACAGATGTTCTACAAAGAGAAAATTAGATACATCTACGGTGTCTCTAATTCTTTGGCAAGAAGATAACTATTCAGTGGAAAAATTAATCATTGCGTATATTTTATGTTAATATATCAAATAAACAGGTAATGTAGTAGTACAGTATCTTTGTAGAATCGTTTCAAGTGTGCAAACACAATTCACTAAGCACATGACGAACTTTCAGTGTTCACTATCTGGTCAGTTCTGGGAGATACAGGGAGTAGAGGATGTATAAAAGAGACTCAGGCCGTGGCAGCCAAAATGCCTATTGAAAATGAACCAGAGGATTGCAAGAGAAAGTTAGAAGTGAAGTACAGAGGAAGTACATGAAAGTTCATAGTTAAGTTGGTCTCCAGGTGGCAGAGGTATATGGGGGTAAAAATCCCCAAAGCCAAGAAGAGCTTTCTGAAATGAGATTTCGAGCTGGGGATGCAAAAAGACACAGACTGCACAAGCACAATTCACTGCTGATGCTCCCAGTCTGCATTCCCTAACCCAGGATGCACCCAGGTTTCCACAACATCCATGTTAGCTGCTCCTATCTAAAAGCTCTTGCAGCACATTGGGAATTCCTTCTCCAGAGAACTATGTTTGTGAAGGACCGACCATCCATCCTAACAGAATTTGTAACAGACAGAAATGGGTATTTAATTTTGGTATTGTAAACTTTGTTCCTGTGCAATTAGTGTCTGTTCAACTGAATTTTTTCAAAAGTAGACACGGAGTTATGACAGTAGGCCAAGATCTTTCTTGTTTATGGAAGAAGAAAGGCTTAACAGATTTCCCTTCCTTTCCTGTAGATTTCCCTTCCAACCTGCAGAGTTTCACCTGCCTGAGCTGTCCCACCACATCGTAAACACCTCTACCAGTCTCTTGCTTAGCCTGGGCAACAGCAGCAGCATTTTCAATCTCCCAGCTATTTCATGTACATTCCTGCATGATGTCCAGTTAGTCAGAGCTGGATTTTTATTTTTAATGTACAAATTAACAAGTCAATATGCATTAAGACGTGCATTTGTTTGCATCTATATTTTCATTCATTTTTAGCTTCCAATCTTTTTGGACTTGTCTGGTGTTCCCCGACACCCAGAGCCATTAGGTTAGGCTACCTGGACTTGGTTAGATACAGTCTCTGATGCACAGAGTTCAAAGAATCATAGAATCATTAAGGAAAAGTCCTCTAAGATCAAGTCCAACTGGAAACCCAGCACCACCATGCCCTCTAAACCGTGTCCCGAAGTGCTACATCTACAAGTTTTTTGAACGCCTCGAGGGATGTTGACCCCACCACTTCCCTGGGCAGCCTGTTCCAATGCTTGGCAATCTTTTGGTGAGGAAATTTTTCCTAATGTCCAATCTAAATCTCACCTGGCACAACTTGAGGCTGTTTCCTCTCATTCTATCGCTTGTTACTTGGGAGAAGAGACGGACACCCACCTCACTATAGCCTCCTTTCAGGCAGTTGTAGAGAGCGATAAGGTCTCCCCTCAGCCTCCTTTTCTCCAGGCTAAACAGCTCCAGTTCCCTCAGCCACTCCTCATAAGACCTGTTCTCCAGACCCTTCACCAGATTTGTTGCCCTTCTCTGGACACACTCCAGCACCTCAATGTCTTTCTTGCAGTGAGGGGCCCAAAACTGCACACAGCATTCGAGGTGCAGCCTCACCAGTGCTGAGTACAGGGGCACGATCACTTCCCTACTCCTCCTGCTGGCCACGCTATTTCTGATACAGGCCAGGATGCTGTTGGCCTTCTTGGCCACCTGGGCACACTGCCGGCTCATGTTCAGCTGGCTGTCGACCAACACCCCCAGGTCCTTTTCTGCCTGGCGGCTTTTCAGCCACCCATCCCCAAGCCCATAGCATTGCATGGGGTTGTTGTGACCCAAGTGCAGGACCTGGCACTTGGCCTTGTGGAATCTCATAAAACTGGCCTCAGCCCATTGATCCAGTCTGGCCAAGTCCCTCTGCAGAGCCTTCCTCCTCTTGAGCAGATCAATGCTCCTGCCCAGCTTGGTGTCATCTGCAAACTTACTGAGGGAGCACTCAATCCCCTCATCCAGATCATTGATAAAAATGGTAAACAAGACCGGTGCCAATACTGAGCCCTGGGGAAAACCGCTTGTGACTGGCCGCCAGCTGAATTTAACTCTGTTCACCAAAACTCTCTGTTCTCGGCCGTCCAGCCAGTTTTTTACCCAGTGAAGTGTATACCTGTCTAATCCATGAGCTGCTGGCTTCATCTTACTGCAGGAAAGGCAGGATGCTGAGGAGCTGGGATAATCCCAGATCCCCTGCTGAGGGAGAGAACAGGGGGCCTGAAAAGCCCTTGGCAGCCCTCAGCAGCCCTCAAGGTAGATAGTCTCTGTAATTTCTCTGCTAAGTAATTTAGGAGTGGAGAACCAAAAAAATGTAAATAAGTAACATTTAAAGCAAATACCAACCCAAACCAGAAATAAACATTTGGTATGTGTATTTGCCAACACACGTCTTAAGTCCTGACCTATATGAGAAAATTAATGCATTCTTAGAGTTAGAAAGCGTCCTCAACCTGGAAATGTTCCAGTCATCGATGAGAAAAAATGTACAATTCCAGAACAGATAGTAACATGATTTTTTGGCTTGAAAATATGAAAACTATTACCTCTGGGGAAAAATAATCCAAAACAAAGACATTCACGTGGAGCTCAGAGAAAAGCATCAAAGGGAGTGTGGTCCTGGAGGGACAAATGTTTGAGGAAAGATCATGAAAGCTAAATATGCATATTTGGCTAAGCACTAATTTAATAAGGGATCAAGAGACAAACCTACTACTATTGAATTCACAGAATGTTAATAGTGAAGCAGACTTTTTTTTTTTTTTTTGAAAGCACTGAGAAGTTTATTTTCTGGCAGATATACATCAAACTTTCGGAGAGCAAAATGAAGACACAGATTTCTTAAACTTCCCATCAAAATGTTAAAGCCAGTTCTAATTAAATCCTATCTGAATCAGATCTTAAAGTCTTGAGCAATTAAACTATAATATGAGGGGAAAAAAGCAGAGGCTTGCTTGTGATTTCTGTGTAGGCTCTTCTAGAAAGTTCTACTCCTGTTTTTTCTTGGTACTAGAAGCTTCACACCACGTGCTGACTTGTGCTGGAAATGCATGTTACACCTTGGCTGGGAAGAACATGAGGACAAGCCTGACAAGGGAAAAACCCATCTTCTACTTTTCAACCAACACTGCTTTCAAAACATTGTTATTATTAAACTGAATTTCTGGTATGACTGCACTATCCCTGTTGGACTAAATCCCGATGGAAATCAGGGGAATAAAGTCAGTAGCTCAAGTTAGGCTTTGAAGGCAGCCAAGCTCAGTAATAGCACTAATAGCAGCAGTTACATGAAAGATGAAACGTGGTATCACGATGAATACTTGTACGTGCAAGGTACCAGACAGAGCAATATGTAACAGTCATTATTCATATCAGCCTACGATGACAAGACAACTAACGGCAATTTAAATTACTGAGACAATGAAGGCTCTGATTATTAAATTAACTTACAGCTTTATGAAATGAAAGCTATTCTAATTTTTTTAATGTTGGCTACTTTTATCTTCAGCGTTGCAACCCCTAATAATAAGTGAAGAAGAATTTTAGAGGCTTTCAAGAAACAGATTCTCATGTGAATATGAGCTGCTTATTTAATATTCTTTTTTTTTTTTTCCCCAAAGCACTTATTCATGCTGTCATAATCAAAGACACTCACTACAATAACATTTCAGACTAGATTTTCACTGAACAAAGCTTCTATACTGCCACTAATTCATGAGTTTTTACAAGCGAATGCATATCACAGAAGGGCAACAAGATCAGTCTTGAGTCTGCCTTGGCTCTGTTTGGCTGTGTTGGACCAGAGCCTGCATTCAATATAACACCTCCACAGCGAAAGCTCAGTATCAAATGTTTAAAATAAGATCTGGTTTTGAAAGGTGTGCACACCTAATAAACCTCAGTCAATGCTTATATTTTCATACCTTGAAATACCCAGGCAAGCTAGAAAAGAGGCAAAGGGGAAAGAAGCAAGGCTTGGCTTGAAGAATTTTTTATGCTGCTGTTGAAGACAAGTATAGTGGAGAAAGCTGAGGGACAGGACAGTGCCAGCAATATCCTAATGTAGGTGGGCAAAACCCAGGGCGTGAACAAGAGTGCTGCCCTCCTGAGCAGGGGCTGGGGGTGCTGCCATCGCCAGGTCCCCAAAGCAGCCAAGGGCAGCTCTGCAGGAACGCTGGCCTTAGTGGGAACCCCAGGGGCAACAAAGGGCTGTAAATATGCAAAACGTCCCCTTCCAGCTGTACAATAAATTTCAGCACACTGAAAAGTTAGGGATTTGGCTAACTTCCAGTTTTAAAAAAATTAAGACTGCCTTTCAGGTCACTAAGATGGCCAGTTCCTATCAGTTCTGAGTACATTTTGAATAAGTCCCCTGGCTTCTCTCCGGCAGGAAAGTTTGGCTTTTTTTTTTTTTTATTTATTTTTTATTACACTGCTATTACTTTGAACCAGGGTCTCAGCACACAGACATAGAAAACGAGTTTTTAGAAGATGAATAAAAAATGTCATAATTCTAGCACTATGGCCAAGAGATTAATCTGACAGCAGAAAACAAAAGCCATTTTAATTGTCTGACTTAATCGGCCCAGACGGATGAACCATAATCCTGCAGTAGCCTGTGATGTGAAAAAAAAAAAGGCATGTGTGGGTGCCGGGGGGCATCCTTGGGCTCAGAGTGCCAACTTGTGCCAGGCAGAAGGAAGCTGCTCCCAAGGGGCAGCCCTACAGCAGTAGCACCATCTCCCACTTCTCTTGCTCCTCAATTTTCAGCCCGAACGCTTACACAAGCCCAGAAGTTTTGATCAGCAGGTTTTAGCATAGATGCTGCAAATTCATCCTGTTGATGTGAGAAATCTCAGTGAGTCCTAGCTCTGTGCCCTTAATAACTTGCCTCCCCTCGTACATGTTTAGTCTATATAAATGGATTACTGGAGATCTATCCAAGATGTTGTACCCTGAGGTGTAAAGCATATCCCTACTTCTTTCCCCATTTCTCAGTCCACCCTCCTCAGGCTTGAAGTACTCCAGCTGTGGAAAAGGACACCCACCACTGTAGCATGGAGGAGTTTACTCATGAGATGCAAGCGGCAAGGAAGAAGGGTAACATTGCTTCCTGTGGCAGGGTCCATCCCGTGGTATTTCTCTACCTCCTGCCCCCCACTAACTTGTTAAGGAAATTGGAAAAGGTCCTCCCAGCATGATAGATGCATCCCAGTGGTGACAGCCACATTCACTGGTGGAAGCATCTTACAGTCTAATACTGCCACTGTAGAGGCATTCCTCTGCTATCACACCTGTACAACTTCAGTCTATTTATGCAATTAAAATAGGCTAAAAATAACATTCAAAAGAGGAGGCAAGATGAATGGAGTCTTGTTCTGGCTCGGGGAAGAATTCCACTGAATTGTAACAAACCAAATTCCCCACAGGCAATGCTCTTGCATTTCTGACCAATTCAACCTTCTTCCTTCAGAGGAAAAAGAGTGTAAAAGAAGCTCAGCAACAAAATTGCTGGTGAAAATCCCATTGACTTTCAGTGAGCTGGTATTTCAGTGTCGAAATTTTATTATGCAATATTTTTTTTAATAGGCATTGGATTAGAAATATGCTCTGTGGTGTCTTTTTCCCGAAAAAAAAGGGAAAGGAGCAACTATTTTAAACTTTCCCCCCTCCTTAATTCATGGAAAAAAAAAAAAAAATCAAATTAGAGTGTTAGGGGAGACCTATCAGAAAGTATTTAAAAAATACTTGCTGGTTGTACAGTATCATTTTTGTTATTAGGCACCATGGGTTCAGAACTTAATAGTAAACCAACCTATAAATAGTACTCAGCTTCAGCAACAACTTGTCAAATGTGCGTTACATTAGGAAAAGGATTAAGTCACAGCTTGTTGATCTACTGAGGAATTGTTATCAAACCAGTGTATTCAAGGACACAATGTCAAATGCATAGTATTTACACATAGCATGCCAGCAAGAGGATGCAGGAGCTCAGTTGTCTGAAGTCACCCAGTATCACTCTGGTATATTTCTTTGCTCTCAAGTGTGGTCCTTAGCAGAAGTAGACACTAATCTTATGTACACAGCAATGTAGTATGTGACTGAAGAAATGTGATTCATGCAAAATGGAATTCAGCATATGGGGAAAAGGATTATGTGGTAAACTGGAAGGCAAACTCTGTCCTGCTGGGTAGCTGCAGCATGCTGCCTATGCTTTCAGCACAGAATTTGCTGAGGACCAGCTCTGCCAAAGGGCACAGGCAGGCAGATAGGTCAGCAGTACATCCTTGTGGCAATGAAGGCTAGCTACACATGGGTTTAGGTAAGAATTAGCCAACAGGTCAAGGGAAGTCTTTTTCCCCTGCTACCCATCACTCAAAGCTACACCTGGAACAGTGTCTGGCTGTGTTTTCCCCAGCACAGGAGAGAGGGAGCTCAATGGAGAGCTACCGTGATGGTCAAGAGCTGGAGCACACAATGCACAAGGAGGCGCAGAGGGAGCTGAGCGTGCTGAGCCTCCAGAAGGGCAGGCTGGGGGAGGATCTGATGGCTGGCTGCCCTTGCTGCTAGGGTGGGGAGGACTGGACAGAAGACAGACAGGTCCTTCTCAGAGGTGCACAGTTAAAGCACAAGAAGCAATGGTTATGGGTAGGAGCAAGGGAAATTCCAACTAACTTTTTTTTCTTTCATCTCCTCCCCAAATGAAGGTGGTTAAGAACTGCAAAAGGATGCCTGGAGAGGATGTCAAATCTCTGTCCTTGCAGATACTCAAAACTCCCGTGGACAAGATCGCCCATGCCTGATTGGACTTAGATGTTGGTCTTGCTGGCATGCCTGATCGGACTTAGATGTTGGTCTTGCTGGAGTAAGGGTTGGACTAGAGACCTCTGAAGGTCCCATCTGACTTGAATGAGGCTGTGAAACTAGAAAGTACATGGGGTAAGGCAAACAAAATCTGTTAGTTGCCTGGATGGGAGATGTTATAAGCTGGCCATACCCAGCATCATCAGCATTTCCAGAGGGTAACTGAGTCAGGAAATATAACATTTGTGAGAGCAGGAAGGCCTGAGATTGAAGGACATCCTTGCATCCCTCTCTCCCATCAAGCCATGAACCAAAGGGATGGGAAACTCCCCCTGCCGCCCATCCAAGTGTACCTCCTGTGGTTGCTGCCCAAGGACAAAGGATGTTCAGCACAGCAGGAGTCCCAGCACTATCTGTCAGGTAAGTCTGCTTCTCACTGGGATGTGAGAAGAGAAGCCTTTAAAGATTCCATAGTGTAACGTCTTGACTGCATGCATTTTCCTTTCCTTCTGTCCTGCATCTTCAAAAACCTCCATAAGCTCTGTTTGAATTCCACAAATAAAATATTTTTGTTTGCTTTAATCTTAACCTGGCTTAAGTTAAAGTGAGCCTCACAATCTTTAAAATCAAGACAGCATGTAAAATTGCATCTGTATACTCCTCCTAATGTATCCAAAATTTACAAATTGCACCCCTACTTGACTGCTCTGGGGAGTGAGGAGTTGGTAGTGTGGTAGTGTTGGTGTCTGTGCGGAAGAGACCAGTTTCCAGCAGAAACTGTAATGCAGAAAGGTGCAAGTGTGTCCTTGCAGCAGGCTGGCACACCAGCAAACAGTGCATCTCAACCCTGAAGGTTGAGACCTCCACCATTTTTCATAATATCTTGTGATAGTTCAGTGAGAACTGGGGGTAGGGGAGAAATCAGCTCATATTTTTCATTTTATTATGCCCAGCACACACATCAGCTTTTCAGAGCAGCACATTTGTGAGAGCAAGCCTGCTGTTGGAGACTGGGAAAGGTCACTTTTGAGCCACATCAAAATATTAATTGCATTTTACTACACTATAATTTGTAGGAAATGATTGTACAAGTCTTCATTTAGAGGGCATGGTTCAAATCCTGTTTCTTCTCTAACAAGTTATATCAAAGAAAATTTGTTTGACATGACCAGAAAAAAAAAAAAAGAGACTGCTATCAAGTGTTTAATGTTTTAAACACAGAACAACAACAAAGCCACAAGCTAGAATTATATAAGTTCAAATTACTTTTCTTTGGTCCTTTCTAAGTCTCCTGAAATCATGCCTGGCCAGCATCCCAGCATAATCTGGGAGACACTAACAAGACTCAATCTAACTTAGATAATTAGGTCTTTTGTTGGATACATAGTTAAGCATTGTATAGATCATTATTGGTTTACATCTCCAAGAAAATTTCGGTCTCTTACTGTGGAGTTAAAATTAAAACATTTTGGACTTGCTTTAGGAGCGCTTTGCTCATTTCAGATAGGCACCACTGGGGAGCTGCCACAGTAGGGATTTCTCTTTTAGGAGGACCAGGAACCCTCTTAAGACTCTCACAGAGGAAGCAGAGCACCCAACACTGTTCCCTCTATGAGCCAAGCCACCTTTCTCTTAGAAGACAACCACTGCTGCTCCTGTTACTATAAGGGCTTGTCCCAGAGCTTTGCTCTTCAGAGATAGGACTTTCTTACATCTTGCAACCAAGGTTTACTCATGGCAAATTTTTCTCCTGTGCTTTTCCCAACACCACTCACAGAGCTACAGAGCTGCTTATTCACTGAAGATTACAGGCACTAATCTTGCCCCCACTACTTTACTAAAAGAAAGAACTAACCTTTGTATTATCTTATGAATTCACCTCTGATTCAAATACCAACACCACCAGCTTTCACCAATTTGTTGAAACTTTTTGTCATGGGGTTTACTTTGAGCTCCAACTGCTGGAGGGAAAAAAAAAATCTAACCAATTAAGTGATGTTTTTCTGCTGATGCTAGTTACAAAGAAAAACTTGTAAGTATGTCTCAGGGGAACTCTGTCATCTCAAAAATCAGAAGACAAATAATAAATTTTTAACAAGATCTACAAAGTGAGCTGTATATTATTTTGGTGCTGTTTGAGGGGTCTGTCTCAGTAGTTTGAGATTTTGAGGGTTGCTGCAAATTTCAATGTTTTCTTTCAGGTGGTTGTTAAAAGTTAAAAATGGCATGGTTTGATGAACACAGGACTTGCTGAGTGTTTTTCATCCATTTAGTTTTCCTCACAGCTTCCCAAGACCATGTCTATTTATCTTTACGAGTTGTCTGAGCAGAGCTATCTGTCGAACATAGCAGCAGAGACACATGAATACAGAGAAGATCCCTGAACCATCTCACTTGACCAGCCTCAGTCAACAAGAGCACTGCTTCAGACTTACTGAACCTACAACTACCTCCAGTTTGTTCCCAAGGAAGAGCAGTTTGCCATCACCAGAACTTCTCATGCAGTGCTGTCCATCTCATCTCAAGCAATGGCTCCCACTTTCTTTGGGACAACTCGAGAGCAGCCTGGGGACAATGGTATATCGGGTGAACTGTTCTTCAATGCGAAGAGCTTCCAGCCACCCTCTTCTTCCATGACTTCCTCAAACTTTCCCACTCTATGACTGGATGTGCCCGCATCTTTGTATGGTCAGAAGCCACCAAAGTCTGGATTATACTGCTGCTACCAAAGGAGTCACATCTGGCTCATAGCTTGCTCCTGGCAGGCTCCAGGAATGCTGGCAAGCTGTCCTGGATAATTCCTGGGGCACCTTTTTTCCAGGAAACCTGCTATGAATCTTATTTATTGGTGTAGAGCTGCACTGTAGGACTGTAAAAAGCAGTAAAAGGAAAACCACTTGGAGGGAGTTACCTGAAATATGCTGTTCAGCTTGTTTCTGTACTCCTGTTGACTGCGTGAATGTATCGCAGAGGCAGGAGTAGAAATCTTATGCTATCACCATCCCATTTTCACTAGGTGCCCTCAATACAGTGTCCCCTTCCTCTATTTCCCCACCTGCATCTATTTCAAGTCTCTCTCACCTCTTCCTGGCATTATTAGTAATGATTTGCAAAACCCTGACTATGCCAAATGCAAAAGGAAAATTCTTACCAATTTCACCAATGCCATGTATTATCAAATGGCAGGCAGTGATGACACCTCAAGCGGACAAATTCTAGCTGTAGATATATTGCATGTCTGTCACAATCCTGGTGTTAAACCCCCACATTCTTCTCTTGTGCATGTGAGCATTCCCTCCTGCCCACCTGTGACCACTGGCATAAACCACAGCAAGACGCGAACACCTGTGATTTTTATCTTCATGTAATATAACACTTCCTGAACCACACAATTACTTGCAGATGTGTAAGACCCAGTGGACTACACAACGTAGAAATATAAGTACAGGCATGCCTCTGCAGGCTTGATGTCCTGGGAAACCTGTTACAGCTACACCATACTTTTCAAGCACAGACATCTAAAGAACTGCAATATGCTGGTAGTCAGCTTGGAAGAACCACTGATTGCATATAGCCAAAGCTAAGACAAGAGAGGACAAAACAGCTCTGGCTAAAGCAGGCTGCTGAGAAAGCAGGAGTGATGCTGGAACAGGATGTCGGTGGCCGTCCACATGCCAGATACTTGACATCTCTCAGGATCAGGCCCATGGTAAGCATGACATAATTAGAATGAGTATTTATAGTTTATTAGTAAAACAGATGAAATGGAATGAGGATTAGAAGATCCTGTCTAATCCTCTTCGCAAAAAAGTTTTTTTAAGATGTAAGACTTGTATGTGATTTATAACATTCAGAATTAAAGACAGCCATTTCTGATTAAGTTTTATTACTACACTAAAAATGAACTTAGTCATGATGAATTTTTTTGGTACTAAAAAGATATAAAAATGCAAATCCAGAGGGATTCTTCATCTGCTTAGTATTAATGTCCATCTATGAAATCAAATAAGTTAAAATTGAGTTAATGGTCACTTTTAGGAAAAATAATCCCCATTTTGGGAAGATGTGTCTATTTTTCAGTAGCACAAAAACTGTTACAGCTCTCCTGGCTAGCGCAGCTGTCATTTCAGACGAATAAACTGTCATCTCAACAGCCATCCTCAAAGAAGGAAAAGCTACATGTGAAAACAACTACAATAATGATCTTAATATTTAAAATATATATTTATTTAAGTTCGTTAAATTCAGTTAAACTAATAATGATTATAATATATCTGTCACTAAGACAAAGCTTAAGTGGCAAGTTTAACATCAACTCCCATTTTTACACTTGCCAGCATCTGCTAAAAACAAGAAGATATTTTCTAGTGGGAGTCCAACTTGCATCACTAGCTTCTATTTAGGATTAGTATGTTCTCACACATTGCTCAGCAACAGTGAGGCTAAAGAGAGACCAGAGAGAGAGACAAAATACTGCAGCTCGCTCATCCACAGTTCGTCTTGTGACATTGTCAGAAATACCAGTAAGTGGTATTAATTTTCAAGTTTGTCTTCAAGAAAACAAAATCAACACCATCCCTTGGTGCCTCATTGGTCTTTTAGTTTTTTTTTTTTGTGTTTACTGAGCAACAAGTTACAAACTAAACTTAGCTAATTTTAGCAAAAGTGAGTCATACAGATCCCCAGAAACCAGCCAAATTCAACATTCGACTGTGTTCTTTGCTTCTTGTGGGCTCTGGGAGGAAAGCGATGGTGATCCACATGGTTACAAAAAAAAAGTCTTTGTTTTGTGGCTGAGGACCCCACATTTGTTCCTTTTCTCTGCCTATTTCATACCATCAGTTTGAAAAGCTTCATAAAGAAATACTTCACACAAGCTCTTTTATTGAGGAGCAGAAAAGTCTTACATGAAATGCCGAACACTTAGGTTTGAGGGAAGGGGTGTGATGTTGCTGAAAACTTTCACTGCTGGACATAGGCTTTAGAGGTTTTAGGTATGAAAAGTTTCATACAAATCCTGAATGCAAAGCATTCACCATCACCACTTTGATAACAGCTTCATTAGACTGTTCAAAACCACCTACTTTCTTCCTTGCTTGGGAGGAAACTTTACACTACACAACCAAATTTAATTCCCATTTTGGAAGACTCTGTTGTGATAACTTTCACTTATAACTGAAGGAAATGCCCAAACAGTGCCACCTTTAATCATGAAAACTGTCATGCAGCAGCTAATGAAGACAGCCAGACATTTGCCCACTATAAATAGGTCCCCCTGGCCCAAAACACAATTCCAAACATCAAAGTCCAGGTACATTTTGACGGACCTTTTCCAAATAAAGCAGGAGAGACACGTGAACATATCTCTTCACAAACTTCCCTCTCTTCAGCGTGTCCCAGAAACTGTAATTCAAACAGGGAGCAGATATAGCTGACCAGATTCAGGCAAAATACAATTTGCATTTAAATCAGTCAGAGCTACTTATGACTAGCACGCAGCATTAAACCATGTGTACTTATTAGCGTCCTAACAGAAACATGTATTTTAAAACAGATGGTAGAAGTTGAAAGAAAATTAAATCACAAAATAAGATCATTAACATAAATGCTTCCTCTTCTAATCAGCTACCACTGTGCTGGTATCAACTAGGGTGTTGAGGAATATAATTCATTTCCTCATCTCAGAATCTAAATATATGGATTGTTTCACTCCCCACTTCCCCCCTCCCATCTCTGCACAGGTGCTTTATTTTTCCACAATGTTTCCCCTAGTTAGACAAAAAATTAGAGCAGACCATTCTCTCTTCTTCTCTCCTTCCCAGCAGTAGACCTCCCTGCACCAACTGAAAGAACCCCTAGATTTTGACAGAGGGAGATCTTCTGGAACTGTATTTCAGACTCATTTCTTCATTTAGCTGCCTCCCACATCAGAGCACAACCTTTCTGGTGCAAGCATAATAGCTTGGGAAAACAGCTCAAGAAGTACAACCGTGAAAGAAAAAAGCAGAACATGATCGTTCCATCTTTCTTAGCTACATTCACATTTCTCAGTTTACCAGCAAGTAAGCTACCAGTACCTTGTACTGGAACCACTCAGCCACAAACAAGCTCTGTTTTTCTCCATTTCTGCATCACCTTCATCAACAAGATTTCCACAACCAGAATTTAACCGTCAGTTTGACTATATCATGAACGGGAACAGCACTTAAAATGCTCTTCGCTAGCAATGACAGTGAGAACTGACTTGCTGGTAAGCAATACAGATAGGAATGAGATCACCAGTAAAACCCGGTCATCACAAGAAGCAAGGACACTTAAAGTATACTAGCAAACAACAGGGATTGTCAAAGCTAACTTAAAAAAAAATAAAAAGTCACATAAAAATTATATTCCCTTACCTGACAGAGTTTTCAACAGCACATATCTGACATCTATCCCCCAAGTGCAATAAGAAAATATGCTTCTGGGCCTTCTTTCCCTCGAGGAACAAAGCAGCTAAACTCAGGATGCTGCTCACCCCCTTGCTCAGCTGTAAGCTGTTGGATCTGCCAGGCCCCTGCCGACATCCTGGTCTGCCCCAAGCCCCAGCTGACAGCAATGAGTAATTTGTCCTGTAGGACCCTCAGGGAGATAAAACTACTTTGGCGATCAGGACTTGGCACAATGCTCTCCTTTTTTTTTTTTCCCCTCAGCAGTTCTTAGAACGGATCTTTGCAAGAGGGCTGCTGGCCTAAAGCTGCGGAAGGATGAGGTGTGTAATTGTTGTTTTAAGCATGTTCAGCCTAAGACAAAAACCTGTGAAACTGTTACAGTCATTACTTTAAACTTCTGGGTAAGGCAGTAGCTGTTTTTTCTTATTTTTAGTGCAATTCAGTGGTTACACAGGTTTTCTGATCTGCAATAATTGAAAAAGTTTGAAATAGGCCCTGGAAATGAACCCCAGCCCTCTTTTTCTTTCTAATGTTATGGTACTGCAAATATTGCAGCAACTTTGAAATGAGTTTTCAAATTAAATGCTCACTGTAGTCACTTCTCTGCTCTTCTAGTCTGTGTTCTCAGCAAACAGAAGGTGTTCAAGGTTGAAAGAGTAAGGCTAAACAGAAGACAAGGCCAAAAGATTAGGCATACAGTGTTGTAGGTACAGGGCTGAGCTGCAAAATCACTAGCTCCTTCCCCTACATCAAGTTATCGGCAATTTTTTATACACAGAGAAGAAATTGCTACCATTTTATGTAAAAATATCCATGTATCTGTTCTCCCATACATAAAGGAATAAATCTTTCACCTATTATTTTCCCAGCTGGAAGCTAGCCTGTGCTAAACTTTGCTGTAGTGCTGAAGATTTCTGAAAACTTCACAGCTAATTGAGTTGCAGCTTCAATATGTAGGATCCCTCAGTAGGCAAAAGAGTATCATCCTCTGTCTTTCATAAACCTCTGTAAAGTGGAAAGAAGAGTGGGGAAAAGAACAGATGAACCTGTTCAAAGGTTCCAACAGCATTACTTCTCCCAACAGTCTTATGAACTACCCTACAGTTTTGCATGGTTATTTCAAGGCCTTAAGAGTTAGGGAGCCGGCTGGCTTCAAGCCAGAGGTGCCATGCTATAAATGCCAGTCAAAACTGCATACTCCCATCCCCCATTAACACTGCAGGCCCGTTTCTGTGGAGCTATCACCTGTTGGTCTCCCCATGCAGCTATTTCCAATGACAGCTGACTTTCAAGGTGGGCTGTCAGAATTTCACTGTTGCAGGACCTCCAAGGCAGCTGCCCACTCAACAAGGTCATGCACTAATTACTCAGACACTCTCATCAGACTCAGTATGGGTATAAACTGAGTCTGGAACAGATTTGGGTTTCTTTTGGGGCTTTTTAGCACAGTTTTGAGCCTTTTGTCCATCTGAAGTACTGGTTTAACAGAAAATAATGTTTGCTGCGTAATTGTATGATCTGTTTTTCACTCACTCTTTCAGAATGGTTTTAAGTTCATCTGAATTTGTGAACTGCTGGTATCTCTTCCATTCTTCTTTTTCTTTTTCTCCAGTTAGCTTAAGTAAGTGTTCCATGGCACAGTGATTTGGAAAATGATCATTTATAAAGGCTAACATTTCACTCATCTTTCAGCTCCCCAAGACAACTATAATACTGAATGTTATAAAACTAAGGCAGCTCACATACAGATGGCAAAAACTGTTGGTGTAGCAGGAAAGGAATGGTAAACATTTAATCCTACCAGCTGCTCTGAATCCTGTGCATATGTAGGGGTAAGCAAATACATTAAAACTTTTTCCTTGCACAAGAACTAGCTGTGAGCTCCTGGTTGTAGAAAGTTCAGCAAATATTCTTCAAGCTGCCTTGCTGAGGGATCTAAGGCTAAACAGTCCAGTCTGTCCTGTAATATCTCTCAAAACCTTCTGATGAGGGAACCCCTCTTCTAGGGTTGCAGTTTGAAGCTTTCTCTAAGACTGGAAGTGTGGGAAAACAATGATAGAGTGATCTCCTGCTCTGTTGAGGGAGCAACTGCCTCCCCAGGACAGATATAGCAGTTCACTGCGTGGGACTTTCACTGGGCTCACCTTTGTCAGCATATGTGGACCTCTAAGACAGCAGTTTCTGGAAGGCAACAGCTCTAGAAACCAAACCAACCAACAAAAATCTCCTTCAAAGTCTGCCTTCTGCTTTTATAAAAGTAATACAAAGGGTGGAACAGAATTAAACATTTGGTTACTGATCAAAACTGATTGGAGCCATGATTAATTGGTTTTAAAATCCCAAATGGAAGGTTCATTCCTGGCTAAACAGAGAAAGCAGAGCAGTTGGCTCTCTCCTCTCAAACACTTATGATGGTAAGTTTGACGTGACAACCCATTTCTAAATATTTTGCTTTCCCAATCCTGAGCTGACACAATAGGAGTAACTTATACTGCACAGGAAATGTTGCTGGACACAGAGCCTGAATCCTACGCGGCTTGAGTCAGAAGTTGTCACCTTCCTTGAATGCCTTGCACCAGCTGGGATTACCTGAGGTACCACTACAGTTCAGTCCTTGGAATGAGGTGGTTAAACATGGAGAACAGTTTTGTTGCGTTATGTATTTTCCTAGTGAATTGCTTTATATTGATATATTACTTACTACTTTCAGTTTTCTGAGTTTATGAAGTGTGACTGCCTTTTAGCAGCACCTTATTGTGCAAAGAGACACACTGAAATAGAGGAATTTGCTACAGTCAGACAGCAGTCTTTGTGAAAAGAGATACAGGTCCTTGCTCATCTTCATAGGACATTTCCAGATAGGGACGATTCAGGGTCATTTTTTATTGTCACACAAGGATGCCTAGAGTCAAGGCTGGTCTGAAAAACTGCTTGCGTTATAAAATGTTACTGCACACATCATTGTCATTATTATCATTACTACTGTTGTTATTCTTTTCATGAAATATACAGCTGAGAGCTATGTATGTGCTCACAGTACAGCCACGGCTACTGCTCCTCTCCTTTCTGCTCCACAAAAAGCTACCGAAGACCACCTCCTCTTTCATGATGAAAATGTCATCAAGACCAAACAAATAAATAGATCCTTTTTTTCTGGTAAGGCAGAGCCATCAAGGCTGTCAAGAGCATGGTGGAAAATTATAGTAATAGAATAGTGGAAAAAATTATAGTTAGTGGAGAATGAAGCCTATTGCTTCTACATTTAACAGCCCTGTGGAGAATATGAACAGCTTTTCTCTGGAAAGATTTGATGTCGATGCCAAAAATTTGAATTGACACCTTAAAACAACCTGTCAAAGGAGGGAAAAAAAATAACCTTTCTTCTTGAAATACTGTAGCAGAGTTAGCTCAAATTAGTACACTTTAGTACTGCTGTCCAGAGCTCTGAGTTGGAGAAATGGTGACTATTAACTGTGGATTTTTTGGTCCAAGTCCACAGAAAAGCTGGAAAATTATTTAGCAA
Source organism: Leptosomus discolor (assembly GCF_034619465.1). Taxonomy (NCBI): domain Eukaryota; kingdom Metazoa; phylum Chordata; class Aves; order Leptosomiformes; family Leptosomidae; genus Leptosomus; species Leptosomus discolor. Next base: position 44,525,874 of record NC_141394.1, on the reverse strand, counting down.
GGATAGCTGCTCTGAGTAATTTGTTTGGAAATTCTAATACTGACTAACCACCCCCCTTGCAAGCTTCTGCTTCTTCAAATGGATAAAAGCGATGTTATTCTGTACAAGAGTTTTCAAGACATTCTGGTGGGACTCTTGCTATTTTGCATTTATTAAAGCTGTTTTTTAAAGTGGTATTTCTGGAAAAAAAATAAGATAGGACAATACATCAGTGACTGAATACCTAAACTAGTCTTATACATTTTGATGTTTAGTCCTGTGATACTTCAAACACCATTAGTACGTTTGCATCTGATTTCTTTCCAATAGAGACAATTGTATGTGTGTTTTAAATATTGACAACAACACTGAGTGTGTATTTCTCCATAGTACAACTAAAAATAGCAATTACATCAGTTACACAGGTAGCCTTTGCATTCAGTACATTCATTTTAGTTTGAAGAAAAGTCTGTAAAAGAATCATCTGTAAATATAGGAAGACAAATGAAGCTGGTAAGATGTAACTGTGTTTCCAAATAAATAAAAGTCTGTGAAACAATACCATCCAGGTCTAGTGAAGACTCGGCAGGTAAGTGGACCTGTAATCTTTGGATAAGGAAAAAATAAGGGTGTTTTGCTATGCAGAGCATGCCCACCAGTACTCATACAGTGAATTTATCTTCCCAGAATCTCCTCCAGAAGAAAGCATTTGCTTAAAACTACGTCTTAATCTACTAGGATAAATGAAAGTTGAGAAATCTATCAGAGTAAAATTCAGCAAGAAATTAATTCTAAAAAACTTCTGTGAGTGTATGCTGTTTGCCAGCTCTGTCATGAACTTTCCCAGTGCTCCTCAACCCTGTTTAGGGAAGCAGACTGAGAAACATTTCCAAGATGTGTCCAGGACTGTCACACCTCCACCAGGCTCTGCAGGGATTTTGGTAGCTCTGTGCTGTGTCTGAAAGACCTTCCAGCACAAGATGAAAAATTCCTGCTGCCCTGTGCAGCTGGACCATGAATGCGTGTTAGCTGCTGTGGCCTGCCAAGGCGCAGGTGTGAAAGCTTCCCTGCAGGAGAACACGTCTGAGGAAGAGCCAAGGCTGCACTTCAGTACAAGCACTAGCAGGTGATACCTGAAAACTACCTGTGAGTGACCTGCAAGGTTTACTGCTCCGGTGGTTCATTATACTCAGTTGGAATGAAGTTCTCTGAGAATCAGTGAGTGGTGCTGTGTATAAACAGAGGCCAGTTGTAGAGTGTTGTGCATCTTCACTGAAAGACAGTTTTGAACAATATTCCTTCTTTATTAGGACAGGTCTTCTGTTGTCTTGCTGTGAGTTAATCACACATCCACATCAGATATCACAAATCAGTCAGACTATTGCTGGAGAACAGAGTGGCTCGAGAATGGATCCTGGATTTTCAAAATATGCTTCGTCTCCTGAGACCTGACTTGAGACCCATTGCAGAGTCTCCTCAGCACTTGAGAAAATGCAGTGCTTGGCATAAAGGCTCAGGCAACAGCCAAATGTGTTTATTGCTATCTTTTGGATACAATTAGAAAATCTTTGCCAGTTGCTATCATTTAGTAAAACTTTTCATAAGTTTACAGATATAAAATCTAATCTTTTGGCCAGAAACTAATATGACTAATTACATTCTGCTATCTGTATTTCCCCTGAGGTTTCAGTATTTCCTGCTTTCTTCCCAAACTTTAATATAATTTCTATTAGTTACATAATTTGTTATTAATTTAAATAATACACAAACTATATATCGGTTTCTCTGGGGGAGAAAGCATGACCATCTTCTTTGACATAGTAGAAAAAAAAATTAAAATTTAAGTTTTCAATTATATGTTTGTAGAAAATCAGTATTAGTGCACAAGTTAAACTAGTTTTCACAAGCTTGGTGAAAATGTTGTAGATGTAAAGTTTATTTATCTGTATTGGGTTTACGTGGCAAGGTTTTGGTAGCAGGGGGGCTACTGGGGTAGGTTCTGTGAGAAGCTGCTGGAAGCTTCCCCCATGTCTGATAGAGCTAATGCCAGTCAGCTACAAGATGGACTAGCCGCTGGCCAAGGCTGAGCCCATCAGCAACGGTGGTAGTGCCCCTGGGACAACACATTTAAGAAGGGGAAAAAACTGCTGTGCCACAGCAGCCAGGAGAGAGGAGTGAGAATATGAGAGAGAAACAACCCTCTGTCTCCAAGGCCAGGCACCAAGGGCAGTGAAGAAGGAGCGGGGGGGAGATGCCCCAGGCACCAGAGCAGGGATTGCCCTGCAGCCTGTGGTGAAGACTGTCTTGAGTCAGGCTGTCCCCCTGCAGCACAGACATTAAAGTTGGAGCAGGTATCCACCTGCAGTCCGTGAAGGACCCTATGCCAGAGCGGGTGGATGAGCCTGAAGGAGGCTGTGACCCTGTGGGAAGCCCACACTGAAGCAGGCTCCTGGCAGGACCTGTGGACCCATGGAGAGAGGAGCCCACACTGGAGCAGTTTTGCTGACAGGACTTGTGACCCCATGGGTGACACATGCTGGAGCAGTCTGTTCCTGAAGTACTGCACCCTGTGGAAGGGACCCACACTGGAGCAGTTCATGAAGAACTGTAGCCTGTGAGAAGGAATCATGTTGGAGAAGTTCACAGAGGACTGTCTCCTGTGAGAGGGACCCCATGCTGGAGCAGAGGGAGAGTGTGAGGAGTCCTCCCCCCAAGGAGGAAGGAGCAGCAAAAACATGTGATGAACTGTCCACAACCCCCACTCCCTGTCCCCCTTTGCTGCTGAGGGCAAGCATGTAGAGAAGATTGGGAGTGAAGTTGAGTCCTGGAAGGAAGGAGGGGTGGGGGGAAGATGTGTTTTAGATTTAGTTTTCATTTTCTCATTATCTTAGTCTGATTTGGTTGGTAATAAATGAAATTAATTTTCCCCAAGTTGAGTCTGTTTTGCCCATGACGGTAATTGCTGATTGATCTCCCTGTCCTTATCTCGACCCACGAGCCTTTTTTTTTTTCTCTCCCCTGTCCAGCTGAGGAGGGGGAGTGATAGAGTGGCTTTGGTGGGCACACGGTGTCCAGCCAGGGTCAACCCACCACATTATCAAAATGCAATTTTGAGTTCCTTCAAACTAATATGCAGTAAGACCAAAATGAGGACATAAAAAAAAATATTTCCTTAGACATTTTATCTATCAAAAATTTTAATTTAAAAAAATGTTTGGAGACAAATTTGTCAACTTTGTTTCAAATCTGTAAAGCAAAATAAGGGAAAAAATACAGAAACATTAAGTATAAAGGATGATGTGAAATACTTATTTTCAGGCTGAGGGAAACATTGGGATTACCCCCAAATGCATTTTTGTCTGTTTTCAGTTTGCCCTAGGAGCCCAAAATCAATCCCGCCTGCCAGAGCTCTGCTGAGCAGCTGCAGCACTCTGCATCACGCCATGGCCCTCACTGCCACCCCTCTTCTTGGGCTGCACTCCGGCGCTGTGTACGCACATTTGAAAGTACACGGGAGGGTTTTCTGGAATCAGGGGGTCTGACATCTCCTCTGTAAAATTTGCCGATTGGTTTAAGATTACAAAATGCTCTGGCAGCAGAGCTATTACTAAGTGGAAGAGACTCGCTGGTGTGCAAGGGGGCAGTTCCTCCCTTGAGTGACCTGGCTGAGGCAAATTCACCTCAACAACAGACTGACCCCAAAATTTCAGTGACCAGAGAAGTTCCTTATCGTTTTTGGCTTTTCATTTCTAGAACTGTCTAGCTGAGCTAATAAGCAAATTCCTAAAGTCAGATGAGAGGTATTTTTTAATCTGTTTCGGTTTTGTTTTGTTTTTCTGTTTTAATCTGTAGTCCCTCTTCTTCTTACCTACTCAGCGTGCATCTCCCACTGGTGCAGTTCTCAACAACTGTTTGCACAGAGGCTGCGTTCCGTGAATATCTACAGTAACAGCTTACAAAATCTGAAAGACATATGGTGTATAGTTTTGACTGTTGTCTATCCTCTTAATGTGTGATATCTATTCGTTAAGGTACATTGTGGGGGAGACCTAAGGAGCCTCTAGTGTTGAGTCCCCCACTGTAATGAAAGGTTCGATTTCTTACAAAGTCCTGCGCTCTTGGAATGAGCTATTGATAAATGTGGGAGATCATTAAGACTTGTAACACCATGAATATTTATATTTAAATATCTGAAAGTGACTTATTTGGAGTATATATTAATAAATTAGTGATCTGTTTCAAAGATTTGCTGCTTTGGCCATGTGTATACCTTTGTTTGTGATCAAACAGTGTTTATAGCCATGATTGCATGTCATGTGTTCATTGCTATACGGTACCATAAAATTACCATATCGTTACCACAGTAAGTGCAGTGAACTCTAATGTTTGTAGCATTTGGAAGATTATTTACAATTTATTCATTCAAGAATTGGGAGAAGGAAATACTGTTCCCTGCAGCCTTGCAGAATTTCATGGAATTAAAAAGCAAGGGTATCTTAGAGCCTGGGGGAAGGCTGGTTTCTCTCAGGTGTAAGTCGCTATGAACAGTTTGGTACAGCACTGGACTGTGTTTCCATGGGTACTGTAAGTTCTCAGGATTCTGTTGTGGAAAATATTAAAGAGCTATTATTTTTAAAAGGTACTATATGAGTAATATAAATACTATATAAATATGAAAATAAATGTAGTGTTATCATTCATCACTCTTCAACCATTTAGTTCATACTGCCAAGTCAAACGACTTTTGCATGTATTACCTTCCTGCTAAGCTCCATCAGAGGTCCTATGAAAATGCATTTCACTCTGCCAAACCAAATAATCTGTTGCCAAGAAACACACAGAGCTTTTTAAATAAATCTTTTTCTGTCTTCATGCAGTTTAGACAAGAACTGCTTAAATATTTGATTGAAACAGTCATTAATCAACAATTCTGTTGACAAGTGGTCTCCGTCTTTGGTGAGAGGATTTTGTTTCAAGCATTTTTTGGGTCCACAGGAGTTAGCTCTTATGAATTTCTTGTCTTACAGAAAGCCTTTGAATACTATGTTCTGTAAGAAAGCAAAGGATTTTACAGTCCTAGCCCAAGGTATAAGCAAAACCCAGGCCCTTTTGTTTGCCTCCCACTAGTTGCAAATAATTTTCATTGATTTAGTGCCAGGTCTATTTATCTTATGGCTTGCTTATGTGAGCAGTAACCATAAACCAAGCTAAAACGTGGATCTACAGCACTCTAATGATTCCCTGGTAACTGCTCAAGTATGCTCTCGTACCCAGCAGTGCATGCAAGGCATGCGACCTGCCTCTTACTCTTTTTCTCTCCTTCTTCCTCTTCTGAATCTCAAATTTACCATAAGGTAAGAATGCATGAGTTCACATAGTCACTGTTGCCAGTCTTAACTCAAACACCTTTGTGGGGAATTTATGTTCTTTGTCCTTAGGGTTTAATTACTACTTGTCATTTAGTTATCTGAGCCCTTCTAGGTAACAGATTTGTAACCTGAAACCAGTGAGAGGGTTAACTCCCTCTTGCAGGGACCTGTGGATAGATGGATGGATGGATTCCTTGGCACTGGGTAGCAGGAAAGGACTGCATGGTCACTCACATGCTTTACTTTAGCTGTTATGGAAAATGTGTAACAAAGTTGAACGGTTTTCATCATTGCAGCTCAGAAATACTAAGGTTTTATGCCTTATACTAAAGAAATATACTAAATAATAAGAATTAAATAAAGATATAGTTTTAAAATACTAAGGTTAAAAAAATAAACACTCTAAGTAAACATAAAAGTTTAGTAAACATATTAAATACTAAGGTTTTTTGCCAATCACAGTTGGACTCCTCTGTCTGAGGACAGCATGTCTTCTGTTTTCATGTCCTTCCTGCTGGAATTTGTAATCTGTTTTTCTCCTCTAAAGTGCATCTATTTCAGTGTTTCAGCACAGGAAGAGGTGGTAGGTAGCGATGACGAATCAATTCTCATGTAGCTGATTTAATAGATGTTACTTTGGAAGTTCTTATAAACTAAAATGATCGTTGAAAAAGCAATGTAGAAAACTTGCAGTGCTGCTGAAGGAAACTCAGATTCAGATGCCAGTCACAGGGAAGAGTTAGTACGTAGCATGCTACAAGGGACAGCTCAGCCAGTATTTATAGTGATAGAATTTACAAATGAACTTCTTCAGACAGTTTCTTCCATGATTCTTCAAATGTTTCTGTTGAAAAGGATTATTGACACAAAAATAATCGTGTCTTTGGTACCTGTAGTGAGAAGAAAGCCATTATCATAAAACTTTTTGCAAGAACATAGTCACTTCTTGAAACATTCCCTTAAAACATTTTGAATTTCCGTACAAACTTTGAAACTTTCTTTGCATATGTTTCTAGATATGGCATTCAATTATTTTAACTCTCCAAAATCAACACCGCCCCTAGAACAAGTATTCCAACAAAGCTAGTGAAGTAGCTGTTGAGTTATACCAATGAACTCAAAACAAAACTTATTTTAAGACAACACAGATACGATGTGCAAGATTGTTGTGCAAGGCAACACAGGTTGGATGTAATATTCTCTTTGTTAACAGTCTTACTCTCAAGGGTCTCCCTAGGCTTTTGTTGTTGTTAGCAAGTGTCATGAACTCAAGCACTAGATGGCGAAGTTAGGAAAACTGTGATCATACTACAAGCTCAAAATAAAGGAGTTAAAAATAATCTGCAAAAAAAGAAGAAAAAACCCAACAGATAATGTCTTCAGTATCCCTGGGATGCAGAAAAGTGCTTGAATGTCCTACTGGCAGCCCTTCTTTCTCCACAGCCTCCCGGAAAGGTTAAAAGCGTGGTAGCTGTGCACCCCCTTTACTCCAAAGGCATGATACTCCAACAGAGCTTCTGTGCAGAAAAACAGCCATCAAGTAACTCTCAGTGGTTTTCAGCCTGTCTCCTGTGGAGTTTACAGTCCTTCTCAGCAGAGGTCAGGGAAGGTACAATTGTGATGGAGCAAAAGAGATTATTTAGTGAAATAACCTTAATGCACTAATTGTATTTCCCTTCCAAATTACTGGTAGACTTCATTATTCCTGCAGCCTCAGAGGTTTTGAGGCTGTCTGGAGCCAGAAAGGAAAGTGGGAGCTAGGACTCTTCATCGCATCAGTCCCAGTTGCACCATTGCTCTCACCTGCCTTTCCTCTTGCTGGTATCCCACTGCATCTAGTGCTGTCCTTACTAAAAAACAGCACTCATAGTCTCAGTGTAGACTTACGGGGCATGGAAAACTTGGAGAAAAATCGTGCTTTGGTCAGTAACTCTTCCTCGTCCTGTTGCTTTTGGACTGAATCCAGCCTTCACGCCAGGAGGTTTTGAAGGAAGGCAAGTTCGTGGCTGTGTGTGAATTGCACAGTTGGAGAGGAAGAAGAAAACATGATTCTGCCAAACTGGGCTTTTGAAGGGATGGGAGCTGCTAGAGTTTGCTAAGTGGTTTGGAATTCTTAGTGGTGTCCCTGGCAGATGGTTTAGGGACCTGAGTGCAGGTACAGGGTGAAGAATTGAGTGACAAATTACGTCTATCTAATATTATCGCAAGGTTTTGCAATCTATACGAAAGCTACAAGCACCAGAAATTTGGATGATGTATCTGTATTGGTGAGTATACACATGAAAAAACCTCACAGTATCTCTAATCATTATAGAGAGCAGTGCTGAGATGTTTTGACAGTGGCTTTGGGCAAAATCCACTGAAAATCTCCTAACTGAGAGTTGTCGTGGTCCCATGGTAAGAAGCGCTCAGAAAAACACATCAAATGTTGCTCTGAGCACTGCTCTTTGGCTGGGAAATGGGCAGCATATCAGTATCAAGCACAAAGATGAAACAACCCAGAAACCATTTTGTAAATCGCACAATCCTGATATTCTAGCAGCTGCACTTTTTTTTCATCTGGATGTGAATAGTCACTGTCAGAATCCTAACGTATCTTGAGCATTTAAGGATTTCTTGGAAACATCTTTAGGACTTTTTTCACTATTTTAGCACCATGCTTTTTTTCCTTCTGTATTTGGACCTTCTTGAGACAGGTATGGCCAGGCCCAGTATCATATTTCCACCAGAGATCCAGGGACAAGTGAGATTCCTGAGGGTCAGTTATTCCATAGCAGGTGAATGTCACAAAAGTTGCCTTGTCCTTCTAGCTGTCATATCTGGAGTTCAGTGCTGTAGTGTCTTTCATGAAGGGCCAGTTATTTGCCTTGGCAGTGCAGTGAGCAGAGAACAACCCTCTAGCAGAACACTCTAGAGGCATTTTCTTCCTCAGAATTTCTCCTGTGGGACTTTCCACAGCTGGAAAGTCTTCTCTGGTGCATGACAGTGATTGCTGTGCTTACAGAGCAAAGCAGAGTGGGAAAAAAAGCAGGAAAAAATTCTTGTTCCTTTTCCCACACTGACCATAAAATGTACTGTCTGGCCTTGAACCAATAGCCAAGAAATAACGCATTGCGATGTAACACATTCAGCTGGGTAAAGTGCTTTGACATTTAAAGGGATGTTTTAAAATCATCTCAAACACAAGTCTGCTGGAGCTGCCCAGCTCTTGCTGATCCCCAGGGGAAGGTGAGCTAGGAGGTGAGGGCAGGCACACAGCAAACCACGCAGGGCCAAGCAGTGCTGCCATGGCAGGGCATGGTCCCATGGCATCAGAGGTAGACAAAGGCCCTGACAAATCTTTTCAGAACTCCTGTACTAGATTTTTAAACATCCAGATAGATCCCCAAGCTACATATTGAGTACTCTGCTGCTAGGTCTTTTGTTGGTCTTCACTTCGGGGCAATGGATAAATGTACTGGCTGTTTCTGCCAGAAATTGCCTGCCACTGGAGTTCCGTAAAGAGTTTCTCCACCAGGAGAAACACAAGGGTACAGCAAGCATTTTGTTTTCCTCTTCTCACACCTGATTTCACATTTTTTTAACTGGGAAGATTGATTTCACTGAGGCTCTCAGTGAGGTTTGTGTTAGAGAGTTTATTCTCCATGTAAAATACATGAAAGAAATTCTAGTAACAGTTGATTCTGTTGCTGTTGTTATTTATGACATTAATCAGAAGTTGCTGTAATTAAGCTGCTTCTGGAAAGACCAGTGTTCAGCCAGTTGTTTCTGTCCTCTTGTTTTTTTCTTGAGGGAGTGGGGTGTCACTATTTATGAAATGTTTCAAAGGAGTAGATTTTGTTCTAGGACAAAAAGTCTCAAAACCTGCTCTTCTGCCCTCTTTGGTTCTCATTTTCCTGTTTGCATGCTTTCCTCCTGCAAACCGTTTTTCAGAAAGTGCCTGCCAAGTCCATGTTTGCATGGGGATGCTGCTGATGGCTCCATATGGACCACAGAGATCCATCTCTAGTGACTCCTGTGGAGGGAGTGACATATTGTTAACATCCCCCTCCCACTGTTAGGAATACAATAGCTTTCATTCAGGCTTGTCTAACTTGTCTCAGGACCACATTAAGGATAGCTAATGTCATTGGTTTGACTGGATTGATCATTCCTAGGGGCTTAATTTAATTTGGTCTCTGGTTGATCTGTCCTTTGATTGCCATAAGTTTTTTCAAGTGGCTGCTTTTATGATGTGTACCTGATGTTTGTTTCCTTCGTGTGAGCCATCACTGCAGACTGTGTGTTAATTGTGGCAGTTCTAATCACTTAACTGTTATGGGTAGAAATACTTACATACATACACACATATGTGGTTTAGTAATTTTTTAAAAAAATATATAACATCAAAGAATGTTAACAGCCAAGATTCTAGATACAAACAGTAAAAAGTCAAGGAGTTAGTTTATTCAATGCAGCATTGTAATTAGCAGTTGAGTAGTCTAATTATTTACTAATACATGGTGTTGATTTTTACTTAGACAAACTCTTTGCCAATAAAAAAATCTTTCTGCAAAAATTAGTAGTATTCAGGTAAAAGTCTTCAAAGCAATAAAAAATGTACTGTGATTACTGTGTAATTCTGAAAGAAATTGTCAGTACCTATGAAGTATTTATGGCACCCACAGGCTTTAAGAAGTAGGTGAAGCTAGTGACACTACAAAAGAATCAGGACTATTTAAAAAACTCTTTAGTGGATTGTATCATTTTACATTTTTCTTATTTCTGCTGAGTTTCAATAAAGTAAGGTATCTGCTCTAGTCTCTGAAATATTCTTTGTAAGGAACAAAACTTCAGCATGCATGCAGGTTTGTATTCGAACTTTATGTTGGAGACTTTGGAGTTCATTTCCACTCTCCACTGTGTCTTGCAAACAGAAGTGGCAGATAACACATACACATTACACAAATGTCAGTGGCTAGTTCAAAGAAAATCGTGGTCCTTGCAAAATTTCTATATGGAATAATGCAAAAGAGGACATATGTGTGGTAGGATGGCAATTCATGATTTCCAGTGAAAGTTCACTAACAGAAGCTCTTTGACTAAAACTATCAAATGTGGATATCATATAGGAGCAGCAGCCTCTGTTGAATCCAGACGTCTTCAAAATTTTGCTCTAACATAAATTATTGCTTCATAGTGACATCTATTGCATTTCTTTTGAAGTTCAGTGTTCTCCCTTTACTAAGGCACAGCATGATGACTCAATGACAGTGCCAATCACCATGAAACAGAGGATCATGGGGGTTGGATAGGACGCCATCAGAACACCTTCCCTTTGGACTGCAGGGTGCCCGTTCTAACTGCACACCAAGGTGGCCCAATGCCAGCCCTGGAAACTCCAGCAGGGCAGTGAGATGGAGATTACCTGTTATATTATCCACCATGTCCTCGCAGAACCGGTGCTGCAGCAATATGTCTACAAGGTTTTCAGAGTGGAGCCGTATTGAGTCAGCACAGGCCCATTTCTGCTTAGGTTTTGCCTTAATTATCATTCACCTTTTCTGAAGTGGCAGACTGACACAGGAAAAGGCAGCAGACAAAATTCTTCAGTCTGAAGGTGTCTGGTATGTCAGAAGGCACTTTTGCTGTAAACACAGTTTACTTTCATTTTGCATGCCACATTCTGGGAAAGCGCTCATTCAGCCAGTCGAGGTGGGCTTCCTGTGTACACTGCTGCCAGTCTGACAGATTAGCACATACACTCTGACAGGTAGCCAGCAATTAATCTTGTGAGAGCAAGACAAAGCAACAAGAAAAATGCTGGCCCTTTTAAAACCTTTGGGACGTTTAATGAATATCACTGCATGAACCTAAACAACATGAAAGGTAAGTCCCTATAGGTGCTTTGCACAACAGCCACTAACTACTATTGTATCTTGTATACTTGTAAGTATCTCCAGTTTCATCCAGGACTTCTCTGTGCTCAAGTCACTGCTGTGATACTTGATGTGTTGAATCTGTACTATTAAGAAGGTCACTCCAGGCTTCTTCAGGAGGCACAAGCATACAAGGAAAGTCTGCTCTCATGGCTCATCTAGGACAGGGCTTGGTCCAGCTCCCAGTGAGGTTAAGGGAAGACTGAATTAAACCTCTGGGATTCCTCTTTTGCCTAGGGTTATTTTACAAATAAGCCTGACTCCCTGACCCCTCCACAGAAAAGATAGATTCAGGATGCTGAACTGTAGTGATTTGTGCAGTAGAAAAAGGTTTCAGGTTCATCTTTAAAGGAAAATATTCTTCTCTTCAATAAAATGTCATGTTTTATTAAAATACCTTGAAGTGTTACTTATAAAGACTGAGAACCAAAGAACAATCCCAGAGTCATATAAGGAAAAATAAACTTCTGGACATGCCATTTCATCTATTCCCTTTGAAAAGACATCCTAGAGAGAATGGATTATCTTCAAGTCATATGGAATTATTTGATGGTGTAAGCATCACACCATTTTTTGTGTTTCAATTACACTTCTGCTTTAGTCCAATTATCTCACATTTTGTTGTAAAAATAATTTGCTAACAAGACAGCAGTTGAAATGAGGATGTTATTGCTGCTCATTCTTACCATATGATGTGAACCAAAGCAAGACAGGAAATGATTTGAAGCAGCAGATCCTTTGAAACATCCTGGCACCTTCATTAAGGGCTATGGGTGGTTTGGGTTTGCAGGGGCTAGGTTTCAGCATTCCTTTGTTTACTTGTGTAAGTCAGAGATGGTACTCCGCAGGTCTGAAATGGTGTATGGCTCTTGGAGAGTGTAAATGAAGGTCCTAAGCTTGGTTATGTCAGCTTGCAGACAACAGGGGCCAAGCTGGCACAGCAAATGGGTATCTGAATGTTGATGCATGTGAGGTGGCAAGCCAGTAGACTGAGGCAGGATACAGTTAGGTTGTTCCATCGCATCTCAAACTGGTGGTGATGGTTGTCATCTTCTACCAGGAGATGTCAGAAACAGAGCCTTTCTCTTCAGGTCTTGGCAGAGACAGAGGTGCAAAAATGCCCAGGCTCCTCTCTATAGCTCTCAACCGATTATGAATAATTCACATCAGATCAGGAGGGGAGAAGAATTTTGTTCTCAAGTTCTGAAGTACCATAATATCCAGAGTGGGAAAAATACTGAGGATAAATCTCAAGCATGGACCAAGCTCTTCATAAAGCATGTGTCACTCCTAAGTCACAAAACTGAAGAATTTATTTCTCTGCCCAAAATGCCACTTGCTACTGGTGTAAAAAAATCGATGACTTCCATAAGAGACTCTAGGGAAGCTGGTGGACATAGTTATTCACTTCCTTCATCGGTACTACTAGAGTATGTAAGCGCTCAGCCAGGGCCTGTGCTCTTTCTTCACATCGACTCAGAACCTGTGAAACACAAAGAATAGAGGGCACAGAGTTCACAGAAGGAAAAAAATGCCAGTGAAACCATCTTGGCTAACAATACAGCAAAAATAAATTAACAAAATAGTTCCTTTGTAAACCCTCAGAATAAAGATGACGTTCACATTTTTGAGACTTTTGTTGGCAATTTTTTTTTTTTTTTTTGCAAAGAACTTGTTGCAAGAACTAGTCTGAAGTTAATTTTTAGCTGGCTGAAAAGAAATCGTAATATTTGAAGGTAAGCAACAAGAGGCTTGAAGTAGCAGATAAGGGGAATAATAGTGATCCAGGGAGGCATTGCTTCTGCTGTGGTAAATGTTTACATCTCTGTAACAGCATCATTCAGCCCTGAACTTTCTTAGAATTAGTTGCTCTTTCTTCAGTAAAACTGGGCTTACTGACATTTTTCATTTTTTCACTTTAAATGGGTTCTGTAATAATAAGGGTGGTGGTTTTCATGCTACACTGAGCATATACTCTTTGCCTAGCGAGGATTTGACCTGAAATCACTTCACACTCGGTGCAGTTGGAGAAGCTGGAGGGGGAAATGTCAGGATTTTTTCTTCTGTAACTGTGATTCTGAATTTTACTTCTCTCTTTTTGTGAGTTATCTCTTCAAACACTAGGTATTATGGTTCACTGTGCCAGACTGGGTTTGCTGCTTCATAGCTGTAAGAATGATAGGGGAATTCTACCATATGATTCATTAACAGAAATGTTTTAAAATTGTGATTTGCAGGAAATCTGTTGGGACCAAAGAGGAAAATCTGTGCACACAGAGAAACAACATAATCTTAAACATTAGCTGCCTCCTTGGCCTTTATGGTAGTTGCCAATCTGGGTACTTGTCAAAAATGGGAAGTAGTTGTCATTTGGATTAGCTATTTTCACAGTTTGTATTGCATGTATGTTTGCAAGGTACTTGCCAATAAAGCTAACTGTTTATTTCTGACAGTTTTGGAGAATCCCTAAAAGACACTCTGAATAGCAAATAGAAACTATTAGATAAGGTTGGTGGTATTTTGGGTTTTAACCTTTCCTGTGCTAGATATGCAAATATACGTGCTATGTTTGTTTTGGTTTGGGGTTTTTTTTTTTTTTTTTGGAAAAAACCCCAAACCTACCAAAACTGCCTTTTGCACTGGTAAATTCTTTTGCATTATATTCTTCCTCCCTCACAGAGGATGCCTTTTAATGCTGCTACTTCTTATTCTCATTTAGAAGTATGGTATTTTGAAAACTTCATTTTAGAAGGTTAATGTGGGGACCAGAATAACACAGACAGATACTTTGCCTCGTATTTTTCTGGATGTGGAAACACTCTCAAGAACAGACCTTGTTCAGTTGCAAGGACTTTCATTCAAGAAATGAAAATGGACTCCCTCAGCCAAGCCATCTGCTACTATTTATTTTCCCTCCATCTTCACCCGCCAGTCACCATTGGCATAGCTGCACCATGTATCTATACATTTTCTTACACGATATTTTTGTTGGTTCCTCCCTGCCCCTTCAAATGCTGTCCAGAAGCTAAACTACATTCTAATTTGTTTGTTACAGAAATTTGGCTTAACTTGACACAGATTCAATGTAATGGGTCGTGCGACAGCACTCTCACAATGGGTGTTGTCTGGAGACCACACTCAGAAAGGAGGTAGGCAACAAAGTCTCCATGAAGGGAGAAACTTCTGGGAGTCCCTGTAGCAGCTTCCCGAGGGATATTGGATATGAGATGTAGTTTCAGAGGGAAACATGCAAACCCTTGAAAGGACAAAGGTCCTCTGGAAAACTGAGCGGGTGCAATACACTGAATGCTGCTTCACCACTCTACAGTACCCTAACAAGGAAAGACAGCAGAATCTCAGCCAGTGTGAGCAAAGAGTTTGTGACTACGGAAGATGTTCATCGCTAAAAGTGTTACTAGTCGTGCATTGAGTATAAGAACAAAAATAACACCAAGAACTGTGATGTTTTGATGTAGATTTTAACTATTCTTCAATGGAAAATGCTATATAACAAGTGATGGTCATATTACTTAGAAAAACAATTATTTGGTAATTGATATGACAACAGTAACTCACCTCACAGCAAGACTGCTTTCGTCTGTGAAGTCTCACACAGACCAACAAACAAAAGATGTAATCAAGAAACACATCCACTGGAAGCTGAAGCCTAAGTATAGAGGAGAAAAATAGTGTTATTTCTGATGTCATAGGAAATTAATTCCCTATGAACAATCTACAAACTCTTTTAAGTGAAGGGTTAGGTTATTCAGTCACATGCAAGAATAAATCAAGCACACATTTTCTGAAATTAGCTGTGAAGCCTGTGAAGCTGTCAGCAGGCAAAGTCAAATTGCTTTGAATACTAAGATAGACTGGCACGCTGTCTACCTGCTAAAATAACTAGATAAACTAATACAGTCCTTTGCCTCCAGGAACAACTATCAGCCTCAGAGCAAGACATGGTGCCGAGAATGTTTTCCCTCATGCAACTGGCCTTACCTGCAACACTGTTGGTAGATTAGTCCACTGCATAAATGGACTTGCTGCTCAACCTCAATTCTTTGGATGGAAGTCTGAAAAGACCTTGGTGTTGTGAAGAGTAAGTAGAGAACAGTCAGTATTGTTGCACACCGCATAGTACATTGGAAAATTAGAGCACAGTAATGAGGAAAATTCATGTATGTTGACAAAGTATCATGTGCCTGTTGGACTGATGCTTGAAGACTTCTGACGGACTTACACAATTATTTGGAGTGTGAGAATTTTTTTGTTTTGTTTTGTTTTGTTTTGTTTTTTTTTCCCAGCATCATAAGTTAGGAGTCGTAACAGGGAGCTCAGTGTTCGATAGACGTGTCCGAACTTGGGCAGGTGTAATACTTTCATGAGATCCTTTACAACTAGACAGAATTAACTTTATGAACTTCTTGTTCCTAAAATGCAATGACTGTTTTCAGTGAGGTCCAGTATCTGTTTTCTGTGTCCAAAGGTAGCTTCAGAAAGTTTCTGCCATAGAAAATATAAGGCATTAATTTGGAGATGATCCTTCAATGTAAATCCACTGTGCAGCTGTGCAAGACCAGGAAGTTGTGTCTGATGTCAACAGGAACTGGGGCATTGGATGGATAACTGGATCAGAAGTGCCCAAAGCTATCTCATAGCAAGAGAAATGCAATCAGTTGCTCCTATCTGACCCATGGGTCTTAGGATTTTTGTAGACAAAGAGATTTAGGGTTTTTACAGTCGAAAAAGATGAAATGTAAGGAATGGATGTAACTATATAAAATCAATGGTGATTGTAACAAAAATGGTTATCATAATCCTGCTCTGTTTTATTCAATTATCAGTTCTTTGGACAGATGGGAAGGAAAGAGTGCCTGTTAGAGAAACAATAAACTGGAAAGAGAGGGAGGAGTATGGTCAGCACATATAGGGTCAGAGAAGGACATAACCTGGGTCTGTACGTTGGTCGTAAATGCTCTGTGGAAAGGATTAGACCACCCAGCCAGGGTTAAAGGTGGATTCTCATTGCTGAAGAAAGCACTTGACGGTGTGTGTAGGGAGTAGGATTTTGTTTGCGGAGATAAAATCTAATGCGGTAGATGAAAGAAAAAGCCAGTGAAGGGATTTGAGACTTTTAAGACAGCTGAAAAGGTATTTAGTTTCGTTTAGGCAAACAGATTAAAACAAGGACACTTTCAAACCAATCTTTCCTCAAAACAAATAAAGTCAGCTGTTTTTTCAGAATAGTCTCATCTTCCTTTGGTTGGAGCAACAGATATTGAATGATTTTTGGTGATGGGAAGCTGTCCTTGTACTTTTCCTGATATATTCCAGATGAAGGAAAACCTTTGAAAGTTTATCAGCCCAGTTGTGTTATATAGTTTAATCTGGATATGTTCAAAGAAATTCCAGTAAGATAGGAAGCTGGCTGGTGGTTGCTAACTACAACGTAACTTTATTCAGAGCCAGAAAGTTGATGCCATGGCTCTTTTTTGAACTACTGTGTGTAACTGTCACAGAATTTCAGTGTAAATTGCCTTATTTTGTCTACTAAATTGCACATTAAAATTAAATGTTAAAAACTTTAAAGATATTTTTACATTTATTTTCCTGTCTACTGAAAGATTGTCTTAAGAATATTTTTCAATTTATTTTCCTGCACACAAGAGACCTAATTAAATGCTAGAACAGCACACAATTCCACATGTGCCTATGATGAATTAGGCTCACTCTGAATTGTCAGTTTTCCTTTTATTTCCTCCATATAGTTTGTTCAGGTTAAGTTTCCCTACTCATCAAGTTGTAGACAAGATAATAACTTAATTTTAATTTGCAGTATTGTAATTGGTAAATATCGGTCAAAGTGGCCATCTGATGTATATCTAAATAAGGACAGAAAAATGTCCTTTGCATTTTGTTCCTTGCCTTGTGCTTAATTTCCAGCAGTGGGATTTAGCTTTGTGTTTAAACCACTCCTTTTTCCACCTGTTACTCTATATAATGTTACTCATAAATAACGCAGGAATAATGACTTTTGTGTGAGTCCACTTTTGTACTGCTACACTTCACTAAACTGGATTCTTGCAGTGCAGGAGGTCTGCACAACCGTGGAGGAGAAAACACTGCTTGGGAGCTATCAGCTGCGTTATGTGTTTCTTTCTGGTGTTTGCTAGAACAGCCAAGACACCATTGGATCAGACATCACCAACTTAAAGCTTCCACTGTGATATATTGCAAGCTTGCACACACGGCCTAGCCATGTCTCATCTTTACCAAACTCAGGTATCCAGAGGGAAAAGCTGGACACTTGAGCCAGGTGGATGCAGTGGTAAGTCTTGAGGACCTGAATTAAGAATCTGTGTAGCAGCGATCTGCTGTCTCGTGACTTCTGCTCCCTTCCCCCAGGGCAGATGTGATGGGGCACACCGTGCAGCAGAGAGTTCCTCTCTTCAGGAAAACCTCTGGTTTTCTCCTGAGTGGCTACAGCTCAGGCATTCACCATCCTGCCTGAATGCAGATCACACTGGGAGAATGCACCACATCATGCAATTGGATTGTGTTAAATGAAGGGATCACATGAGAAAGTAGAGGTCAGTATCTTCTGTAATGTATCCTTAACAACAGATTCAGTTAAAAAAAAAAATCATAAAATATTCCTCACAAATAAAAAGTGAGTATCTTCTTCCATCTCCATCTTTGTCTGGATTTGTTGCAGGACTAAAAATTCAACACAAAACCTGCTATGTGAAAGTACGACCACAGAGAGAATTTGGATGAAAAACAACAGCCGGAATATTCATTAACAATTATACTCCAAAGATGTGAAAAGCCTGAAAGATTTCAAACTGCACAAAACTTTTGGGCTGGATCCCATGCTTGCAGTGCTGTTCCTTTGTTGATTAGGATGATGGCCTTATACATAGAACGAATGACTTGCACTAAACCTGGAGGTTTGTAATAATTACAGTAAAATAGATGTTCTTATTTTTAACATTGTACAGAGGATATTTATTAATTTCTTGTCATCTAGTTGCCAGACTTAGTCCTTTGAATAAATTGCTTTTTGTTCCTTACCTTGTGCTTAATTTCCAGCAGTGGGATTTAGCTTTATGTTTAAACCACTTCTTTTCCCATCTGTTACTTTATATAATGTTTCTAAGTTTAATTTTCGGGTTTTGGCGTTCTCAGGCTAGGCCAAGGCTGCTACGGGTTAAAAATGAATTAACAAAAGCAACCATGAAGCAGTTCTTCAGAACCTGATTTAAATATCTGAAAAAAAAATGTTTTTATCTTTAATTAAATATTGTTTCTGTATCTGCTATATATTATTTATTTTCACTTGGTTATTACTCAGAAAAGTTGGTTTATACTAACCTTGGACTCTACGAATGGAATGAATTCTTTAAACAGAAACAACTGAAAATATGTCTGTCCTGAAGGAGATACTGTTTTGATCCTTAGTTCTACTTGCAGCACAGAGTTCATTGGATTCCCTGTTAGTATCATGTCATGCTGATGAATTAAAAAAAAAATGAATTTATTATTTCTGGCTGATGCAGTTTTTATATAACAATTTCCATTTCACTCTTCTATTTACCTACTTCCCCATGGAAGGGAAAGAGTCAAAGCTTCACAGAAATTCTGTTGACAGCTTTATATCTCTTGCTCCTCTGAAAAGAAAGTGCATTCTTGAGGATTGTAGGAGAATAGTTATCTTGAACTGCAGTGGAATCTGGAAATCAGCTTTAATTAATGCTGGCAATTCAGTTTTAGTTTTAATTATTTGCTGACGAGTGAAAACAGTGAATTTTCTTTCTGTAAAACCAACAATTTACTGGAAATAAAGCATCCCTTTAACTTCTGCTATTAATTTTTTTTACTGGATGTGGGAAGAACTTATTAACTTCTGCTTGGACTGTGTGGCTTACCCAAGATATGAATAATGAAGTACAAAATAATGAGATTCTGCTGTATGTGGAAGCACTGCAATGTCTTGTGGAGTAGAAAATAAAATGCAATTGTGTTCTCTTGGCAGGGATAGGAGCAGTTCCTTCTAGTTAATTTTTCATTCCAGCTGCTTTTTTTTTAAGATACCTCCAAGTAACGCCCTGGGACAAGGATTCACAAGAACTTCTAAAATGCGATCTCAAAATAGTTGAGCACTAAAATGGAGGATTCTCTAAAAGAAGGTGAATTTTGGTGAGTAGCTGTCAGCACAAGAACTGATTTCTAGCCTACATTACAATTTTGTGGTCTCACTGGAATGAATAGCTTTCTACTTAACAATCACAACCACTGTGTCTGATCAGTATGGATGGCACTGGGTAACCACCTCTACAAAGTTCATTATTCAGACACTTGCCGAGTGTAAGTCTGGCAGTCTTAAGACCTGTTGTGTGAACCAAGGTGAAAATGTGGAGAAAGATGACAAGAGACTGCATACATCTAATTCTAAAGCAAAACAGATAGTGTTACCTTTTCAGGGAGATAATAAAATAGTGGAAATGAAGAGTTAATCATAGTATTATTTTGGGCTTAATCAGACAAGAAAAGACCAGCAAGGGGGTTAGACTGGATATCATCCATTTGAGTATCTTGGCTTTTGCAAGTTCAAGTGGTAATCCTAATTAAGTATACATTTTCACATTTAAATGCCTAATAATTTTAATGTCTCAGTGAACAGAGGACCATCCTTTTCTCTTGGTAACAAAAGTTTATACATAATTTACCCAAGGAAATAGAATAATTAATTACATTTATTATATTATATAGTTTTTACATAACTTGTATCAGATATGCTGAAAATTCCTTGCCAGAGTGAAACAAAGTTTTCTTTGAATTATCTTTGGTCAGCCTGATAAATGCATAATTTGTAGAGAGATATGCAGAAATCCACAAGCATTCAGAAATTAAAATAAGATTGTGTCAGATTGAAATACATGGTAAATTCCTTGGTGATACTATCACGAACTTTAAGTAATGCAGCACTGGCTTTCTGCACTATTTTACACCTCTGTGGTGTAGTTCTTTTTTCCTGTGGTGCTCTAACGCTGCATGAGAATATTAGATGTTTGATAAAAACAGTAGTTTCAAATCTACACTGGGCTTTTATTGTTTTGCTTGTGAAGTTGTAAAAACTCAAGATCAGCATGGAATTCAAATGTTAATCTACGGCATCAATAGGTGAGAAACTGTTATGGTTATCTTTGATTTGAAAATTTAGTACTATTTTTGAGATTTTCACATCATGTGTTTTCCTCTGTTGAGGCACAGTGAACTAAATTATTTATTCATTTATCAACCAGAGAGACTCGAGGATACTTTCCTTGTAAGGATGCTGGAAAAAAGAAAGTTTTACTTTCTACAATTAAAGTTACCGTTTGTATATGCTTATGAAAATTGGAGTTTGATGTTCTTCATTAGAAAATACCTTGAGTGATTGAAAAAAAAGAAGTGTGAAGCAGCCACGCTTTATTTTTATATAGAAAGTGAAGACATTCCCAAGTCAGTCTTAATCTGTTCTTTTTCTTGCACATGAATAAAACAAATGAACAAAACTGTTTATCATTTGCTCCCAACCTGTGGCACCTTTGAACCTGGAGCACTTTTTCACTTAGTTCAACTCTACAGAAAAATGAAGTTTATAATTAAAAATGTTATTATAGAGTGAAATGTGCAGGGGTAGGGTTGACGTCACAAGAAGAAAGGGAAGTTTCACTCTTTTTTCTGTCTCAAAGTCTAAAAAACCCAGACCTTATCTCAGACTTTGCTATTACAGTTCAGAGAACTCTGCTGAGACAAAATTCGTGGCTGTAATTTAGTTTCAGGCTTATGATCTATATAAATGTATTCAAATATTTTCCTCTGAAATATGGTGGTTCATAACATGCCAAATATTGAGTTATGTTTATCAGTTTGGTGGTTCTGTATCTAGGTTACAATTTCCATGAAACAGGCAAGACATAATTAAATTCCCACAACACAGAAATATTTGGTACTGTGACAAGTCTCCCTTACAGTGTTGTTGTGTGGGCTAAAGATTGATGGGTTTACCTTCTTTTGTACCTTACCAGCATCCTTGTGAGGCTCCTGAGAAATAATATAACTAATCTGAAAGGAGAAGGAGATCTGCTAATTTCTTTGCTGCTGCAAAGAAATGCATTATTTCAGTATTAAGCACATTTTTAAGGATTCTCCAAATACAATAATTTGTATTTGGGTAGCAAAGGAGATCAGCTTAAGATTAGAGACCTGACTGTGCTAGGCACACAACAAAATCTAAAGAAAATGGGGATTCCTGTCCCCAGCAGCTTACACTTAAAATCTATGTCAGCAGAAAACTCATGATGTACCCGGGCAGACGGAGGAGGAAAAAAAACGATAAATGCTATGAGAAAAACTGTTATCAAGTCAGCCATCCTGATAGCCACCAGCATGCTAGTAGCATAACTGTTGCTAATTGCTTTGTTGGCATCTAGACAAAGAAAAATTTTAAATAGAGAGAAAAAGGGGAAGAACGGCATAGCTATGTTCACGTTTCTGGGGAATGCCTTCCAAAAGTGAGAAGCAGCATGGGGAAGGGTGTGGAAATTTTTTTATTGAAGTGCAACAGGAGATGTTGGAGATGGTAATTGTGTCATGGTCTGGTCAGAGGTAGCAGCCAACACCCCAGCACTAAATGAAAAATGTGAGATTGGATGGGAACAGGATCTAAATGTTTTTGTGAGGGTAAAGGAGACGATATTTGAAGTAATCCATGAAGAAATTTGAACATGGGATTAAAGAGCTGGAATGAGACTCCAGGAAACCGAGCGTAAGACCTTGTTCTTACCTTGCCAGGTGATCTGTGCTGTGTTGGACAGAGAGGGTGACAGAGAAAGTCACAGGAGTCTTGAGAACCAAGAAAATCCGTGTGCTCAGCAGTTACCTTTTGCTGGGTGCATCTTGCATGGCAAAGTATGCCATGCCTGTGTGGTTGTGGTGGTTCAGCCTCCCTGGGCCATGTTGCAATGTCAGGACCAGCCAACTCTGTATTCTTGCTTTGGCTACAAAAGCAGTGAGTTTGGACACCTGGTGTTTTCTTGTCTTGGTTACAGCGCATTGAGTTGGGATGATTAGGCACTCCCTGACCATATCTGAAACTCCCCCCACCGGACAGTGAGTTACAAATATCAGGAACTCCCTAGCCCTACCTGAAACTCCTGCTACCTGGGAAACTCCTGCTGCCTGGATTCGTAGCCCAGTCTGGAAGGTCCTAGATTCACCTGACAAAATCGTGGCCAAATACAGAAAAGAACAATGACCAAATTCAATCATCTTGTAATCCCATAAATTGTGTGTATGATTTGATTTGATTTAGAAAACTATATCATATATCTCATGTGAATCTTGCCATTCATGAATCTTTAGCTAAGTTGCTATGTTGATTATAGAAAATTTTATTAAATCACTCTCATAATTGGCTGATGATTAAGTATTAAAAGTCATATAAACTAATCTTGTGATTTACCATAATAGTGTTAATAAATCTTAAATTGCTGCTATCTCAAAGTTGTGTAGGTTCCATAATCATTAATTTCCCAACAAATTGCTGTAGAGACTCAACAGGAGGGTCTCTGTTACCTTTTTGCCTCTCCAGTCTCTGTGTAAGTAATTTTTAATCGATTCTAACTTGATTTTCCTTTTTATGTTTCTTCCATTTAGTAAGTAATAGAGTGAACCTTGCCATTGGACTCTCTTAAGTTGCACTTCTACAAATTCATATTAAAAATCACTTTGCTAATATCTTTGACAGTGATTCTTTAAGTGACATGAATCTCTCCTCTGCAACAAACTGGCATAGTTGGCAGGATCCTAAACCAGGACTTCTTTTTAGAAAACCTCTAAATATAACAGTAAGGCAAGACATCTCCAGCATCCGATGCAAGGAGCCATGCATCAGCTTCCCTACAGACTGACCTCTCATTCAGGAGCCAATTTGGCTTCATTAACAGAAGCCTATGCTTTTTGCTGGAAGATAAGATACTCCGCATGTGTACAGTTGTACTCCTATAGATCCAAATGATTGTACTTCACAAGCCCTGTCCATTGATGGGAGATGTATTTCACTTTTTGCCTATGTAGACAAGCTGACATAAACCCGTTTAGGTTTCTGCTGTCAGAAGAAGCCTGATTTTAGGTGCTAGGGCCTGGGATACAGCTTAGTCTCTCTGGCAACTCACAGACGAGACACAGTGCCACAGTCCCACAGACAGAGTTCTATCTTAAGCGCTCAAAATTTGAGTATTTTAGCTGCATAGGTATGTCACATTGAGAGCAAGATGGTGGCTATCCTATTAACTTCCTATTAGGCCTAGTACCAGACATTCTCTTTGCCTTTAGCTACATGACAGGACTTTATAAATGCTTCTTCTCCCAAATGTTCATGCTTTCTGCCCTTTCCCGGCACTATACTTTGTAAATGGTGGCTGGAAGAAAACTCTTTCCAATATTGCACAAATGGCTGCACGTTAGCCATTTATCCTCATTTTACACTGCCACCCTCCCTAGCAAGTCTGTGTGCTATGTAAGGTCAGACTTACAGTGGTGAAGTAGAGTTTGTCAAGGTAGGAAACGAGCATTTAGAGAACAGCCACTTTCTTCCTTCTTGTTACAATAGTAGGCTTTCTTTTCAAGGTGTACACTGCTAGTTGTTTTTTGTTTTGCTACTGTTTTTTTAGGCTATGGATGCCTTTGCTGACTTATTAAGTCAACAATTTTTGTCAGAGGAGCTAATTTTCCTTCCCTTTGGCAAGATAATAGAAGATCAAATGGGAGATAATTGAACTTCTTTGATGAAGGCACAGCCCCCCCAATTTTAAAACAGATTATTAAAAAATATTAATAATATATAAAAGTATTGTACAAATATATTGATCTGATAAAATATGGCTAAAATATTCTATGAATACTCATTCTGATTTTATTATTCACTAAAATCTAGAAATCTTAAAAATAAAATCTAAATATGAATACAGCCTGTTTACATGATTTTCTCACGGTACCAGTTCATATATGGGTAATTACATGACTAATCCTTAGGTGTGCTTACTCTCCCTACTTAATAAATAAAGCGTTAACTGTTCTTCTTCAGGGCAATTATCTTTCATAAGCAGGTCAATTATCTTTGTCATATTAATTTTACTAGAAAGACAAATTTTACATGCTAATATGTTTCTTTTGATCTTCATTATTTGTAATTTTGCATAACAGTGAAGTCCTCAAGGCAATTGATAAGAGTTAAGTATTCGGTATTGATAATAATTTTCCTTGGAGCTTGAGTGGGTGTAATAACACTAGGAAATGTTTTATAAACCTTCCCTTGATGTTGACTATTCATGTCTTGATCCCAAATGGATAGGCTGCTCATCCTCTTTATAATACTGATATAAGAATTATTATTACTAATATTATGGGTCTGGAAGAAGAACCAGATGGAGAGGAGAAAGAAAAACTATATTTTAACAACAATACAGTACACAATGTGGCCTCATATGCCCAGAGCTGCTATAACCCAACAGTATGTAAAACCTTGTGACACAGATCATTAATGATTTAGTGTTTCTATCTCATCTAGAAAGTACTCTGGAGGGTTTTTTCTTCTTTAGCGGAGTAAGAAGAGATCTTATAGCTTCAGCATCTCAATTTTCAGAGCACTGCTAGTGGTCACATTGTTCTTCGAATGCACGCTCCGTGATCACCTAGAATGGAAGTCTTGGTTATTAAAGATCATACTAAAACACTTACTGATGTAATTGGGGTGAAGGCAGACTCATCAAGCTGCTAAGTTATCTTCTACTAACTATCAAGTCTCAGCAATTGTGACATTATGGCTTCACATTACAGCCCATAGAACTGAATTTGGTGAGACCCAAGGAAACTCACTTATCCTTGACAGTCTGGCCATCGCCTTTATTTTGACTGCAGATGCAGATTTAAGCATGTGTTACGTGTTTTCGCACACATGGCCACACATTGCCTTTGGGTCCCTGGGAGATTCTGTAGTCTGTAGCTTGCAACACCCATCCACTGGCCCTAGTAGATGTAGGGAGCAGAGCTGGCACAGAGAAGAGCCAGGGCAGATGGCTGCCTGACAGCCAGGGCTTACGGAGACAGACTGCCAGCTTGCTCCTGCAGTCTGACTGCCCCACTAAGTCCAGAAAGCCTGCCCTGAGCTGGATCTCTTCTGGAAACCTAAATTTTAGTCTCTTGTATTCCCTAAAGCTGCCAGGGACTTATCTGCTTCTGGCTCTGCACAGCTCAGCCCTGAAAATGTGACAATCAATCAGCTTTAAGTTTTAGTGTGCCAACATTTGGTTATGCCTGAACTGAACTAGAGGGCTTTATGCCCCTTGGTAAAGCCCACAAGAAGTTTTGATGCTAAGGCTGGGGGAAATTTTTAGTAGGAAGGACCATTCATAAGGAATTTTTACAGAGTAAAAATTCATCTTTTTACAGAGTTGGTATGTTTATAGAGCACTATGAAAACAGTTCTGCAGTCCGGGTTCTTATTAGAATTATTTGCTTAATTCCCAGTGCTGCTTTCACTGCTCTGTCATCTTCAGACTTTAATCTGTGGATTATTTATTCATCATTTCTACAAGCGCAAGAAAAAAAACCATCACACTTTTTTCCTAGAACAGTATTAATTAATTTATTGCTAAGGAGTTGTTTCTCTTGGCTACTGAAGTTCTTCTTCTATATTTATATAGCTGTAAATGCAGGGAAGAATCATCTCGTATTTTTTCATAATTATAGCTTAGCTTTAACTGGTGTTGACTTATATCAGGAGAAAAAGCATATATCAACGATATATACCATGCAGAGATTTTCTTAGTTGCAATGGAGTAATGTTTGTCCCTTACCATTCTAATGATCAAACTTTTGTAGAAACATAACTTCATAAATCTTCATGCTATAAAATTTCTCTAACAGGTAGCCACATCCTGAGTTTCTTCTTCAATTTCCATGCAGTTTGTTTGCAGACTTTTACTTCTACAGAAGTATTAGGAGTGAATGAAAAAGTAGATGTAGGTTCTAGGCTCTGACCTAGTCACTTTTTGACGAGATGACTCTAGGATTACACTAAAGTAATAAAGCCACGATACCGAAAATTGACAGAAAAATTTTCAACTTGTTTATAATTGCCACCAGACAGTCAATAGGGAATTTATTTGGGCCTAAATCTGTCACTTGCACATAGTTTGCAAACAAAGTGCATTTGCAATTGAAATCAGAGCTCTTCATTTATTGCCCTGATCATCCTTCTTCCTGAACTGGTAGGGCTGCCAGAATACTTCAACTCAAGTTTCTTTACATTATTTGCACATCTCTGCAGTATCTGCGAGGCACCTGCTGGCAGCAGGAAGCACAGATCTCTCCAAAAGTGAAAACTGCTGACAAGAGTGACGAATCAAAGAGTTGCACATGATCCTTTTCTGAGCCTTCAGCATATTTAATTTTGGTTTCCTTTTAGTAGGAACTTAGCTCAAACTGAACCTATCTATCCATTTCTAACTGCCTGCCTTTTTCTCTCTGCCTTTGTGCATTCCTCGTGTGTCAGATTCGTTCCTTATGTATCAACTTTGAAATGCCTACTTTCACAGACCCACGATTGTGCCTTGGTCTTGCCATGCAAGATTTTCAGTGCTGAAATTCAGGTTTTCAAAAAGCCCTTAACACAGATTCTAGGTCTGTCAAAGCAAAACTTCAAGCAGAAGTGTTCGTTCAGAAATACTGCCATTCAAAAATCAATAGAAACATGTAAGTGCTATGCATACAAAATTCCACTTGCAAATTTTTAGGTCCAAGTAGAGCTCATTTTAGGTTTACCATTACTTGAAGCTTTGCTGTGAGAAGGCAGTTTCATCCACTGATTTAAGTAAATTGCGTTTTTCTAGAAAAAAGGTCTGAAGCTCATTCTGGCTCCCTGGTCAACTATGGGTCACCGGTGTCATGTTGCAGTGAGCAATGCCAACACTTCAAGGTGATGTATAGCTGGGGATATAATCTATGTAACCTTTGAAAGAAGCCTACTCTATTCAGCATATACTGGGCTTTTAGTGAAAAACAGTACTCATTGCTGAGCATACAAATTCCAAGAAACACATGGGCTAGTCATACAAAGTCTAGGCAAGATTTTTGTGGGAAGCTATTCAGAGGCTTAGAGACTGTTTTGTCAGGAGTGATTGGAAGGAAAAATAGAGGAAAGGGTGTTGAGAACAATCTTTAAGTATTTAAGGAGCTGAAGAAATTAGGAAGAGAATAAACTGGGTTTTGTGTCTGCTAAGGTCAAGACAAAAAATTACGGGCTTAAATTGCAATGGAGAAGACTTGGCTTACACATTAAGTCTTTCTACTCGCAATGATATGTGCATACATCTATAGGGCTGGATGGGGTACATCCTCGAGTGTTGAGAGAACTGGAAGGGATGCTCACCAAGCCCCTGTCCATCATTTATCAGCAGTCCTGGCTGACTAGGGAGGTCCCAGCAAATCGGAAGTCAGCCAATATAACACCCATATATAAGAAGGGAAGGAAGGATGATCCGGGAAATTATAGGCCTGTCAATTTGACTTCAGTGCCAGGGAAGCTGATAGAGCACATCATCCTGAGTTCCATTATGCAGCACATGCAGGACAACCAAGAGATCAGGCCCAGTCAGCATAGGTTTATGAAGGGCAGGTCCTGTTTAACAAACCTCATCTCCTTCTATGACAGGGTGACCTGCTTGTTGGATGAGGGAAAGGCTGTGGATGTCATCTACCTCAACTTTAATAAAGCATTTGACATTGTTTCCCACAATGTTCTCCTAGAGAGATTGACTGCTCTTGGCTTGGATGATCTTTGCTGGGTGAAAAACTGGTTGAATGGCTGAGCCCAGAGAGTTGTGGTCAATGGAGTTAAATCCAGTTGGCGGCTGGTCACGAGTGGTGTCCCCCAGGGCTCAGTACTGGGGCCACTCCGCCTTAACATCTTTATCAACGATTTGGACGAGGGGATGGAGCGCACCCTTAGTAAGTTTGCAGATGACACCAAGCTGGGTGGAAGTGTTGATCTGCTTGAGGGTAGGGAAGATCTACAGAGGGATCTAGATAGGCTAGATAAGTGGGCCAAGGCCAATTCCATGAGTTTCAATAAGGCCAAGTGCTGTGTCCTACACTTCAGCCACAACAACCCCCAGCAGCGCTACAGGCTTGCGAAGGAGTAGCTGGAGAGCTGCCAGGCAGAGAGGGACCTGGGGATGTTGGTCAACAGCCAGTTGAACATGAGCCAGCAGTGTGCTCAGGTGGCCAAGAAGGCCAACAGCATCCTGGCCTGTATCAGCAATAGTGTTGTCAGCAGGAGTAGGGAAGTGATCATGCCCCTGTACTCAGCTTTGGAGAGGCTGTACCTCGAACACTGTGTCCAGTTTTGGGCCCCTCTCTACAAGAAGGACATGGAGGTGCTGGAGAGGGTACAGAGGCGGGCTACCAAGGTAGTAAAGGATTTGGAGCATGTCTCATATGAGGAATGGCTGAAGGATCTCGGGCTGTTTATTCTGGAGAAGGCTGAGGGGAGACCTTCTCACTCTCTACAACTACCTGAAAGGAGGTTGTAGCAAGGCAGGGGTCAGTCTGTTCTCCCTAGTAACAAGAGATAGAACAAGGGGAAATGGCCTTAAGCTGCACCAGGGGAGGTTCAGGCTGGATATTAGGAAGAATTTCTTTACTGAAAGGGTTGTCAGGCATTACAACAGCCTGCCCAGGGAGGTGGTGGAGTCACCATCCCTGGAGGTGTTTAAGAGACGGGTAGATGTTGTACTTAGGGACATGGTTTAGTGGTGTTGGTAGAGCTAGGACAAAGGTTGGACTCGATGATCTTGAAGGTCTCTTCCAACCGAAACTGTTCTATGATTCTATATTTCTGTGGTAGCAAAGCATTGGAGTACGTAGCCTGGGAAGGTGGAGGAATCCCCACTAGGAGAAGTACTCAGCAGACAAACGTGCTACAAATGGCATACGGACAGTTCATCCTGGTTTCGAGGCAGTGGGTGGACCTTCCAAATCTGTGAGTCTGTAACCATATATCTGATTGCATAGTAGCAATATAGAGTTAAGATTGGCAGCCTAAAGCAATTAATTATATTTCTCTGAATCATACAATGGTGATGATTTTCACAAAAAGCATATGAAACTGTACAATCTTTGCTTCCATACCAAACTCATAACAGAGGGTCAGGAATGCTAGACATATTCCTTTGTTTTGATTTGTTATGTCTTCCTCGTGCTCCGCTGTCTATTTCTGTCTGTATAAATGTATAGAATTAGCAGCATGAAAAGAGGTACTTTTTTCTTCTTCCTGCTGCCTAAGAAAAGATATGTGAAATAATTAGATATTTTGGCTGCTGTAATATCTACAAAGTATGACTTCTGCAGAGCAACAACCCATGACTGATGTGGGAGAAACCCAGTGACAAAGAGCTCTCCACGAGAATGCAGCCATTGCTGGAGGAAGCCACTGTTCTTAGTGACTGAATATTTATTTCAGTGTTAGATAAATCAAGATAAATTTGCCCTTTTCTATGAAAAGTTGATGCCTTTTGGTCTGAAAATAAGTATCAGAGTACATGACAATGCTTAGGATGGTGTTTGCTGCAATTAAAGAGTTGAATTTGTTGCCAGTGAACAGAGAAGGTTTTGAGGAGTGTAGCTGCACACATTTCCACATGGTATTTACTGCATTGTGTTTGAATGGGGACTGTTGTACATGTTTTAGGCTAGGTGTCATGCATATGATCGCCTAACTGCCACATCCTCCACATTCTTTCTCCTGTTATATGGTCTGCTTCCTCTCATCTCCAAAATGTAACACCTGTGGCCTTTCTCTTCTAGCTCAAAACCTGTTTCCTTTTTCCTACCTACTTTGGATGTGTCAGTTTGACCACCAAACTTTACACATTTTTCAGCAAAGTCATCACATGCACAACCAGACAAACATAATAATATAGTGGTGTGAAAGGACACTCCAATCATATTATGCATTTGCTTATGCATACCATCACACCTTTTTAGATTAAAAATGCTCACATCTCCTCATCAAATCTGTATGCCAACAAATGAAGAAATGAAATACATGCTGCGACAATGCTGACTGCACAAAAAATTCAGAGAAAGTCATCCATCTTCAAAACTGTCTTTCACTAGTTGCTTGTAACTTGCCTGAAGGTAGTCAGTAGGGCAAGCAATAAATGAATCCTCTTTTTTTCTTTCTCTAGTGCTCTGATCACCCTCTTTAATCTTTATGGATAAGGACTGCTGAGGTCCTTATATAAAGGACACAAAGGGTGTTCCTCCAGCACTTCAGTTTAGATCAGAAGTGTGCTTTTGAAGCAAATCTCCAATCATTCCTATGTATTGTACACTGCTTTGCATGATAGAGATTTGGTCTTGCTTTTCAGCACTGCTTGCTAACAAAGACACATAGCCAAAGGCTGTACATAGGTTTAACAATGCATGTGTTCATGGGTTCTCTATGTCATCTTCAATTCTACTATAAAGATTAAGGTAGTTGTCATCTTTAAAATCTGTATATTAGTCTCAACTCACAAGTGGTTATCCATATTTGTATTTTGATGGATACTAATTTATGTGTAATTTGTTTCGTGACAAAAACATATTTAAACCAAAAGGTGACAAGGATATCTCCTCTCAACTAGCAAAGTCTCTTTACGTAGGAAGGATAGAGGATAACTCTTTTTGTTGCATCTTCTTTTCTGAATCCTAAACGTAATTGTAGATAAAGTGTAATGTTTCCATTTCTAGTGGCTTAAAGTTAGTGCTTCTTAAAATACTGTACCTTCAGCAAGTATCAGAACATGCCATGCTCACTTCTTATTGCAAGGTATCCATGCATTGATGCATCCATGCCAAGCACTTTTAAAGTTGTTGCTGCTGCATATCTCAAGGTACTGCTTCCTACTGGGGTCTCATTGTCTAGCTAACAAACACTGTTAACTGGAGTGGAGATCGCAAAACAAAACCCACATGGGATAATTAGCTGGAGGGAGGGTTTTGCTGTTTCTGCCTGTGAAGATGCAGGAAGCTCACAGCTGGCCCATTGGTCTACTCTGAGCAAACTGGTCTGTGCATCTATAGCCAGTTCTCAAAATCTTGTCGGGAGTCTCACAGCCTGTGTACATTTATGACAACTACTGCAGTCATGAAATTATTGAGTCTCAGATTTCATTCTAAGGAAGGAAATTTTCTAGTCCTCAGGGTTGCAGGGAAAGACAGCTGAAGCCATGCAAAACGTGCCTCTGAAGCACACACTGTATATGTTTTTAATTAAGGCAAAAATCCCTTGAATGTTCAAGAAATTTCATGATTTGAGGATTTTTCTTCAGCACTTGGAAATATCAAACTTCGTTCAGTTATTTCAAATACTAATTTTCACAAATACGTAATGCTGTGCCTCTTACTGAAAAACAGTCTTTGTTATGACATTGGGTTTGTATTTTTGTATTTTTTAATGTATGCAATAACTGTAGACATAGATGTAAGGAGTGCATTTATACAGACATATAAAATTATATATGTAATCAATAGTTTGTATATGTGTATAATTTAGTGAAGAAAGTCAAGATGGCATTTTACTGTCTTCCTCCCACCGATAAGAAGGGCAGAGTTGTCTGTCTTACACTATAAGTCTTAAATAAATTAGTAGGTTACAATGTTTTAGTTGCTTTGAGTTAATTTACCTTCACAAAGCTTACAGCAAAGTTGCCATATAGCTGCAGAGAAGTTGTTTTCATTAACATATAACCAAAAATGCAGATTGTTATTTTAATGGAAATTGAAGCTAAAAATAGCATGCCCTTCTGTGATACCTGCTCCACCTTTAATACTTACATACTGTACTTTTCTTTAAATGACTGAATGCCTGAGTACCCTTTTGTAAAGCTTTCAAAGGATCATTTATTTTTCATATTCTATTTTGGCTCACTGACTTCATCAAAGGTTTAACAACCATAAAGAAGTGATAGACAGCTGAATACATGCTACCTTTCTGACATAGCAGGGTAGGGATTATGCCACACAGATGATTTGATGACAGTCTATACAGAGCAGCGGGTTGCATGTCATGTCTATTCTTTAAGGGAAAAGTGAGCACTTTACAGCAAGCTGTCTGGCTGAGTGTAAAAGAATCTTTTGTAATATGATTTGACTGGCAGGAGGAGAGAAAAAGGAAAGTTACTTGACATTCAAGAATTTGACTTAATTGAAAAATACCAAGAGGGATTATGTAGGAGGTACCTGAGGAAGCAGGTACAATGGAAACACTGTTAATGAACATTTACCCCAAAGCAATGTGTTCTGTATACTGTTCAAGAGAAATTAGTTTGGCATGGTGTATTCTGCATCTTTGCAATTAAAATCATGCAGATTAGAGAATGGATGTGAAAAGTTTGCACTCTGCAGATTTTTTGGTACTAATTCTGTGTTTATTGAAGCTAAAGTTGGACTTCATATGCCCAGAAACTTTAGGGTTTATGAAAACCCTGAGGGTTTGTAGTTTATGAAATCCATCTTTAGATCTTAGATGTACTTTTAGCCTTCAGAAACAGGTGAATGTGAAAAATAGCATCATATCTATTCTGCTGGCTGAAAAAGTGACTTACTAACTCAGGCTCAAAAAGCAGACCAGTAACAGACCCAGGAACCACATGGTAGGTGACCTCAGTTTTAAATACTAAATATATTGAACAATATGTCACATATAAATGATTGAATTCACAAAAAGACATACATTTCTAATAGATGATATTAATGAAATGCTTTTAAGTAAAACATTAAATCCTTAGCACTCTAAATCAGTTGCTGCCTAAAATTTTGACCCTGGAGAGCTGTATAATAAGCCATGTGCTTGTAGTGCTGACCTGGTTGTATGTCTAATTACCAGGGTCCAGATCTCTCTATACCTGGAGCAAGGACAAGGTACAGTTTCTTGCCGCTCAGGATAGTGGCTAACCATTGAGTTACTGGGTGTTCTTAGGCTGGATTCTGTTTCTTTTGTCAAAGCTGTGCCACTTTGTTTAAGTTTATAAATCTTCCTTTGGCAGGAGAGCATCAGAATGACTCTTTGATCCAATGGTTAACATATTGACCATGAAGGCTTGGGTCCAAATTCTTATTTGGTGAATATTTAAATATTTTATGCAAAGCAGAGCAGCTTCGGTAGTGTTTTCTTAGCAGATGTAGAGAAGATTCACAGTTAATTTATTAAGAAGCCAGTTCTTCCCCTCAGCAGTGTCAAGTGAAATTAAACCAAGAGGAACTGAAGGTGCAATGGGAACTAACAACTCATTGCTATATCAGTCTAAATAATCCCTTTGGTTTGGCTGTAACGGACCTCTCCAGTGCTTTCCTGTAAGCCAATTAGGAACTAACAACTGAGTTTGGAAGACATAAAATATTATTAGTCTCCCTTACATCCTCCACTTACACAGGATCTGCAATAATCAGCCTTTAAAAGAAAAGATGCCGAAGAGAAATATATAGGGAGAATCATTTCTACTGAGTTATTAATTTAGATCAATTGAGAAGAAACTATGGCTGAAATAGCCTCTATTGTTTGTAGAAAGTATAAACTTAATCCCAGCTGTTCTAGGTTTTCTACAAACATTTTTGCTTAACATTCAAGGCATGTAAAAAAAGCAGAAATAAATCATTGCAAATGGTAGCTGTTTCTTTCAACCCTATGACTTAATGAAGCTCTTCTCTTACCAGGTCACATGCATACTCTTGTTCAACTAAATATAAGAATCACAGCCTCAACACTGACGCCCAGCTAAGAAAAAAATTTAATACCCTTATTCCATGTTTTTTCGTGTTTTTTGAACCCTTCAGCTCTTCCCAAAAAGTCACCATGCGAAAAGCAGTTATCTTCTTGAAAGAAAGCACAGGAAAGTTTTACATTTTTGGTTATATTGAACAAAAATATTAGGCTGGTTCCAATTCTCATCTTTCTCCTTGCCCGCCCCCTCCCCCCCCCCCCCACAGCCCCCCAATAGTATTCCCATTGTATGTGTCTTCTATGTCGAATTTAAGCTCTGAGGCACAGCCTGTCTCTACTGTGCACTATGAAGTTAGCATGGTGATTCATGTTCTAGGTTAGTTTTTGGGCATTGTCATTACACAGATCTGTACTACTACTACTACTTATGCTACCTCCAAGAGTAGGTCTGTGGCTTGTCCTACTGAAGCTTCCCTGCTTTTCTCTGATTGGCCTCTCCTTCCCATGGAATAACTGTCATCTGAGGAAAGGTGTAGACAGAGAGAAAAATGTTGGTTACCCTTCTGTCTCCCATAATCATTTCGTAAGTAGAAGGGTAACTTAAGATCTCTCAAGCACTTGTGATATTCTGGAGTGCTCTCCATTAAGACAGAAAGACTCTCACTCTTAATTAACATCCATCCAAGAGTAAAAACTGCATGTATCAGCCCAAAGCCTGGAGGGCACTTCTTTCTCCATGATGCCTTGTGTAAGAGATAACCAAGCAAGGAGGTGAACGAAGATTGCCAGGGAACTGTGGAGTCTGAGTGGAGTAGATACTTATGACATGAAATTTAAGCAAACTGAATGTTTGGTGAGATTGGGAAAAAAGTATGTTATTCTTTTCCCATTCAGTGAAAGCTATAGAAGATGAATTCAAAAGGGATTTATGTCTCTCACAAAATGAAATCACTAAGTGATAGGATTTTCAACTACAGATGTACAAATACAAATAAACATAGCAAACATGCCTGCTGTGAATTTTATTTCTTGCTGACAATTTTTGGAAGTTAATCCTACCCCAGCACTCCCTGGGTGGAACAATGATTAAACAGGAATAGAAGTTGAGGGTGGTGGAGTCTTATTTTATTGCATGTACCAATGTATGTTCACTTTTGAACAAATGCCAAGTCTTCTTGCTAAAAGATTAAATTTTTGCCTATTAAAATAGTCAGTAAACTGCTAAAGTACACTTGGATAGTATTCAGAACAAAGAACGCTGTATTTTGAACAAATAGAAACTATTATTTCAGCTGAATGAGGTATGAATATCCAGCTGCAGTGTTTCCTTTAGAGAAGCAGTGTTCCACTGCACCATCTCTGGGGAGATGCCATGGAACACAGAAAGTGTGAAACATGTAACCCTAGGGAATCACAGTCTTCAAAGCCATCCATGATCAAATAATTCTGCTCCTTTACATTCCAGGTGCAGGAGATTTAAAACCAGGCTGTGTAACATATGGGCTCTTTAGTGATGTAAAATGAAATTAAATCAATTAATAATTTTTTGGTATTTTTATGACTTGTTCTGGCAAAATCAGCCAAAATTTTAGCCAAACTAGTGTATCAGGGGCACAAAATAGGCAGTCTAGGAACCTAGGAAGTGCCTTTATTTTAACTGTGCATATGAAGTACCACTCTAATGTGTTTCTGTAAAGTCAATTAAGCATAATAATCAGTTAAAGTCACTAGTAAAATATTAATCTTGCACGGTGGGTTAGTTAGACCATGCAGTGGATGCGCTCTGTTGCCAGGCTTCCATCCTGCTGAGATCCAGAGGTCAATTTTTCCAGTGTGTTTGGGTTGGTTGAAGGGTCTTTCACCTGCCCTTAACTTGAGCCCAAAGACCAGGTGCTCTGTACATAGCTCTGGGTCCATGGTCTTAGAGCTGTGCTTCCAGTCATGAAGAAGCTGGATTTTTGGCTACACTTTGTACTAGGATTTGATTTATAAATAATTTATAAAAGATAGCTAAATTATTAATGGGTGCTAGAAGCATGCTACAGATACAAATAGTCTGTACGGTGACTGTTAAAAGTGCACAGCCAAAAGGAGAGCTGGACCAGATGATCTCTGGAGGTCCCTTTCTATTCCAGCCATTCTGCTGTTCAGTGTTGAAGAGGATTTCCAGGAGTGGCCAACTGTACCTCCCCAAAAGAGCACAGCAACTCGCACCAGCACATATATCATTATGCGATAGAAATATTTTCTGTTTCCAGTCCATAGTCTGTGAGTAAAGATCAGTTTCCTAAGAGTATCTATTTTCATCCAGTTTTCATGGTAGCACATGCCATCAGCTGCTATTCATAAAGGTGAATTCTCAGCAATCTTCTTAGTGTAACTCTAGAAGAGATGTATGGGGAATATACAGGAAGGTAAAAAATGGAATCAAATTAAAAATTATGTTTAAGAGGCTGGACAGAAATTCACTTCACTGCTTCCAGGACACAGGAACATGCATTATGTTAAAATTAGGTAAATAATTCTGATATTCTTAGAAGTAATCTGAATTATTTACACTGCACCAGAAGTTATTGTTTAATGATGTGAAAAGGAAATATCATTAGGCTGATTAAAACATAATCAAACTAAGAATTTGCCTCTTCTGTCAGGGTTTTTGAAAATTATTTACTTAATAGAATAATTAGAATCTTAAGTTTATTGTAGGAATGTAAGAACTGCAGTAAGTAATGTAATTAATCATACACTGGTTACATTACACTGGCATGAAATTAACCACACATTGACATACCTACCATATTTTATACACATAGTTCCTTTGCCATGATTATTTCCCTCCCGATTTTTTAGCTTAATCATGAACTTACATTTAGCAAAACAGGTCTTTCTGATATTAAGCTGTTATAATTGGTTACTTGGCATATTAAAAAATCTATGCTTGAATTGTTTTTTGCAGGATTCATTTCAGCAAGAACTAAAAAATCATTTCACTGAAGTTCATTGCATATTCCCTGAAATGACATATTTTTTTCCCATGCAGCTATTTCTTTGGGATCAATGTGTGATGGTGAAATTGCAAACATGTTTGGTGAATGACAGATAGTAACTACATGATACCAAATGTTCTAGATCGCACTGGTGCTTTGCTTTTCAATTGTTATAGATATACTTTGGAGGATGAACATCAACACTGCTCTTTTTATTTTGGCCTTATGTTTGAGCTAAGGTTATAAGCTCCTATTGCATTTCCACATTAATCTAAGAGTGCCTGATTCAGTTCTTTTTAAATTTAATGCCCTCTGATAGAGATAATTGTCTTGCTTTTAGTAAACTAGGTTTAATTTAGCAAGCTGGCTGAAGAAAGAATGACAGTTTTTTAAAAGAAATCCATTTCATTCATTTTTAAAATTTGAGAGTGCTTGAGTATATAAAGGAAAGTCCTTGGATGTGTAAATGTGGGTAAGTATGCGCGATTATAATCCATGTAATATTCATAGTTGTTTTCTGATCTTCCCTTTCTACAAAGTACCATTGCAAACAATGCCCAGACTAACAGAGGAACTGAATACCATGGAGCCTATTGACTTCTAGTGCACTTGTGGTGACCGAGAATCTCAGACACTAGAAGTGTGTTTATGAGCTATTTGTGGTATAGGGCCACAATATTTTAGGAGGTATCTTGACATATGCATTTATAGCATGTCTTGGATCAGGGGGGATATAAAGTCCACCTTAATCTTTTATTTGGTTATCATATTCAATCAAGTGTCCTGCCCACCAGCAGGATGTTCCTTCTGTACAGGAAACACAATTCCTCAGCCTCATCTCTACCTGGTGTATAAAGGACAATAACACTTATGATCTGGTCCTGCCCATCATAATTACAATAGACTTTCTGCAAGCAGGAAGATACACAAGCTTATACAACACAACACATTAGGCTGATCTCAGCAACTTTTGGGTTTTTAATCCTGTGTCTGGCCGGATTTCAGCTAAGGCAATGTCACAGAATTACTTCATTCAGCTTCTTGGCTTAGAATTCAGCCTAAAATCAAAGTTGAGAGGAATAGCATCTTATGAGCATGTCTGGGCTGTTACCTTCTTCCTTTCCAACGAGCAGCTCTCTGTGATCAGGAAGCCCTAATACCAGAGAAGAGCTTCAAGGTGCACAATTCACAGCTTAGCCGTGAGCCACAAATTTTATTATCAAACCTGACACTGCTGGAGGGTGTTCAAGGTTCTACAGGAAAGTTAAAGTGAAATGTTTGTAGACTGGTTGATAGTCTGATGCAATGCTTATGGAATACAGATTTTAAGACATTTGCAAGGCAGAAAGCTTGCTTCTATTTCAGCTTAAAATGTTAGCTGATGTGTCCAGGTTCTACTGCTCTTACACACCTACATCCTCGTATAGGTGCCCGCTTTGTATAGGTATGTGAAAATGTACATAGCTATGCACATACCCATTTGGCAGGAGGAACATATCTGTGAATTAATCTATAACTTAATAGCTTAGTAACTTATTTCTAATTAAGTAGGCTACTGAAACATCCATTTACTTGGCAGAAAAACAAAACTTTATTTTGTTTTTCAAAGTGTAACTTTGATCAAAGTCTTTAGCATAATTTGGATTTTAATATTCATGCTTTAAATTTTCCTACCAAAAAAGTACCAAATTATTGTCTATGAAATCCCAAGCGTTGGAAAAGCTCAGCAAGAAACAGATCAGATGAGATGAGCGTATGCCTGGAAAAAAATCTTGCAAACTAAATTAGTGCACTGTTGTTGCTCACTAAGCGCCGGCAGTCATATAGCTAATGTGTGCCCAGTGACAACAGATCTGCAGAGTATCTTACAGACATAAGATTAATGATTTTGGTGTTAGACAGGACAAAACACCCGAGGAATTCTGATTAACCAATCTAAAAGTACACTGCCATATGCTGGGCCAAGATAAAGCTGAGGAAAACATTTAGGATGTATCTTTACACTGTGGCTTTCTCATGAGTCAAAGATAAATCTGTACCTGACTGAGGCAAAAAGAACACACACTTGTCTGCCACATCAGCATGTAAAATCTCCATATCATTAACAGAACAAAAGTTATAGTCTCTGTAAACTGCGAGATCTTTAAAGCAAAAGTTACAAACTTGGGGCTACGTCCCTACAAGTGTTGAATTTTCCTTAAAATAAGCAAAAATGTCAGTTTCATGTGCAGGAGTTGTGGTTATCCAGTGCCTGCCAAAGAGATGGTAAATGAGTCTTGGTCCTGGACCCTAGAAGTGCAGTTCCTCTCTTCCTCCATCAGAAGGGCTGTCAGAGGGGTGCTCACATCTTCCCTGCCTTTGGTCCTCGCAGAAGGGTGAAGGGACTCCTGCCAGAAAGGGGGGAACCAGGGAAGCACAGATTTTCTGCTCTGGAGATGTTTTCTCTCTAGTATCAACAGGAGCTGGAACAACAGGATAGCTAAATTCTTTGGTTGGCAACAGATATGATGTAAACAAAATAATGAGGGGACAGTATGGAAACTGTCCGTGTCATAATGTGTGTCAAATTATTATTATTACTGTCATTACACATACCTGAATAAAAGAAGCTCTTTTTATGTGTGGAATAACAAATAGCTTTTCCTCTGACATTTTGTATTTAGCTTGATTACAGCATCCTTCCATACATCCGTTGCATTCAACCTGCAAAGGCACAAGCTGCGTGTTTATTTTTACTCTTTCATCCACCCTTAGCTGTCCTTCCCCCATTTTATCCTCAAACAGAGACTAATAAGAACTGCTTCTGCTGTAATTTTCTACTGCACAGTAGTTTTCCATGTTTCTTCAAGCATTTGATGGGACTGAAAAAGATCTCAGTGAGCCTTCTGCCCTGTCACCCTCAGCAATAGTGAGGAAAAAGGAGAAAAGTACACCATGGCCCAGATTCAATACAACATCTGTAGTCTTAACTTTTATTTAGGTGCCTAATTTATTTCAGGAAAAAGCTTAAAGATTAAATGCTTTGTTGAGGTCTGGTATTCAGTTGCTGAGAAGTCAGCCATTTCAGTGTCACCCCCGGAGACTAAATATTGGATGTTTAGTCTCTCAGTCCTCTGTGTACACATACATTTCAATCTGGTCTCTATATTAACAGTGGATTAACAATTGATTGTCTAATTTTCTGTGCAATGGTCAATATGCCTCCTGTTTCACAGCCAACATCTGCTGGTCCATGATTTTACACTGTGATTCAAATGGGCATATAAATAGGAAGGAAAGAAAGAAGGAAGAAAGGAAAGGAAGGAAAGGAGGGAAATCAGTTTGATTCTTTTCATGTCTGTGAATCAAGATCTCCAGCTGTGGCAAACTAATGCAAAGTACGTTAGTGCCAACATCAGCAGCCGTGGAAGTGCCAGCTTCCAAGGATTTGTCTAGATTTCAGTGAATACATGCTGCACTGAGCTTAGTGTGTTAACCCTTCTTCATAACGAGGTTGATAGAAAAATACAGGCACTCATGGCTGGTATAATGTATTTATTGATCTTATTTCTGCCAGCTTTGTTCTTTAATTTTTCTTCATTAGAAAAAGTCATTAAAATTGCTGAACCAAGGAAACTGCAGGGAAAAGTTCAGATATAGTACATCAATAAAAAATGACATTCTTTTGGTTAGGAGTAC
This sequence comes from Leptosomus discolor, assembly GCF_034619465.1. Classification (NCBI taxonomy): domain Eukaryota; kingdom Metazoa; phylum Chordata; class Aves; order Leptosomiformes; family Leptosomidae; genus Leptosomus; species Leptosomus discolor. Next base: position 44,485,130 of record NC_141394.1, on the reverse strand, counting down.
GACTAATGAAAATGTCCACCAAATAAACCTGTGAAATTCTGACAAAAAGTTAGGAAAAGAACCTAGCTGTGACCCATGTTAGATTGTGATTGTGTGTCTAACTCTGAGAGGTGTTGAGTACCTTCTGTTTAACTGGGGACAAATCCCAGTTCCCTCCTCCAGCAAGTTTTCATTACATGTCAGCATATGGCTTTTTTAAACTTTGTGATTATGGAAAATGGTCATCTCCATGGAAAAATAAGCCTCTTTTTTTTAAATCAAATGTATCAAGAATATTAGGCTGGGTCTCCCAGGTGACCTAAGACAGTCCTTGTGTTGCTGTCATATATAAGATATATCTTTTTCATAGTAGATCCTGTCCCATTATTCTGCTGGTTGCTATTTATTTTCCCTACTATGGTGAATAAAAAGCAATTTAGCTTCTAATAAACAAGACTTGGAATTTTCCTCCTCTCCATACTTATTTTTCTCTGCATTTTTTCCAGACTGAATTCATTTTTTAAATTACAAGTATAGTACCCATATTTCAAGTAAGGGTTCACTAGAGCTTTCTACAGTGTCTTTAATGGCTTTCCTTTACTGAAAATGCCTCCCCTTGCATATTCTAGGATTTCATTAGTCTTTGTCATGGATGTATCACCTTAACAACTCAGAGTGAAGGATTTATTTTTGTTAACTTTAAAAAAACTGTTGAATATCCCTCAAATTACTCAGAAGTAGCTCTCTCAGAGCTATCTAGTCCTCTCGATCCAGTACTCCTAACCTAACCTCTCCTTGTTTATACAATTTAATCTACCCAGGTCTATTTATGTGATCCTGGCTAGTTTGATACTGTCTAATTTAACCTAGCCTTTCTAGCTCATGTTATCATTATGGCACTGATATTAAGATCTAATAACCTCTTGCCAACACAGACTAAGCTCCTCAAGGAGAAGATCCAGAAATGAGACAACTGCTGAGGTGTACAAGTCTACATTCTCATTTTCTCTCCTTCCAATCGATGCCACTGTCAAATTTCCAGTCCACTGATATAGGTGCAAAATTAAGACTTTATAGTCTCTTCTTTCAGAAATCCCAAGCAAGGAAAACAGGTCTGGCCACAAGCAAAGGAATCTAATTATTGATTTTCTTCTCCCTGGAAGACTATGAAAACTAAAGTGAGGGATATTTAATATTATCTTTTAACAGGTCCTGTCTTACCTTCTTTTCAAAATTGATTTGGAAAACCTGCCAGTAACAGAAAACTGCAAGGGCCAAGAGGGAAAAAGGCAAACTTTGCTTTATAGATCAGCTGCTATACATCTGTGATTTTAGAAGCAGAAACCTTAAGGCTTCAATACTTTTGACTAGTTGGAAGAGTAACATAATTAATTCTTCTAAAAAACACATCAAAGGCACATGGATGTTCACAGAGAAAAGCCAGTAAGATGCAAGGATATTATATTGATTAAACATACTCTGCAGAACTGTGGATCCTTGATGTTAGAAGAGCTGGAAAACAGCTTGCCAGACAAGAAGGGGGTGAAGAAGATAAAGTTTTTGATGATATTCTTGTATAAAGTGAAACAAAATTAAAAAAAGCTTTATTTGCTATATGTACACTCTTACCTTTAGAAACAGTGGAAAGGAAAAGCCAAATAATCACAGGCTGACTGTAAGAAACTGGGGTGATGTGCACCAGTGAAGTTCCAGGATGCATCAGCATGCCTACCAAGAGAAAGGGGCAGCTGGATATTGACAGACAACCTGTCAACCATCAGCACTGTTGCTCTCGTATAATGTACCCTGCTGCACTCCTCTCCCAACTTATTCTAGCCAGCTCTAAGCTTTGTAGTCAGCACTACCCACTTAGGATTTCCACGGTGTGCACATAAATACAGGGCAAGGGACAAATTGCTGGAGAGGGACAACTATGCAGGTATTTTGTTTGCATGGGATCTAGTGCATGAAGGCTAGATGTACGTGCAGGTATTTGTACCATGATAGAAAGCACTAGGGAAATGCATATAACTCTTGCCACCACATTCAAGAGTAAGCAACTCTGAATGGAACAATAGGCAGGATGACCAGAAGGATAAAGAAGCCAGGCCACAAGCCTAACAAGCATGGGAGATGTCTGTAACACTGTGGGGAGAAGAATGACTTAAAGTGAAAGGCAGTCTTGACATAAGAGTGGATGAGTATAATTTAGTCACAAATAAAAGTGGGGAAAATAGAGAAGGGAGCCTAGCCATCAGCACTGGAAGTCTTCCAGGAGGAGTTTTCTGAAGGTGGAAGTAGAGGAAGACGGTCTCATTCAACTGTATATAATATAAGGAACTCAGTGATACGAGACTGTGCACCACCCAATCAATTGTTATTGATCCTGTTGGGTGTAAAAGGTGGATTTGTATCCCTTCTGTATTTTAAGGTGTATATCAGCACCCTAACAATAAACAGTAAGTTCAATTCCCGTGTACAGGTTTTTTTGGTACTATTCCTCTAATACACAGATGACCAATTCAGACCAAATTAAAATCCTGACTGCATTGAAGGCAACAACAAAACTTCTTCTGCATTCAGTTTTATCTCAGCATCTTTTCTTTATGTTGCATCAAGCTTAACACCAACAAATAGAGTTTATATATGCAGTCTCTGCACACAATACCTCCTAGCTTCTGAAACTGCACGTTCCCAGCCACATTACCTGAATCAGCCCTCAAACTGGTCTACAAAAACAAGACTAGTCTTGTTCAAGGTGCTGGAAACAGCTTCTGTGTACCCCTAGGGTACTGTGTGCTAGGTAGAAATATAAAGTTGACATTGAACAACAAGGAGTTTGTAGTGCTCATCTTTCTCCTCTGCATTCCCCTCACCTTTGTCAAGTCTACTCTCCTCCTGGAGTCCAGCCCAAGGTGTCTTTACAGTCAGCATGAGTCACTAGAGTTTGAAAGATAAAGAGTCCCAGGCCATTCATTCCATATTTGCTGTTTGCTAGTCAGAGCTGGGGGTGTTTTCCCTGGTGCTACAAGAAATTTGCAGCAAATACCTCATTCCACAGAGATTTCCACCTCGCAGTGTTCTCAGGGATTTCACTTTAAACAAATAAGTTGTTCTGGTATATCTGAGGGATTTGCTCAGAGCTTAAACTCCATGCACAGCTGAATGGCATTTGTGATTAAAAGGCAACATTCAAAATCAAGTGGAAATACATCCACCAGCACTGGAAAAAAGAGTATTATAAACCTTTGAGGGCTGCTCATAAAATCACTAAACAGAAAACACACTGTAAGAAAAAAAAAAAAAAAGAAACCAAAAATGCAGTAGAAGAAAATGGAATACAGTGTGTCTTTATTACTCTGCGTTGAACTGTTATTTCACCTATTTACCCTTTATGTGCTGATGTTTCCTCATTCTATACTAACTAGTGCCTACACATCTCCAGGGCCATATTCATCTTAATGGAGGTCGACATGGCTCCATCGCCACAACCCTGGTGAGCCTCCTCCTGTCCACCTCAGTGAGAGCTTTATACCAGTGGCTTAGTCCCAGCCCAAGAACACCTGCTGAGAGAATAAGCAGATGAGGCACAAAGTGCACCAGATAACTTGAACTGAAGCTCCAAATTCCCTGTTACAGGCATGATGTCCCATTCTGGCTCTAGGGAAAAAAAAATCTCTCCCCATCCCATTCCCCATGAAAGTGGCAGAATGAAGAGCAAGCACTAAAGACCATCCCAGAGACTACTTTAAGCCTTACCAGTGTCAGAGCCAGTCTAAATCTGCTCCTGGCTTCAAGAAGCTGTGTGCAGATTTTCCATATGCTTGTTCACATCTACAGAAGGCTACTCCTTTAACAGGAAGAACAAGCTTCTGGACACTCAGTCATGCTTCAGTAGTAACAAGGTGTTTGCAAAGGACAGTCCACGTGGCTGCACCCCAAATAAATGACTTGTTGCTGCTGTCATCAAGGGGCTTCCTGATGCAGCATACTTGCAATTCCTTCCATGTTCTTGCTGCAGACAGAGCTAGCCTGCAGCCAGGATTCAGCCTGGTGTCTGACATCTGGACCATGCTGTCCTATATCACTTACAGAGGGACATCAGAGAGGTCTTGCCTGCAGCATCTGGTACATTCCAAAAATCATCAGGAGTGGGACACTGGACTGTGTGACAGAATGACCTGTGGCCCTGCAAATACATGTACAACAGGTTCTCCTTCCCAGCACTCTCCCACTGTATCAGTGGGGATGTCTGTACATACCACTGTTCCCATCTATACACCGGACAAGAGAAAAGAAAAGCATTCCTGAGAAGAGGAATGAATTTCTGTCCCTATCTGCATCAAGTTCAGATAAGTGCATAGCTTCTGATCATGGCCAGGAAGCAGACAGAGATATGAATAACCTCAGATATGCTACTCATGATGCAGAGAATATTAAAGAGCATATAATGCAAACTGGATGAAAACAACTGGCTGAGCATTTTTCTGAGGCAGAAGGTAAATTACAAAAAATAAAATTGCTTGCTGAGGCAAGGCATGCATTTTATTGATTGCAAAATTACCACTGTTGTCACAGTCACCAGTTTTTCCTTCTGATATTCAAAATAACAGACAATCTAGATTAACCAGTTAGAAACAAAATTAGGAATTTAGCAGAAGTCCTTGTTTAAAAGAATATGCAAAATGCAGTGGCTGTTTGTAACAGAAGTTATCTTCCTGTTGGCTAGTGGAAAAGAACCCTTTGGAAGATGCACTGAAAGAGCAGCAAGGGGAGAATGAGGAGTGGACCAGGCCAGGGAAAGTAAGGTGTCAGTGGTCTTCACGACACTGAGAGACACAAAGAGGGTATAGGAAGATGACCACTTGTGAGGCTTGGCTAGGAAGAAGGTGTCAGAGCATCTGTGAGGTCAGTTTCAGCAGAGGGGAAGGCAGCTGGAAAGGCCATGGGCTCCGGATGGAGGAAACGCCATAGCTAGTGAGGCAGCAAGTGGAAATAAGTAGTAGAGGTGCCTGAAGAGAAGAGGTGATCCACGTCTTTCTAAGAGGAGAAGCTGCGGTATGCTAGATATAGAGTGGCGATTGGTAAATAAAAGAAGATGGATGGTTATCAAGAGAATACTGAAAACAACAAAAATAGATCAGGAGTTAGAATGAGTCACCAGTGTGAGAAGGTGCATTTTTAAATCTGTAGCCAAGCTGGAGGAGCGAACTGAAGACGACAAAGATAGATGCCATTACTATCTGGGCAGAGGAAGGAAATTCACTTGTCAGAAATTGGGATGGTGTTCTACCTATTAGGAATACTCCTGAAATGACATACTCCATTGTGAAAATATGGTTTAGAGTTTCATTTAATTTTAAAATGCTATTGGTGCTATGAATAATCTGCTCTTCTCCTCAAAATGGAAGGAGACTTGAGCTGGCAACACTTTTCTACTCAAGCACCGAAAAGTGGAGTCAGGCTGCATTCCCATGCTTTTGCCATGACTAAGAATGTCTGAAATAAGACATCCATATACATCCATCTGTCAAATATTTTCATTTGCAATTTTCTCTTTTTTTACTCTTCTTTTAAGATTGTACTTGCAAATGAATCACATGGTATTGTTAGGTGAGTCTTACCATAGTCATCTTATTTTAGCGAGTTTTTAATAGCTTGTCAAGTCTTGATTATTATGCTGGAAATAGGTCATCACCATGTTCTTTGATATTTTCTGCTGAGGTTTTGTCTATGTTGAAGGTAGGACTTTCAGTGAGACAGAAGATACTTTACAGCTCAGGGAACCTGATTTGAAACACACATCACAACTCCATAGCAGTTAGAAAGAGAAACGCTGCAGTTAATTTATTATGCTGCCACGTTCTTATTAACAAAATAGCCTCTGTGAATAAAAAAAAAAAAAGCATAGTTCAGTGAAAAGAGCAACTGATCTTTGCAAGCAGTCATGACAGTCTTGCTAATGACTATAGATTTCTCTCACAGTACGAAAGTCATCAACCAGAAAGGGAAAGGCCAAGTTATATTGAGCTCTGTTCCTTAGAGGTCACTCCTCACAATCACAGAGTAGAAACTTTTCAAAGCTCCCTTCTTTTCTCCACTATAAATCCAAGCTGCTTAGTTATATTATAACATATGATGCTATCTAGGTTGGATGTCTGTTTAAAGGGAATGGTCTTTTAAAGCAGGATCCCTAGAGAAAAAGCTGGAAGTATTCTGGTCTTTTGATCTCAGCATGCTTCCTCACTCTGATTGGGGTAGACACCATCTTCTGATGTAGTCACAGAGTGCTTGAAGAATTTCTACCAAGGTTTGTAGAAAATGGAATCATACCAGATACTATTTACAAAACGGGGAGCATACCAGACACTTCTTACACTTTTGTTCTCATATAAATGTTGGTTGGAAGGGACTTCTGGAGGTCATCAAGTCCAGCCTCCTACTAGAAGCAGAACTAGTCCCAGTCTAGATAAGGTCAGCTGTGGCTTTTTCTAGACATGTCTGAAAACCTGTAGGGACAGATTTTTACAGCCACACTGGCAGCCTGTTCCGGTGCTGCAATGAAGATTTTCCTAACATCTAATCTGCACTTCTGAAATTGCAATTTATGAGCATGGCTGACTGTTCCGGCATTTGCCAATACCAGGATCCAATTTCTAGGCAGTTTGGATCCATTTTTTTTGTTATGCTCCCCCAGGCAACTAAGGACACCACTCAACTTCCTTTTCTACGTTAGTTACCTTGCCTTCAAATGAAAAGAACCCAGCCTCCTCAACTCCTCCTCTCTGGTTAGGTGCTCTAAGTCCTCTCACAGCACTCTGCTGGACATTCTCCAATTTCTCTACAACCTTCTTGGACCCGCCACTGGGCACGGACTCTAGGTGATCTCTCCAAGACTTGAGTGCCCTATCATTCCCTGGACAGTTCTTCTGGCCTTTTTAAAAGATGGGCATAAAAGTAATCTCTTCTCTATTGAAAATCGTTGTGAAAACACCCCAGCAACTAATAGAGCACAACAAAATATCCTTATAAACACATGCATCTGATTATATTACTTAGATCACTGATGCTCAGCACTACATCACAGCCATTTAAAACCTGCACTTTCTTTTCCTTGGAGTCTAGAGGCTTAAGCACTTAACAGGAGACAGAAATATTATCAGATCTGAAGCATTATCAAATACATGTGAGAGAGTTGCTAGGGTAGCTGTCTGCATTTCTTTTCAAGACTTCACTTGCTCTTACCTCAGATATTTCTTTGTCTGTTAGGGATGTTGAAAGTCACACCATTTGCGATGAAAATTTCCCTATATTAGGAAGTGTTTCCTTTTTTTGGTTCTGGTAAAGACAACAGACGTGACTTAAATCTTGACAAGGCTAATGAAAATAGTTTTGTTTCTCTTACATAGTTTTAGAGAGAGCTTTCTGTGAGCATTTGTATTGCTGACAGTTGCCCTGCGTGTATCAAGGTTCATCTTCAGATATTTGTCTGCTTTGGGGGGATAAGTGTGTTACAGTGATGAGTTTTCTGGATGGTAGGGTAGGCAGGATTTGGAGCAGGGAGAAGGTTATGTAAAAAATAAATCATCATGAAAGAAGAAAACACTAGAAGAAATTATTTCTTTGAGAAAGAGTAGGTGAAAGCAGCTAATCTCATTTAGAGAGCACAGGACAATGCAGTGTCTCCAACAGGATATTTACAGAATCAGTAGCATGCTCTGTAACTTAGAAAAGAAAGAGGAAAAAAGCTATGGCCTTGCCTCAGTCCTTTCTGGTGTCTCTTTAATGCTGCATGGCTTGCAGTGAGTTGATCAACCAAAACTTGCAAATTAAAAATTCATGCTGAAATATGTTTCATGACCTAACACTTAAAGAAAAGGACTTTACTGATGAAATGTTTGAACCGAGCACCGTACAACATAAGGTGTTCTTTTTCATACTTTAGGACATAATAGAAGTTCTCCTACTTCAATTTTTTAAAAGGTTAAAAAAAAAAAAAATAAGAGCCCCAATTCCTCCCTTCCACAACCCAGTATGTTACAGCCTCAAGTTCTGTCACAAAACTTACATAATATTTTCTTATGTATAAACACAAGCCCTGAAAGATAGTAATTCAGAAAATAAATTCTTCAGTGACTTGTGTGCTTGGATAACTCTCACAAATTCAGAGCTATAGATGGGCAAGGAAGGGAACACAGGGGAGCAGGCTATGAGGTATCAAGGAGAAGAATCATCCATGTAAAGAAATTTATTTGTATTAGCTCTACCTCTAAAATCACTGTTGTTAGAGGACCATCCTGTTGTTTTCCCTGTGCATTTAGATGTATGGAAATATAGCCCTGATAGAACTAAATCTAGCCAAGGATGTCAAGGGCAACAAGGAAAACTTCTATAGGTACTTTGGTGATAAAAGAAAGTCTAAGCAAAATGTGGGCACTCTCCGGAAGGAAATGAGAGACCTGGTTACCAGGGATATGGAGAAGGCTGAGGTACTCCGTGACTTTTTTGCCTCCGTCTTCACTGGCAAGTGTTCCAGCCACACCACCCGAGTTGCAGAAGGCAAACGCAGGGACTGGGAGAATGAAGAACCACCCACTGTAGGAGAAGATCAGGTTTGAGACCGTCTAAGGAACCTGAAGGTGCACAAGTCCATGGGACCTGATGAGATGCCTCCATGAGTCCTGAGGGAACTGGTGGACAAAGTGGCTAAGCCACTATCCATCATATTTGAGAACTTGTGGCAGTCCAGCAAAGTTCCCGCTGACTGGAAAAGGGGAAACATAACCCCTATTTTTAAAAAGGGATAAAAGGAAGACCTGGGGAACTACAGGCCAGTCAGTCTCACCCTTGTGCCCGGCAAGATGATGGAGCAGGTACTCCTGGAAGCTATGCTAGGGCACATGGAAAATAAGGAGGTGACTGGTGACAGCCAACATGGCTTTGCTAAGGGCAAATCGTGCCTGACAAATTTGGTGGCCTTCTATGATGGGGTCAGAGTGTTTGTGGATAAGGAAAGAGCAACTGATGTCATCTACCTGGACTTGTGCAAAGCATTTGATACTGTCCCACGTGACATCCTTGTTTCTAAATTGGAGAGACATGGATTTCCCAGATGGACCACTCAGTAGATAAGGAATTGTCTGGATGGTCACCCTCAGAGTTGTGAACAACGGCTTCATGTTTGAGTGGAGACCAATGACGAGTGGTATTCCTCAAGGGTTGGTATTGGGACTGGTGCTGTTTAACATCTTTGTTGGTGACATGGACAGTGGGATTCATTGCACACATTCAAGTTTTCTTGCTGAGAACACCAGGCTGTGTGGTGCGGTCAACACACTGGAGGGAAGGGATGCTATCCAGAGGGACCTTGAACCATGTAGATCAACAAGGCCAAGTGCAAGGTCCTGCCCCTGGGCCAGGTCAAACACAAATATAGCCCTGGTGATGAGTGGATCAAGAGCAGCCCTGCAGAGAAGGACTTGGGGGTGCTGCTGGATGAAAAACTGAATATGAGCCAGCAATGTGTGCTCGCAGTCCAGAAAGCCAATCTGTATCCTGGGCTGCATCAAAAGTAGTGTGGCCAGCAGGTTGAGGGAGATGATTCTCCCCCTCTACTCTGTTCTGGTGAGACCCCACCTGCAGTACTGTGTCCAGCTGTGGGGTCCTCAGCACAAAAAAACACGGACCTTCTCGAGCAGGTCCAGAGGAGGACCATGAAGATGATCAGGGGGCTGGAGCACCTGCTTTATGAGGACACGCTGAGAGAGCTGGGGTTGTTCAGCTTGGAGAGACCTTCTGGGGAGACATTCTAGCAGCCTTCCAGTACCTAAAGGGGGCCTACAGGAAAGATGGGGAGGGACTCTTGATCAGGGGGTTAGTGATAGGATGAGGAGTAATGGTTTCAGACTGGAAGAGGGGAGATTTAGATTAGATATTATGAAGAAATTCTTTACTGGAACAGATTGCCCAGAAAGGTTGTTAATGCTCCCTCCCTGGCAGTGTTCAAGGCCAGGTTGGATGGGGCTTTGAGCAACCTGATCTAGTGGAAGGTGTCCCTGCCCATGGCAGGGTGGTTGAAACTGGACTTTAAGGTCTCTTCCAACTCAAATCATTCTATGATTCTATGAAACACAGGGCACATATTGTAAGAAACACAGTGACTTTCATTTCTGATAAAATTTTCTGGAGAAGCACCTATGAAGATAGAGGCTGCAGTTTTCATAAACTGTCAGGAAGATCTCAATATTCCAGATATCTTCATACATAATCTATTTAGTAAACTACTCAATACTTTAGAAATGCAGGAACTGATGAATAGAGCATTACTGCTAAGTAACACAGAAGAGAATAATGTTATATTTTTTTTTTTTATGTCTTTCCCTGCCCCTAAATTTGCATGTTTTTCTTGTCTTCTGCACACTGAGGCACAGAGATTACAACAACTATTTGCTAATCTTTTCAGAAAACAATCTTCACTAGCTACTGCAAAATATACGAAAGAAACAGGTTATTCAAACTTGTAACTGAAAAGAAAGCATTCTGAAGTGAAGACGTATTTTGGATATTAAAAAAAAAATATTTTATGTCAAAATTTCTCAGAATGTATCATCATTCAAGACTAGAAACGTACACTGTGTGCTTGCATAGGCAGAGGTATTTAACTGTTTTGTCTTTCATCTCCCATACTTATTCCTATTAAGATCCTTTAGTCAAGAGTGAGCACAAGGATCCAGTGGTGCATTTCTCTGTTTCACAGGTGAAACTGTGATTCTTCTAAAAATTAAGTAAGGATCTGATGGGTTTCAGGGATTGTGTCTATGCTGTAGCATGTAAGCTACTCTGTCCAACACCCTCTGCAATACTCACTCTAGTATGGGTCCAGCTATGCTCTAAGACCCCACGGCTCTTGCTCTGATGGAGCCCAACTGTGTAACCTTGGCTCGGACTTCTAAGGAAATTGCTAAGACACAAGGGAGCTGTGTGACTCCCTGTAGAGCCATAAGAAGGGTAAAATTTCAAACAGGTAGAGCTGGTAAGAAAACGATCATGAGTAGCTCAAGAATTCAAGAGAAAAAACACTAGAATGGAGAGGTATGAGATGCAAGAGGAGAAAAAATAGAGTTGGGGGAAGATGGCAACTCAGCAATGGAGAAGTGGAGCCTGACCATGCTCCTGAGTGACATCTGTCTGACCAGCAGAAAGCCCCTGGAAGTCCTTTTCGAGGTGGTGAGCATACTAATGCTTAGCCTAATAGCTTATTAAATCTCAGCTGTCTTTTGCTCACACTTGGTAGTAAATAATTACTGTATGTATTTAAGCCGTATATGTCCTGGTGGCAGAATCTCTTTGTGTGAGCTAAAGGTGTTTGCATAACGTGGGCCAAGGAAGGAGGTCTATAAGGACATGAAAACTCTCAGTATTCACTACGGTCAGTTCCTTGGCTGTCCTGTTCAGCCTATCTGAAAATGGAGCAGGTGGGTATGGTGGTCTTTGGGTCAATGCAGAGTCATTATGTAGCTGAAACAAGCACCCGAACCCAGAACTGGTATTCCCAATCCTTCAGGTTAGACATAGCCTATGGCAAAAAATAGCAGCGTCATGTATCAACAGTCTCTCCATCCTGAAGTACGTCCTACAATTGCTTGCTGGTGAAACTGTGATTCAATTTTACAGATCGCAGATAACTACTCCTCTGTTGTGATTACTATGGTTACGGTCTCAGCTGCAGTGAAGTTAAGAGATACTTAACTTGGACAGGATGTTTGACAATATTCTATTAATTTAATATTATAATCTATAATGATAATATATTCTTTCAATATTACATCTTAACAGATGCATTTCTCTCTCCTTGTGCTTTCTCTGCCATTAACTGTGAACGAACTGTTAAAACTTTTGGAATATGTTCCATTACTGCACATTCATTATTTAACAGATAAGATTCATTGCCTCCTCTTCAAATAGCAGTGACACAAAATAACTGTTAAACAGAATTATAAAAGCTTAAAGTTTTAAAGTTCAGGTCCTAATTGGCTTCTAGAAAGCCTGAGAAGCTGCCTTGCCCACTCATTTTTGGAGTTAAACAAAACAAAAGCAACATGAACATAATCCATGCTACAGGTAAATGTTTTAATGGAAAGAGACAGCCTTCCCATGGTTTCTTTAAAGGTCCCTTCAAAAAAAAGGCTGAGGAAAGGTATGAAAGCTGATGACTGGATGTCTAATAATTGTTCAAACACACACACAAACACACAAGCGTTATTTCTCTCTAGCACACTTGCCTGAATTTCTGTCCATGAAATAGGTGACAACAAAGTTAATATTCTAGGAACAGTCAGGGTCCAGAGGAGCACTGTGCAAAACATGCACAATGAACTTTGAAAAATTAGCACTTAGTGACAGAAGAAAACTCGTTAGCTGCCTAGCACAATTCCTACTCCACTTCTTTGTAAAATGGCCTCTAAAGAGCCATTCCAACAGATATTTATTGGGAAATACAAAATGTTAAGTACTGGCGCATAGTGAAAACTGATGACTGTTAAACACCTGTCCAAGAGCAGTGATATGAAAGAATGAACTATTTTGAAAATGTTTGAGTTATGTAAGTGGTGACCAGTATTACTCATGACATCTACCACTAATTTTTCTTATTGTGCCTAGTCTGTTTCACATACCATAGATGACTGTCCTGAAGAATGGTGTTAGTGCTTTAAATTATGCTGTTTTCAAAGTTGTCTATAGTAGCAATTTTATTATCTATAATTACAGAAGACTGTCTTTTTATATAAGATCTGAACATCCTTGAAACTTAATTCTTCTATTGCTTAGACTGGAATTTTTCAGCTGTTCTGTAAAACACACTGTCAGGTTCTGTTCTCAGTAATGGCAGACTCCATCCATTTGGTACGTGGAAAATCAAGTTGTGACCTCTAAGCTTATGAAAGTGTCCCCATCCCCAACAGAATTGTCATGGTTTTGAAGCTACTTACTCACTTTGGTAACCCCCTTACATTGAGTATCTTTATCATCTAGTGGCTCTAGAGAAATCACAGAAGGTACCGACTTGTAACCTGTATGGCTGTAGATAACGCCATTAGTGCTATAGATAAAATGATTCAAAGACCTACAACCTGTTCTGGTAGCAGCTGTTTTAGTGAAAGAGGTGTGATAGCTCGAGCAATCCTCATGTTTCATTTCAAATTGCAACAGGAGCATGTGAGTTTGCAAGAATAAATGAAATTGCTATAGAGGAAGGTTTGCTCTGGCTTGAATTTTGATAAACAGCTCAGAGAAGTAATAAAAAAAGGCTGATTCTCTTTCAATCTGAAACACTTAGTGAATCCACAGATTCAGGATTTGGGAAATCTTTGTAGCGATATTTGAAAAAAATTGAGAATGCTGGCAGAAGTTAAGACTCCTAGAGAACTTTTTCTTAGTTATAGAGTCATTATGCTTGATTATGGCAGATTATAGGTTTATCATGACCAAACAGACACTACCTAGCAATTTTCTTTAAAAACCTCTTAATTCCAATGGTCTTTATGCTTATCATGGAGTGTCTATATACCCTTGAAAAACAGGTACTAAAGCTCATCTTACATGGACAAGTTTAAGCTCTGGTAACTGATGAAAAGACAGCCCATAAATAGAAGGAAAACAGGTGTATTCCTACACATGTTTGCTGTCAAAACCCTATCATATCCGATAGATCAGATAACAGATAATATCCCTGCTTGGCACTAAGTAAATGACACTGTGGTATGCTGACCACTGAAGTGAGAGACTTTACTGACTTTCACAGCCTCTAGGTCAGAATCTTATTTAACAATCTAATAGTTATCTAAATAATATAATGATAAATATACTTGAATCATGACTAGAAAATATTACCAAAAGAAAGAGATTACAAGCTTAAATTAGATAGATGAGCCCTCTCCTATATTTGAAAATTGACTAATTTTTAAATTAGTGTTCTATTTTACCAAATTAAAGTTCCTTTTGAATGGGAAATATTTGGGTACCAAGCCAGGGGAAACTGTGTAGCTATTCCTTTTGGATATCTGGACATAAAAAGCTGAAAGCTATTACTGTGGGTTTGTACAACTGGGACAGAAAAAAACCCAAACAAATAAGGCATAAAGTTAATGATTAATACAGTCAAAGGAACACGAACAAGCAAAAATATTAATGTAATTTTCTAGTGAATATCTGCTAGATATTGTCCAGGAAAAGTCACCCCAAAGAATTAACCTCTCAAGCATGTTGTTTTGTACTCCCATTTCATTTACTTTGCGAATATTTTGTTAACTATTTGCTCCCCCAACTACGTTTTAGGTTGTTAAATAACCATTTATATAACTTCTACATTAAGATCATCAAAGCAGTTCTGTTGGTGCAGCCTAACCTTGCAGTCTTCTTACCCAACTACATTTTAGGTGGTTAAATAACCATTTATATAACTTCTACATTAAGATCGTTAAAGCAGTTCTGTTGGTACAGCCTAACCTTGCAGTCTTTTTACCAAAATACCCCTGTGGCAAATCAGCCTTGAGATATAGCCCACATACAGTCCAGTCAAGAAAGTAATTGTATCTATTCACCTCTGTCCTCAGAAGGCTCTATTATTCTGCCTTAATCATCCTATCCGTAATATGCATACCCAGTAGACCCAAGCAACTAGACTTCACACCCTTAGCATAGCCAACCATATATCCTTTTGGCTTTGTTGATAATATTTGGTGTCACTTTTCAAAGGCTGAATTAAATCAGGTGTCTGTCAGACTCCCACAGACAATGTATCTGAGCTATCTCCTACCTTTGAAGGACAAACAATAACTCTCAGCTAATTACTCTCTGTTCTAACATCTCTGAATCACAGCTAATGGCGAATGAATTGATGGAAAAATACAAGATTTAAGGGATGGGACATAGATTCCCATGTAGGCATTCAATGTCACTTTAAATGCCTAGGGTATCCTACCAGGCATATGGATGCCACTGCAGAAGGACACAGGTCTCCCATATGTTGTATGTCATACCTGCCAGCTCCTTGCAGATGTCTTAGACGCTCAAGGGAATCTAAAATGTCACTGAGTACCTCAGTTTAGCCAGTCACTTAACTTAGGTATCTGTAAAATTGGAAACAAGTGGACAAAGCACCTTTCTAATTTGAGGCTTACAGGTATTACTGTTTCTGACCATCAGCTAGGTTTTAATACTAAACTCTTCAGAATTTCTTACATGTTTTCAGAGCGCCGTTTGACATGTTGGTTGTGAAACCTATCAGAACGAATGTTACTGTGTGTTTAATCCCACACACAGTGTTTTGAAACTATATGGGCTGACATTTCATGGTACAGTAACTCCAAAAAACCCAACATGCTTCACAGTTTAGCTGAGCAGACCAATGATTCCGGCAGAGCAATGACTGGAAAATAAAAGTAAAAAGAAATTAACTTTTTAAGGATGCAGAACTCGTTTCTAGGAAGATACATCAGAAATCCATCCAATCCCTAAGGTATGACTGCAGGCTAGAAATTAGGACGGAAATGATAAACATATGTATGGATATATAAGATTTATTTCTCCATTTCCTATTATCTTCAGTGTGACTTACGCTTGGATAAAGAGTAATCATATACAGACAATATTAATCTCACTGAAATCAATATTCCTGTACGCAAACAAAACCATAGAACAAGTGAACTGGGACATCAGGCAGTTGCTCCATATGAAGCACGGCTAAACAGGCTAGGTCTTATCTGTGCAAGACAGAAAGGTAAAAAAGGTGCACATAATAAAAGCGTGTTCCAAAACTGAGGGAAATCCAACAAACTTGCAAGAAACTTGACATGGCAGCAGCGATCTTTGCACCTCATGAGAAGCCTCTGATTAAGACACACAGTTAACATCAATTACATACCGTAAGTTGTTAACAATAAGCTTTCAGGATTCAGAATAAAGTGACAGTGAAACATCCTGAATGTTCTCACCAGAGAGCCGTGTTGTCAGGGTCAACACACCTCTCAGCGAAGAGTATGGTGCACTTGGTTCATACTTTGAACGCAATGGAGCAGAAGGGTCTAGGTTCAGGTGAAAATGATGTGAGAGGTAATGACATCAAAGTACATCACTGCTATTTTTCCTTTGTAGAGGCTACCTCATCATTTTAAGAATTTAAATCACAGGATTGTCTACATCAACCCAAAATTGCTTGCATTTCCGTAAGACTACACCGTGTCTTAGATTTCTCATGCAATTTCATGTACACTTGTGAATCAAGTTACTCTGTTTTTCTCAATGAAATCAGTTCTGTTGAATTCAATGGGATGCCTCGTATACTAAGATACAGTTTTGACTGTGTGACTTGCCGGCTCCCAGACCTAGGCAGAAACGGGCCTTTTAATTACCTCTGCGAGCTTCTGTTTTATATATCTACAATGATGGTAATCTACAATAGGAGCCAGTACTGGTAAATCCTTTACATTTTTGTCATTACATGACTGCTTACCACAAGCCAGTTTATGAAATGGTGGGTGCAGTGAAGTAAAAGTCTTATTCAAGTCTGACTAAAATAACAATTCTGCAGCCAAAATTCAAGTTTTACTCCTTTCTTTGAAACTTTCTTTTTTTTTTTGTTAAAAAAGATTACTTAATGTCATTTTCGCAAGTAAGAGTTCATCTACCAGTAAAATGAAGAGGCACATTTACCAGAAATATTTTCCATTATTTCCCACTATAACTGGAAGATCTTCATTTGTTTAATGACTGCTACAGATTGTCGTCAGTTACATATGTGAGTGGGGTTTTCTTTTGTTAACTTGGTAGCATATAGTAAGACTTTAAAGCATACAGCTTCCTTCCTTGCATTCCCCATGATGATTTTAACCTAAACCTATTTAGTCAGCAGACATACAAATAGCTCTTTCTGCTTTAACATTATCTATTAGAACACCAAAACTATTTATGAAACGATTATAGGAAAGCCGTTCTATGCCCTAAATTTTGCCCAGTAGCAAGGCTCTGTTTCCTATGTGTTCTGGGCACTACTGACTGCCTCCGGGTCACCTCTGAGATAACACTTAGTCTGCCCCAACAGAAAACTAAAAAAATGATTAACAGGGAGGATTAACTGCTCCCTCTCCACTCCTGGAACAGACTTCAGAGAGGACGATGTGAGCTGAATGCTCATTTTTGCTGGAGACAGAAGAGTCTTTGCTTTGACTTCGGTGTCAATCAAGAGAGAAGGGGCACTAACCAATTCTGATTAAGCCTGCAGTTCTTTTCAGGCCCTGAATAAATCACAGGAAAAAGATTTTGATGCTGTAAGCTTGCTGAGAAAGTTTAATCATGAGCTATTCACAGCAGTTTCAGGAACACACCACTCCCAGCTACCTGTATTTGCTACACCTCCTACATCTAAAACTATATCCAGACCTACTGCAAGTGACTGTCTTCTTTTTCATCTGTATCCCAGCAGGCTCTGCTAGACCCCCCCTCCCACAACACCCTGGTACCCCAGCCTGCTGGGGACTGTCTGCTGTTGGTGCCACAGCAATCCAAGAGAAGAGGACTTACCACAACAGCCAGCTACTTGAGCTTGATGCCCTACACCAAGGCAGCACATATCCAGCAGGGTCATGATCCTCAAGAATGAGAAGAGGCAGCACGCAGGTGCTCCCCTTGCAACATCTTGAACCTAGCCCTTGAGACCACAGTGTTTCTCTGTTTTCTTACATTTTTTTTAATTCACCTCTTTCCCAAACACACCATGAAGAAAGGGGTCTAGTGTCACAGAGGATCCTAAGGCCATTGGTAAAAGGGGGTTTGGCTCTGTGTTGAAGCAGGAGCACTCCCTCCTGCCTGCATGTCCACTCATGGTGATTAACACAGTTGTGACTTCTTGCCCACACATCAGTCCAACACAGCTGCTACACATGCCTACTACTTGCTAAAAGCTGCCTTAGTCACATCAGCGCATTAAACTTGCCTCGCCTCCCAGGTTTTTTGTTTTCTTTTCACAGGCAAGGGGCAGAAGGAAGAGGAAGAATAGCACAGCTTCTTGTCCTAGAAAAAAGCAAAGCACAAGTTTTCTGCTTTTTCCCTTATCATCCATCAGGGTAAGGCTAATTAGGTTGCTGAAGATATGCTTTCCAGAGCAGCTGCAACTGAGAGCCTGCAACTCTGGAGATACAGGCAGCCATGAGACTCTTTCTCCACATGGGCCTAAAATCTCTGAGTACATTTGCATATTCCCCTCATCACATCAACAGCTCCAGCTGACATTTCAGAGGAGCTGGCAATGTTCTCTGTGGCTTCAGCTAGAGATACCCCTAGTTCAGTTGCTGTTTGATACTGATTCCATAAAAGAAGGTGTCTGGAACTGAATTGTTGGAGGCTTCAAGCTATGAGTACGCTTAACCTGTGCGTCCCTAAAACTGGCTATTTGCAAGCGCAATTTGAAACTTGGGTTGAGGGCAGAGATAGTGAGGTTGCAGCTACAGCAATTTGAATCTAACATTAAACTGCCCTGGATTTTGGCAGATAAATACATGTAGCACTGCACTGAACCATGCTGGCTGGAAGTTTGAGGTGACTCTGACTCAGGTGTGTGTTGGGGGTGGTGAGAAAACCTGTGGTACAAAATCTGTAACTGGTGGGAATATACCTGTACCCTGTGAAAGCTGTCAGAGCTAAAAGTTCATGCCTTTTGGTCTGGAAACCTCTGCAATATCAGCTGTGAGAGGAATCACTCCATGCATGGGGCAAACACCTGAGGATGTAAGCATGCTCTGTCTGCATCCAGAACTCAGGGCTAGACAAGGCAGCTGAAGCAGTGGTTCTAGAGTTCTTCTGGAGCAGGCTTGGGAAAACATCACAAGCCCAGAGAAAGCTACTGCTGAGGTTCCTTCTTCCTCCGCAGGAGCCAGAGAAACAACAGAATTTCTCTTGTGTTTAGATGCCCTGTAGTTTTTGACAGACCTGTTGCTTATAGCTAGTAATATAATGCATACAATAACACTTTATTTGCAGCTCACAACTATTTTACTATCCTCACAAGACAGCTGATAAAATCCAGACAGGGGAAGATAAGGTTACTATCTTCCTGTGGCCAGCTAGCAAATCCATGGCTACAGCAGAGATAGTAACCATGTCTGGTGATTCACAAACATTATCCTCTATCAGTGATCATGATGGCTTCCAAGATAACTGGGGTTATTAAAATTAGAGGTGTGTAATAGGTGTAAATTATAACTTATCTACATAATACGTCTGAAAAACTGTGTTTGGAAGACTTTATTCTCAGGTGAGGACCATTAGTGAAGTCCTACTTACTGCAGGGAGAGTCTATTGAAAGATATCACTTGAGGATGCAGTCCCTACTCATTAATTTTCCATTTTAATTTTATCTGTTGACTGAATTAATTTTTAATTGCTAACATAGTTTCCTTGGTTGTTTTTGAGATGATGAATTAGATGTGACTGATCCTTACTTGTTGCAAGGCCTAACGTTCCTGGGTTTGGCCTTTAATAAAATTATTCAATTATAATGTAATTTCTCATGGAGCCACCATCTATTATGTATTTCCTGTTTTTTTTTTTTTTTTTAAATCTTCTTTGACTTAGTATACAGGAAAGGGCCAGGCTACAAGTTACAAGTGGCATCTTTCAAATTAAAATTACATTTACCTCTTCAAGATAAGTCTGAATTCTGAGCTAAATCAGAACTTTTTAAAGGTAGCTCATGTATTGAGCCACATCATGCCCTTCTCCACCAGTGACCTATGAATGCATGAGCAGGATTCCTCTACTTCATCCAGTCACCATGCACTCTATTTTCCCTAGGGTTAAGGATAGAGTTTGCTGTCTTTCTCCTTGCCCTGTAAATTACTGGAGTCCGTTATCATGGTTAAATTCACACAATGTTAGCATATACATCTGTATTCCTCCTTTTGCTCCCCAGCATGATAAGTAGAGAGCTAGAGCATCATGACTAGAGACCTGCTCTAGCCAGGCAGGACCCAAGTAACCTGTTAAGTAAATGCTTGTGACATGCTGGAGAAATAGCAGCAAGGGTTAGGGTTCAACTTGGGTTTCTGGAGCTTCCTGCAATAATATTGTTTTGTCTCAGAAAGTGGATTGCAGCGGACTCCAAGTAGAGATTTTGCCACTGTTAATATGTAATGAACAAGGAATGCTAAACCTGGCTTGTGGAATGAAATGTAGCTGCCATTATACCAAAACAAATATCTGCAGTTCCAAGGGACCTTGTGCAAAACATGCTGAAAACCATGATGCCCTGGCTGCATCAGTGGTATTAACTAAAATACTTGAATAAAACTTGCCTACTTGTCTACATCCAGCACAGCTTCATCTCTTGAGTAAAATACAGGAGTACTTTTAAAGGCATAATCTACTTACAGTGAATGAACAAAACTTTCATCCAGCTCTTGTGTGTTGTAAATCCCAGAACTGCAAAAGCATTTTTCCATCATTTGGATTCTCAGGATATTGACCTTTACCTGTTTTTATTTTATAAACTCTGGAGAAAGGCAAAGTTGAAAGAAAATGTATTTCAGTTGTGTGGTAAGAGGGAGAATGGGCTGATTCATGCCAATTTGTATGAATTTTGTCACATAGTCTTCAATGGATAAATTATCTCATGAGTTTTAGTTTTTCAATTGTTTTTCATTCATGCTTGTAAATTGTTTTCAAAAAAATCTTAATTCTACTGAGCTATTTAAATAGATTTCTCTATCACCCACTACTTATGTATTCCAAAGAACCTAAGAGATGTTTCTGATTGATAGAAAAACATTATATCTGGGAATAATGACTGTAGTTTTATCTGTCTAGTTTGGGTGTGAAAGACATGCCCTTAGGAGTTGCTGTAGTTCCTATTTGATATTTGAACCAGTTGTATATTGACAAAAATCATAGCTATTTGCACTATTTTAAGGAGAAAGGCAGGTTTTATGCAAAACCACTAAAATATTAGCCTCTCCAGTACAGAAGACCAGCCATTTATTTTGAATGTATGATATTCTCTTGCAGAACTCTTCTATACCATCAGATATGATATAGTGTTCTCTTAAATATTTTCAGTTAATATCCCAGAAGGTAGTGCTGCAGGTTGTGTTTGTAATGCTTTACCAAGGGAAAAAAAGCATAGGGAGAAACTAGATACTTGTTCTTGATAATTTTCCTGCTTTAGACTACCAATTTTTGCTATATACACTTCTTATTACTCATGTAATAATAGTAGAATTAGAAAAAAAATCTTGTTTTCGTGTTCCTTTTGATCACATTCCTGTTTGCTCCCCATTTCCTTGACTAGCCATCCTACTTTATGCATGAAAAGGTGTTTAGCTGCTGACAGGAATCAGCAATATGTTGTGTTGCTACAGCAGCTCTGTGTGGCTCTGACCTGCTCTCTTTTTCTAAAGATAGCCCAGTGTTGATATCTAAATCTGTTGCCTGTAATTTTAAAATGTCATTCACAATATCTACATTCTGAATATTTCTATACTGCATATTTTCTGCTGTTGATTTAATTGCCAAAAAATGACCATTTGCCCTTTGTTTCTGTCATGCTGGCTTGATTAAACTTCTGTTAAAAGATGCATCTGGATTTGAGCAGAAAATCAGCCAATGAACTGGAACAAGCAATTGTGCTGAGTTAAGTTTTTTGACAACAAAACCTGGACTTTGCTGAAAGACGTCGTTCATCTACATTTAATCACTAACTTGGCATATACTGAAATGCCAACTCAGAAACTGTTGGTTTATGTTCTGTAAAAATTGCCCTATATTTCTGTGTATAATTGGAATCATCCTGCTAAGTTGTTACTGTTGGAGGCTCTCATGGAAGGTAAAACTTATCCAGTGTTGATCTGTAGCCCTAAAGCAGTCCCCAGTGTTGACAGAGGAAATTATCTTTCACAAAGGCAAAGGTGAAATGAGTTCCCTCAATCTAAATAAATTCATGTGTTGCTGCGCAGACCTCTTCCCTTTCCTGTTGCTAAATGTGAATAAATATTCCCTTCTAGGATGACTTTATCACCTGATAGTACTTCAAAATGAATGACTTTTGTACCCCAAGTCACCTAGCGTATAAGCCCAGGGGAGCAGATTTTACATATATCATAGTTTTAGTTTGTTGGAAGTACAAATAATTGTAATATTAGATAACACTGCCCTTCCAGATACAGAGGCAACAAGAACAACCACAGGAAAGGAAAATAAGAACAGCAGAAAATAAAAATTATTTGTAAACATTGAAAATGCTTGAGAATGTTGAAAAAACCATAACGCAACGCTGAATGATACTAAAATCATTCAGACTAAGAGTTTTTTCCTTTCATTACCCTAAAATATTAGTTACCATTTAATAACAAATGAGACGTAAAAATTTCTATATCTTATGTTTACAATGGTTCACATCTGTTTCTACTGTATTACGCACAAGTACCAAAATCCTTTCCCATAGGTTTTGAACCAACATTTTCATCATTATCCTTTGTTCCAGCCTGTCTCCTGATCATGCCATTTCTTGGGTGACAAGGACTGGGGAGGTCATTCCTTACTAACTGTCTTCAAGAACTGATTGTTTCTCTTCAGTAGCAGTCATTGGGTTTATATTTTGGAAACCAGACAGATCAGAGTATATACTTCAGTGTCATAGGCTAAGCAGCTTAGACCTATCTCACTTCTAGTGCTCAAGTTAGCCAGATATTCTCAGACTAGGCTGTGATTCACACAAAAGTCTTCAGGGGCAACTCCTTCATGCAGGTACTGTGTTTTTTGCTAACATTCAGTGGCTAGAGGACTCAGGAGGTGAAAAACCTTGTTTTTACAGCCCCGCTTTGTCTGATACAAAATAGAGTTGGATGCAGGTTTCTCAGAAATGAGCAAAATTCTGCAATCATCAGGGACTCTTGTGCTAAGAGGAGGCAACAACAATCTTTTCTGCTGGAGATGGTTAACCTTCCATTACTGATTGAATATGCATTGAATGAGATGTAAAAAAAAAAAAAAAAGTCTGCAAGGAAGACATTGAGTTTGTGGACCACAGAGTTGTGTTCAAGCCTCTGACTAAACGAATCTCCAATTATTTGCATGAAATAAACAACTCTGACAAAAACAACTGAAAGCATTTACTCTCACTGCCCCAAAAGCGCAGGTGTAAAGATGTTCTGCTGGCATGTGGAGGACCTATGGCTAGTCTTGAGGCTGACTTAAGCAAAGTGAAGGCTGAAAGGAGGCCTTCCATCTCCAAAAACAGTGTCTTAATCAATGTCTCTAATTTCCTTAATGAAAGCAGTTAACATGACTTCTCATGTCACAACTTATGGTCAAGAATCCTCACCAGATGCTTCTCTCTTCTTACGTTGCTATACCTGCTTACTTCTGAGGCCCACCTGAACTTCCATGGCTTCCATGACCCCAGTTCCTTAGGAGCCCAAATCTCCTCCAATATCATGCAGGGAGCTCGTATATCCTATGGAGGTCTGTTCTAGGGGAAGGGGGACATGGAATTCACATGGTGCAATGTTAATGTCTCTGAATTTAGACCTTCCCTGTTCAAGGAGGACGCCATGGTTTAAGCCCATCCAGCTGGCAACAAAGCATCATGCAGCCACTTGCTCAGTCCTACCTGCCCCACACCTTGGTGGGATGAAGAGGAGGAAATACAACCAAAAGGCTTGCAGCTCGAGACAAAGGACAGGGAGGTCTCACTCACCTATTATGGTCACAGGCAAAAGACAGACTTGACTTAGGGGAAGCAACATCAATTTTATCTAAACATCACCACTACCAAGGTTGGTGAGAAATACAACCAGATATTAAAACCAGCTTCCCCCGCCCCTCCCTTCTTCCTGAGCTCAGCTCTGCTCCTGATTTCTCTACCTCACCCCCCTGCACATCACAAGGGCACAGGGAATGGGGATTGCAGTCAATCTGCCACAAGTTGTTCCTGGCGCTCGTTTCTCCTCAGGGAGAGGGGCCCTTGCAGACCTTGCCTGCTCCAGTGTGGGTCCCTTCCACAGGGTGCAGTCCTCCCAGTGACAGACTGCTCTAGCCCAGGCTTCCCTTGGAGTCACAGCCTCCTGTGGGCATCCACCTGCTCTGGCATGGGGGTCCTCCAGGGCTGCAGGTGGGCACCTGCTCCATTGTTAACCTCCATGGGCTGCAGGGGGTCAGCCCACCATCTCACCAAGGGCTGCAGGGGAATCTCTGCTCTAGCACACCTCCTCCTCTCCTACCTCACTGAGCTGGGTGTCTGCATGGCTGTTTCTTTCACATCCCCCTCCTCTCCTCTGCTCCCAAACAAAGACTCCCAAACAAAAACTTGCCCAACAGGTTTTTCCCCTGTTATTCTCAGAGGTACTGATTGGCTCAGCCTTGGCCAGAGGTAGGTCTGAAATTGGAGCTGGGGGAGCTTCTAGAAGCCTCTTACAGGAGCCACCTCTGTAGCCCCTCCCCTATTACCAAAATCCTGCCAGACACAAATCCAACACAGAGGAATACCTTACTTAGAAAATATTTTGTCTTTATGACATAGTATGATGACAGACAGTAATGATTACTGACAAAATATATACAGGAAGAGAAAAAACAACTGTCCCAGCAAGAATCTATCTGAATACTACTTTATATAAGCAGACATGGGGAAGTACCTTCTGAATAATTTTGCACATGAAATGATCATTTCAAAATAATTTTGGATAAAACTTAGAAAAAATGTATTGCATAAAAGCAAAATTATTTACCTTTAATTTGCTGCTATTTCCAAAGAATCTAGGTTATCAACACTCACTATTATTTGCAGTCTTGAACTGGAGGTTCACTTATACAGAAGGAGAGTTTTAAAACATGGATGTGTAAGAAATTACTAGTTTTTTAAGAACAATCCTTAGCTAGTCTTTGCTTTCATTATGAGGCTCATTTTTTTATGCAGATGAAACATTAATGCTGCCAGGCTTTGAAAGACTGCAGTTACGGGCATATGTTTAAAGAAAGATGATTTTCTGAAATGTTATTGTAACAAAAAATTCTCAGTTGTCATCATAATAGAAATGCCTTGATTTACAAAGAATCAGCTGACAACAAATCTTTGGGAGTTTTTGGCACTACGTTTTTACTCCTGTGTTTGACAGATGAAGGTAAAATATATATATGTTTTACACATAAAATCAGCCCAAGCACTGTGTAACTCTATTCTGTAAACAATTTGGATGGAAATTTGGAAGAAGGATGGAAACTTGAAGAATATCTTCCCCACAAACACATCACAGTCACAGTCTGACTCTGAAGAAAGAAACAGATCCCTAGTGCAAAACCATAGTTAATATATCTCCAGGAGCACACAGTAGCAAAATGCAAAGCTTGGGAGAAGTATTTTGCTACTGCTTGTTATCTGACTCACCTAGAAATACTTTGGTACAAAACCAATTATAATATAAAACATATGTTTATATGCAGCTTTGTATTTAAGTTATCAGGCACCACTCAAAGCGATTCAGAAGAAAGTTCCTTTGGTGTCTGTTATCTGTGGTCTCATTTGCAAACAGCATGCTGTCGAGGGGATTGATGCACGGACTCTGGTCTGACGGATCAAAGACTTTTTATTGTCAGAAAGCTGCGGTTTTATACTTTTACTACATGTCCCCACAGCATGCCTCACGAATAAGTCATGAAGCTGTATTGCAAAGCTGTTTTGAGCATTTATTTGGTGAGATTACTTCAACTATATGCACATATGTATGTCATTACAGGAACACTAATACAGCATTATGCTTACCAAAGCCAAGAAAAATGCATACATGTTAAGCAAATATAAAAATTCAAGAGCAACTATCGGATTCAATTTGTATTTGAATAAAGATTTTTGATCTTTCATGTTTCTGAGCCACTAGTATTCTTTCCACCTGGATTACTGAGTGGAGTGTTCTGTCCCTGTTCCTCATGTGATATCATAATTTACTGTTAGATGACCCCATTTTTCCATTGTAGATGCAATCCTTGGCATTGTAGGTGAACTCATGGCAGGCAAAATCCCTGCCATGCTTTATGATCCTGTGACTTCATATATAGGACACAAAAACTGGAGTCTCATGAAGTCAAGGGAGAAATTCTGGTTGATTTCAGAGGGATCCAAACAGCAAATGACTTCAGTGTTTGCTCTAGCAGAGCATACATTGTCAGAACAGCTACAGTGATGGCTGGGATATGCTGAGTTGTACTGATGTTTAAGCACCTGTTCTGTGTTCACATATATTTCAGTACCTCTTCTGAATTCCTTGTTTGAACTGTATCCTGCCTACTTTGAGGATGTGTCTGCAAACGTATTTCTAGTTTATCATGTGATAAGGGATTGTAGAACTACAGCAGGCTGAAACATGACAACTGCATAGCAGCAAAGAAATTGCTATATCTCATGCATTAAAAAGGATATTTACAATTTTTTTTTTTTACTTGTTAGAATGCACATTTCAACTAAAAAACAAACCCACTAAAAATGAAAGTTATGGAAGATCCGGATAATACTTTTCACTGATTAGGAAATTTAGAGGAAAAAGTCATTTCAGGTGACCAAGCTTTTTGAGAAATTGGAGTAAATTTAACAAACAGTTCTGGCCACAGAGAAGGAATTTTTTAAAAAAGTCTTGGGACTTTCTTTTTCAAATTTATTGGAAAAAAATTCACATTGGAAATGTCATTTGTTATTTTGAAAGGAAACTATATTAAAGACAAAATAGAAAAATACACAACGAAGAGTAAAACAAGGTGTTCGGAATTAAAGAAATTGTTTCCTTTTAAGTTAAACAAGGTATTTTGGGTCAACCTGAGACTTTCTTTTCTTCGTATTTTTCATATTTCTGAGAGAAAGATGTCACACTATTTGTTTTATTTTGTTGGAGCATATGACCATATCTTACACTGTTCCATGGTTTTCAATTGTTCATCCCTATGTTTCTTTAAAAAGATTTTTCCCCTGCTTTTATGATTCAGCAACTGCATTGAGATCTGCTTATTTCTAATTGTGATGCAACACCTCTGGACAGTACAAAAGCAATCAGCAAAACAGGCATGTGGATGCCATGGAAACCAAATTTTTCTGAACCATAAAAAACACAGAGTTCTTCACAAGACTTGGAATTCTTCACAAGACTTGGAGTTCTTCACAATATCCTCATCGCTATTTAATACCGAATCTCACACTTAAAATGTTGCCAGATATTTTTCATAGGCTACATAGAGGATATCTTCCACCACTGTAAAGTAATTGCTCTGGGACAGATATGTGCAGATCGCTGTGACGTGCAGCAAGCCAGATGAACAATTCAGATCCTGAAAGAGAAAACTTAAACAGAAAAGATTTCCACTAGGGTGCTAGACAAATGTGTCTGTTATTGTAAAAACTACCTTTATATCTCAGAGGTAGGTCTATTCCTGAAACACAGAAGCTGAAGCAGGATTTTTTATTGTATTTCCTCATGTTATAAATGGTGGTTTAAATGTTAATTGCTGGCTTTCTACCTCCTCTAAAAAATCCTTGACTTGGTTTGATTGCATAGAGAGATGATGGAAAGTAAACATGGCAAAGGCTCAGTAGACAATTTCAGGCCTTCTTGAAGACACAAAACATAAAAAATAATAGCAGGGTCTACAACTATTCTCTGTAACAGATATGTTCTGAGTTCATATTTTATCCATTTTTGCTGCTGCAAAGTTCCTCAGAGCTCTGTCATAGTGTTAAAAGCACTGAATAATTTCCCAATAATATTGCTAAATTGGTAAAGTGAGTACAGTATAGCAGGAGTGCCACAAGGTCAATCAAAAGGCTAAACATTTTAATCTTTTCTGACTGGTTGCTGTATTTGCTATCTCAGATCTAAGAAGCATTAGAATTGGAAAGGAAAGCTCCACTTAGTTTCACTGGTGGGAATACAGTGACTTCCAGATCAAATATGTCAGCAGATTGCTCACATTTTCATGCACATTTGAAAGAGCCTGTGGTTTCTGAAGGATCAACACTATGCTGTAGACCATCAGTGGTATCATACACGGTCAGTTCATTTGTTCCAGAGCTCCTTTAACTTGTCACAACAAAAGCAATATTTGTCAACAGCTTCTATAGCTTTATTTTTATATTAAAATAGTCTCAGATGTACACAAATGTTGTACATAATGGAGATCACAGTCTGTGCTTTTCTGCAGCATATTGTACTGAAAAGAGATAGCTCCTTGGTATTGACTATATAGTACTGGTGTTTTCCTAAGAAAGTTCACCCCTTAGACTACGCATATAGTACTCGTCTGTAAACATATATCCCTATTGCAAAACACACAATGAACAAAATATGACTAGAATGTATGTTAGCTGATTGTTAATCAATTAACTGAATGCAGGGATGCCTACAGAGACCAAGAAAGTGAACAGAGGAAGGTCTCTCGTGCAGACCTAGCTTCAGGCTTATCCATGAGAGAAAATATCCATAGAGAGGCAAAAAAACGAGTAATACCTTTAACTTGGAATTAAATTTGCAACATTATTTTTTCCCTTATATTTTAAGCAAATACACTTCTCATTATAGTTATTTCGGTATTTATTTCTATTGCTAGCATATTCTGTTTTTTTGTCTATAATCTAGATACCTAAACAGGATATTCTATCCTGTTGTATTTTGCTGCTTAATTATATTTAAGTAACATTTCCTTTCCTGACTTTCCCTCACTCCTAAATTGCTTCCTTCCAAGTTAGAGGTACATTTAATTTAACAGCTTCTATTCCCTGAATTTCCCTAGTATTTGCCCTGTCCAACAAGGCTGCGCTGTTCTCTTCTTTCTCCACAGTGTTACATGAAGATCATACGTTAGTCTTAGTGCTTTGGCATCAGTTAAAAGAGTGTGGCAGAGAAACAGGAGAAATGGGAGAGGCCAGCTTTCTGTGACGCTCTATTACAGAGCAATTCAAACTTTTCAAGACAGAAATAATAGAGAGTAATTAACTGGAGGCTATCTGCAAATGCAGTCTGAGCTTTGTCCTCAAAGGAAAATTAGTATCATTTTTAGAGTAGACTGATCTGGAGGGCTCTTCAGCCAAATCCTGACCTACACTGTTGAAAGATCTATAGGAGAGTCACAGTTAGACAGAACCGGGGTGCTGCTGGTCTGCCTTGTTCCAGTGGAGCATCTTCCTTTCAGATGGTCTTCACATGTGGTGAACCTGATAGTCCTAATAGAGAAGAGGAAACAGAATCCACTGTGAGCAGGAGCAAGAGCATGTTGGGGCTGTGCACCTGCTCCTGTGCTCTTCTCCTCCAACAACGATATTTGAACTTTTTCTCCCCCACTCTAAGGGAAAAGATTTTTCAAAACGTGAAATTACCTGCTGAAACACAAAGGAGCTGCACTGGAAAGCAGCTTTTCCCAAGCATTTTTTCATAGTATGCATGAACACCTACTATTAGAAGAAATCTGTGGTCTGCTCCACCTGGAATGGGGCAGGCCAACTCAGCACAGTGTGGTCTGCTGTGCTGGTACAGAGATGCCAGCGCTGGGGAGTTGCCAGTGCTATGGCCAGGTCTTGACGCTATCTGGTTGCTCTCCGCTGGGAACTTTCTCGGCTGGAACTACTCGTGCTGCATACCCTGCATCAAAATCAGAGGTGGTGGTGAGAGCCCAAATATCTGTAAAAATGTGACTCACCATTCACATGCACATCAATCCCTTTGAGCCATGACCCTTCTTGAAATGGTGGTGGCAGGGAAAAGCCACAGTGTGACAGAGCACGTCATGCTGAAGGCAGCTGCAGAGAGGGGAAGAAGCACTGTGGTCTAGGAGTTTGCTTTTAGAAGAAAGAACTTTGGACAAGACACTTTTGACAAGCCTGGTAAAACTGTATTGACTCAGTTCCTGATCTTTTATTCTCCTCACTGCTTTATGCAGACATAAGTATTAGAAACATGAAAGCAGCAGTTAAGCAGGAGCAGGGCTCCCAAGACTGTTCCTCTTAAATTAGAGAGTTTGTTTGTCATTACTTATGTTTCGATGACATTGACATCCTAGGATGGTGAACGGAAATACTCTTGAAGCTTACCAGGTCTGAGAATTTTGTGGAGTCTCAGCCCCTGTATTTAATGCGCAATAGCAACTTGCAAGGGATTGATAGCCAGGTGAGGTTCCTCCTAATGTAAATGCCTAGAGTTTTCCACAGATAAAATGAAGTGCAGTCACAGCAGCAGAAACAAGACTGTAGAGCTGTCACTCGTGACAAGGCTTGATTTAAGTGCAACACTATGAGAGTAAGCACACTTCTGGCCTCACACTTTCTAGAGACGCTACTAATAAGAGCTTCTCTAATTATAGAGAATTATAATAAGAGGGGGATTTTAAAAAAATTAGTATTTTTTACTTTCTTGCCACATCGTCACTTTGCTTGGGGTGGGATCTCTATTTAACAGTAAATATGAAATGATACATCAGTGATCATAATACATGATTGAGAGGTACAAATTTATGCTGAATTTATTTTCTACTGAAACACAGAAGCAGGTCTGAGGCTGTTCCTGCTTTTCAATTCTCCAGTGGACAGGCTGCAGAAGCAAGAACTTTGCTTCCACGGGGATCAAGGGCATAACTCAGTGCCAGCATTTTCTCTCCTTTCACCCTCCTTACACCATGCAAGAGTGCTGATCTGTCACAGTAAATAATCAGACTGATTCAGCTCCTGACAACATGATAGTTACTTTGGAGAAATGACTAACTGAAACGATTTGTGGAAATATCTTACTCAGCAGCAGCAGTTCAGGGGCATTGAGGAGAGGGTACTACGACTGATATAAGAAGAACACGATCTCAGGTGGGGGTCACAGAGAAGGGATAATTTTCTTCTGGTTCTTGCATGCTTCTTTTGCACCGACATTTTGGAAGATAATAATTATTCTACTGTCATTAACTAATACTTATCCACAGCTGGGTTGAGATGGCCTAAAGACATCAATATTAGAAAGCAGTGGAGGAGAAAAATGATGCCATTCTCTAGAGTGACATTAGCTCACAGGAAAACAAAGTTACTTAATTTAACCTATATGTGTTCTGAAGCATGTAGAGTGTTTGCAGCTTTTCTGAGCTCAAAATACGAGCTCAAAATTTATTCATTACACTTAAAAAATCCACAAAATAAAGCAAAAAAAGAATTTCCCAGATTGATGACTGAGTCAGATTTTTACCATACACCTTAACTTTTCTGAAGTAGAAACCCAGATGTGTTTGGATCCTTGAGATACAGTTCCTGACCTGCTTTGCCTTGCTGCATGCTGAGGCACTTTGAGCTGTTCTGTAGCATGAGACAGGATACTCCAATTGCCACAGTAGCAAGAGATACCTTGTGAAAACTCTAATTCTGTCTAGAGTGTACCATTTCACAATTTTATATCCTACCTTGTATGATAAGTCATAAATGATGGACCTGGGAATGAACAATGAGAAGATTCCCCCTGTGAAGTTGATAATAAGCAGCAGTTTAAATTCCGGTTCATACCCATAGCCCTTGCTTTTCTTCACCACGTCCCCCCAGCAATACTGGAAAGTGTTTACAGACCACTTAGTTTTACCATCTGGAGACAGAACATGTTGTGCAACATCCAGATTTCACAATATTTTTTATTATTACCCTGTCTCTGCAAAATTGTTATTATGACTTTGCAATGGCAAATAAAAGGCGTACTCCTAGCAGGGTAGGAAAGAGTTCTGCTTATTTCATTTGTAGAAATGGAACTGAAACATGCTAGGGTCAAAGATGGGTTAGATGAGGCATGCAGCATCAAAAGGGGACTACCAAATACCTCTCTGAATAACTGTCAGATCCAGCACAAGAGAGACAGGAAATCAACTTACTTTGGACTAAAATGCTATTTCTAAGGCATCATCCTAATGTTCTCCATCAGGTAGACAGGACAGACTCTTGAAAAATTATAAAGACTGAAGAAAGTTTTCAGTGGGAAAAAATGCCAAATATATAATTTTTCAGACACTTATCCACCAGCTCCAGACTGTACAAAACTTTCCCTTATTTTCTCATGTTTTCTGCTTTGTAAATCTTTCAAACTGAGAACTGCAACCTAGCTGTGAAGCGATAAGTCATAAGATGTAATTATCTTTCAATAAACACATCAATCGTAAGAAGCATAAAGGTGTTTGAACAGGTATGCAAGTATCATTATAATCTTGGTTTTCCTTGTTAGAGCTGAGGGGCTGCAGAAACTGTGGACTATGAAGCAGGCAGCTGCTTTCAGCACCATCAGTCAGTATGTGATGTGTTCCTGGGCATTTACATTTAAGAAAACACTTAGCTGATGTGTCAGAGCATTTGAAAGGACAAATGCACCCTTAGATCCAAAATTTCAAAATCTGGGGGAAGTTTGAATCAGGATTTAGATCCCTGTTTGACAGCTGGTGTTCACTGAAATGCAGAGCAAAAAACCAAAGCGCTTTCCCCACCTTTAGAGAGAGCAGAGGGAACAGGGTTAGAAGGCATTGGTTCCTTCGATGCAAGAAGCTCTGAGATCCAAGCTATGTAGCCACCAAAGCACTGTAAATGTTATCTGTCAAAAACTTGGCAAAATCTGTCAGGTTTTGGTTTTCATGTCAGACTTGACATGTAGACCATATCTGAAAAGATCCTCAACCCTTGGCCAATTTTTCAATGGAAACTGATTAGCGAGAGAGTGATTTGTGATCGTGCTTTGAAATTGCCATGAATTTGCATTCACTTTTTGATATGAAAGCAGGTGAAGCCTAGTGTTTTTACCTGGATTTTATTCAGAGGTTCTGTGAGTTTTGAGCCTGAAAGAAATGCAAAACAGCAATTGCATGAGCATTTGTGAGCACATTTGGAAATATGATATGTCACAGTAATATGTAACATGTTATATTTGTGGCAATTTTCTGGTACTGTAAATTTATAGTTTCCTTAAAACAAAGAATTTGTTAATATTCAAAGAGCTTCGAAATAATTATAATTTGTGGTAAGCCAAGCCATCTATCTAGTTTTCCCTTGCTTCAGCAGACATCTGGGATCTGTCCTTTTCCACCTGGAAAGGACAAAAGCATGCTAAAATGGCATTAAAAATACCACATGATACTGACAGAAATATGTCCAAAAATGTGTTTATTCCATCAATTCAAATAAAATGTGCTGATTACCTTTAAATAAGAAAACTACAACAGACTGTCATTTATACGTTTCTTTAATGATGCATTTTGTACATTAAGAACTTACAACCCGTTTAGCATAAAATAGGAGACTCAAACCTTCACTGGTTTCTTAGCTGTACTGTGTGCTCACGATTCAGCAAGCACTGTCCATATCTATGTTCTGGAGTGGACACTTATGGCAAAGGAAACATCAGGAAATGGATGCAGAAGGTAATTACTGATGCCAACCATCTACGATCTGTTTCTTAAAAGTGTAAACACTTGTGCAGGTCCAGCCTGCATATAAGTTTTGTATACTTATAGCTGTACAAAGACAGGAATTTCCCATTTAAGGTTGCATACAGGTCTTGCTATTGCCCCAAACAACTCTCTGCAGGATCTAAACCAGCCCTCTTCAAGAGTAAAATCTGTCCTTTTCTACTTCTGCGGGTGTTTTTGGTGTCCAGGTCACTTTCATTCTTTTTAGAAGACAGAGAAAGCTGCAAGCTGCACACTGAAAGAAGTGTCTTGATATGAAACAAAAGCTAAAAAACTTGAAACTGGAATGCTTGAAAAGAATAAAAAAGGAGAAGATTGTAAATATTTCTCTCGTACAGAATTACAGGTAAAGCCTCAAGCAAAACCTACAAAAGCAGCTGGAAATATTCTCAGAAATGTATGAGGGATTTTGACTAGGTTTATAATGCCTGAAGCACTTGACATGAACTTTGACCTTGTGTTTTTTAACAGCGACAACCCGAAGGACCTTAATAACAGCCTGGAACAAGCTGCAGTGCGAATCTGGAAAGATGCTTATTTTAATCCTCTCCACCCAGCTCCCTCCAGGCAATAGCACCACTCAGTATCTCTGCAAAGCGATGCCCTGCGGCTCCACATTGACATCGACCTCCTGCCCAGCTCTGCAGGCCAGGGCTTGAGGAACATGGTCGGGAAGCAGCCTTGGCTGCAGCCGGGTTCCCCACAGCTGGAGCAGGGTCAGCACAGGAACCTCATGTAGGCACTCCAGGGCCCTGGTCTCAGTTTTGTCATTGAGCTGACTCAATAGCAAGTAAGTATCTATTGAGAGCGTGGTGTCTGAGACAGAGACTGTCTCCTACTGTACATGCATTTGCATGGCATTGCCCAGCACGATAGGATTCTAGTTCACTTGGCTTTCTAGGTAGTAGTAGGTAATAGCATCGTAGTGAGATAGAGTGAAACAGTATACACAGTATAGGCAAACCTTTTGTACAGGTTATATACCTAACGCTATTTATCTACCCTTTGAAAGACACTTAATAGCTAAACTGAAATGAAAATTTGTAATCTTATTGTTGATGTTTTCCTCATTTTTCTGAAACACCTTAAGCAAATTATTTTGTAACTGTACTGTATGAAGCTTAGGGTTTTTTGTCTGTCCATTCATTTGCTAAAGTTAGTTGCTCATGATGAGTTACATTCAGTGACTGATGTGATTAAATTAACTTTTACTCTGTGACAGTTCTGATCAGCAAGTTGAACTAGTACCTGTGTTTATTGCAAAGATTTCCTTTGATGCTAGGTACTTACTCTGCCATGCTATTACAGTGGCATTAGTAATGAAGACGATCCTGTCAGAAATCAACCTGTGAAAAGTAGCATCATGCAGCAACAAAAACCTAAGTCACCTTTCTTGATTCCAGCTAAAAACAATGATTTTTCCAATGTAGCTAGCATCAGAAAATGATCTGCCTTCACTGAAGTTAATTTCTCTCTGATATGACACATCACTTGCATGATTAGCTTTTAAGTAAAAGTACCAGCAGACATGGTCACTGTTTTGGGTTTTTTTTGGTTGTATCTAAATTAGACACTCCTGATTTTTACTTTATAAATAGCTTGGTTGCATTCCTGTCTGTTGCTGTGGGAGAAACCAGAAAGTTCACTACCTGATCAACAAAAATAGAAACAGCACGGCTGTTCAAATGTCTTAATGACTATTGGTGGAACAGCCATCATTCCAATAAAGGCACCGAAGTAAATCTCAAAAGAACTTGAATAAGTTGAAAAAGATTCGGTTCATGTATCCTGAGCATTCTATTAGAAAAGGGCAATGTGGCTGATGGTAGAGCTGTATGAAAAAGGAATGTGCTACTGAGAAGAAAATATATCTGTCGATATCTGCAAGAAATCTGTAAGAAAAATGATTATTTTTAATTGCAGGAAAACAAAAAGAAAAAATAAACAGAAAACTAGCCCTCCAGGAAAAAAAAAGGTTTTCTAACCCCAGGAGGATTAATAATTGACATGTAGCAGCTTCTGTGGTTGAACAGCGGCTACACAGATGGATGGATATGATTATTCCCTCTCATATAGTTACTAATGGAAAGTTCCCAGTACAAACATTAACATAGTATGAATTGCTTTATGCTCTTGAGATTTTTAGTTCCATGAATATTTTTGGCAGCTTGGCTAAGGGGATAAATTCTCTGGCCTTTATTTTATTTCATACTTTTAAAGCACATTTTTCACATTTTCCTCAGAGCAGGATACTGAAATCACAAAACCAAACTGTTGCCTCTCCTCTGAGAACATTATTCACACTACTTCACTGCCTCACTGAAGAAACACATTGTATGAAGATTTCCTGACTCCACTTTTCCACGCAGTGTGAGAGCAGGATTTCATATAATTACCTCGATCTGATGTAGGGGCCTCAGCACTTGTACTAAATACATGCCTATATTTTTATAATGTTGACAACTTGTACTTGCTCTTGTACACTAGATTTTTCTGTGTTGGTCCATGCACAGGCAAATAATATTCTCCGGTCATTTCCTAGCATATACTTTTACATTTCAATTGAAAAATCTGTTCTAAAAGTACAGAGCAAATTGCTTGCAACTCTCAGTTTGCTTTGGTGGAAACCCATACTTCCAGGGGGAATTCTCGAGTTTTAGCGAAATTCTGGACTCCTCCTTCCTCATATATGTATATTGCTGACCAGAAATACCCCAGAAATATTCTCCATTTCATTAATCAAAATTAATTGACAGTATTTGATTATTAGTAAAATTAATATGGATCCTACCAAATGTGATACTTTGTTACGTCTCATCCAGAAAAAAAAAAAAACTTATGGAGAATGTTTCAAAACAGTAGCTCAAATAGCCTGATAGAAAAATGAACAATCTAGCCCTCTGGCAATAGAGGCCTTATAAAACTATGGGCAACAGCCTGTACTTTGACTCCAAATCTCAGGTGTATAAACACAAACCACAAGCCTTTGATCTCTAATTTTATTGTTTTCCTCCTACTGGCAACAGTGTTGATAAGAATCCCTCTCAGTTTTCTCAGCCTTCTTGACACAGCATTGCCTCTTTCAATAAGCAAGTTTTCTGAGACTTCCTAAGTGGTGAATTGTATGGTTATAAAAACAAAGCATGGTATGCAAGTGCAAGTTCTACTGTCTTCCATAAGAACACAAGATTACCTCTTTTCCTTGTGGATATCCATCTAGTCATCACAGAAACATAGAATCACAGCATGATTTGTGTTGGAAGGGACCTTAAAGATCATCTAGTTCCAACCCCCCTGCCAGGGACAGGGACACCTTCCACTAGACCAGGTTGCTCCAAACCCCATCCAACCTGGCCTTGAACACTGCCAGGGAGGGGGGAGCCACAGCTTCTCTGGGCAACCTGTTCCAGTGTCCCACCACCCTCACAGTAAAGAATTTATTCCCAATATCTAATCTAAATCTCCCCTCTTTCAGTTTGAAACCATTACCCTGCATCCTATCACCACGCTCGTTGATCAAGAGTCCCTCCCCACCTTTCCTGTAGGCCCCCTTTAAGTACTGGAAGGCCACTAGAAGGTCTCCCCAGAGCCTTCTCTTCTCCAGGCTGAACAACTCCAACTCTCTCAGCCTGTCCTCATAGGGCAGGTGCTCCAGCCCCCTCATCATCTTCATGGTCCTCCTCTGGACCTGCTCGAGAAGGTCCGTGTTTTTCGTATGCTAGAGCACGACAGCTGGACATGATACTACAGGTGGGGTCTCACCAGAGCAGAGTAGAAGGGCAGAATCGCTTCCCTCGACTGTTGGCCACAATTCTTTTGATGCAGCCCAGGGTACAGATTGTTTTTCTGGGCTGTGAGTGCACATTGCTGGCTCATATTCACTTTTTCATCCACCAACACCCCCAAGTCCTTCTTGGCAGGGCACAGCCACACCACATAGCTTGGTGTCATTGGCAAACTTACTGAAGGTGCACTCAATCCCACTGTCCATGTTGCCGACAAAGATGTTAAACAGCACCAGTCCCAATACCAACCCTTGAGGAATACCACTCGTCATTGGTCTCCACTCAAACATGAAGCCGTTGTTCACAACTCTGAGGGTGACCATCCAGACAATTCCTTATCTACTGAGTGGTCCATCTGGGAAATCCATGTCTCTCCAATTTAGAAACAAGGATGTCACGTGGGACAGTATCAAATGCTTTGCACAGGTCCAGGTAGATGACATCAGTTGCTCTTTCCTTATCCACAAACACTCTAACCCCATCATAGAAGGCCACCAAATTTGTCAGGCACGATTTGCCCTTAGCAAAGCCATGTTGGCTGTCACCAGTCACCTCCTTATTTTCCATGTGCCCTAGCATAGCTTCCAGGAGTACCTGCTCCATCATCTTGCCGGGCACAAGGGTGAGACTGACTGGCCTGTAGTTCCCCAGGTCTTCCTTTTATCCCTTTTTAAAAATAGGGGTTATGTTTCCCCTTTTCCAGTCAGCGGGAACTTTGCTGGACTGCCACAAGTTCTCAAATATGATGGATAGTGGCTTAGCCACTTTGTCCACCAGTTCCCTCAGGACTCATGGAGGCATCTCATCAGGTCCCATGGACTTGTGCACCTTCAGGTTCCTTAGACGGTCTCAAACCTGATCTTCTCCTACAGTGGGTGGTTCTTCATTCTCCCAGTCCCTGCGTTTGCCTTCTGCAACTCGGGTGGTGTGGCTGGAGCACTTGCCAGTGAAGACGGAGGCAAAAAAGTCACGGAGTACCTCAGCCTTCTCCATATCCCTGGTAACCAAGTCTCTCATTTCCTTCCAGAGAGTGCCCACATTTTGCTTATTCTTCCTTTTATCACCTTGTTGCCCTTGACATCCCTGGACAGATTTAATTCTATCAGGGCTTTGCCTTTCCTAACCTGATCCCTATCTGCTTGGACAATTTCTCTTTTTTCCTCCCAGGCTACCTGTCACTGCTTCCACCCTCTGTGGGCTTCCTTCTTGTGTTTGAGTTTGTCCAGGAGCTCCCTGTACATCCATGCAGGCCTCCTGGTGTTTTGCCTGACTTCCTCTTTGTCAGGATGCATTGCTCCTGAGCTTGGAGGAGGTGATCTGTGCATATTAACCAGCTTTCTTGGGCCCCTCTTCCCTCCAGGGATGTATCCCATGGTACTCTACCAAGCAGGTCCCTGAAAAGGCTGAAGTCTGCTCTCTTGAATTCCAGAGTAGTGAGCTTGCTGTGCACCCTCCTCACTGCACTAAGGATCTTGAACTCCACCATCTCATGGTCACTGCAGCCAAGGCTGCCCCTGAGCTTCACATTCCCCACCAGCTCCTCCTTGTTGGTGAGAACAAGGTGCAGCATGGCACCTCTCATCGTTGGCTCCTCTATCACCTGGAGAAGGAAGTTATCATCAATGCAGTCTAGGAAC
Source organism: Leptosomus discolor (assembly GCF_034619465.1). Lineage (NCBI taxonomy): Eukaryota > Metazoa > Chordata > Aves > Leptosomiformes > Leptosomidae > Leptosomus > Leptosomus discolor. Next base: position 44,446,246 of record NC_141394.1, on the reverse strand, counting down.
CTCCTGGAATGCTTGTGCCCTGCTGTGTTGAACCTCCAACAGACATCAGGTTGGTCAAAATCGCCCCTGAGGACCAGGGCTTGTGATCGTGAGGCTGCTCCTATCTGTCTACAGAAGGCCTCATCTGCTCGGTTGTCCTGGTCAGGTGGCCTGCAGCAGGCCCCCACTACAATGTCACCTGTCCCTGCCCTCCCTTTGGTCCTGGCCCATAAGCTCTCAGTCAGCTCCTCATCCATCCCCAGGCAGAGCTCCATGCACTCCAGCTAGGCATTGACATAGAGCGTGACACTCCCTCCTCATTTCCCCTTGCATGTCCTTCCTGAAGAGCCTGTATCCTTCCATTCCAACACTCCAGTCATAGGAGCCATCCCACCATGTCTCCATGATGGCAATAAAATCATATCAAATAGTCATAATATCAAATAGTCAAATATCTTGTCTTTGGTGGTAACCACTATGAGAAGAGCAGGAAGGAGAGACACAGCTCTTTCTCTTGGGGTAAATACACCTTCTTAGTCTCTAGCAACTCATATTATAATAACATCATGTGCTAGAGCTGTCACCTGGACAAATACCCATTTTCATTTGTTGCTTTAGACAAAAGACGTTAGTTCCTTCAATCTGTGAAGCACAATTTCTTACTCACTGGATCACCCTTGTCTCTCTCTTCTGGATTATTTCTAGTTGGTTCCATAGGAGACACATTAATATGGTTTCTGGGCTATAAGTAGTTGATGTGCAAATATATATAGGATTTATTAAAATCACATGTGCAATATTTTCTTCTGTTAAGCTAAATGCATTTTCTTCTCTTTACATAGCTTAGGGTAATGCACCACTGGGTTCACAAAGTGTGAGTATTCTGAAGATAGAAATCTTTAAGCTTATTGTCTGAACATGAAAGAGGCCCAGATTAAGCTGTGAATAATTTATATGTTTACAGATATCAGAATATAGAGCAGAGCATGATTTTTCTTCCCTCCCTCCATCTAAGAAAGCATGCAAATCATTCAGTAAGGGGCTATTACTCTGGTATTGATTCAACAGTTTTTTTCCCCCCACTTTCACTCGTCAGCCCAGTGTTCCCAAAGCATGCACTGGTGGGGAAAGTTCATACCCTGGAAGTTCAGCATTTCATGTTCGGCCAAAGCAAAGTCAGGCTATTAAAATAAAATGTCAAGATAATTTGCTTTTTAGTGATCTAACATAATTGGACGCAGGGCTTCAGACAGGAGCCAGCTTCAAAGCTCATAAGAAAAGTAATCTCAACACAAAGGCACTCTTGTTATATTTTGACTTTCAGATACTTTTCATGAATGTAATAGTGATGATTTGAAAGTTTGTAGAGATTTGTTATAATTACTGACTAAAAAAAGCAAGGAAGTCATAGGGAATCTATGACCATAGGAAAGTCAGGTGGGCCTCCGGTAATTGGTGACTATATTGCAAACCCAGGAAAATATGGGAAAACAAATATGCAGTTTTGTGCATTTCACTGCTTTCACGTTTTCTTGCTGTTGTTGCAGTAAACCAGTAAGTTATCTGCACGGTGCAGATGAGGTGAATCTGTACGTGACAGAGAGACTTCTTGCGGTTGGTAGTCAAGTAATCCATCTTAATAAATTCAGCTTTTTAATTTTGTTTGTTTGAATTTCAACCAGGCCCTTAACTCATGGCAGATTCATATACCTTTTTTTTTTTTTTTTTTTTTTTTTTTCCCCAGTCCTGGGTTTGGTTTGGTTTTGCTTTTCATTCTTTCTGCTGAAGAAGAAAAAGTGGGACAAAAATAAAAAAGACGTCTGTGAAATAAGGCATTTTCAATTTTCACCTTGTCTCCACATTTTTTTGTTCTTTTAATAAGCTATTTTTCTGATTTTAAATAAATATATATCAACCTGCGACAGCAATAGTAAAGGCTGATTTCTTTAAGTGGTTCCAATAAAAATGCTTTATTCTTCTCTTCATTGCTGCTTAGTGCTGGCTTGGACTCCCCTATAACCTTCCACTCTTCTGGCAATACATATAGAGAAGGTGGCATTTTCTTCCAGTAGTGACTGAATGGGAAACCTGTCAGCTCCTACTTTTTTGTAATTTTTTAGGAGAAAAACAAAGGTACTAGTAAAACCTCTTTTGTGCAGCCCTAAGTGAATATTTGTTTTGCTGTAGGTACATTTTCAGGAGGAAAATTTTATTTCTCTGATTTTCCTCTCAAGTTGGGCATTGTTTGTGATCTAATAACATATCTAGCTATCCACTGTATTACCTTTCCCGTGTTTAAAATTCTTGCAGAGTTATAATCCCTTTTCATTTCCTGCTTTTTAATGAATGGATTTTATATAACTGTTCATTAGTGTAATTGTTGTTGATTTTTATTTTTCACTTCATTATTTCCCCAACGAAACTTATGCCATTGTTACTCTCTTAGCAAAATAGAGCAAATTAATCTCAGCATCTGGGAAAACTCTTTGTAGGTGAGCATAAATAAGGTGTAAGACTCTTCTTACTTTAGAGTTCTTGCTTATGCTCACCTACAGAGCTCAGGATGCCTGAGGATACCTTTAGGAGATATTTAGCTGACATCTAGAGACATCAAGCTCTTTAATCTTTAAAGAGACCTCTCTGACAAGATAGTCAGTTCATGCTAGTAGTATTCTCTGAGTCTTAATTCAATAGAAACAGACTGAGCGCAGGGGAGCTTTGCCGTACTGCTAACAAGTTTCGGTAACTACCAGCCTAAATGAGAGCTGAAATAACAGTCCCAAAGTGAATGACTCCACTGGTAATAACCTCAGTTATTCATTCCTTCCTAGTTGATAGCCTTAGAAATAGCTCCTCTTAGCTTGAGCATCAAGCAAGTGCCATAAAGCACCCCTCCATCTCCCTAAAGGCTTGTTCCAATTTTCCCACTTGTTTTTGATTTACATATCAGTCACAGAGATGCTCGTGCTGATTTCCTGAACAACTTCTATGCAACTTCAGAAGAGAAAAAAAGGATGGTAGGGCTGGAATAAAAGTAGACACTTCAAAGCCTGAATCTGAATAGCTAGGAGACCAATAAGATGAGGATATATAATAATCACTTTATGTTAAGAGATGCTTAGCTTCTGGGACGTATTTATTGTGCAGTCTGAAGTTCTAGCATGACCCTCTCATGGAGATGTTAAATGAGCAGCAGAAGCTCTATTAGAAGTCATGGCTGTTTAGTCTTTGGTGATAAAGACCAGTCACAAATACCATGAATTTTACATTGTTGCTCTTTCTTATCTGTAGTAGGGGATTTAAGAGTTCATCAATTGAATCAATTTATGCATTTCTAGCAAGGCTATTACAATAGAAAGCAGCAATAAAGTTCTGTTTGCTGCTTTATTTCTATATTTTCTGTATTTTCCTCTCTATTAATTTCAGTTTCCACTGACTTATTCTTTTGTTATTTATTCTATGTTGGTGTCATTTACACACACCATGCTGTGTGTAGTTATCTTTATTTGGGTATCACACTGCATCTGATCCCATGATAAACTATCTTTTCGATTAGTAACCTCTTTCGCTGCCTGAAAAAGCTAAAATTATTTGAAGAGAAGCTACCATTTTCTAGAATGAGACAGGACAGGTATTCAAAAATTGAATATATTCCTATCTAAAACATACATGGGCACTTTGTTAATCAGAACTTTCATCAAAATAAGATGCTTAATTTCAAAGAACTTCCATCTATTACAAGGGTATGGTTAGCCCTGTTCTTGCTGATCATTGAGTTGAACATTACATTTTAACTTTGAAGGCTGGTATTGAATAGACACTAGTATGTCAAAGGCAAGATATAGAAGAAACACTTGCCTTATGTAAACTTTACAGGATGTCATTATTACAGGTTTCTTCTCCATAAAAGAACAGTGACAAAGAAGGATAACAGCAAAATAGAAGACTGAAATACCAGAATAATCATCTTTGCATGATGCAGACCCATAGAAGTGCATTGATTGTTTAGGCCCTGGGAGAAGTGTGGTTAATGGTAGTGCTGGGGCAGAATGCTTTTCATTTGATTGTGTGCTCCTCAGTCTCTGTGGTGAGCACTTACACACAGGAGCACTTCAAAAGGCTGTGCTGGGTGAGAAAATACTGCCCACCAGGAGCACGGCTAGAGCAGCCAGAGCAACTCACTTTGGGCTTTCTGACAATGTACACAAGACTGACAGCTCCAGGGCCCTTGGGAAGCAAAGGCCACCAGGGTGGTGAGGATATGGAGGTACTACCTGAGGACTGTAAGGTCTATGGTGAAGATGGAGCAGAGAGGCTAAGTGGAGAGGAGGAATAGGCTTGAGGAGGTGGGAAGAGATTACTGATGGCCTCAGAGGTATGCATGTGGGACTGGAAGAGGTCAGTGGAGATTTCAGCTTCTCAGAGGAAGGGAATGATGGTAAGTGGGTGTCAATGAAGTTTGAAGAGCTCTGAGTGGGATGAAGGCAAGGTTTCAGGGGGCTGTGAAAGCTTGGTGGGGCAGGCAGATCCCATTCCATCTTTTTTTCTCCCCTCCTCAACCATGTGTTTCAACATGCCTCTTTTCTTGGGATCCCTGTCTACTTCCCCTGTTCCCTAGACTCAGAAGCCATACTCCTCACTCACCCCCATCCCAACACCCGGCCCCATGCAGCCATACACTTCCACCCTCCACTCCTGCAAGATACAAGGGTCCTGATGCTTCCTTGCAACTGGAGTCTCTTTGATCTGCTGCATTTTCTGGGCTGGAGGGAAGGGACAGAGCAGGGCTGTCCTGCCAGATAATGGAGACTGGAGAATGAGGCTTTCTGCTGCCATCATCCCCAAAGATAAAGCTGTGGCAGTGACACCTACTTCTGCTGGGAAGGGCTATTTCTGGTGCAGTTGCTGCTGCCCACTCTTTGGCCTCTGCTTTAGCAGCAACATCCAGAGAACATGAGAGCTTCTTAAGCAGAAGGTGGGGACTGGCATAGACAGAGAGTAGACTGCCAGCCACTGAATCTAACTGGTAATAGGCCATTAATGTCAACAGAAATCAATGGGAGTTACTTGAAAATGGAGTAAGCCTAAGGATGGCAATACAAAAACCTGTCAATCCGAAATTATTTTTCTCTGTATGATGCTTGCGCTTAATGGGTTGAATATAATTAACAATGCCTGGTTATCTTCTACAATTTTATTTTTTGTGCAGGAATGCCCAACTCAAAGGGTCTTTCTGATGTTCCTCTACATTTTTTTCTCTATACTAAAACCTCTCTACTAAAGCATGGTCATTTTTGTCTGTTGAAAAGCCTCATACTTTAGCATGGTTCAAAGAACTCATTGTGGCCCAGGCTCAGAAAGGTATTCAGAGACTTACAGATGGAAACTGGTACATAAGACATCAAAGCCCCTAACTCCCACTGATTTGCTGATACATTTTTAAATACCTCCAGATCAAAAAGGCCAAATCCACCAAGGAAGCTACATCCTAGTTGTAAATTGTCTGCTTTCAATATTAAATTGCTATCAGAAATTTCAGAAATTCTGAGTAACTTCTTCTTCCTCCTCAAGGTGCTTAAATTGTGCTGATTTGCATCCATAATGGCCCCTCAGTGCCTCTTGCTGTCTGGCATTCGCAAAACTCTGGGTGTGTCAAGGAGATCCAGATGTATTCACAAACTAGATCCCAAAATCTATTAGACTAGTCATTCTCAGACCGCACATTATTCAGACAAAAGAGAAGGGATGTGTACCTTCCACAACAGCACACTTCTGAGGTTACCTAGTCCCTTTGGCATGTAGGAGACAACTGTTTGGTCCCTTCCCCTGCAGAAAGGGAACAGATGTTGAAGCTGTATTCCTCTTCACTAAAGTGAATACATGAACAATGTGTTCCAGGCTGTGATGTTCTTGAGTTCCACAGTGACGCTAGGAAAGTGTGCGTCCTGGGAAGGTTTCCCATTTAGAACTTGCCCTTCACGACAATTTCTTTCTGATTTTTTTGTTGACTTGGTGCTTCCTGGGATTTTCTTCTACTGACCTTCCTATAGGTCACCACACTGCTTAAAATTTAGGCTTTGCAGTGCGTATTACTGAATTTTCCAAATCCTCTCCAGGCTTTTTTCCAAATGGCCAGCTTTATCACTTTGGCTGCCTGAACTCCCAACTGGAAAGTTTCTCAGGCTGACTTCTGTTAGGCCCACTAAACCTGGGTGTGCCTAGCCCTCATTACAATGGTTATCACTGCTGACACAGCGACACTGAAAGCCTTTCACTTCTTCCTCCTGCCCCTTCCAAAGAGTGAGATGCACACAGTGAGAAACGGTGCTTTGTAGCACCCTACATGGGTGGGATGTAGGCCTTTGTCCTCACAGAGTCCACACAGAGTGTGATTATCTGTGGGAACTGACAAGCACTTTAACCACTGCAGATATATCCAGCAGGGATGATAAGTCAAGGTGTTCTGTCACCTACGCTCATAGCCCAGCCAGTTAATAATGTAAACTGAAATCGATGCGCCAAGCCATGAACAGTGCACGTAATGTGCTAGCCATTCAATTGTCTCTGCTGTAAGAGCAATAACCTCTGGCAGAGAGAAAGGACAGGCAGCTGGGGATGATAACCTTTCAAATTGCTCTAACACGCATTTGGAAAGCCTCTAAATCTGAATCCTGAAATACAAATTCTCTGCCATCAAGAAGAGCTGCAAGTGCATAGCAGAGTTTTTTCTGTTTTGCAGACTGCCAAAGACAGACAGATCACTCACTCTTTACAGAGGGACAATCAAAACTTTAGACCTGTGGCTCAATGCAGTATGCTTAAAAAGAAACTGGTAGTGGTCACCATTAGGACCACTTGCATGTGATAACAATTTATGGATCATAATACTCTCCACAGGCAGCTGTTCAGTGTCATGTGCTGTGGGCTGGGCATATATTTCCTTTCAGTCAACTAACCTGTAGCTCTTCCTTCTCTCATCTTCACTCTTTTGCATTGGCACAGTTGAACTTCCTGCTCTGTAGTCCGGCGAATGAGTTTTTGTTACTCTGCACAAGGCAGAGGCCTGATTTCTGTCTGGATGAGGAATTTTGCTCTGGAAACATTCATTAATTGAGGGATGGAGCTATCTAACTGCATTCGGACTTCACAAAATCTGAGTTTTTGTATGAACTAGAAATATTTTGTTCTCTGCATTTGATGCATATACAGGTGCACCTATATTTATAAAAATGCATTGTGAAGCCCTGAAATGATGTCCCTTAAAGTAGTTTAACATCTCTTACTGGGATGGAGGAGTCCCCTGAAAGCAGTGATCAGTGACTCTTTAAGTTTCCAGAATCATTCTCCCTATAAATGAATATAAAGATCTCCAAGGATTTCAATTTCCTTTGGGATAAGGCCCAAAGATGCTATTCTTTAATGTGCTCCACACAATATACTACAATATCAAAGTTCTTACTTTAGGGCCAGTTCAAAGAATCAGAAATATCAGTGTTTCAAACCTGGCTTCACAACTATGAAATATTAAAAAAGTGAGGACTTGAATGGTGGCATGAAAAAACACACCTCTCTTAAAAAGACTAATAAAGTAAAGGTATTACTATTCAATCAGCAGTTCTATTATTTTCTGGCTACAGCATGCTTTTCATACACATAAGATCCAAGTACACACAAAATAAACATACAGTATGGTTTTGTACTTAAACTATTTGAGTTGTATGTTTAGGGAATCTGGGTTAATTTATGTGGTTGGCATTCCATCTTATTTATAATCAATTCTAGTGTCGGATAAATTCCATTCTTGATTTTCCTTGAAATTACGAATTTCTTTTGGGGTTTTATCACACCTTTATACAGTCTTTTTTTTAAGAGGCCAACCCTATCTCCTGACTTCTCTTTCCTGGTATCTAAAGCACTTCTGTGACAAAAGACTTGTTAAACGAATTGCGTGACAAATAAAGTTAAGCCAGTGAGAGTTCATCCTGAATATAAACTATTAGACAGGCAATTACAACGTTATGCTTAACAGTTACCATTTATTTGATTTTGTTTTTCCTCTGCAAAAATGAACTAGGCTATTTTCATTCTTCTGAGAGTCATTTTGATTTTGATTTGAATCATTCTTCTCAGACACCATAAAGTGCAATAAACACTTCTGATATGTTGCCCAGTCTGGGGGAGTTGTTTCTGTCTCCATTTTTGTAGATGTTGATCATCTCCATATAACAAAGATATATAAAGTGCTGCCAAATATTCCCATTTCTAAAAGGGATAAAAATGGTTTTGTTGAGTCCTTAAGGGTAAACCTAGACTCCAACAAACACGTTTCCCAAAGGCTGGAAGGTCAAGCACAAATATAAAAGAAAGAAATAATCATATCCCACATATTTCACTGCTGGCAGCTACAAGCACCAGTCTGAGCCTATTTCAAATGTCCATGTTCATAGGCATTTCTTAGGGAGGGATGAGGTGCAAGTGTGGGGCAGGTCTGTTAGTGTAAATGTAGAGAACCTCTACTACCAGCATTTATCTCAGTGTATGCCTCCTTTAGCCATGACCATTGCTAAAAGAAAATACAAATATTACTGCCTTCAATGGGAAACATTGTGATTGGGAGCATGACCCTTGTAAAGGAAGAGTTGTAGAACAGAGGGTAAGGTGTTATCCCTAAAGCATAGCTTACAAGTGCTTAGTGTCCAAGAATAAAGTAGCCTTCATCCCACAGAAAGCCTGAGGAGCAGCCAGGAGTCCTCCTTCAAAGGAGGACTAGCACACTGCATGGCAGTTTGTAGAATATTTATTTCACAGCTGATGTTAAAGGCATCCTGAAAGAAGAAACTGGAAAAAGGCCCAACTGAATGGTTAATGCCTCTCAAACCACAGACAGGAGAACCCCTGCCCAGAAGCAGCTGATTGGCAGCTTTCCTGGGGTATTGAACAGGGGTTGTTCCACATATGAAAACTGTGCTTCTTGGCAGTCCTAATAATCCTGACCCAGCATAGATGCAGTGAACTCCTCTGACAACCTATATCAGGCAGGTCTTTCAGTTTATCTGACCCACACTGAGGTGCAGTCTTGACAGAGTCTAAGAGCATGATGCACTCTGCAGTAATTTGGAAAGGTGTTTAAAATTGTGCCATTTTCTACCAGTGAAATGTTTACAAGTGGCTTGTAAAATATGTTCATTAACATATTTTAGGTCTGTCTATTGCATGGTAATAAACATGCTGTAGCTGCTGCATAAATTATTAGGAATAAATTGCTTTCTTCTAAAGTTAAAAAAATTAATATCACAGTAAAGATACTAGAAAGAACAATAAAATATTATTAAGAGAGAAAGATTTTTGTGCAACATGACCATTATAAGCTGAATTTTCAGAAGTTTCTAATTTAGGAGCAAAACTTTTGTTCTAGGTTTAAAGTTGGTGGACAAAATCTCAACACTGGCATGAATTCTGTCTGCATAATCAAGTCTAATTTTGCAAAGTAAATCACTTCTTCTAGGGTCTTGCTCAGACTGTAAACTTAAAAAAGGTCTTGAATCAGGACAGTACCTGAACATAAAAGATTAAGGAAATTCTTTTTCAGGACAGCAGTTCCTGGCACTTTAAGTAGTATGCCTAACAGGTCTCTTTTTCTTCAACTAGATTAAAAATATGATGCACAGTATTGCCAATCCCATCTTTGAAATTCATGCAGTTGGAAAAAGATCAGGCTTCTTTAAAAATTGTAAAACTTTGAGCCTTCTGGTTTTTTTATTTACTTTCTATTTTATTCTTTAGTCTACTTTTCTGAAGTAGCTTCAAACCTTTCCATGAGATCAGAAGGGCTCCAAATGTACTCAAAAATGAATATTCCTCTGCAATTTCTTGCTGCTAGCATTTGCGGCTTGAAGAGAAAGCATTAACAGCTGTGATACTTACAATAACATTACAAGAATTGGCAAAACTGTCTCTGCCTTTCTCTAAATGTCAATGTTTTGTATTTCAACTTTTCCCCTCAGCTTAAAAGCAAAAAAACTGGGAAAAAAATACAATTATTTCACATAATGATCATGTATGCAACATGTCTATCTCATAGGGTTTGCTTCTGAACACTCTCAGCAATCACAGCTGGCTTGGTTAATGGTCCTTTATAACAGATCTATTTATATCCCACCCTATATCCACAAAAGCTATTTTACACGCATCCTTTATTTCTTTTTCCTAGATGCATGAGTATCTTACCTTATGAGAGAAGTAGATCAGCTGTAAAGAGGCACATCATATTATAGCTCATATGAAGAACTGCACTGTTTGAAAAAAGCCTGTATATTTCTTCAGTCATTTAAAGATAAAGCAAGAATGATGAGAGACAGCTGTAGCAGAGAAGAAGACAAAACTAAATCAAAGGAAGGAACACAGGGATGACTGTACAGTGGATATATATTGATAGTCTGAGAAAACTAGGGCTTAGGCCTCACACAGAGAGAAGAGAAGGGAGAATCAAGCTTCAAACTGATTGTAAGGATAATACAGCTTTACTGATCTTTCCTTAGCTTTCAAGCTGGGATCGCCAGCTATGGACTGAATCAAGATTAGATAGGGAACACAGAGATGTAAGAAACCCCCTGGCACCCGTATGACCTACCAGGTATGTGAATAGATGCTGCACAAAAGCCAGGCACCTCCCTCGCATAGTGTCTTTAATGATGCAAAAGCGTGCATTCTTGGCAGCTTCGTAGTGCACTATGCCAGTGCTGCTGGGGGTATGAAAGCTGGAGGAAGCTCAGAAAGTGTGTGAGGGGGAGACATTCACCACTTGACTTCAGTAAGCTAACTCAGGTCTCAGCAATGATGGTTTAAGGGATGCAGCCAGTGCTATGGATACCATCAGTCACACCTCGGAGTCTGAAGGTAGGTGAGCCTTCAAAGGTGATTTAAATACTGGATGCTATTGAATTTTCCCCTGGAGAATACCAAAAAGGGTATTTTTATTTTGCAATGCTGATCTCAAGGGCATTTGTGAGCAAAGAATGTGAAGGATAAACCTTTTGGCATGTACCGCCCTAGAGGTGCCGCTATTCTGACTCTGTATTTGCTCCCGGGCAGCTTAACTGTATTCTCTCTCATGTTTCATGGCCCTACCATTATTTATCCCGGCTGATGACAGAGGAAGATTTATGATTATATTTCCAGAACATCTAGTTCAGAAAAAACACTGAAAACAGAACGGAGTAGTTAAGCTGTGCATCCCAGAACTCTTTACTCAGTCCCTCTTGAAACTGAAAACAGGCATGGAGAACAGCTGCAGTTGCTTCAGCTGAATTTGAATTCACTGAGAGATGTAGGGAGTGCTGTGGGAGTGGGGCGAGCTGTTTAGCCTCGGTTTAGAGAATACTGCCTTTCAAATTTTGATTCTGTACTTCATGCTGGGTAGTGAGCCCTCTGCATTAGCAATGGGAAATGTCAAGCAACTGATATCAATCAGGCATGATCAGAATTATGATTTGACTGTCCAGGGACAATGTCAGCAACGTGTTATAAGAACCTGTCAAACAAGAAAAAAAAAAGTTTCTGCCTTGAGGAACTGTTCCTCAACAATCTCAGGATCATCTGACCCCAGATTTCAACACTAACACAATCCTAATATACCATCTAGACACCCCCTAAGTTTCACAGTGTTTGAAATAAGTGTGTTTAAACAGAAAAGAATTCCCATCCTTAATTATAGCAAAGTGTTTTTGTTTTCCTGTGTGTGTCTACAATAGATCAAGTTAAGGCTAATGCAAGCAACAGCAAATTAAATTTAATAGCAGTAAGAATTTTGGTTCTTACTATTGCTGTTATATATAGGGACATACAGATTGCAAACTATATACAGAAAAAAATCACCATCAATTAATTCAAATGCCAGATTAGTGGTCTGTGAGATTCCTCCCCTACCCCCAATTAACTATTTACTCTCCTACTCTCCAGGGCAAAAAATGTATAAAAAAAACAGACACCCCATTTCAACCTTTTGTTCAAATATAGCACATTTCCAGGGGACATGATTTGGCATTCTTCTATCTGCATTGTGACCCAGCAAATGGATATCAAAGCTGCAACCTGATAATTGTCTCGAGATGTTGTGATACCTGATGAATATAAATAAGTAGCTTGGAACAGCTAGTAATATACGAAATAAATATTTTGTCAATATTTTCTGCAACATAAAACCACCTTCTGGTGAGGGGTGGTGGAGAGCTCCTTAGCATTTTCAGCCTTTTCTCTGAGCTGGGAGAAGGAACGATGAGAAATAGCGAAAAGTGAAGAAGCACTCTGCTGTGCGGGGCATCTAGAGCAAGATGGACATGGAAAGATGTTAAACAAGTGCAGCGGAAAAGGCTGGGTAAGGTGAGGGTACAGTGTTTGCCTCTTATGAAATCCTCAAAGAGGGAATCTCTGCCCAAAGGGACTATTTGGAAGAGGCGGTTATACAGCCTCCAGGACTCCTGGTCCTTTAATTATTTAGGCCCAGCTTCTGACATCTTTATTAGAGCAACTCCTCATTCCTGAGAAAAATTATTTGCTCATCATGCAAAGTACGACAGTCACACTATCAGAAACCTGGGAACAACATTCATCTGTATAAACTGGACTCTGATCCAGAAATTTTCATGACTGTAGCAGAAGAAAGCCCTAAAAATACGTTCATTAAAAATAAAATTTTTCTTGTGCCTGCCTAACTCATTCTCTTCACTCCGCATACTTATTTGACTGGATTTACATCACTTTTAAGTGCTATAGATTTACACAAAAGATCTGTATCTATTTACACTGTTTGTTCACATCTCTTTTTTGCAGAGCCCCATATTTTCCCTGACTCTGATGAAAAAAAATTACATGGTCAAAATAACAACAAAAAATCCTTGCTGTTGATAATTACCACACAGTTCTTTCAGTTGAGAAATATCCTGCACTATTTACTGCCTACTGAGATGCAATCAAAATTAAATGGGTGGAAATAACTCTGAAGTGGCAGCTTTAAGCTCTAGCGAAGAGTGCAGGGACTTATTTTCATGACAACACAGAAAATGGCCTTCTAGGTCAAACTAATTGCCCATTTCCTCTCCAACAGTGGCAATAGGAAATGCTGTTTGGGGACAACTCATGATCCTGCCTGTCTGAAGTCCATCCCTCTCACATTCCTCCAGCACCCAACACTGCCCTGAGGATGCCAGTGAGCACATTCTTGCCTCTTCCTCTTAGTATCTATTTATGGACCTGCTGCCCTGGAATTTGTCTGCTTTTGTCTTTTTTAACTTGCTGGTCCTGTGGCCCTCCACAGCCTCCTGTAACAGCAGATTGCAGAAGGTAGAGAGGTAGTGACCTGTGGTATTAAAATAAGGACTTTTTTTTGCAGGTTTTAAGCTGCTCTCCAAATAGTTTCAGTGAGTGCCCATAGAGTTTCAGAGTGCCCATAGGACACCACAGGACTTGGCAAATAACAGTTCTGTATTTGCTTTACTCACTGCCTTCATGATTTTATAAACCTTGACCATACCCCACCCAGCCTGGGGGAGGGATAAGATCATGAAAAGTCCCAGCCTTATCTGATTCCCTGTAAAGGCAGCTGCTCCATCCCTTCAATCATCTTAGTTGTTTTTCTCTGCATTTTCTCTAATTTCCCTATGTCTTTCTTAAAATATGGAAATAGGATTGTACACAGCGTTCAAGACGTGGATGCACCAAGCTTTTGTATTTTCTGGTTTGTTCTTACCATCCTTTCTGAGAACACCAAAAATTTTGTTGGTATTTTTGGCAGCTGTTGCATTTTGAGCAGATGAGTTCAGGGACCCCCAGGTCTCTTTGTTGAGCTTCAGCTGCCAGTTTTCAGCTCAGCACTGTGTAAGCATGGCTTAGATTATTCTCCCCAGAGGCACTATGGATCTACACAGGAACTCATCTGCCACTTTTTACTGCACTTGCTCAGCTGTGTATTGCCTTTCTAGGGGTCCTTACTACATGTGTATGTGTCATTTGACTCCCTGAAGGAGTCCAGTATCATCTACAAACTGAGATATATTTCTATACTCTTTCCTTCTGCAGGTTATTGATGAAAGTCTTAAACGAAACTCATTCCCTAAGAGACTCTACTGCTTACCCTTCTTCATCCTGAAAATTGACAATGAATCTTTTTGCTCTCCACCCTGTAGGCAGCTTTCAATTTATACAAGCATCAGTCCCATGGCAACTTCTTTTCTTCAGTAGTGTTCTGCTAGACACCTTGTCAGGGATTTGTCAAAAATCTGAACAAAATATATCTTTGATATATAGATAACTTGTACAACTTCAGAGAGCTAGTGAGGCAGGATTTCCCTTTACAGAATTCACTTAGTCCAGTGGAGGCCATCGCTTATATACAGAAATGGTAGTAAATCCTGCGCTAATCCAAGTGTTGGCTGCTGGAAGCTCTTCCTGAGCAGCAGGAAGGTGAGAGGGGTGGCTCCTTTCTACACTGGCTTGATGCTTTGCCTGTCTACCTAGGTGGAAAAGCTTAGACCAAAACAGTCTGAGGGAAGGGATGCCATAGAGCAAAACAAAGTCCAGTGCCTGCAGGAGCCTCAGTGTGGAAACCTTCTTCACTACAGGCTCCAGGCTAGCTAGCTAGTAAGGAGCCCCAATTTTGAACAGCAGCCACAAGATCAATGTCATAGTTTCCAAAACAGCAGGTAAGTTTGGAATGGATAACTCTGTCCCTTGCGCCCAAATATTTGAAAAGCAGAAAGCTTAAAGGCTTGCTCCACAGAGCTTCTGGACTAGCCCCTCTGGAATCCCAGGTAATAGATCCTTGTACATATAGTTTCACTGGTCTCTTTTTGACCGGTTTTCTGTGGCAGGGGAGGCCATCCATCACAAGTAGATAGCAAGGTAGCTGCAGACTGTCGTCAGCCATAAAGGTGAGTTTGGGTCTTGACACTTTTCCTCCAGACTGAGCACCTTTTTTTGAGCTGTGGGGCTTGCAGTGAAGTACTGCTTAACACTGAAGCCCAGTCCTCTTTCCTTAAAGCAAACGTGGGTAGCAGACTCCAAGCCCTGATTTCACATTGGCCTTTCTTGCATCACCATCATAGAACTTTCTAAAGTGTAACACAGGCATATGGTACAAACTTTTGGGAAAAAAATGTGGAGTAGATACAAAATCAGTTAATAGTTCACCAGTGTAGGACTGGCAGATTTATTTGTACAGCATCAGAAGTTTGTGGGTTAAGCTCACCTAGGATTAAAAAAATAGTAACCTAAAGTCTGCTGTGTGTGAAGCTCCCACAAACCTTTTAAGTTTGCACCTTTTTTCTCTCCTTCATTAAGCTTATTAATTTCATGATACATTAAAGGTTTTGCTAACATGGACCCTCTTCAATATAAATGGATATCTTCCACAGAAAGGCACAATGTAGATTCTTGTTCTATTTATATCTACAAATTAAGAATTATATTTGACATTGGAATTATTTCAAAATAATTTTTGATATTATAGTATACTATATCCCTGTAATCATATTTGTAAATGTGTGGTTTAGCATTACTGCACTGTTCTACTGAGTTTACCAGGAAAAAGTCAGAGAACTGAGGGTGTCGTATATTAAACATACATTTTTCTTAATGAGAAGTGTTCTTTCTACTATGCTGTGTAGAAGTTCACAAAGAAGCATAACCAACAAAGGGAATATTTTTCACCAGCAAATACTAGTACTTTATTACAATATTGCAATAGTAACACTATTGCAGATTTCCTTAACAGTCAAACTAAATTGTACACCTGCAGATAAAGGCAGTACAGGAGATGCACATGCCTACTGCATTTGGTAACAAGATGAGAGGTGATGGATTGTGGATGCTGTGAGCCACTGCTGTACCAAGCGCTTGAAGCCTTGACTTATTTTGGCTAAAGAGAAGTGTGAGCGTGGTGAAGCACTTTTGTCTTCAGGCTCATTGATTTGCTGCCTTGTATTGCAAAGTATTTCTGCAAAAGAATATTTGATGCTCAGGGTTCTTTTAAAAAATAACATATTTTCACTGCAGTAAAGGTAAAGAGGACACATATAAGGGTATGTTTAAGCTAGGCGATTTCTAAGGAACAGCTTCCAGGTTGGTAGCTCCTGGAGGCATCTTAGACCAACTGGCTTCGCTGTCTAGAAGTACTGTTCTGCCCTGTTCAAATGTGGTATCAATTTTACCTCTCTCTTCAGTGGGAACAGAATTAAAACTTTCACTCCCATGTTCTCCTTAGGAGCCGAGGTTTGCTTAGCAGCTCTTGCCATTTCAAGGAGCAAGCTGTAGGCCTTATGCCTCCAGGCAGAAGGTACTCAGATGACTCCAAAAGAGCAAGCAAATGATTTTCAAGGGACTGTCAGGTTTTTTTATACTGCTGATTTTTCTGTAATTTGAGTATACAACCACAAGTTGGCCTGAAAATATGGTGCAGAAGTTCCCAACAGCATCTCCCACTTATCCTTGGACTTGTGCAAAGGTCAGGCAGATTCATGCTTATTTTTAACCTAGCAATACTTTTTTTTTGGTGCAGTGTTCTGTAGACTTCATATTTTGACTTGTATTTGTAATGTCTGAGGGAATGAGGTAAGCTATTGAAGTAAATCCATTCTGGAGAAAAGCAACCCTTTGATATCCAGAACTGACTGGGTCTTTTTGACACCGGGATGTCTGTTCTGCCCAGTTGCTGAATGGTCAGAAATAATACTTACCTGAGAAACTATTGAGTGCAACCTCCGCCAGAATACAAATAATTTAAATCAGTGAGGTTAGGATTTTCAGTGGTGGCTGAGAAGACAGATACCCAACTCCTGTTAGGTTCAAGGGAACACTAATTTCCTTCAGAACCCTGCTAGCAGGTTAGGGTTTAATGGTTTTTACACAGTATAAGATAAAATGTTCTGGACCATTTGGAGAAAAAATTAAGTTATTTTGTTCAATGCCTCTGCCTTTTGTCTCTGACAAGCAAATCAGTTAAACAATTGACTTTTTCATAGGTATGATTTCTTTAAAATGTCATAAGGTGGTAGAAAATCTAATAAAAATTACCCAAGAATTTATCTTAATTCCTGTTAATCTTATTCACTACTTTCCCACTAAGTAGGAGATATATTTGCACTATAAAGAACAGGACCATAATGCTAAAAACATGCAAAACTACATGGCAATTCATCTGTGCTGAGGAGAGAAATGAGGTAGTAAAGAAGCAACGTGCCAAATTTTGTCTTCAAATTTTGTAGTGGGGCAAAGGTAAAGACAAAGACAAAGATCTGTCTTCTTCTCACACAGAGACATTAACACCATTTTCTTCTTTTCTGATGGTGAAAAAAATTTGCTATTAGAAGAGAGAAAAGTGCATTTGATATCCCCAGAAGAGGAGATGACTGGCAGAAACAGGTATGTACAGAAGCTTGTGGGTAAGATGATGTTGGGAAGAATGTAATAGGAATGAAAGAAGGTAGAAATGGATGGGAGTGTCCTGACTGGCAGGAATCAGTGCTAGAGGAAAGCCAGAATCACAGGGAAGATTTTGAAATAAAGCGGGAGATTGAATTGGTAAAAGCCACAAAATAGAGGTTTTGTACATAATAGAAAAGCCATTGTGAGACAGGATGTGTGGAGATACACAGAAGCAGACTGGTCTCAAGTCACTTGATGAAACTCTGCTGCAGAATCTGTAAAGAAATCTGCTTTTACTGGAACCGGTTGATAGGAATATGTGGTATTAACTTCCTATAATGGCAGATCCATCCAAATCTGCCATCATCTACACTGTTAACTGAAGAATTAGAGAGCTGTGCTGAAGTGTAAGATTGACAACACAACAAAAACTTTTATGGAAATCAGTATGAGTTTACAGATGAAAATCATCAATTTTTTCCCTGCATTTGACAATATTGGTCTTGTCGTATAGATATTTTGTTCTGCAACACAGTGAATGGTATTTAGAAGAAACGGAGTCTGTCTCAGGAACTTTTCTAGGAGAGCTATTTTGGCCAGTTTCCCCATGCAGAAAAACCCTCCCAGGATTGTGCACAACATGGACATTCTGTAAGCACAAATTCGATACAATCTGCAAAGCATCAAGGCCCAGATCCTGTATAATTTGTGTACCTGAAATCAATGGACACTCGTTGTTTAAATGCCTCTGAGGGTCTGAGAAACGACTACTCATATGTTGGATTCCAGTCCAGATACTGATGGTGAGAAAATTCACTCACACATCACCATGATAGCAGGAGCGACAGGTGGAATTCGTTTCACTGCGGTTTAGGTACCCACAGCGCAGTGTACAAAGAAGTAGCTGCTGAGGTTCCCACTACAGACAGAGAAGGTCTTGTAAACAGCTGATGGCGTTTAGGGTGCAGTTCATCTGACCAAATAATAAGTATCTGTTTTAGGAGAGGATGAATCAAGTTTTAAACCCCACCTGTTAGAGTAAGTAGCTCTCTCCTGACTACAAAGGAAGTCTAGTACAACTAACTCAGATGCAAACACCTCTGCCATAGGCAGCCACACACAACTCCTGAGATGCTTTTACGTTTCTATGGGGGATCATATTATCTCTTACCATTCCCCAGGATGTCCAGATGATCATTCTGCAGCTCACAGGGCAGGGAGGTGACACTGATGAGCAGCTGAACCTTCCCAGCTCCAACCTGCAAAAGCAGCACTGCAGGAAGAACTTCTTGCTGAAGGAAGGCTGTGCCAGTCGGACGTGCTGGGCGAAGGGATTAGATCTTCAGGGACTGCTTGCAGCATTTCACTGGAGCATGAAGGAGGCTTTCAGCTGATCTGGAAAAGCGAGAGCTGACACATTCCTTTGTGCCGAAGCAGGGCGGTATGGATAATCTGTGTGCACAGATGGTGCTCTGGCTGCTGATCTCGTAGCTGTGTGCAATCACAGAACATTTAGCCTTCTAAACATGCCAAACCCCTACCCACTTTTTTCTCAAGCCTCTTCCCGTCCCCTCTCCTCCATCCTAAAATACCCCTAGCAATTAAAATGCCATCAATCTCTGCAAAATGTGGGTGTGAATCATAGGCAACTAACAAAGGAAAACGAAGAGTTCATTTAGAAAACTGCCAGTTCAATCCTGAGTGGGAGGCAGGCTCTGTATAAAAGTATCAGAGCACTTTTTCAACCTTGTGAAGCTAGGCTGACAAGCTTAACTTGTTCACAAACAGTGCCATCAGTCAAAAATAGGACTATATAGTTTCACTATACTGGTAGAAGTGGCATCGGAAAGTATCCTGTTGGTGTATCAGCTAGGAAAAAGATGGGGCAGTTGAAACTTTTCAACATTACTGAATGTTGGTGTACGAGTCATATGATTACAGTTTGAGAAGAGGGCTGTACAGGTTTGCTGCATTTAGCCTAGAACAGATGTCCTTCAGAAGTTCCAAAACTGACAGAGTGCACAAAAGAAACTGTAAGTACATCATTTTTATAGAATCATAGAATAGAATCATGGACTCATTTAAGTTGAAAAAGACCTTTAAGATCATCAAGTCCAATGGAAAGTGTTTCTTTTTCATTTCTTCAGCAATCAAAGTAATTTCTCAGGGACAAAAAAATGCTTACAGATAAAATCCATTAATTTAATGCCACGCATTATTACCAAATGGTGTTATTCCGTAAAATGCCATACAGGTACAGAGTGACTCTGGATGAAGACAGTAAGTGGTTTAGCACAGCTTGCAAATTCTCTGTAAATGTGAAAAAATGAACTGAAATTATGTGCTGAAAACTTATAAGAAATAATTCGGTTTCAACAGCATTCGGGAAAGATACTCACTTAGCTCTTAGTGATTGTGTCACTGTCCCATGAACTGCAGGTGAAAAAAACCCATTTCCTTATGTCAGATGACACTGTTCCATAACTTACTGGAAACTGTTTTTAATTGTATCTTTTATTTATGCTCAAAATGAACATGATGTGTTTTACATGGCATTACATATCAGACAGTACTATCAGAAGGGCTGTATTCATTCATGGATGCCATTTTTCAACAAGATAATTTAATTTGCTATAGGTTACGCTATCCATATTGATTCTTCCAAGACCCTCTTCAGAACCTAGATGCCAACCATACCAACAATAATCTGCATCTTAATGTAGGTTGGCTGAGCAAGGGTCAAAAGATGACACTTTTTCTTGAGCTTAAGAGTAAGCCTAGGAAGTTTCTTTCTCATGAAAACAGTATCAAATTGTAACAAAAAGAAACATATGGATATTTTTTAAAAATAAGCTCATTAAAATACACGTTTGAGTATTGCATAACCAGCTGCATGCTCTATGTACTCTCTACAAGGAGAAGAGAATGTATGTAAACCTTATGATCAGTTTTCTGTATTCTAAGAAACGTAACTTGGAGAGGGGAGAACACATATAAGATGAAGTTTTTCATCGTTCCAGCATCATTCTGTTTGTCCCAAAGACAATTCATTCAACACTTCCACAGATTTAATCAGCAAGTCGAAAACTGAGCTTGAAGACCATACAATTAAGTTTTATGAACACCAAAACACTTTTCAAAATTGTTACAAGAGTAATTTTTATGTAAAGCAAAAGGTGAGTGGCATTGCTGCTTGAAACAGCTAAAGATTTCCAGAATTAGCAATAACTGACGTACAAACAAGCATACAGCAAGCAGATATAGTTGACTCACTTTTGGAAAACATTTAGAGATACATTGCTTTCCCAGCTACTGGAAACTGAGGACTGAAATGTGTACGATATTCAAGCTCTAAGCTATGTGTGAGAATCTACTTTCTATGATGAATTCTCTAAAAATAGGCAGACTATGCTTGCCTCGGAAACATCTAAAAACTCTTTAGAAAGGGCAACAACTGATAGTATATCAAACTTTAAATACCTTAATAAAGTGTCACCTTGCACATTATGTTTTGGAGTTTACAGAAATCTCTGTGTTTAAAAAGAAATGGAATTAAGGAAAAATAGGATTTTATGAGTTTGAAGAAAAAAACTGTCTAAAATGTGAGTAACAAAAAATACAGTAAAACGGTTTATTCCCTGTATTTTTAAATCAAATCAAATGTTTGGTCAGCCTCTTTGAATTCCAGATGACAGAAAGGAGACCTTAATAAAGGTTGAGTAGTTCTGGTTGAGGTCTAGTAATGAAAAGACCATAGAAAACCCTGTGAAGAGTTTCTGCAGAGAAAAGATAGCATGTTGGTAAACAGAATGAATGAGATGGCAAAATATATACTCAGAATATAAAGAAAGACCAGGAATGTACTCATTGCATAACCATTGCCAATCTGGGACACTGAACAAAGCAGTGGACCTTAAAGAAAAATAATGTGACTAGTTACTTAAAGACTGTATCATAGTTATGCAAATGCAAACAGTTGTGTTGGTGTTAAAGGGGCAACTTTAAGCCTGTCATTTCTTGGATGAGCTACTTGACTTTACTGGTTTACCATTCTTTGAATCAAAGTGTACGGCAATGCACTAGATGCTTTGAAAAGACCATATTTGAAACAATGGGCTCAGTTCTGCAGCTTTGTCTTACACAGAAACGGTGCTGAACTCAGTCACAGACTCTGAGCAAACAGGCAACTGAATTGAGTCTTTGGTGGTATTAGTTTTTGAACTAGATGCGCTAAACTGATTGTTTAACCAGCACTAGCTGTGAAGTACTGCTGTTAGCAACCTGAAGTTGGTACTTACACATCTGTACCAATTTCTCACACTCCCTGCTGGTGTGTATTTATCCCCTCAGTCATTTAAGGCAGACTGACTACACTTGTTTATGCATACAGCTACTTCTTATTACTGCATTTGAAAAAGAGAGATAGGTAGAATTTAACCTGTAAAACTGAATCTAAACCAAAAGGGAATGAGAACAAATGGCAGTTTACAAATGTATTCCAAAATGTTCACAGATCTATGTAAGTAGAAACTTCATTCTGTAGCTTCTTAAACGCTTTTGTTCTGGCCTTTTAAGCAAGAAAAATCTTGGTCCTGTATAATTTTATTCTATATGATCTCTGTGTTGGCACCATATAAAAGGTTCAAGACAGATGGTCTCTCTCAAGGTCATGTTTTCAGGTATTATTGTTTTTCTTTCCATCCTATTTTTAAAGGTCTGTCCATGTTATGCAGGGCACTCCATTCCCTAAATCCTGACTCACTCCAGGAAAATCTCCATGATTAAGGACTGGGAGAGTATGGCTCAAGTGAGTGGCATGCAGCACAGCACTGCTTTTAAAGCTCAGCGCTCACAGGGTAGTGGTTTCTTTTAAATTCACTCCTTATGGTAAATGAAATAAGGAGAACATTGTTTGGGGACAAGGGATGGGAGAGTTGCTGCCTCTTCTGTCTTTCTGATATTCATCAACCCTTGTTTGCTGCCCTGGCAAACCCGATGTTGGACAATTTATGGACAAAGACTGGCAACTCTTTCCTACTTCTATGATTGAAAAAACCGCCATTACTGCTTCAAGTCTGGGTGCTATGTGCAGATCATTCTTTTGTTCCTGAGAACTGGTAAACTTCTGAGGAGCTGACAGAAATGCTTAATATTCCCTCTGAAAAAAACTCTATGTTGGACAGAATTTGATGACAATTTTCTAACAGGAAAAGGAGTTAAACAGCTACTGCCAGAGGTAAGCTATGTATATCAAATGTCTTACACCCTGCCATACGTCCATAAGCGTGATTTACAGCAGAAACAACATATGTCCAACAGATACTTTTTTCAAGTTGTTAAGTTAGACTATCTGTATTTCACCTTAGTACATATACATATTCACAGCAAAAGCTCATTTATAGGCTTGCCTTAAATAGGAAGCTGGGATTTAAAGTTCACGTAGCTCATTTATTTAGTGTAAGCCAGCTTACACAGTCTAATTTACAGCCTATATCAAGACATAGCAAGAGTGTAGCCAGTAGATCGAGAAGCAGCTATTGCCCTCTATTTACCAGTTGTGAGACCGCATCTGAAATACTGGGTCCAGTTTGGGACTCCCAGTGCCAGAAAGACTTTGACAGACTAGCTTAAGTCCAACAAAGGGTCACCAAGATGATTGAGGCTGGACCACATAACATTCAAAGTGGGGCTAAGGGAACTGAGTCTGTTCACCCTTAAAGAAGGCTAAAGGGAAATATAACTACTGTCCATAGCAGGAGGAACACAGGGCTAGAACAAGAGGCATTTGGTACAAGCTGGAATATGACAAACTCTGACTTGGTACAAGGAAATTTTGTCTTACTGTGAGGGTTGTCAATTTCTGGGATGGGCTGCCCAGTGAGGGCACTATATCACACTTTGGAGATACTCAAAACATGCCTGGACATAGCCTGGGGCAACCTAATGCATCTAGACCTGCTTTGAGCATGAGGTTGGACGAGAAGACCTCTGGAAGTCCTGTGCAACCTATGCAGTTCTGTGATTCAATGTCTCTGGGCTTCTTATGGTTTATGGGATGTAAATTTAAGTATGCACAAAAAAAGTATCCACAGTTGCATTGGAGGTGGTCACCCAGCAGCCCATTTCATATTGAACAGCCCAGTTGCTACCTGACTCTTTCTGCCCTGGATTTTAGTGTTTTCATGGGCTTTTGGTTCAATGTGGTGTTTATGGGGCCCTTCACTACCACTCTTTTATGACCAATAAAAACTGCTGAAGTTTATTGGAAATGTATTTCCATGTAGAATTTTAATTGTGCCTGAACACAGAATTACCGTGTAACAGGAAATAACACCTCCTCTCCCTTGCATGGGCTGGCTCTCTCACTGGCTTAACAGCTTCCAGGAACTTGCACATCTTCTTGACTTTCTCCAGGAGTTTGGAGTAAAGAACAGCTTTTCTTAGCTATGGGATCTTCAGATGATTTGAGCTGGACAGACTGTAAAAGATTTGTAGCATTTCACTACACTCTCCAAGACATTAGGATCAGCAAAAATACATGTTAAGCTAGAAAGAGTGTGCGAGTAGAGCACAATAGCAACACCCTCGAGATGAGTGAAATGCCACTGTTGAGTATTTGTGAGCAAAGGAAAGGGAAGAACTGCAGTCTGTTACAGATGTATATTATACAAGTGCTCTAATTACTAAAACTCATGGCACGCATTTGTGTCTGCTGATAGATGAAAAAATAAATCCTACAATTAAATTGACTTGGGAAATGAAATGAACAGGGGTAGGAGAATTGAAACTCCTGGCTTTTTATTTAGTCATCAAAGAAATCTGTTTTGCAATAAGCTAGGAGCATTCCATTAACAGTCTCAGAAGTGCTGAAGGACTAAACACAAGGCCCTTCATGAAGAGATAGCCTGAATTGGTAAAGATCTAAGGGGGTTCTCAAGATACATTTTGAATTTCAAAAACAACTGTAAATCACTGAAGTTACTCCATGATACTCCATTTACATTCTGTGCTCTTGAAAAGAGCATAATATTGAGCTTTAACCAAAGTAAGGAGCACTACCTTTGACAAGGAGGAGCTCTTCTACAGACTCTCCTTTGGAAGGAGGACAGAAGTGGGAAGATAATGTTGCCAATCCCTGAAACTACCTGAAATATTAATACAAATTACCTAAATGACAGAAAGTAAAGGAGCATTCCTGTTCTAGATAGCAGCTTCTGTAAGGTTTGGGATGAGAATTGTCCAAGCATCAGTGCTGTAGCCACAGAGTAAGCAAAGTCTCCTGGTTCCTGCTCTTGGGAGCTACAACTAGGGCTGAAGAACCATCCGGTGAATCAGGCCCTCCAACTATGCACTGAGAAGACATTCTCTTGAATCTCAGAACTTATACCTCTGTGAGAGGCGTCAGGCACACAGCAAGATATGAAGTAGAACTTACTGATGGATCTAACGAAGCTAGACCCTACCAGAAGGGCAGCAGTGCTGGCTGGAGCTGGTCCTCAGTTAAGCTGGCTGGCAAGAGAGCTTTTTTGAAAGGTGACTGAACATAGAACTAAATAAAACCAGCAGCTGTTGCTTTGCCTTTGCAGCCTTGTAAATAAACACGCAATCTTTTATTTTGGTGTTGACAGAATACGTAAATGTTTTATCCGTTCTTACACCTGCACTGGCAATATCCCCACCTTCTTAGGAGGAACGGGAGATCTGTGCAAGCCGGGGCGCTTGTAATCAAGGATTCCAGCAGTCGTTTGGAGCAAAGGCATCCCCTTCACACTGCTCCAGAAGGCAGTTTGGGGACTGGGAAAACTAAGGAGCAGGCTCAGTCGTGAGGCGCGTACATCAGCTAGCACAATCCCCCTTCCTCCGAGCCCCCTTTCCACACCTGAGGGAGCCGCAGCCGGCACACCACCCAACCGCAGCCCGCAGCCCCTTCCCCGCCGCCCGCCGCCCCCTTCCCGGCGCCCGGAGCCCAGCGTGAGGGGCCGCGTCCCCCCGCCCGCAGCTGCCACCACCGACCCGGCCCCGCCGCCCCGCCCGAGCCCTTCCCCGGGCGGCGGGGCCGGGCCGCCCCGTCCCGCCCCCCCCCCCCCCCCCCGGCATGCGGGGGCCTCTACCACCGCCTCCAAACTTTCGACGGGCCGTGCTGCGCTGTGCTGTGCCGTGCCGCGCCGCTGCCCCATCGCCAGGGAGAAGAGAGCCGCCGCAGTGAGTGTGCGAGGGGAGGGCGGCGGCGGGGGTGCGGGGGGACCCGTGCCGTGCCATGCCATGCCGTGCCGTGCTGTGCCGGGGGAGGCGGGAGCAGCCGCCCCTCTGCGGGGCGAGGGGGCTCCTCTCCCTGCCCTTCCCGGGAAGACCGGCTCCTGTGGTGACAGCCGGCGGTGGCCACGCTCGGGGCGGGAGGGAGGTGAAAATGGGCGGCGGGGGACACACCGAGGAGAACTGCCGGCGTGGGGCATCGCTGGGCTCCCGGCAGCGCCCGGGGATGGGTGCCTTCCCCCGGGCAGGGCGGGAGGGCAGCGGCGGCGCCCGGGGGACACCCCTGCCGCCACCTTCGCCTCCGGCAACCCTAAACCCTTCCCCGGCGCAGGCACTGCGGTCCTGATGGGGGTGCTGCTTGCTAACGCGATCACGTATTTCGCCCTTTTTGCTTACTTGCTCTCAGAACCGAGGTAAATCCTCTATGGGCCTTCAGCTCTGCCGAAAGTTAGATGCGATTTGATGCCTGCCCCTGAGGGTCTGGCTGCTGGGGGTAGGGGAATTGGAAAAAAAACCCAATGCTGTGCAGTATGGAAGGTGTGCAAATAACTGCTATCAGCTAGAGAGTTTATACCAAAAAAGAGCAGAAAGGGTCCTGTCGCACGCTACCTGGGGTATCAAATGCCACCTCAGTTTTCCTCCCATACTCTGAAAGCAGTTGATTTTTTGCCCGCTTAACTGTCTCACTGACAATGTCAAACTTGTCCAATTTATTTCATCGCCAGCTCATCTCTGCTTGAAAACTTGATCGTCCCTCCTCTCTCCCTCAGCATTGTATTATAGGCAAGACCAAAACACTTTTCATCAGCCCAAACAGGGCAGCAATAAATAAAATAAAAGCAGCAGAACTAAAGAAGGCTTTGCTAAAAAAGAAAGAGGGTTGGAAGTCAGAATAGTAGAAAACAATAGAAAGTCGGGCACTAGAGAAATAAGTGAAAATATTTTGGGGAAGAAAGGGATGCTACGTTCTTTGGCTGAGCTACATCCTTCTGCCTGGATTTATGGCAAGGAAGGGAAAAACAATTGTGCAATTTGCCTTCTCGCTCACCATTCTCCTACAGTGTGTAAATGTCACCTGCTCTTATTTTGCACTGAACAAATAGGAGATTTTGGAGCACCTCACCAAATCTCTACTCTAATAATACATGCAGGCACAATTCTTGGGTGTAGGTACATGGGTTGAAGGAAAAAGCTCAGCAGAGTTCTGAACTTCTGCACAGCCTAGGCTGTGCAGATTGTGGTGGATCTCTTACATTTTTAACCTGGTGGACTAAAGGTTTATTATAAGGAATCCCTTCATGCCACCCATGCTTAGGCTAGTAGTTGATAACTGATTATATTACTAAAATCTGCAGGGTAAGTTTGTATGGACAGCTGGCACACATCTCCTCCATATCTTGCGATGTTTCACATCTCAGGCTTACACTATTAATTGTACAGTAAATGTATAGCATAATTCTGACCAGTTTCGTTCGGGAGAAAATTACCTTTCGGTTCACACAGTCAATCTGTTGCTTTTGCAGAAAGAGCTCACACTGAGAAATTCTTTGGGATATTGTGTGGGATGCAAGCAATCACAAAGGGCTCAGTCACCTGCCGGTAGACAACCCTCCTTTCTCAGTTAGGAAACTGCATCTAAAGATGTCACTGATAGTTAATGGGGAGGGAGGTGGGGATGAAAACCTACAATGAAGTGGATCTGATTTAAAAAAAAAAAAACAACACAAAAAACCATGCGAAACCAAGGGCATTAATAGCTAGACTGTCTAGGCAGACCTGAATTTGAAATTGATTAAGCTATGTGTAGCACCTGATGGCAAGAAAGCAACATTTCTTCTCTACTCTTGCTTTCCTTAGGGAATGTATGAATGGGGAAGTAGAGTTAGTAACTGAGGTTTGGCTTTTCCCGCAGTGGCAAACAGTGGTGTTTTCTCCATGAGCCCACTGGGCACTGGCAATTTCTTAGTATTTTCCCAGGTCAAGCCAAGGGGTCCCCAGGTGCACGGTGCTCACTGAGCATGCCACCTATGGTCTGGGCAGTCTGCATGGGGACATGACCATTTTACATAGGACTGAAGTCCGAGTCACCAAGTAACTGTAAAACATCCATATATCCATCTGTGCCTACTGAAGCCTTAGGGCAGCATAGAATTTGGCTGAGCTGTGTAGCAAAGGTAACAAAATGTGATTCTGATGCTGGTGGTGAAATTCTTACTGACATCAGCAGGGGAATGATGTGCTCTTCTCTATGACTGCAGTCAGAAATGAATCTCTGATTGGCAGCCTCCAAGGAGCTATGTTTTCTCAAATGTTACGCAGAAAGGAAATATTACATATAACGGAGTTTTAATGGTTTCTTGAGTTAATTTCAGCATGAGTAGATTATACAGTCATTTTTGAGAAATGCTATTATTTCAATTCTATTAAAGTAGTATTTTTACTTGCCTTGTGGCACCAACTTTCCTAACAGAAAGTTTCTTAAAGAGAGACTCAGTAATTAGTTCTCTGGTATTAAGGAGGGGCATAAACCTGTAAGAATTTAATAACTATTTAAAGGAAACACTTTCCATTAAGGAAAAGCTGGAAGATTATTATGCTAATAATAGTCTGGAGGGTGCCGTTCCATGCAGAATTCCCATAGGTATTAATGGAAGTTTTGTGCTAAATCAGCAGTAGTTTTAGGTAGTGGATTGTGAAAAAGGATATGCTGCCCAGCAGGATCTTAATCCCTCTGCATTTACTTAGGCAAACTTTGTCTTTGAAACGCTTTTGAAATCTGTCCCAATTTTCAGCAGGAGTCATGCCTGAATAATATTACGCGATCGGGCTTCAAATGTAAGGGCAACAGAATTTAAATATATTAAGGCAGATCTTCTCTTAATCCTGAGATGTAGAATGTGGGTTAGAGGAGGAAAGAGCTGTGGCTTTAGCTCGTTACTTCTCATCTTAGCCACTGTGGACTGATTTCTCCACATGTTCTTGTACTGTTTTGTTTTCAGGGACAGCTGTGCTGCTTAGACCAGGCTGCTGCAAGGATGGGGCCCCTGGAAGCAGTAAGTGAAGAAAACCAGACAGATGAAATGAAAATGGAGCTGTTCACCAAGCTGTACTTGCCCAGGTACACCACACCAGTTAACGAATTGGCTCTGGACCCTAAACCAGAACTGAAGGACAGCACAACGTTAGTTGAAGTGCAGATAATCCTCATCTTTGCTTACTGCTCCATCATCCTGCTGGGGGTGATTGGAAACTCACTCGTGATCCATGTGATTATCAAGTTCAAAAGTATGCGCACGGTGACTAACTTCTTCATCGCCAACCTGGCTGTGGCTGACCTGCTGGTGAATACATTGTGCCTGCCCTTCACTTTGGTTTACACGCTGTTGGGCGAATGGAAACTGGGCCCGGTCTTGTGCCACCTGGTGCCTTATGCCCAGGCTCTTGCTGTGCACGTGTCTACTGTTACTTTGACTGTGATCGCTTTGGATCGGCATCGCTGCATCGTCTACCACTTGGAAAGCAAAATCTCTAAGCGGATCAGCTTCCTGATTATAGGAGTTGCCTGGGCAGTCAGTGCCCTGTTGGCAAGTCCTCTGGCCATCTTCCGTGAGTACTCGCTGATTGAGATCATTCCTGACTTCAAGATTGTGGTCTGCTCTGAGAAGTGGCCAGGGGAGGGGCAGCTCAACTATGGCACCATCTACAGCATCTCCATGCTCCTGATCCAGTACGTGCTGCCTCTGGCAGTCATCTCCTATGCCTACACCCGTATTTGGACCAAGCTCAAGAACCATGTTAGTCCTGGAGCAGGGAATGACCACTACCACCACAGGCGGCAGAAAACCACCAAGATGCTGGTGTGCGTGGTTGTGGTGTTCGCTGTCAGTTGGCTGCCATTTCACACCTTCCAGCTAGTCAGTGACATTGACAGTCAGGTGTTAGACCTGAAAGAGTACAAACTGATCTACACAGTGTTTCATGTCATTGCCATGTGCTCAACGTTTGCTAACCCCCTCCTCTATGGCTGGATGAATAACAACTACAGGACGGCCTTCCTCACGGCCTTCCAGTGTGAACAGCGGCTGGACTCCATCCACCCTGAAGTATCAGCAGCTTTCAAAGCCAGGAAGAAACTAGAAGCAAAGAGGATTCAATTCCCTGGAGACTCTTTCACACAACCTACCGATGTCTAAGATGTCTGACTTGAAAGAAGAAATGAGTATGTTGTGGACAGAGGGATAAATCCATTTTGACACATGCATTTTTAATGCATAGTTTCACTCATGAATGGTGAAAGAAAAGTGGCAGGAAAGTCAAGGCACATGGTATGATTTGAGGGGAGTTGATTGGCATCAAGAGTATGTTAACTATACAACTGTAAGGAAATAAAAGGAATAGTTTTTGCTTATGGCTGTCTCTAACAGGGTAAGAGACACTCCCACCTCTCCCATCTCTTTTTGACAAGTCTAAATGACAAAGGCAAAGTTTGCTGGTTTTGCTATTGGAAGGCAAACAGCTGATTTGTAGCACAGGAATATTGATAGTGGGAGCAGGTAATTTTTATGTTGGATATGCCAGGAGAATGGAGCCTGTCTGGGGAAAATGGGCTGTGCTGGTTAAGGCTCAAAATTTTCAGACCCCTTCTCTCCCACAGGCATCTTTTGCGAAGATAAAGGAATTAAGAAGGGAAGTACGCTACCTTTTTTGACTTGTTCTGAAGTACTTCAAACCAGAGCATTTGAAATGGATTAGGGGGAAAAAAGAAAAGAAAAAAGAAAAAAAAAACCCACCGACACCTAAACAACATGTGCAATGTGAAGAAAGGTCAAGTTTCTACATAACATGAAATGTGGGTTTTAGCGAATCAAATGGGGTAAAAAGTCATTCTTCAAGAACTGGCTGTGGTTGTGCTGGTGAGAAAATCACAGGCCTGTGACCTGATCAGTCATTCCCTGCAGATCCCTACCTGTCATTCTGCGCTGGGAGCAGCTCACGAGTGCAGTGCCCTCAAATGCCACTTTAAAGCATTGATGCAGGCTCAGGTCTTCTGTGAGCACTTCATAAACTGCCATTATTTTAATTTTCAGGACCTGCTTAAATGTCTAACGTGTTATTAACTCCACAGGCTTTGAATTGTTGCTGCTTTCTCCCTGGAAAATAAAACAGCAGATAATTTTGATTCTCTGGAAAGGCTGCTGGATGGTAATAATGCTTTTCCTTATTGTGGTTTTATGTCACACACTCATCTCGTTTTGGAGCTTTTTCCATCTTTAGCCTTTGTAAAAATTAAGAACATCTGAATGACTGTAACCTAATAACAGTATGCTAGATTTATGTGATAACTTATCAGTTATTCTGCATGCTGTAGTTAATAGTTAAATTTCTTTTTTGCTCAGGTATAAAATTTTAATCTGTTTACTGTGTTGTACACAGCAATGTTCAACTCTTCTGTATCTTTGTTTAGCCTCTTTGAACTCATTAAAGAGACAAAGAAAAGTTCAATCCATGTTTATTCCAAGCTGCCTTGTTGCTTACATAGAATAAAAATAAGGGTGATACTTTCACTTGGAGTCTCTTTCCACAGCAACATTTCAGCTGCCTCTATTTTTCTCACCATTTTTTCTTGTTCCTAAATTCATTGTGTTCTTTCTTAAAAATTAAAAACCAATGAAACTCCACTACTGAAGTGTTAGCAATGTAATGAATGGTATCAGATCTTTATCAAGTGGAGAAATTAATCTTTGTGTATGCAGTATTTGGCACCATCCTTTAAATACCCATGAAACTGTTTGGACTTGGATTTTCATGAACAGAGAAGGGAGAACTAGAGAATTAGCTAGTGTTTACTCAAGCAAGAAAAAGTATTCATCATTCTTAAACAGTTTTACAAAAACAGATTAATTTTCAACCATGTTGAGAACTTGATATTGTCCACAAGTTATTTTTGTCTGAGTATTAAAAATATCCAAAATGTAAGCTGAAAACTTATGGGTGAGGAAGGATTACGGAAGTGTGCAATTATTATGGGCATCAATCATATGTATCAGTTACAGCTGACTCTGAAGCCTTCATCAGAAGTATTATTGCCACAAATAGCCTCCTTTTTTTAAAAAGCAAATGGTTTAAAAGTTCTGTTTCAACTCTTTTAAGCCTGTTAGAGTGTGTTATATAGAGAGTTTTGAAGTGACCATGACAGTGTGTGCTAAACCTACAATTGCCGGGCTAATTCTCTGTAAGTTTAAGTCTGTTTTACATCATCCTGTATAAAAGTGATTAATTACAAATTATCTTTCAGTCTATTTCACGGTATCTTTATTTTAGTGCTTCCTGAGCTTTCTCTGCAGCCATCATATTGAGTTTTGTTGAGTTGGTGCACTAATTTATTGCATTGCATTCCTCTCTGCTTTGTGGGGGTGGTGCCTGGGTCAGTGCCTGCTTTAGGGTCACAGACCTCTGCACAGCATCCCACTGCAGGGTGTGGACTTTCCCCAGGCACCTGATGATGGGATGTGGAAGAGCCAGAATGCACAGCCTGTCA
The DNA here is from genome assembly GCF_034619465.1 of Leptosomus discolor. Taxonomy (NCBI): domain Eukaryota; kingdom Metazoa; phylum Chordata; class Aves; order Leptosomiformes; family Leptosomidae; genus Leptosomus; species Leptosomus discolor. Next base: position 44,414,061 of record NC_141394.1, on the reverse strand, counting down.
CATAGCTTAGTCGCTTCTCAGGACTTGGCTCCTGCACGAACACAGCTACGTACTCTAATACCCCTTAGTGTGGTAGGAAAGTTAGGTGTTTTCTCACCAAAAGTGATGAAGTAGCAACACCCCTCAGAGTTGCCCCAAAACCCAGTTGTCAGAAGGATGTGGAAAATCAAGGTTTGTCCTCATTTCCCTCTAAGGGAAAGTGAACCTATAAGCAGGCTCTAACCACTGGACTGAGGAGTCTGCAGCAGATCCTCTGCTTTGCCTGAAACAGGAACCAGAATCCAGGTCTCCCCATTCACCTGTTGGTGCTTCGATTAGTTTTTTTTTTAAAACATTATATTATTTTCCTGTTGAATAGGTGCAAGTTTTATACAAACCCAAACAACACCAGCAGCAATCCTCATTGAAAACTTTACAAGCAGGTGGTGGGGCACCCAAAATGAAATGTCATCACTGATTCAGGGCAAGAATTTGAACCAATGCACCTCAGTTCTCAGGAGAGTGATCTGGCCAGCACACTGCAGCCTCTCCTGAGGCAGGAATGTATGTCTTTTTAGAGCTGTTCTACAGTATATAAAATAATTAAACATTTAATACCATGTTTTTATGGGCAGGTGGTTATGATCTTTGCATTGCACTCAGGTTCCAGCCCAAGAATATCAAAACAGATACAGACAGATCTTAAGTTAGACCCCCAACCTTCTTTATGAGTACTTTTCCTGTAAAGATACTGCAATACAGGCAGGAGGAGAGCAAGGAGAGTAGCACCATGCTAATCTCTGGGTGGGTCTTACTTTGGGCTCTCATTTGGGGTTGGCTCATAAAAGACAGACCTATCCACCATGTGGATCCCATCAGATGCCATTTAGGATCTTGGCTGGTCAGCACTTAGTTCTGGGCCTCCCTGAAAGAACACATTTTGATGCCTTGCAAATGTTACTGGCAGAAATGTGTCTCCAGGCTTGGGCAGCAGCAGAGTACTGAACAGCACAGCATTAGATATGCACAGCTGCACCCGTGCTTTCTCCCAGCACGGGCAGGGCACAAGCCAGCTCAAGCCTGGAGGCAGAAGAGCTGCACATGTGCACTCTCCCAAGGCTTTCATGCATTTGCCTTGGAGAAGGACATAGCGGCTTGGGACCAGCACTGCAGGCACAGCGCTGTGCTGCTTCCAGATGAGTGTTAAAAGTCACGTTGCCTGTTCAAGGCTACAGACATTGGACTATGAGTAAGCTCGCCAGGGTCCTATGGGAAGCCAGTGAAGCTGGGTTTTTGGTATGTGGGGACAGTGCTGAACCCTGTCACCTAGCCACATGAGTAAATAGTCTTCACTGAGAATTGCGATCTCCACGTAGAGCAGCAGACTGTGACTGAGCAGAAAGTATATCATTGTGAATCTGGGAGAAAAACAGATTTGACAGCATAAACAATTAAAATAGAGGGACTAAGCCTGGACAGCAAACAGTGATTTTCATGTCTCATCTTAATATTTTAAAAAATATCAAATTGGTTGTAATTTTAAAAGAAAATTAGTACAAGGGTAGTGAGAAAACCTGAAGCTGCTAAAACTGGAGAAATAGGAAAGTCAGAGGATGAGCGGCTCCTTCAAAAAGTAAGAAAGAAAGCACAAAAACAGGTCTAATGAGGATGTAATTGATTTGTAGACTTTTCGTTCCTCACTTAGCCTGAGCAGTGTGAGAAACGTGTTAAAATGAAACCAGGGCAAATGAAGACACAGATCAATTGTGTGCACAAAGGACAGTGTTGCCCGGAGAAACTGAGGAACTTTAAGGAGAAATTCCTGTGATCATCTGAGCCTTAAAATTCACATCATGTTCTCAAGCAAGTAACCTGTGCCTGTACCTTATTTCACCTAAATGTAATGTAGGTAAACAGCTTTGTACTGATAATGTATCAGAAGCAATGGATGTGTTATTAATTCTAGCCAGTATGTGGGATGAATAATGCATACATACTCCTTGTAAGCTCATTTCAGATGGGATATATGAAAAAAATGGTGCTTGCGTTAAAATCTTTCCCCTCTCAGACTTCACTGAGCTCCTCTGAAACGAAGAGAGCTTCAAGCTATAAAACTTAAAGACTGTGGAATTACATATCTGATGACGAAGGCACAATTTAGTTTGAAAAAAAAATTATTTTTTTTTTTTTTTTGCTGATATTGCATAAGAGGAACAGGCTGTGGTTTGCCTCTTGGACTGGGAGCTGAAGGTAACCAAGCAGATGAAACAGCTAGCCTTGCTCTCATTGTACCTGGCTCAGGACAAGCCCATCCTAACAGAGCATGGCCACGTGTACCCAGCCTTTCCTCCCCAAACCCAACCTGAAGATAGGAGCTGAGGTAGAGACACCCTTCCCCAGTAGATTGTGAGGATTGCTCCCAGCAGCTGGGCTGGGGAAATGTGAATCAGTTTTTCAGTGCTTTGAATCTCTGTTTATGCCACTGCAAGGACAACACACGCTGCATTTGGCAGTGTTTCATCCCTGTTGCACTCTGATGCACATGGCTCCACAGAATGTAAACGTGCAAGTGCCACATGCGTGCTGCCTCTCAAGTTCAGCATAGTCCAGCTCAGAGCTCAAAGACAGCTGACAGTAAGTGTCCACAGACACCTCTGTACTGACCGCATGGAAACTGCATACCAGCGCAGGGAGAGCTAAGATAGCTGTAGGTCAGTTAGTCTGGGCTGATGCACTGCATCAGTGGCAGAGTTCCCCTCAGGCTGGCTCATCCTGTGTGCCTTAGTGCTAGATTAAGGCTTGGTCTGGTACCTCCCGCTGTCTCTAGCGCTGATGTGCACTGAGGCACCCAAAGCTGACAGCCACTTCCTAACGGCAGGTGAAGCGAGTGCTGTTAGACACCACCACTTCGGCAGTGCCTTTCTTCCCCGCGTCTCCATCAGCTGTACTAGTCGTACCAGAACCGAGCTGCCAGGGAGAGCACAGGGAAGAATATTTTACATGTGAGAAGTGATGATGTTCTTGTACTGACAGAAACACTGACTGACAGGTGGTTATGCCAAAATATAAATACTTTAAGACAGAGCTGGATGAAGGCCTGGTGGGATGGGAGAGTGCAGCAGCACAACCTCTCCTCTGTCACCGCAGCATGAAGAAGATGCTGCTTTAGTCACTGCTGGTCGGTGGGGGCAGAACAACCTCTCACCCCCAGAAGAGCTGCCTTGATTTAAAATGCAGTACTCCACAGTCCAATTTCTCTCATAGGGTAGGAACTCCTTGTCAAGAACAGGTGATTCAATCTGATTTCACAGTCACTGAGACATCTTGATCGATTCCTTGCTTTTCCATAAAAAACCCACGATACAAATAATATACATAAAATAATAAATTTTACACTTTGCAACCTAACCATCTTTATCTCAAACAGAGGAGCTAATAATTTCCTTGCACTTGATGAGGGTTCATTTGAAACTGTGAAGGACCAGGAAAAAATGGAGGAGCGTTTCCTGAGCATGGACATCTACCTCTGCTGGCAGAGAACCGCACAGGAGTTTCTTGTGTTTGTATGCGTTCTTGAGGTTTAAAACAATATAGCCGCTGGCTGATTATTTTGAAAGTAGATCATAAAACAGGGTTGTAAAAATAAAATTTTATGAATACCACACTTTGAGAAAACTACATCATTACTTACAAGAGGCAAGCATACAAACAAATAATAAGATTTCATACCTAAGGTTGTAAAGGTGCTTTATAATGAAAGCTGAAGACTATAGCTTTTTTAATTGTAACATGATTTTGGCATTATCAATTTACTTAGGACTTTATTGGTTTTTTTTCCTTTGGATAAGCTCAGCAAAAAGGATAACTCTACTAGGTCAATTTATCAGACCCAGTAGTCTTTTCCTATAGGAAATGCTTGCTAGCCTTACAAAATTTGCTCTTTACAGAGACAAACGTTTCTGATCAAACTTCCAATTTAATTATTGGAATAATACTGTGGGAAAGAATGATGGCTGCTTAAGAAATCACTTCATCAATACCGATTTTAACTGTGTGGACTGTATTTCACATCAATGCTTCTCAATTTTTTCTTCCAGAGATATTGAAACCCTTAGCAAAAGCAAAGGAACATGACTATCCCTCTACCAGAGATGGGAAAACCAGGGCACAGACAAGTAAAAGGGTTGCTATGTATCACGTGGTCCATGCTAACTGCCTGTGGCAGTGCCTGTGTGTAGGTGCAGCTTGCTATGCCAGATAGCTGAACCCGAAAGCTTCCACACTATCCACAGAATAGTCCCTCCAGTTACAATTATTTTGCTAAATAAAACAAGAATAGAAAGCGAAGATGAGCAGTATTCTGCTGATAGCCCACACCACTGAATTAGCATGCTCCTTGGCACTGTTTTGGACTCTGCCAACGAGAACTCTCCCAGACAGGACTTATGCACATGTGCAACAGGCTGTTCCCAGTAGATCGTGTGGCCAAGACTGATACAGTTCTCTGTATCCTCCAGCACCATCCTGTCATGGACAGTGATAGGACCTCAAACATGCCCTTAGTGCCACCTCTCAGAACATACAGCACACAGCCACTGGTTCATGCTATGAAAACCCTGCCCTGGTGGGCTGCAATACGGCTCTCCCCGGACTCCAAAATCTCTGAAGATATATCTGAGGGACAGAGGGACACCACACAAGGTGCAGAGGAGACCCAAGGCTAAATACCACAAAATTTTTAGGAGAGATACTGCTGGTATACATTATCTGACTACAGGGCCAAAAGAACAGTGCACTGCCCAGTTTTACTGAGCTATAGCCTCTGTGTCTGAATTTCCTTGTGTGGAGAAGGAGATTCTCCATCCTCCTACAAAGGATAAGCCAATATGTGGGCAGCAAGCATTTTCCTAAGTACTGTACACAAACCCCAACATAACTTAGTAGTATAGTTGTGGCTGCTGTGAAAAAATAGTAGATCTAATACTAGAATGCTGTAGCTCTCTGAGAGCAAAAGCATGAAACCCCCAAATATTTCTGTCCTATTGTCTATATGGCTAGCCAACTTTATTGTTGTTTATTTGTTTTGCACAGCTATTGTAACAGGTATGAACTGTGCATATATGTCTGTGTGTGCATGTGTATATGTGTATGATCTATATATATATCTATCTATATCTATTATCTACATCTTTATCTAATCTATATCTATGTCTCTATCTGTATCTATATAAAACAAAGTGGGGTTTCAGTCTCAAAGGATTTAAAGACTACGTATTGTGTAAGCTTAGAGATAGTGGTTACTTGCAGTAGAGGGACACAGCAACACAAAGAGTTAAAAAACTTGTACTAGTCAGTATGATATGTATGGGTCAAGAAACCCCAGCTGGGTAACATTAATTGCTGCTTCTGTAGGTGACTGGTGACAGGGATGCACAGTTTATGGTCTCCAGTGTTAAGATCCTACATGAGTCATCTTAAGCCAGAGGAATAATTACAAGGACAAGCAGAACTAGAAATAAAGAAAGGGTTAGACTATAACAAAGATAGCCTCACTGTGTATGGCAAGTTTGCTTCCTTTAAAGTTGAAAATTCATGGTTAGCTCAGTTAACTGGAATTGAAGGTAGAAAAAAGGAAAGAAAGAGAACTCATTACATTCAAGACCCTCATTTTTTCTTGCTTGCTTTCTTCTAATGGTGAAGCACAAGGGCTGCTATCCAACTCTGTGTATAATTGATTACCAGGACATAAATTGAAATGAAAAATAATGCCCTTCATAATTGATATTCAAAGGCCTAAGCTTGAAATACACCCTAAAAGGATGCTTGCAGGTTTATTGATCCCATTCATCATCCTTTCCCTTTCAGTACTTGTGCCTATGCTATGAATGCTGATTTTAAACACCAGAAGCAGCTGCCTTTCTGACTCTTAAGTTAGCTGGAAACCCCAGTGATATGTCAGCTTATTCTTGATAAAGTACTATCTAGTGTCTCTCATAGTGTCTTCTCCTAGCTTGGGCTATAAGATCAGGCAGTCACTTCTTCTAACCTTATTTCATGTTTATTATTTACCTATTTCTGACAAACTCAGAACATTTAATAATCTCATATGCATGTGTTGCATATGTATGAAATAGCTCATTTCTGGCTTCTCTGATTTTCCTATGGTAGAATATAGCTGTTCCAATCCATTTTAAAAAAAAATAAAAATCCAATCCCTCATTTTTATTTGTTAGTTTACTATTTCTATGAGGCATAATACAGATGATGCCAGAAATTTTCTGTCTGTAAGATTGTATATACAGGATGTGTTGTGGTAGCTTGGTGTACGTATAGCTTGGTACTATAAAGGAGGTTAGAGTCTTTGGCTGCATAATGCTTAAATGTTGATTTTTGTATAAAACCCCCACACCTTCAACAGCTTCAACAACTAATTCCAATTGCTATGCAAAACCCACTAATTCAGCACCAATAAAGCAGCAGAAAGAGCTGCATGGGTACTTGATGGGACAAGAGGGCAGCTAGCACTGCTCATGCCTCCTGGCAGTCATGTAATTGAAAGCTATTGAACTTTGGCTCAAGCAGGTATTTTGCTTGCCTGTTTCGTCCTGTTACATAGAAAGCTGCTTGCCCCTTCTGGTGCAGGCGAGTACTCATTGTGTCGGCTCTGCTGCTGAAAAGGTAAGTTCCTGGGGAACAAACACACAGGCCTTTGCATGCGATGCTGGCAGCACTATAGTGTCCTTGAAATACCACCCCCTTTCACCTTTTGTTGCCCATCTTCCCACCCAGTTTGCTACAAAAGAGATTTTCCTCTTGGGATCTACAAGCGGCAGTCGTTCATGGACTGTTTTGCAGCCTCATGTTCTTTCAAATCCAAAACAACCGACATTTAAGTAGCAGGGAAGAGCCAACAGTGTAATCGAAACTACAATTAAAACATTAACAGCATTTATTTAAAACAATTAACAGCATTTATTTAAAACATTTAACAGCATTTTTAATTAAAAAATTATCATCAGGGCTTCCTGTTTAAAACAAATGAAATGCTAACTCGTCAAAGAAAAAACAGGTAAAATGGGGAAGGTCAGACCACTGATGCCTTTTTTTTCTTCGTATGTTGATAATTTCAGGTTAGAAACTGCATTTGATTTTTCTGCTAAAGTTCCACCTGTCCAGTATCACAGTTGCTGAGGTGAAAAGCAGATTAAAGAGGTAAATTATTAGGACTGCTTTTTCCAACACAGACTGAACTGCACTTCTAATCTTTGTACCAGTGGGTGTGTGATTCTTGGTGTTGGTGTCTCTATCTGAACTCCTGCAAGCTGATGTGCTTACTGCTGAACTTTGATGGATGGCTACCAGCTTCTGTTAGCAAAAAGAGCTAAGAGATAGAGGAAGGCAAATTTCGGTGAAAGCTGATTTTGAATTTAGGCTTCCAAATCCCTTTTATTCCTTTGAAAAATCTCCCCATAAACAATTTCATACCTTTACATATACAAGCATTTAGCTCACATAGCCTGCTCTGCTTCAGTTACATGGAAGGATCAGCAGCATCTGACTGAAATTTCATGGGACCTATCCCACCCCTCTGACTGAAGGTGGCTAGGTAGTGGGCCTTCATTTTACCTAGCTAGTTTGCAGCCATAAGTAAGCATATACTCTCTCAGGCACAGGCTGAAACACTCTAGGGGTGGAAAGCCTGCAGACCTTTGAGTGTCCTTGGTTCATCCTTGAGTGTTCTGATTCATCTGAATGACCAGGCCCTCGAGAGCCCAGTCCATCAGCAGTCTCCCTAAGGCTAACATCTAACAAACTCAACAGAACGCATGCAGTTTGTAATTTACCACACTTCTTTCCTTGCAGTGGAGCCTTCACCTTAGGATGTCAATGAAGAGTGGCTTTTAGTAGTGTTCTTTGGAAAAAATGAGTATTATTTTCTGTATCTCCACCCGTATTTTAGAGACCATGTATTAGTCTGTAGCACCTGTTAAGAAACTCACCACAATAATCCTCCTGAAGAGCATGACAGGTGGGAAGGTCCTTCATGTGTTCAGGCTTTTAGCTCTGCCTCATTTCCTGAGGCACTTCACTGATCACACCTGGGTACTTCCCTCCTGGCTGTCAATAAATCAGGCTTTAAAGTTCAGAAATTATTTGGGTGGCTTGAGTTGGTAGTCAAGAAAGCTCTCATCCTTCCTCCCCTAGAAGGGTGCTGGTGGCTTTCATTTCCAAACATTCCTGCTCTATAACATGGATACAAAACAGGGAACCAGTTTCTGCAAAACAGCATGAAATTGCTTTTGCAATTAAAAACAACAAACAAATCCAGCACAGGCAGCATTTGAAGTAGGGGCATGTGGATTAATTTTTATGTCTGAAGGTCATATACAGCCACATTTAGATCCTGATCCTCTCAGAGGCTGCTGAGAACCTTTGCCTGCTGCAGATTTCAATTTCTCACTAGACACCTTCCAGGAGGAAAGAGCTGAAAGCCAACCCTAAACACAAACAACCTAGTTTTATCATCCAAACTTAAAGAAGGACAAAACCTACACCGGGAGAATTGGCTATTAGCGTTCAACAATTTATTGGATTTTCATCTTCTGTTAACACACACGGCTTAATTGATTTTTACAATAGCTCATTTTAAAGATATGGCCCTAGGTGGAGTTCCTAGCATATTTTTATAATGTGACTGCAGGACTGGTAACAGGGAGGTTTAAGCTATTAAGGCACAGATGTGTTCCCATTGCCTATAATCTTGGAAACACTTAATGCAGACCCTGCTAGATCTGAATACTGTGGCACCTAGCAACTCAGGAGTACTTCAATCCTAATGTACTTTGGCAGGTATTTTATTCAGATGAACAGTATGCCACTTGAGGTCATGATTGGTTTGTAAATCCACGCTGAAGAGTTCTACTGAACTCTGTAAAATTATACCAGACCAAAATACTCTTTTGCAAGGACAGAACTAAAGACAAGCCTGATGTCTTATTATCTTATTTTACCCTCACTTATTGTATTATGTCTAATGAAAAATTATTAGTTGCCTAAGAGAGAGACTTGGTGTGGGAGGACATTTATGAAATAAGGGACATGTGAACAATCCAGCCTTTCCAGAGAATCCGAGCTGGGACGTACCGGAACTGTTGAAAGCATAAACAACTTCCGGTGCAGGGGGCATGAACATCTTGCAGGTGCAGGAGAAGAGACAGCCGCCATTAATGACGCAGTTTTAATTCTTGAAGAAGACGGGTGTGAACATCTGTGAACGTGACTTGAACATGACTCGCAATGTAGCCAGTCGGGTTGGACTATGGGCTGCTATTTGCGATGAAGCCAATCAGTATTTATTTGGTGTGGTCAAGGGTTATAAATTGCACTGGAAACACGGAAATAAAGGTTCACTTGTTAGATCACATTGATCGTGTCAGTGTCCTCACGCAGCTCCCGCAACTTGGATATGTTTTTTTCTGAGATGCTTAATTTGGGTGGGATGTTATAAGAAAAAAGGCGAGAAAGAAGTCAGACATTGGCAAATATACCTGAAAATGAAGGAGTGAACCACTGGGAAAGAAGGAAAAGTGTTTCTCATGCAGAAATTTATTTTGTGCATTCTTTAGCTGGCACAATTTATAGCTGAATACTCCCAATCGGTGTTTTCCAAAGCAGAACAGAAACAAACAGAACAGTAGACACTGTAAGCTTCTGAACAGATTCTCAGCTCCCGTAAATTACGTCAGCGTAGCTCCACTGCATGTAGTAACACTAAGCCCATTTATATCACATTGCAGCACCAGGCTGAAGCAGCCAGTGCCATGGTCACACCAGCAATGGACGCATGGGAAGAAAGGCTGGTGAGTAACTGGTGGTTGGGGGCTCTGTGGTGGAAAGTGGAGTTTAGGAGGAATGGAGATGCCTGGGACCAGGATTGCAAGAAGATAAGGGATTTTTTGCAAGGGAATTTGAAGGTACACAGTACAGGGATAGGAAAGTAGAGGGCTGGGGCAACAAGGTTAAGTTTTATAAAAGAACACTTGCATGGTATGGTAGTAGAGAGAGTCAGGGCTTGGAGCTGTAATCAGGTGAGGACAATAAAAAGAGCCTTTGCCCAGGCCTGTTAATTTCATATCTACTAGATGCCCTTTTCAGTCAACTGAGTGTTTGATTTGGCACACCTATGTTAATGGCAGTATCCACAGGTCTCCATATTTTGTAAGTATTACGAACATTAAAAAAAAATCCAAGGTCATTCAGACATCTAAGAGGGAAAATTTTACTTGTCTTTGTGCTCTTTCGTTTAGTAAAAAAATACTTCATTCTACGCTTGTCTGATAATCACAAGATTTGAAGGGATCCCAGGGAAAAAATATTTTCACTCTTATTTAAACCTGATGCAGTTCCCTGTTTCTCCTAGTTGCAAGATGAAACCATTTAAAATTTAGCAACCCAGTGGACAGTCCAAATGGAGCCCGAATCTCCTCAGCAGCAGCCGGTTGTCTTGGACAGAGTTTCAACAATTGAGCTGACGGCTGCGGTTGCTCCTTCATCTGTTCTTGTTCCCATAGAAACAAGGATGAAATAGTCAAACTTAGGTAAAGGGTTTCTTTCTTTCTTTCTTGCTTGCTTTCTTTCTTGCTTTCTTTCTTGCTTTCTTTTATTTTTTTTTTCCCTTCTCTGAAAGAAAGAAAGAACAACAGCAAAGATGTTCATGAAGTGCTGCTTGTTTTCTGTGACCCATGGTTCTATTTCATTTGAACTAGCAGAAAGTAGGCAGCCAGCTACAGAATCCTAAGTTCCTATGGAAACTACAAGAGGTACAGGCTCAAGTGGGATAGAGATATTGAGATATTTCCTCAAGCACATAGACAGTGAGTCAACAGTAGTAAAAGATCAGTAGACGTCTACCAGATGAAAAAATAAACAAAAAGCATGAAAAAACACCTGTAGGTGTGAGTTCCTCTCTTTGTAATTTAATGGTATTTGTTTGCCCTAGTGAGTAAGAAGCAGAATATATTGTTTGGGTTTCTTTCATTATACCGCATACAGACGTGATCAAAACATTTGCTGAAATAAAATTCTTCTTTTTGTTATAACCGTTTTCTGAAAAGCTACAGCCTTGTTTTGCAAATGCTTGCACTCACACATCTTTTGGGCAATATGTTGCTCTCACTTATTCTTACTGAAACTATTCCGTTTTTTTAACAGTGCAGAGGAGCAGCAGTTGGCCCAATGAGTATGTTTTATGGCACACATTCCTGTAAAAAGAAGATAATTTCACATGGCCTTTAAATGTGCCAAAAAGGAGAAGAAAGTATCTTTCCCAGGATGGGGTCCCTCCTGCCTCGAAATTGGTGGGTTTTGTCAGTACAGTCATTGATCTTCCAGGCAGATGTATCACATATGAATGACAGTGCTCCATCTGGATTCAGACTAATGGTGCAGGTGATATTTCTACAATGTGTGCATTTTTTGGCTAATTTCTTGCTTCTTCTTACATTACATCCATCATCCCTAAAGGCTAACACTTGTTGGTTCTCTTATTGAGACATTACACTAGCAGGTGGACATCCATTTAAAGCCAATCTCCAAATAGATTTACTAATAAGCTGGAAGGTGTCCATCCCAAAGGTTAATGTAGAAGAAAAGCACAATTCTGGAAGCTAGTTTCCACATTGTGACATACTTTCACAACATTTTTTGGTGGGTTTGGGGAATAATTTAGAACCTTACATATGTGGATACTAATTCTTGTGGTCTTCAAGCCTTGACAGCCTTGAAGTGGTTCTAATGCATTGGATGAGTGAGCGGTTGACTGACGAGAGTAATAAAATGGCTAAGGAAAACCAAAAACTCTTGTCTGTTCTCATGAGAAACACCTATTTTCAATAACATTTTCACATTGTAATGCAGCTAGGAGAGGCTTCTTGATGGTTTTCATTAATAATGAACATTTTAAGATTTTACTTTAAGAGTAAATACTAACAGAAACACTTAGATTCCTCTCATCATTTTCTTCGTTACAGTGGAAGGAAGTAATTTTACACATTGTTATAAGAAGTCAAATAATGGTGAATCCTACCTCTTCTTAATATCTGGTAGGCAGAAATCTGCAATTTCAGTTTGGAACAGCTAAGAAGGTAAAAACGCTATTTAGTTTTTTATGTATTTATTTTTAGGAGGTAGATGAACCTAGATTCTCTGTTTCAGTACTCTTTACTTCTTGGTGACCTATACACCAATTTATTCCTTTGTAGCTGACTCAGAAACTTGAACTCTCTACTGAACATGGACTCCATGTAACTTATTTATACGCATAAGATGAGACTCATGTAGGATAACAAGGCAAACTCTTATTTCATGGTCTTACCTGTATCAGAGATTCCACCTTGTGTATAGGTCACACATAAATTTACCAAAAAAGCACAAGAGTTCATTTTTTTTAGAGCATCGGAATGGCTGGACAAGGTCTGTTTAACCCCAAAAGCCCAGAAGAGGTGAATAATTGACGTGAAAGGGGGAGAACAGTGACAGAGCAGGCATATAATGACAACTCCCCCCAGTATTTTCTGTTTTCTGGAGAGCTACATGCACTGCATGTAGGTAATATCTCTGTATTTAAATAAATGTTTGAATGCTACAAAATTGTTAGATTTCAATTCCACTAACTTGTCCAAGCAAACCTGTCTTGCTTTTTAAGCCTATTTGAACACTTAGTACTCTGGTCAAGGGTTTCAAGGCTTAAATACGTGTTGCATAAAGGACAGATTCTCCTTTGGTTTCTTTTAATCTGAATTGTTGTCAGTTTTATTTGCTGCCTCCCTCAATAGACAAAGCCCAGGAGCTTCACCACAAGGCCTGAACTACCATTGCCTTGTGTCTGTTGATAAAAAAAAATCTACCAACCAATTGCTTATCTAAAGCTGCACTATAAGAGAAATAGGGAGAGGCCGGAGAGGCTGGTTTCCATAAAGCCGTTACTACTCACACCCAAGGGCCAGAGGGAGTAAGGGGCAAGGGGCAAGGGCTGACTACAGCTTGCTCCTTCACAGTGACTCCCCCAGATACCTGCAGAGTTTTGGGTTGGCTTTCATAACCAGGTCAGGTCACATTCCCACATTTGGCACAGCTCAGTAGCTGGTGTCTAGCTTCTGTCAGCCCCAGTCCTCCACATACTGATTTACTACCCTAATACACACGGAACTTGCATATTTGTGCTAGCAGCTCTACAAAATATGAACAAGAAATTAATTTGCAGCAAATGAGTCAGTCCATCCTTTCTTGTGGCACCCAGAAACTGTATTTAGTCTGTAGATTATCATTATATTACTATAACATAGCATTATAAGGACTTCATGAGTACCATATTTTCAACTACATTTCCTTAGTTCCTCTCCCTGTCATATTAACCAAATTCCTACTCTCTGCTAATTATTTAAAGATCTATTAGACTATCACATAGGCAACAATGCAGCTAATCAAATATATAAAGGTTTTACAGGTAGACATACAAATTATGTACAGTTTACATAAACTTCAGCAGAACCTATTTAAACCAGAGACTGAACTGTCTCCATCAATAGATGATGATTTGGGTGAAGATAAAACAATGACTAGAAAATTAATATTTAGTTATTATCCAAGGATACAGGCTGTTTTATCTGTTTTCACATGAAATTACATAGGAATACATTCAGCATATTGCTGCTTGGCTTTTTGTCAGCAAATCATTTCTTATGAAAGCAAGCAGTAGGGCAGCTATCAGTGAAAGGCAGACATCAAGCATCTCATTATTTGAGACATGAGAATCTAACTGCTGCTTCCAAATCTTTCCTCTGCTATCTGTAGTTATTACTGTTGCTATGAATATGGTGCTTTTGAAAGGTGGTGGGCTGGAATCAACAGATGGCTGAAAACAGAACTTGTCTTCTGCACTTCCAGGACCAGGAAGAGCAGAGGCAGTACAACACATGACAGTCAGCCTGTTACTACATACTACTCATTATATGCTATTTCTCATAATTCAGGTTTCTCTGTGTCCTTCAGTAGGATTTTTGTGTGCAGAAGTGCAGGCTTAGGGTGTGTGCACCTCCACTCAAACCTAGGAGGTCTGCCTCTAGAAGTAGGATGGCAGGTTTGAATTAGGTAGTTGAAACAGGATGAGGTTTATTCACTTGGATGCCTGGTCTTCTGAATTATGGATGTCTGATCATTCTGAACTGTGACCTTTTTTTGACAAGGCTAAAGCCTTGTCTTTAAAGTTCCTGCCTGTCCCAAGTCACTGGTGGTGGCTCAAAAATATTTTGGACTATCACACTGCATAAACTATTCCAGCATTTGAGGTACACAGGCAAATGCACACAACCCCTTACCACAGCCTACAGAAGACTTCTAAACATGGTTGTTAAGCGCACAGCCAGAGCTGACTCAAGATTTCTCCACCATACAGGTAAAATTCGGTTTTCAGATGTGGAGCCGTAGAATTCCCTTTTGCCTAGCTTTTGCAGGAGAAGCACTGGGGAAGTCCTGTGGAAAGGAATGGAAAGCAGTGCTGTGCCTCATCACCTTGCATTCCCCTGCCTGGTGTAGAGTTCATTCTCTGAGAAGAAGAGCAGCAGGCACTCCTGGCTAGAGTGGGGTCACAGAGAGCAGGAGTGAGGCTGCCAAATGCCCCGGCTTATGGTGAGCCCAGAACCCCTGCATCCGCCTGTCACTGCTGAAGTTGCCTTTACAGAGTACACCAGGGAGTCTGGGGTGCAGCAGCAGAGGGAAGGTAATACAGATTAAGATCACCTCTTCCTCAGTGCTGGGGCTCTATACTATGGCATGGGCTCTTTCAGTATTTCAAATATTCTTTGGGGTTTATTCACTTTACATATGCACCAAACAGGTTAGCTGGCCAGCTCATTAATATGCCACTATGCTATGGCTAGAGCCTAAAGCTTTCATTCAAGCAATAAGCCTGCTGCATTGCGTGAGACCAGTATAATAAGCAACAGCTGCCTAGCTCAGCCCTAACTGAAACCACATTATGAAACTTGAAGGCCTAAAGTGATTAATGCCATTCACAGGGATCTTGACAGGCTGGAGAGGTGGACCCGTGCAGACCTCATGGAGTTCAAGGCCAAGTGCAAGGTCCTGCACATGCATTGGAGCAATCCCAAGTACAGATACAAGTTGGGTGATGAGCGGATCGAGAGCAGCCCTGCCAAGAAGGACTTGGGGGTGTTGGTGGATGAAAGACTGAATACGAGCCAGCAATGTGTGTTTGCAGCCCGGAAAGCCAATTGCATCTTGGGCTGCATCAAGAGAAATGTGGCCATCAGGTCGAGGGGGGTGATTCTCCCCCTCTACTCCGTTCTGGTGAGACCCCACCTGCAGTGCTGTGTTTAGCTGTGGGGCCCCCAGCACAAAAACGACATGGACCTGCTCAAGCAGGACCAGAGGAGGGCCGTGATCAGGGGGCTGGAGCACCTCGCCTATGAGGACAGGCTGAGAGAGCTGGGGTTGTTCAGCCTGGAGAAGAGAACGCTCAATGGACGGGACACCTTCTAGTGGCCTTCCAGTACTTCAAGGGAGCCTACAGGAAAGGTGGGGAGGAACCCTTGATCAGGGAGTGTAGTGATAGGATGAGGGGTAATGGTTTCAAACTGACAGAGGGTACATTTAGATTAGATGTAAGGAAGAAGTTCTTCACCGTGAGAGTGGTGAGACACTGGCGCAGGTTGTCCAGAGAAGCTGTGGCTATCCCCTCCCTGGCAGTGTTCAAGGCCAGGTTGGATGGGGCTTTGAGCAACCTGGTCTAGTGGAAGGTGTCCCTGCCCTCAGCAGGGTGATTGGAACGAAGTGATCTTTAAGGTCCCTTCCAATCCAAACCATTCTATGATTTTATGATTAATATAATTTCTGAAATCTAAAGAAAATTTAGCCATGGCTAATTTCCCCAGGCACTCCAGAAATACCTTTTTCTTGTTTAAGTCGTATATAGGTCAGTCAAGTGTTATCAGTAACTAGCATTTCATGAGAAAGCTAATTCTTTCGCTGCTTCAGTCATCAGTTTTTCTAAAGCTGACTATTTTCAAAAGTCTGTATTTTTTCATATAAACATACAAACAAGGAGCACAAGATACAGTACGGATGAATAACTTCTGTCCTTGTATTTCAGCAGGAGCCTCTGTCACTCCTCCTGTGCATAACACTTGTTCTCCCATTTACTAATTCTTCAAGGACTGACTTTGCACTTTACAATTCATCGCCATTAAAGAGCAGAGCATGGCCAAGCTGTTTCAAAAGCTCACTGAAAGCATTATCACTTTGTACCCCAGGCCTTCCAATCCTTCTTGATAGTGTGTACTGAACCAGACTAGGAAAATGGTCTGAAACCTTCCAGTTCCACACATATTCTGAGAAAGAGAGAGTTAGAGCGTGACAACTGTGTGACAGGAGAGTTGCCTCTTCCTAAACACTCACTGAAGGGCACTGTCACCTTAATCAGTATGAGGATGGTCCGTCTTGGTGTTATAGGTGTAGTTCCTACCGAATTTCAAAAGACCTGTTACTTGTAATAAACTTCCAGCACTGTTAGCTTGGAAGTTGCACCGGGCTCCCTCCCTACCTGCAGTCCTGCATGTAAGGAGGAAAAAACCCCAACATGGAGTTGATTAGAGATTTTTCTCTTCTCTTAAAATGCCTAGCAAAAATCTTCTTTATAAAACTGAAAACAGTCACCTTCTGCAGCTGCAGCATCCAATGGCACAAAAGGAAAAATCAACTCAAATTACAGAGTAGGCGGTAGGGCTGCCCATGGACCTTCTGTTCTCAGCATTTTCTAACCTTTGAAGTGGCCAGTCGGTGATAGCAACCAAAGACAGTGAAGCAACCACTTTTAGAAATGACTCATTAAAGAGTACCGTCACATCATAGTCCCTTCTAATCTGCGTTATCATCCATTTATTCAATATGTACACAGGCTTGATCCAATGTGAGCAGGGACTATTCTTTCACTTTTTAAGGTTTTTGTGAAGTAAGTAATTAAATATCTGACTACAGATAAGGAAAAAAAAAATCAAGACACTGAGCAAACTAGGTGATGAAAAAATCAGAGCTGGAATGAATCCCAAATGATTTTAACTTGAAGCTCTTTATTGACTATGTTGAAACAGTCAATTTCCTCATAAGACACTACGGATTTGGTACAGTATGCTGCTCAGAATGACACTGGCATTCTGTAGTTCTAATGAGCTATGAAGTACCATGAAACAGAAATTAGATGCAACCTCTTCAAAGCTTGACAAAAGCTAGAATATAATAGGGTGACCTGACAAAAAGGAAAAATAATTTTATGTAGCTTATGGATAAAAGACTTTGCTAGTAAAGTGAATATTTCTGTTGATTACCTGCCACATACTGGTATCATTTCTCCAAAGTCGTAAACAACGTGCTTCTGTTAGAGAAAACATCTAAGTAGTGTAGCTTCATGTATGAAATACTATTAGTTTACATTTATTTTTATTTCGAATTTTCTGCAAGACGGCTAACTTAAGATAAGAGACCACACAGTCTCAGAGTGCTGTCATAGGAGCTGCTAACGGTGTTGAAGGCATTCACTATTCAGCATTCTTCAGTCCCAGATCATGAAACCAAAATGCAATGTCAAGAAAAGACTGAATGTAATATCAAAGCTATGAATAGCTATAAATGAAACCGGATTAAAGGCATATAACCTCTAGGAAGAAGTGATTAAAAATGACAAATTGTAAATTGATTGAAATGTGAATTCTGGGCACAGAGCTATGACTGTAGTTGCAGAAAGACTAAACGGCACGAGCATGTTCTGTGACGGGCACGTATCTAGGAAGCACGCTGTAGTCTCCGGTTGCATAGACATCGGGGGAAATAACAATGCAAATAATCAGACTGGCAGTGCCAGGGCTGTGACTGAGCACAAAGTGGCATTAGCCAAAGAAATCTTCTGAGGAAACTGAAAAAAGTTTCTTTACGAAGACTTCTGAAATCTTTCCAAGTTCTCAAAAGCAAAGAGGCAAAACTTTCTAAAACATCTAAATGACTGATTTAAATTAAAAATTAGCAACTAGCTCTCTGTGGCATTTTGGTTTTTCATTGTTCCAGTAATATGTAATGGTAGTCTCCTAACCTTATTTCAACATAGCCTAAACTACAGGAAAAACGTATGTCTGCCAGAATGTGGAATAACTGGAAGAATTGCCTGGTTTTTCTTTGAAAAGCCATGGGAAGACTTTTCCTCAGAGCATCAGATGAGAGTAAAGCAAATGGATGAGGAGAGCTGGCTACAGTAGAAATGCATTTATTAGACAGACACAGAAGTAGGTCAAATTGTATTGAGACCTTATACTTTATAAGGGAAAGCCCGAAAGAAAGAAAGTGTGGAAAGGGATTTGTTGCCTATAAAGCCTGGAGGAAGATAAAATGTGAAAACAATTAAATGTCTTAAAGATTATGGTATTATTAACATTAAAAGTGTGCATTAAAAAGATTAGCATAATTGACAATGATTTCACATTGTGTAAATTTAAGTGTAAGGAACTGCAGAAGACTAGAAATGGTAAACTAGTTTTGTCAAAAGAAAAAGCATTCTCTTCCTCCCTACTTGTTTACTTGTCAAACATGTTACATTATGACTTTTTCAGTGAAAAACTGTGATTTTGATTAAAGCAATTTCTATAGGCTGTGCCTGTTTTCCATTAAAAAAAAATATCAAATTTTCACTGAGAAACAAACTTAAGCTGTCATTATTCGAAATGAAAATTGAAGAGTCTTTTCAGAAAAAGAGATGCTTTCTGATAAAGATATCTTTGGATACCTTGGAAAGAAGCCTGGAAGTAATTCATGATGAAATAGGAAAGATAGGAATTGAGAGAAATGAAAGTAGGTTTGGAAAGGATGGCTGTAGAAACAAAGACAAATGAGTGTTTTAAAAAAATACTTATGCTAGGCTGATTCAAATAACACTGTGAGGCTTGTGAGTCATGTAAAGCAAGAAAATAATAGGACCAAAAGGAGAACTGTCTTGGGAGATGGATGGAGCTTGTACTCCCCACCACCCTTTCCCAAGTGATGGCCCTCAGGACCTTGGGTGGTCAGCTGAGGAGGAGCCGTCCCCCAGCAAAGGGCAAGTTGAGCAGCCCCATGGTCCTACAAAACTGTCGCAAAAGAGAATGGGCAATTAATGTAGGGAATCACATGCAAATGAGCTTCCAATTTCCTTACATCTGTTTGCCATAATGACCAAATAGCTAGTTCTCACTGCTCCATGTACCCAACCATCTGAGATTTAAAGACAGTACTGGGAGAAAGAGACTTGCAGTTAAATTACTTGAGCAGACTAAACACAGAAAAAACATTTTAAATTAGGTGGGTTCAAACATCAGCTCACTTCAGAAATTAGAATTAATTTGATCTATTGCTCTTTCGCACGTCTGTCAGGATCAGAAAATCACTAATTGGCAAAACCCCAAAACTGGCTGTTTGCTCCAGACTGGGACAGAAAAGCTATCAGATTTCAGGAAAGTTTTAACTTCTTTTAAGAAGAGAAAATAGGGGTAAAAAAAGGAAATTAGCTTTAAAAGAGAAAACCCCTCTACCATGATGGTAAGAAAGAGAACTCAAATAGTGTATGTTATCAATAGGGAGAGAAAATGTAAACAATATTAGTAATAAAGATAGTAATTATTTACATCAAATAGTAAAATGCATTCTTGTGGATGCTGCCTGTGAAATACTAGTGAATACAAACACAGTATTACTAATTATTATTCTGTGTAGTCATTGCTACATTCATGTGTGCTGGTTTTGGCTGAGATAGAATTAATTTTCTCCATAGTAGCTGGTATGGGGCCATGTGCTGGAAACAGTGTTGGTAATACAGAGACATTTTTATTAGTGCTGAGCAGAGCTTGAACAGAGTCAAGGCCTTTTCTGCTCCTCCCACCACCCCACCAGTGAGTGGGCTGGTGGTGCACAAGAAGTTGGGAAGGGACACAGCCAGGAGAGCTGACCCCAACTGACCAAAGGGATATTCCACACCATATGATGTCATGCTCAGCATATAAACCTGGGAGAAGAAGGAAGGGAGGGGACATTTGGAGTGATGGCATTTGTCTTTGCGAGTAACTGTTACACGTAGTGGAGCCCTGCTTTCCTGGAGATGGCTGGACACCTGCCTGCTGATGGGAACTGGTGAATGAATTCCTCCTTTTGCTCTGCTTGTGTGCACGGCTTGTGCTTTACCTATTGAACTGCCTTTATCTCAACACACGAGTTTTCTCACTTTTACTCTTCCAATTCTCTCCCCCATCCCACCGGCAGGGAAGTGAGTGAACAGCTGTGTGGTGCTCAGTGGCTGGCTGGGGTTAACCCACGACATCATGTTTCTTCATTTTGGTTCAAACCTTCTATTTTCCTCAAGTACATTTCCCAGTGAAGGCATAGGCCAGGGTGAGAAGTGCTTGTGTTGTTCAGCTCCAGCATGGACTGCAGGGTGAGCGGTTTATTCCTACCCTGGGTCAGACTGACAGGACGCATCTGAAGAGAAGTCAGAAATACAGCACAACAGGAATACTGCTGTTTCTTCCTTCTGTTGCTGTTTGCGATGTGAGCTCTCCTAAGAAGTGAGGCCATGTCAAAGACTGACACGTCAGCCCCAGGCAACTTCTTGTCTGGTTCCCAAATCCAGCAGTGAGCCCAACAAGGAGCCTTCAAATGCTGTCTTCCTTTTTCAGATAAAGGGGATTCACACAGAAAATGGGGCTGATGTGTATCAGGTTGTCAGCAGGCTGCCTGGGGAGAGATATGCTGCCAGCAGTCAGTCAGCCAGCCAGACAATCTGGACACATGCAAGAGACTATTTTTTTATTTATCTGAAGCTATCTTGTTGCATAGCCCTGAACCACACAGTGAATGAAAGGTATGTGAGCCTCCCTTCCTCTTTTGACATGGGTAGACCAGATATATCCTGTGGTGTCTAAGGCAGATGAGAGGGAAACAAAAGTGCCTGCTGGCATGGGCTCCCTTGTTTTTTTTGGCCAGGTTACATAGAGTGATGCTGAGAGGGAGTAAACTGATGCCAAGTCCAGGTAAAAAGAACCAGAGGTCTAACCTCAGGCATATTACAGTTGGCCTCGAGGATCTAAAAGGTCTTTTCCAACCTAAATGATCCTATGATTCTGTATACCAGCCTTGGAGTAGCAGCAACCCCCTTCCCTTGTCTTTAAGAAGTGTTTTTCTAACAAATAAGCCACTCACTCCTCCTCAAGAAGAAAAGGGAAGAAGTCACTGCTCCTGAGGTCCCTCGGATCAGAGTTGTCAGACTCAGAAAAGCAGGGTCCCACCAATTTGTGAAGAGTGCAATCAGCATAGACTGATCCAGCCCTAGGTTTTCACAAAAACAATGTATTGAATTTATTCTCCTTTCCTTCCCCTCTGCTGTATGCGCTTAGGAACCAGAAAAAGTAATCAAAGAAAGAACAGTGGCTCCAATTACAGCCTGTTTCCTGACTTGTTCCAGGATAATACTCACACTGAGACAAATGGCGAAGCTGTAGCTTACCCACAGTCTTTAAAGAATCTGACTTTTCTGACATTTAGACTAAATTCAAATGGTAATTCGAGGCAATTTGGTGCTGGTAGTTGATTATCTGTCTTTTAAGTCTATGGTGTGATTTTTAACCACTGTTTTGTATGATTACTATTTTGCATCTCGTGGCATGGAGTTAATTTTACATTATCTGTAGTATTCAGGGAGGGAAGAATGAGATATGTGTAGGAGAAAACAAAGCAAAAAGACATCTCTACATTAGGCTACAAGCATGTACACTGAGAAAAGAAAGGTAAGCAGATCAGTAACCTACATTTAGGTTCTAGCAGGGGCTGATGCAAGCTGGAACACTCATAAAACCTCATGCAATATGATGCCAAAGTACCAGTTTCTGGGAGGACCCAGGTAATTCACCAGAGACCATTACTGGTTGTCTGTGTTTTCCTTTCTCCTTCCGTAGCCAATTATGGGATGCTCATCGCTTACACTCCTAGGAAAATGTGTTTTCTCTTTCCCTGGTGCCTCAAGCCGTGATTCAATATGGTAAGAGTGCAGCACCAGCAGCATCTCCAGAGAGCTCCGACCTTGATCCTGCCCCTGGGTGCTTGTCCCCAGTCCCATGCTCTCAGGCTGTCAGACAAGGGGAACCCATCTGGGGTGAGGTATCCCCCACACCAAGGACAGTATTTTATTCAATATTGGTCATTTTCCCAATCTTGTTTGTGGCAGTGTGGGGCAGAAAGGAGTCATGTATAATATTTTTGCTGTCCAGGAAGATTACACTGTGTTCAGCACATGCCCTGGTGCTTTACCGGTGACTTCTAGAAACAGGAAATCTTGTAAAATATTCAGCAGCGTGTATTACCATGGGACCAGCCTGAATTATAGCTATATAAAGATGTAATGTTGACTAAATTTATTTTTCAGGGGAGAATGAATAACACAAAGTCCTGTGACTATGTTTACATTAAAATTCAAACTAGCAGCTTTTTTCTTCTGCTAACTTTCAACTAACATGCAAATAATTAAAATTTAATTGTGCCATATTAATGAAAAATGAAATTGCATAGTTTATGTACCAGTACTTTCAAAGCTAATTTTGACTTTCTCTTGAGGTGAACATTTGTAGCCAAAGAGTTTGCACTTACAGAACTGATCTGCGCAACAACAACTAATCCAAGTGCTTTAGATGATGAGAAACTGAAGGGAAGAATTTGCCATCAGTGAACCTGGATGGTTAAATAATGGAACGCCTCCCTCTCCAAAGCCAATATAATTAAAGAATGTTTAAATTAGTAAGAACCTTGATTATCATGTTCCATAATGAGAAAACTGTTTGTTTGAGGATCAAGTTCTTCATTATAGATTATTTCTTCAGCTCTCTTTTTTAATGCCTGCGCTGCAGCCAGCTGTAGTTAGAATGCTGTGGTCCCACAGTCCCGAATAGCGTTGCACAAAGAGAAATACTAACAGCTAGTTCTGATATGACAGTATTTTTTAACAGTGAAAAAAATCTCAGATTGTTTAACAACATATTTTATGGCTAATTCAAACATTATTGTTACCTATGCCGTGGTCTCCAGTTGCTGCATTTTTTTAGTTAGCAAGCTACAGTACAAATATCTCAAATAACATATACTAAATCACAGGAAAATGATATAAATTTGAAGTACATTAGTTGAGAGGGTGGTTTATTAGCCATAAACATTCAGATTAATCACACTTTAGCTCTAAATGTTTGTTATCTTGTGTGCTTCCATCCCCGTTATTATTATGCTTTGATAGGTTGTTTTTGGCACTTCTGGGTGTTTGTTTTTTACCAAGTGATGATTCATAATTCATGAAAATCATGATTCATAAGCCTTGAAAGATTCACAGCTTTATATAAGCCTCTGAGACAGAGCTGCATTTAACACTAATTCAAATTATCGGCACATTATTCCTTTTTTTCAGTGGAGACTTGCCTCTTCATTAGTGCAGTTTCTCTCTGATGGGAATTGGCTTTCCCTACCCTTACTCCTTACCCTTTGGAATGAGAGCTAGAGGGAGAGAGAGCTCACAGGTTGCCACTCTACTTATTTTCAGCTACCCATATTTGTATCAGAATCTCTTTTAGCTCAATCCCTTGGTGGTACAATCACTCAAAGTTACTAGGATTTAATCTCTGACTTCAAATGAGAAAACAAAGTTAATGCTTTTTAAAAACTCTACTGGAAATACTTTTTTTCTTGATCATACCAAATGTTATTTTGATATTAAAAAAAAAAAAATCAAGATGAACATTATGTGAAGGACGAGCTAGAAATACAGGCAACAGCTCATCCCCAGAGATGGTTCACTGTAAGTTGAATGGGCACTAAGAACTGACTATTGTGAAAGTTGCTGTATTCATGCAGCCTGGTAATGGCCACAGACCTAAGAAAAGGCTTTTCATAGATTTAGGAAAAAAGAAGTAATTAAGGCCCCATCCTTAATTACTGAAGTCCTCAGAAGTAGTTACAGCTTTGGTGAGGCCGCTCAGGAAGAACTCTGTTGGCAGCATGGTCAGTCCAGCAGAAAGGCAGGTGTTAACCATACTTGCAAGAGCAGCAGTGCCTGACAGAATATGGAGTGCTTCAGAAAAAAACAAAAGAGAGAAAAAAACAAAGGTGAGCATCAGGAGGATGGAGCCGAGCTCTTCTTGGTGGTGGTCAATGATAGGACAAGGGGCAACGGGTGCAAGCTGGAGCACAGGAGGTTCCACACTAACATAAGGAAAAACTTTTTCACTGTGAGGGTGACAGAGCACTGCAACAGGCTGCCCAGAGAGGTGTGCCCAGAGAGTCTCCTTCTCTGGAGACTCAAAACCTGCCTGGATGTGTTCCTGGGTGATCTACTGTAGGTGGTCCTGCTCTGGCAGGCGGGTTGGACTAGATGATCTTTCGAGGTCCCTTCTAACTCCTGACATTCTGTGATTCTGTGAAACCCCAAACCCCCCCACAGGACCAAAAACCTGCTGTACTTTGAGATGGGTTAGGCCAGTAGTAGTACTCTGGAATAAGACAGACGTACAGTTTGACCAGAAAACATCATGAAGGCAACATAAGGAACCTGTAGCTGAACATAATTAACTGACTGGTTTAGGTATTGACACTGGAGCACAGTGAAATGAGGACGTTATTCCAAAATCTATATATTGGAGACAAATGCTTTGTGTGCTCCTTGCACAGAAACGCACAGAGGAGTCACAGAAAAAAATTGTATCAGAGTTCTCTGGGACACTCAGTGAATATAAAGACAGAAGAATATAATAACAGTATTTTTTCATTTATTTTATGCTTAAAACCCTGAACAGTGTTCATAAGAATGTTTCTTAGTTGAACAAACAATGAATCAAAAATGATATTGAGTCATAAAAGTTAAGGATGAGATTGTGAATAAAGACTTTCCAGAAAATAGGTTTACAAGGCTCACCTCAAAGAATCTCTTTCATTTACATGAGTGTATATGGATCCTCAGCCATTGTCTCTGGAAAGATTTGTCAGGTATTACACCAGTAACCAATGTTACACATTGTCTTTTTTTTCCCTAGAATATGTGGATCTGCTGACCACTCAGTTCTGTCTGTGGGCTCTGTTCCCAAGACTTGGAAAAAAATCTTAAATATCTAAGAAATTCAGTTACAGCACTGAGGAAAATTAAAAACTTCAGTCTCTACTGCTGATAAAAATGGAATGAGTAGAAATGAGCAGATGGTACACTATACACTGTTATTCTTGCAGAGCGTATACGTATATTAAAAAATATCTCTGTCTCCATAACAAGATAAAACCTGCCACACGTAACTCAAATATCCTCTCCTCTAAGTAATATCTCATTTGTTGATCCAGTAGAAGCAGCGGTAGGTAGAACTGAGAATCTGTGTATGAGAAGCAGGCTGGGTTTTGTATTCAAAGGTAAATTTTATTTTAAAATCATTAGGTGGACCATAATTTTCTTCCAGATTTAGTCTATCATTATTTTATGCTACCAATGAACTGAAAGATAAAACAGGTCAGTTTCAATAGCTTACCTTACTAACTTTATCTAAAATAATTCATCATGTTCCCTGTATCACTTTAGTTGATGTAATTCTATTGATAGAACTTGGTAGTTTTAACTAGTTTTAAAGTTGTTATGAAGTCCATGATATTTTTTTAAGTTTAACTTTTCTTTGTTTATCGGTGATGGGATCGGAACAGTGAAAATATCTTTGCGTTAAAATGAAGCAAAAATTCTCCAGAGTTACGATTTAAGTGAGTAGAAGCAATCTTTAACAAATTTTCAATTTTGTATGAATGCTGGTTGTCTCAATAAGCAGTTGGGCAGCTAAAATAAACTTTAGCATGATTTGAGTTAGCAATCTGAATGGACATGTAGGTGACATGGAGAATATATCCAAGTGCACACTGAGGTGTTAACCTTTATCCTCCCCATGACCCACCATCAGGCACAGGACTCCAGCATTTTACTTCATCCAGGAGGTTTGTGTGTTCCACAACCCCTGGTGCCAATAGAGGGACACCATCAGCCACTGATTACAGGTGCTAGGATGGCTGGAGAGTGAACCATTCTAGGTAACTTCAGGCAAGGATAGTGTTTGTTCGAAAAATAATTCCCCATGTATACTTTTAAGGTACCAAGCCACTCACTGAAGGAACCACGAATTGATAAAACCTGATGAACCACAAAGAGGTAGTAAAAGGGATTTCAGCTTATCGTAAGCACTGATCCCAAATCAGAAGCGTGGATCTGAAAAGCCGTGACAATTTTGGCATAAGGACTTGAAGCCTGGCCCTGAGTTATGGAGTCTTCCTGGGAAACTGCACAGCCCTTCTTTCCTCCCTTCCACTAAAGCTGAAACAGAAAGCAATTGCACCACTACTGGTAGCCAGTTTTTTCATTTTTTTGCCCATAACCAGAGAGTTCTTTAAGTTTTTTTTTTCCAGCTACTGGACTAAACTGAGAAGTATGAATAGCATTTAGCTAAGTTAAAAAGACTGACGTTTTCCCATTAGCAACAGCTGTGCAGAAGAAACTGCTGGGACCTGGGCTTGTATTTCTAAGGTCAGAATTAGGCTGAAGACTTAGGACCTGAGAGCAGTTTTCCAACACAGTCTCAACAGAAGCATTTCCAACAGAGACTCAGTCACTCTGCTCTGTGGGGTCTGATCTGTCAGAGCGCTCAAAATCAGGGTTGCTCCTCCCCAGGTTTTACCACAAGCGTTAGGCATGTTTTTTTCCTAAAAAAATCCAGATCTTTGTATTATACAATATGCCAGAAACTCTGCTTTCCTCTAAAAATTAAAGGTAATTTAATCTTTTTCCTGTAGAGCTTAAAAACATGGCCCCAATAGAAAAACATAAATCAATAATTTTTAGAAGTTGCTTGGCCATGGAGCCAGACATGCAATTTTCTATGGCAGATGTGCGGTTCCCCATGAAACCTCAGAAGCTGCAGTGTGGGCTGGTGGGGAAAGACATACACAGAGAGTGCAACTGGAGATTTAATCTGCTCATAGTTCCTACCATCAAAACTGAAGAGTTAGAGGCCAAAGATGTTAGAGAGGAGAGTGCCATTGAAACACCCAATGAAGCAGAGGTTCCCAACTGAATGATCACAGAATTACTCTAAGAATAAAGGAACACACAAAATATCGGGACACATAAAGGATATAAAATCCAGCCTTTCACTTCACATTTGCAGCTGGTGGCTTGGAATCTGCTACTGACTCTGCTACTAACTCTATGACTCAAAATGCTAGTAAATAATGCAAGTATTCGTAACAAAAATTATTATTAGACAAGTACAACCTTGTATCCTCAAATTAAAAGATTTTCAAAATCCCCTCATGATATTTATGACATCCAGAATATACTTAAACACATGCCATCACCTTTTCTTTCCAGTGATTAGGTTACCAGGAAAGCATCCTTTTCAAATCTGAGCTGACAAAGTCGTGCTAAACTACATTTTAATAGCAGTTTCTACTTATGTCTTGTTTTGCTAAGTAGGCTTTTTTAGATCTAAAGTTAAAACTTCAGGCAGTGTGAAATATTTTATAACTGACATGCTTTTCTACTGCCAATTTTCAAAATAAAGTCTTTGTGGCAATATGCATATTCTGGCTGTTTAGGGGCTAAATGATTGTAACATTCAGGAGAATAAAAAACATTTTTTCTACAGAAAAGTAATATCCAATACATTTTTCATTATAGAATGAGTACAGAAAGGACAACTGACAGAGTAAGGAGTATCTCTTTAGATTCAGTAGAAGTCTTCCAAAGTAAAATGTGTTCAATTTTCTATTATCTGAATTCTTCTGTGCTCACAGATGTTCTCTCTCCTTTCATTTTGTTATTGACAAGAGACAATAATGTATTTAGTCCAATCACTTTATTGTCTTGCTTTTATCATGAAAAATACACTCATCTGAAGTGATTCTTTGTAAGTCTTGCCAAAAGCTGCTTCATGAAACTAGAAATAATATAGAAAACTTACTTGACCCATCCATTTTGAATTATTTCTGATGCAAAAGACGAAACGTAACTAGCTCTGTGATTACTATAAGCATGCCTTATTAAATCATACACATAAAGGCAAATACTCCATAGAAACTCCAGGTGCTATCTCAGCAAGTTTCACACCAGAACCAGCTGAAAGCTATACAAAACTTAAGGAGGAAATATTGTAAATGGATTTTAGGGACACATGGAGTTACTGTACACTCAAAACACATTGATTTAAAGCTAAAGACTAATTTTTTTTTAAATTGCATACCAGTAACAAGGGCATTATATCTTATCTTCCTCTTTTCAGAAGGGATGGAAGTCAACAAGGTGATGAGTGTCCTCAAGTTAGGAAGACTTTGAGTAAGGGTTCAGAATCATGTAGACTTTGGTGTGTTTATGGTGTGGGCTATGGATTCCAGCAGTGTCTTTATTCTGCAGTTTCCTATAATATCTATTAATTCCCATTTCAATTTTATAACATGGAAATGCAGTCAAATTAAAACCTCACTGCTAATTTTCCTCATAGTAAGGAATATGATCTGGATAAATAGATTAACACACATTAAAATTTGCCGTGAAGCACAGGGGCTGAAGTAGAAAACTAGATCTTTTTTGCAGTGCTCTTGGCAGTACTAAGTAATAGCTTCTCATTTAGAGACCTTAATAAAGAGTCTGGGATCAGCTGGATCCTGAAGTGCAGACACAATGCAATTTTCCAAAAATATTAATAGAGTGCCATATGAAAGAATTAGGAAAAGCATAGGTTCTGTGTTCCTGATGGCTTCCAAATATTTGCTTTTCACATTCTGTGATCTAGAAAAGGACCTGAACATAGTTCAGAAAACATTTGTACATAAATGCCCCCAAACCAAACACCGTATATATACCTATATCCAAGCATGTAAGTCAAGAACAGGAATAAAATATGAAATGAAATCCCAAAGCTTACACAAAAATTGCAGAAGTTGATAAAAGGAAGAGGCTACAGCAGCATTGTATAGACAGTCTGTCGATTGTTTCAGAAATGATGAGGATCCTTTGAATTTTAGAAGGTTAAGAAATACTGTTAAGTTAAGAAATTCTAATTAGCTTTAGAAAAATTCACAGTGCAGTAGAGTATGCCATAATTGGTATGAAAGGTAAGAAAAACATCCTGTCTATGATGGAAAAATAAGGTTCACAAATCTGCTCTATCAACACATAATGCTACCACCAAAAGAGACTGGTATTCTGTGTTTTCGTGGCAAACAGGTCTTGAGACTGCCCCTGGATCTACACACAGTGCTGCTCAGTGAATGATGTTAGAGGCGACTGGAGAGCATACGAAAGAAAAACCTTTAGTCCGTGAGAAATAAGGAAGGTGAGTGAAGGAAGACAACTTTAATCACAATCAGTGAAAACTGAACAAATGTGAGAAAGGACAGAGTAAGTGAAGGTTGTGAGCAAAGCAAGGCGGTAAGTGTGTGCATGGGGCAGGAAGACGACTCTGTTCTGCGAGGCAGCCTCTCCTCATGCTCCTGTGGAGGAGATTCTGGCCTTGGGACTCACTTTTTTAGGCACAAGACCAGCTACATTCCTCATGCATTTGTCTTGTTTTGGCAGAGGTTAGCTGTGGCATCAATGCAACCCACCTGGGTATCTCTAAACTACAAAACCAGAAGGAAGCGCAAATGTCACTGAAAGAGGGGAATCCCACTGGAAATGTCAGGGTGACAGTAACAAGCATCAGCAGCATGCTCATCTGGTGTGCAGGCTGCAGATGGGGATGAAATCTTTCATCCCAAAACAAGGCATCATGGCAGCAGTTTCCATGGGTCTGTCAGCAGCAACAGTGCTGTATTGGCTACTGCTGACCAAGGGCAGCAGACCAGGACTGCCTGCAGGAAAACAGAGCTGGCCCTTGGGGTGGGTGGGAGGCAGCGCTAAATGGCATCTGGGCCATCTAAGCTCATCTTGCTGGATGTCACAGCTACCAGAAAAATGAACACTTGGATTAGTGCCCCATTGCATAAAGGGGCAGTGTCTGTAGTTACAGAAACTGTAGTGATAAATATAGATTTCTTCTTTCTGGCTATCAGTTCCCTAGGGAACATGCCATTTTTCTGGGAACTGTTGGTCAGCAGTACAAGATGGCACCACTGACTGCACAAGTGATAGTGATGCTCAGTCGGTTGTTTGCAACAAGCAGGATGTGAACAGATGACTTATAACCCTGCTGGTGACAATTTGAACAAATGGAGGTGTTAGGTGGTATGCTCATCTCTGCTCCTGTCTCTCTCAGATTTATGACAGAAGACAATAGAGACAAAACAGGACAAACAGAGTGCAAGTGTACTCTGCGCACACTCTCCTTTTTGACAATTGATAGGGACCTTATCAAAATGCGCTTGTAAAAGACACCATTAAGATGACTGCAGCAGAAAATGGTAATTTTCATTAAAAATGGGTTTTTTTCCATTTGCTTCATATGTTTGACAACATAAACTCAGGAGAACAACCTATAAATAGCTGACAAGGACATATGTTCATGGCATTATGGATCAGTGTCAATCAATGTCAGTCAGTTACTGATCAAAGAAGACCTAGCTTGTCCATACATGTTTTGTCTCCACTCAAACTGTATCACTTGCATTGATTGAAAATCAATAGATATGCTACTGATACCTTGTAACTGCTTTGCGGCATACATATACCATTAAAGCCTTATCCTAAATTAGCAGGTCTCCAAATCTTGAGGGAAATATATAGCTTGAACTCTGTCTTCATATAGTTAAATAAATTTGCCTTTGATGAGCAGAAATAACTCTGAAGTCTGCTGGGTTTGTAATTCATATGTGATTTTAATGCTTCTGAAGTTACTCTCTTGAGTTTTTTTTGTCTCCTACTGATTATCTTCACACTGAAAAATCAATGGTGCCTGAATTACAGGACCCATAACACACATCTGACAATTCCTGAAGAATCTAAGACTGAATTTGTTTTGTATGGGTATATTTAGAGTACTCGTTCTACAGAAGTCTAAAGAGTTATTGGTGTTGGAGTCCAATGCTCTAAATCACAGACACTTATCAGTGCTGCTAAATTGCCAGTCACCTTCCGGGACTCCACCAAAATGGGAAACTGAATAAGACATTGATCAGTAAGTTAATGCAGGCAACCAAATATAAGGGTCCCCTCAAAGCCTGAAGACCTGTTCTTATGCTTTCATCTCTGTCTCAAAGTCCAAATATAAACAGCTTCCCTACTAGTTAATTTACCGGGATAAATAACTGGACGACTTTACAATTCACTTCAGTAGGACTGGGAAAACATGTCAATAAATCATGTCTTCTACCCGCCTGCTTGGGCTTGTTCTGAAGTCTGTTCTGCATCTATGAATGATTAGCAGCAGGCATAAAATAGTTCCCCAAAGGTTGCTACCGGCAAGCCCCATTGATTCCTGGATCCTCCTGACAAGAGTTCATTAACTTCCCAAGATTTCAGACCTGTCCTGACATCTAAGTTAAGGCTACGTCACATCTGTTTCCATTAAGAAAACTTAAATGACCTTAGCTAGTAATTCAAACCTTCATTAGGGTTACCAGCTATCCAGGAAGATTTTTTTTTTTTCATAAAAGACCACTAAAGAAAGAACAAAGTGCCACTGACTTTTTTTTTCCTTTAAAAAGGCAAATTGCATATTTTTTTAGTGTCAGTCTTCCTGGAAAAATATTGAGGACTGGAAAACTGCTGCATTTTGAGATCCTGTGACCCAGGGTAGCTAAATTTATGTCACCGATGCAAGCTGCATTCTGCTTTGCAAACCGGTAGCTGTAACTCCTCTGATACTAAATTAGAAAAGAGTATAATTATTTAAATGATCATATATGTCTCAAAGCGTTGGAAAATAGAACTGTATGTCATTGAAAAGGAACTAGATAAAACGAGGTGGAAAGGAGGAAACAGAGTATCATCGACATAATTCAGCAATTGCTCAGCCAGAGCTAACATTCAGTTTAATACAGTAAAAATGGGCTCGCTTCACTCAGTAAGTGTCCAGTGTCCAAATCCTGCAGCTGTTTCACTTGAGTCAGACCTTTGCAACTGCACTGTCTTTAGATACAGCAGTTAGGCCAAATTCAGCATTGCAACTGAGGCTGATGTGAGTTCAAGGAAGAAGACATGAGCATAGAGCAGAGGAGTATCTGAGCATCAGTGTGAACTGCAGCATCTGAGGTTGTTCTTCCTTAAAGACACAGCTTGACCTTATAGTTGTTTCCGGAATAAAAAAAAAAACTAATTCTGTAGGTGAGCCTCTCAATTTCTGAGAAAAAAAGTATTTATACTTTTTCCTGTAAGTCAGTCTTGTATTTTAGGTGTAGAGGGGCATTAAGAACAAGTGCTGCACACCTACTAAAAAATGCAGATCACACCCAGGAGTCTAAGCAACAAGGCAATCTTAGCCATGTTTGGTAGCAGAAGCACAAAAAGGAGCACATTGCAATGCTGCTACTTGCTTTCAGGTGTCTTGGTCATCTGGTGGTGTGAGCAGAACAGACATCAGCTAAGGAGAACACAGCTTTGGAATTATTTTAACCGTAATTATTGCTACAGTATATGAAATGGAACTCCCTCTTCTTATCATCAGATGCCAGACTAGGTTATTGGTTTAATCATACTATCTGTCAAGAAGACTGCATAGCAGAGCTTAGGCAGTGAGCAAAGGCTTTATGGACTGCTTCTCCCCTTCCTTCCCCTAATATGTTATATACTTTTTCAGGCATTACAGATAGTTTAGCTGCCAAAGACAAAGATTGCCTGAGCATCAGAGATGGGCACAAACTAGGAGTATCTCATATTTGCAAGGGGTTTTTTTGAATGTCTTTTAAACAGCAACATTTCTAAGTGATGAGACTGTCTTCCCATGTGACAGCATTTGGTTTTTTTATTTGTAAACAGATTAGAACCAAGGAATGACTATTTCTTATATACATGCAGACGCTAACATGAGGAAAAATTTTTGGAGCCGACTTCTTTGTTAGTGAAGTGTAAATCATTTTCCTATTTGGGTAGTAGGATTGCTTTTTGTCCATATCCAAACTCATGCTGATTTTACTGATCTGCTGGTATCAGTTAGGTAGTTGCAACTTTCTTATGCTCTTAATTTCTTTTTTACTTTTGAACCAGCATGACCATGATATATAAGCACAGACTAAGTTTTACCAACATTTATTACTGATAATGAGGTAAAACCTGTCCAAAACTTCCCAGATTGTGATGCAGCCTGTGAATGTGATGAAGCATAAAGCAAAGCTACCACAACAGCTCTGTTGATCACTTTTACATCATGAACAAAACCACTTTTGTGGATGTCATAGCAGTGATTAACAAATACCTTTTGTTAACATCTACCAGGGGAAACCAACCTCTTTGTTGTACTATACCTAGAGCATTGATGTCTCCCTACATAAGCTCTTCTTGGGAGATCACTGAAACTACAGTTTTAATACCCACTCATTACTCTGGGCATGTTTACTTATACTGATCCAGAGCAGACACGCAACAGCACACAGAAGAGCAAGAAAACACTTTACTAGAAAGAATATCACTTAGAAGTGCTGTCTGGTTTCATGCTCAAAGCCTGTGATTTCTTCATGCAGTTGATCACAATCTGATTGACTATCACATTTAGAGAAGCTGAAAAATGACTCATCTGAAAAACATGCAAAAGAAATCACTATTTGAGTCCTTATTAGGAACGATCCTGATTTTTAAGTCTGACTCAAATATTAAGTCCAGAAAAAAAAAAAATCAGTTACCCAGTTTAACAGAATACAGACCAAACAAACTCATCCCAGAATTTCTTTGATAAATACACAACTGGATATGAAGACAGGAACACACAGAAACCTCTTTGTTTTAGTTATGCACTACATTGGTGATAAAGAGGGGAGTTGAAACTTACTCTTCTTTGAAGAGAGATATTTCTTGAGCTGTGCAGTATCTTATTTGTGTCGACTTGTGGGGACAAGTAAATAGCTTGTCACATCCGTAACAGTCTGCATGCAAAATTGTCTCCATTATCTCCAGTGCGGGTAAACCAAAAGTACCAAAATGGAATTTATCTTCCCTGATATTTTCTGTTACTAAGAGAACAGTATGATATATCCTACAAAAAACCCAACTACTTTGGGCTTGAGTCCCATAGCCGTAGTAAGACGTTTGAGTCATTTGACATTCCAAACCAAGTGCCAATTGAGAAATGGAAAATAAAACCAAAAGGATTTCTCAAGACAGCAAGTATATTCTTCCTCCTACTTCAGCTATAAACAAAGTACTAGGGTGGAACTGTGGTTTCCAGATAACTTGACTATTAAGAACAGAGTTCTTGTCTCTAAGAACAGTGAATGAGCACTGATGAAAGATACACCATTGTCAAGCCGTAATGATCAACACTGGCTATTTACTGGGAATTAATGTCTAGTACAGGACAGTTTTTGGTTAACGCAGTTTCAGGCTGGTATATTGACAGCTTTTACAGAGGACTAGTGAGTCACAAAAAGACTTACTCACTTGCTTGGACAATCTCTTAAAGCTGCTCTTCACTTCAGATGGTCTGTGCTACCATCTCACAGCTGAGATGGGTGACTTGTGTGGTTCCATTTCTGTCCTTACCCGTTGATCAAACGACTGCACTTCTACACATGCCTAATTCTGCTCAGATTCATTGGTTATATGACTTCATCTGAACCACAGTTTCAGCCTTACTGAATTTTCCCTTCCACATAGCTGTCTATATCTGCATTTTTTTTGTATTCTTCCTGTTCATAATTAGCACCTGCCATAAAAGCCGCTTTTAATAAGAAAGTAGTTAATTTTATAAATGTAAAATTCTGTTCATTTGGAAAAGAGTACTTCTCATATTCTGAGCCCATGGCTGATAAACAGGATCAAGCACTTTCAAGAACATACTTTAATTTGCGTGAAGAAATTGGACAAATAATTTTAAAACCCTTATATGCAGTATGTATTGAGAGATATTAACATAATATAAATAATTACAAGGCAATTGTTCATTGGTTTTGTATTCCCATTTTGCTCTTGAGCAGCCGTAAGAGCAGTTTGAAAGAAGAGGAATCTGGTGAACCTGGAGTTGAATTAAACTTACAGTTCAGAAAAATGAAGGATGATTACATGAAATGGAGAATATTCCTTGGAGGAACAGTTTTAGCACAAACACAGAACGGTTGTTTTAAGTTTCACATTATAAATGCTAGCAGCAAAATTTGCAGCCACTCACTTGAAAGAGTTCTTTCATTTCCTGAGGTATAGTCAGAAGTTAGGGACGTACACTTCCAAAATTTTATGGCTATACACAATGGAGGTTTATAATACTACTTAGCATTCTGCTACACCAAGTGAAAAGTCAATTGACATTCACTCCCTAGTCAGAAAATAGTTCAGAACCGAATGACCAAGTAACAGAGAATGTGAAACAGAAACACAGTCTTTAATTGCATGGGAAGACATTTGTAATTCCACAGGCTATTCTGATCTTTAACTTGGAAGGTTGTGAGCAAAGAATAGTTTATTTAAAATAAGCTTATACTGTTAAGTTTTTATATTGAATTAGAAATCCTGAAAAAGAACACTGAAATTTCCATTTGCACAGAATTGTGATCATGCCCATTGGAATGCTACAAGCAGGTAGGATTTCCAAGCATGAGCAATCGAATTATTTTCATAGCTTATAAACTTACTGTGACTTCTAGTTCTCTTATTCAAAGGAATTTAGATGAAGGTCAGTATCACTAACACCTCAGCAATAATGCTATTTTAGAAAAGGAACATTATTGGTATCAGGTATATTTTCTAGCATTAGGTTAGCTAATATGCTGAGAGTGCTGGAGTATTTCCACGCTCTGAAAAAGCATCGATTTCATAGATTCAGTAAGTACTATTCAGTAAAAGTTAGACACTTCTAAAGTGCTATAGAGGAATGCAAATTTTCAGTTTCATGTTCTATTTCAGAAATCAGAAGCATTTAATTTTCATCTCACTTTCTGTGTCCTACATAACCCCTCATCACCCAAAACGCTGCAATTTTCTCAGCTACGTTTCTCCTAGAAAAACAGAGAACAGAATGAGCCAAGTTTTTTGAGCCATGCCCAGAGATACATGAAAACTCTTCCAGAACATAAGAAGTACTTCATACAACCAAATATCAGCTGGAGGCAACAAACTGGAACAACCTCTTCTCACTAGATACTATGCCAAATCACAGAAGAGACCAGAATGTCTTCGTATCACCAAAAAAAGAGTCTCCTTGTGTAAATACGCAGTTCCAGCTAAACCCCATTTAAAGGTAATTGCAGCCTGGCTGACTTTAAGCATTGAGCTGCTTATGTCTTCCGTACTTACTGAGCGGAAGCAAATCTTTATTACTCAGTTACAAAAGAATATATCTTTACATGTGAAAAAAAAGATCACTGATGTGCAGAGTACCTAAGTGCTCAGGGAATGAATGCCCACAACGGCACATTCCCACCTCCCTGCTCCCTGTTGTCACTAGAGCCTTGCACACGCCAGCCTACACGTGTCCCTGATGCACTGGACACATCCCTGTGTGTGCCAAGAGCCTCACCCCTTCCACACTGGTGTGTGTAGGAGGGATTATTTTGTACTCACTGGAGCATGGATTATTTCAGACTCCTATCTGTGTACCTTTCAAATCCATAGGCACAAATGGGCCATCACGCACTACCTATGTATTTGAAAGTATTGAAATGGAGGAATCGTTTTTTCTTTCACTGCAATTTATTGTCAAGACCCCAAAATGTTAGTTTTCTCCACATGTTAAGAACGGAAATGTATGTGAGAGCAAGCAGCATGAAAACTGTGGCTCTGACTGAAACTGAGCTGCAATGATTTAGATCGTAGGTGTTTGCTATGTATTGTGACCTTTATCTTCATGTTTTCTTGAAAGATATTTATAGCACATTTCTGCCACAGCACATATCTGAGATCTGGGAGCACTCCAGTGAGTCTGTTAGTACTATTAAGTATCTATGAGTAACTAAAACACTGTATTTCACTTTTACTTTCTAGAATCACTTCCATGATTTCCCCTTCTTTGACTTTAACATTTTCAGACTTATTTCTTTGACTCGGCTTGCTAAAGGCAAAAGTAAAATTCATTGTGATCCTCAGCATCTAATTTATGTTCCAGCCAGTCAGTAGCCTTGGGCAGAACAAGATATCAGAGACAGCTGTTAACACTTAGTAGAAGTTCATACTCATCAGAAGATGTGCATGGGTGTACATGCACTCGTTTTCATAACAACTGTTACAACTCCAGGCTTCCTGAGGTGGAAAAAGACATTTATGGAAGACTCCTACACAGTTTTGTCTCCACTGTATT
This sequence comes from Leptosomus discolor, assembly GCF_034619465.1. NCBI lineage: Eukaryota > Metazoa > Chordata > Aves > Leptosomiformes > Leptosomidae > Leptosomus > Leptosomus discolor. Next base: position 44,376,574 of record NC_141394.1, on the reverse strand, counting down.
GCACAGCAGAAGGATTGCCCAGAGAAGCTGTGGCTGTCCCCCTCCCTGGCAGTGTTCAAGGCCAGGTTGGATGGGGCTTTGAGCAACCTGGTCTAGTGGAAGGTGTCCTTGCCCACAGCAGGGGGGTTGGAACTAGGTGATCTTCAAGGGCCCTTCCAACCCAAACCATTCTATGATTCTATGACGGCAGGCAACTTGAAGTTAATAATTATTATTGTATGAGTACCCAAGGACCTCAGTCTGGATTAGGTCCCTTGTTCTCTTTGCAGAGCTGTGCCATCAAATGGAAAGGAAAACACAATTTTTTCAGTTGCAATTCACATTCCCACCAAACTAGATAGAGGCAGCAGCAGGAAGCCATCAGTGCTAATTTACACAGCAGCCTTTCATGACTCGCCCTCACATGGGTGATTATCAGCAGTTACTGACTATTCACTGCTTCAATAAATGTGTTACAGTACATTATACCTTACATATGTTTACTAAATCTTAGCAAGTGTGTTCTCAAACAGCTACTATTGGGATAGGTCACAATAAATATCTTGACATTCTAGTTATAATTTTATGCCTAAGGTCATCATGCCACTGACTGTGCCTAAAAGCACAAAGCAGATTGCACTGACAAAGCTCCAGCAGTAACAGTGGACCTATTTTTGTGCAATGTGTCTGTCTATCCAGACAGAAGTAGAGCATAAAGCAGTTCAGCTATGCACATGTGATATACTGAGCTGAAAACACTGTCTCAGCATTGCTAGAATGTCTGATTTTAGTCTCAATATAAGACATTTTTGAGAAAGATTAAAAGCAAACAGCATCTGACTGAAGATCAAGAACCATCCTTTGTTATTCTCTATAATTTCTACACAGTTTCCTGCTCTTTTACCTATTAGAAAGAAAACTAAAAACACTAAGTAAAGATTAGGTGCTTCTGAAATATTATCATTGCTAAACATTTGACTTGATAATGAAAAATAAATACATACCAGTCCAAGTATTGTGAACACGGTGCCAAACTTGTTTGACCCAGCCTGTGCTGATGCTAATAGGCTTGATGCAGGTTTTGCATTATTTAAAGAGTGATATAAGACTGCCTGTACAAGCTTTATCTGCTATTGTTACAGATTAAATCGAAGATGACTGAAAGGGAAAGTGAATAGAGAAAGTATTTCATTTTTCAGCTTGTTTACTCAATGCACTTGACAATAGTTTCTGTACAGTCAGATTCTTCATGCTGAAAAAGACGAGCTTGTACAGATATGCAAGCATTGTGATAAAGCTTTAGCCAGCACAGCTTAGGGTCTGTATATAAACCCTGCTCTCTTTTTAACCGCCTCCCAGCCCATTTAAGGACATGATATCAAGTAGCCTGCGGTCACACTAATTTGCTTATGCCCTTGTCCTGAATACTGAACTGGGGGAATTAATGCAAATCACTACGTATGTGAAGTTAAGACACGAAAGCTGTTACTCACTAGGTCTCCATTAAGCAATTTCACTCGGCATTAAAGCTGTGGCTGAATAGGGCTTCTCAATGCTAAAGCTTCCCTGTAACGGCCTTTGGACAAGCTCATGCAACCAACTGCCTGTTAATAACAGGAAACTGAACTCAAAAAAACCTCAAGAAAAAACCATAACTTCACCTCACCACACAAATGCCTCCAGAAGAACTTACTGCAGAAACCATCACATGTGGCTCTGGCCAGAACACATTCTTCTTGCTTCAGAAGTTTTCCTGATTTGACCAGTCAGGCCAGTGGCTCTTCACAGGCTGTCCCACTCTCCACTGGGTGGCCAGAAACCCCTCCATGCTCTTCTGCTGGCTTCCTTTCCAGATCCACTCCTCTGTATGCAGGTGCCACTAAAGCAACTTGCTCTGACCTCAGACCCAGAGCTCTATAGTTCCACTCATGCCTCCCGCCTTGCTAGCACACTTTGATTTGCTCTGCTAAGCCCCAAGGTTTAAAAAGCAGCTTTCTGGTAATGAAGTGCTGGTAGTCTACCTATCCAGCCTCAATTCAGCTCACTGAACTGTTCAGGTAAAAAATTTGGTCCCATTTCATATTAATTTCCCTTGAAATCTGTATTATGTCACTTTGGGTTTTGGCGATATACCAGGAAAGATGTCCAATACCTGTGGGAGTAAAGAAGGCCAAGTGACAGTTGTTTCAAACTACAAGCTTTTTCTCAGTAACACTGCAACCCATACTTAAGCATCTAATAGAAATCTCAGTAACTGTCAGCTCTGACAGTTAAATTGTCAATAGGACTGAGTAGATTTATCTGAAATAAAGTGTTTGAATTCTTTCCATCTTAATCAAAATATTAAGACTTGCAACTATATGAAGGAAAAAATACAGAGTTTGAAACATTATCTTTAAAACCAAGGGGCAAGCAGAAACTGTTCTTGAGTTTTTAACTAAGATTTAATTTTTAACAACTAGTAGTATTTCTAGAATGTGACTTCACAGAGAATAAGGTCCATGGGCATCTGCAGTTTTGATTCTCTCAGCCTTCGGTGTCTTTTTTAAGAAAAATGAAATTAAATATTTTATATGCGATTTCTCTAGTGGAATTCTATTTTATCAAAATGTGCTCAAATGGTCAAAAAGGTTAAATCACTTTCTTACATCAGTTTCAGGAAATGTACCCTATCACTCTGCCACTGTTGCATTCATGCATCTTTTCCACCTATTTATGCCCACACTTGCAGCATTAAGAATTACATTCTCCCAAGAGAGAAAAAACGCAGTTGACTTCCTTGTGTCGTTAATCCCAGGCTTTGCCTAGTTAATGACTTCAAAATTCAGAATTTGTCTTGTTCCTGAGTGATTAAAGGTTAAAGGCTCCTACTGGATTACCTAACAGCAGGTGACCCTTCTGCTTTTCTCAAATGTAACTCCTGACAGTAGGAGCAAGAATAAAAATCACAGGAGTCACTACTTCTAAAGCAAGAAACTTCCCCAGATAAAATAGTTTAACCCACATGACCTTAAAAATGAAGCATGGAAAAACAATATTATTATGGTGGAATGCTGACTCAGTTCCCTCATAATCATAGTTGTTAAAAAAACCCAACAAACTGGAAATCTTCATTACCCCACTAGAAAAGATATTTAGCTTTTGAAACTGCTCATTGCTGTTGTTAAACTTGGTAGAAGAGGGCAGGAGAAAGCTAGCACAATCCCCGTGGTGCTTCCCCTCCCAAAAGTTTCACAGGTAGCAGTAGTGGTTGTGATTATGTATTTTACTAATATTAGCAACACTGAGAGGAAGCATAGGACAACTCACTAGTGCAATCAGGTAGTTAGGAGTTTTTATAGATACACCTCTACTGGGAAGTAAAAAAATTCTTCTGTTAATTTTCAAAGCATAATCAATACACCTGCCAACTCTGACTTGATCCATGAAGACACTTAAATTCAGGGCAACTACTTACATATTAGTAGTGCCTTGGAGATAACACGGTCATCCCACAATAACCTAAACAATGGCAGACCTGCCACATTGCCAATAGTTCACTTGCCCTTGCATTTTGACTTTGCAATTAAATGACACTTCCTAAAAAGAGCCTGTGGTCAAATTTTCCAGTTTTGGCACGAATAAAAAATGTTTGAATCACCACTAGATACTGAAATTATCTACACATATGAGCAAGAGCTTAGGTTTTGGCACTGGGATTTTCTAGGAAGATACTCAGGTTTTAAAACTGTGCTCTTGGGCTGAAGTCCAGCATGACATTACACTGGTTTACACCAGCTAGGAATCTAACCAGTTCTAGTCAATACCCACACTTTTAGTTAGAGTTGTTATGCCATAATGCTTGGGCATTCATTATAACTCGAGATTTGGTATTTGCTATACTTAAAAAGGAAAGGAATCTGATGAGCCAGTGCTGTTTTTGGAATGACAGTTCTGCTGTCACTTACTGCTGATGCTTTTGTCAAGAAACCAATTCCACAGAAATAGTTTTTCCATTCCATCTACCTTTTTGGTACATTGTTGAAAAGATTTTCATCATCATTCTTGTGAAATGTCTCGTTTCTATCAGAAATTGCTCGTGACAAAACGAAGGTCTGCTTTTTATTCCTTTACACAGACAATTCAGTACAAACACATGGGAAAGGATGACAAATGGCATGGGGTAGCCAAAACCAACATTCAAAGAGCAGGATCAGACAGACCACTGACTCTTAGTGCCCACATAAACACAGTAAGAACACAAAGAGAGTCAGCAACAACTCGAAAGTTTAAAGTAGCTGCACATAACAGCAACTTGAAAGATTAAAGTAGCTGCACATAATTTGCTGTGTACGCCCTTTAAACTAGTGGTTACTCCCAGATTACCTGAGACCAAGTACACTGTAGATTCTTGGAAAAGGTATTGCTCCCAATTTTCTTCTGTTCATTCATAGATGAAAATCTCAAGCTAAGATGATTGCTTTGCTTTCTTACATAGCGCTTTGCCTTGGCATTTACGGCTCGGCTATTGCTTTTTTTTAAATCCAAATTCACATAAAACAACTGTCTGTGCATCTAGGTAAGAAAATCAACAGTACACAACAAATATATACATCCAAAAGACTTCAATGGAATGTTTATTCGGATAAATTGAGCAGAGATACATTTTTTTCTCTTCCCCATGTTATGTTAAGGGAAAGGGCAATTTTAGCAGTTCGTGACATTTATGGATATTGTTTAGATTTAGAGATAATGTTCCTAATATTCTACTTATCGAGTTACTTTATTAACAGTTTCTGATACCAGTCAGTTACTAAGTCAATATATACTATACCACTTTATTACTGGTATCACTTTTCACTCAGTAGAAATCTTCCCGCAGTCTTGGGCTGACTTAGGCATTCCTTGCACTCCTTATAATTTCTTTCAGTTCCCCCCATATTAAAGGCCTAGATACAGACAGTGATAACTGCAACGACAATGGTGTTAGTAAGTCACTGAGTACCTGACTCTGCCTCTCCAAAATAGCACTTTGCTATGCTATGTTATTGAAAAACTGCCTGTTTATTACTAAAAAAGTGAGCTATTATTTCACTGCAATAGACATTGGCCAAAGGGTAGGATGCAGGAATGCAGCACCTCTGGATGAGAAGGTATTTAGTAACCTAGAGGGATTTCTTCAGTTTTGCAGAATGACCCAGTTTTTCTACAAAAGTAGAGCATACAGATTTAGTATTACTGAGGACTGAGGAACACGGATCACCTTAAGCAAAGTATTTGATCTTGATACAATATGTGCATATTTTGAAAGAAAAAAAGAAGTTTGCTTAAATATTCGAAGTGATTCATGCACAACTGCTGGAATTTAAGCCTTCAAGCAGACATTGCCTGCAATAAGGTGCTGAACTGATACGCATTTCCAGCACTAACTTCCTTTTCATACTTAGGTCTTACAACATTTTACCTACATTCAGGTCCAGCTTTTTTAATCCACTTCAGGTTTCCATTTTCCTAGGGGACAAATTTTTGGTCCTAGCACACAAGTTATCCACATAATTAGATAACATTCTTAAACACCTTACCACAGAAAAAGCCTCATAGGAGCGGAAATTGTAAGAGCAGAAATGGATGTCACAATATCACCTAATATGCCTGCTGGCCCAGAGGGAGAACTGTCATCCCTAATATTTCTTGAGCCTGTTTTTAAACCAGCCCCCCAGATGGAAATGCCCTAATCTCATCAGTGCCCAGCCAATATCAGTGCTAAACTACCTTTTCTTACTTTTTCTAATGACTTGCCTAAGTCTGCTTGCTATCATTTAAGTTTATTACTACTTGCCCTACCTGCAGCACATGGAAAGGGATTTAATTCTGTTTATTACACCCTTCGATGCAACTGAAGACAAATCTCAGTTTTCTCGTAATTAAGTCTGAAGTTACTGTTCCCACCTGCAACCTGTCCTCATATTCTCCCCCAACCTGTTTTCTGATCTCTGACTGGCCTCACCACTCTGGATCCTGACAATTGATGTACATCCTTCCTGATCTGCAGAATTTAATACTGAACAGAAGAGGACACTCCTGTTTCAAGACTCCATTTCTGATGATGCAACCACTTTGGCGTGTCTCACCCCAATAGCATGACACTGTTGAGTCATAGCTTGCAATCCTCTATAATGCTTAAACCCTTTCCTGTAATTCTGCTGTCCAGGCAGTCTTGTCCCTCTGAAGTTGGCATTCATCTCAAGTGAATTGTTAGACAAACTCTCAAGAGTCTGAGACCCTGATCTTTCTTCCAATGTGCTTACAGCCTTTTGAATTAAAATCATCTGCATAGTTAAAACATTACTCCATCCAAATCACTGATGAAAATACTGAATATTACAAGATTCAAGCAAGGTCATTGAAGAATCGTATTTGATAAAGCCTTTTCGTTTGACACTAAAGCACTGATTTTCTGCTTTAGATTAGATTTTTCTTACCCATCCTGCATTTCCTAATAGTCTCACCTACTGCATTTTTTACATGGTGAGGGAGCATAAAAATACGTAAAAGTCAAATTATTTGACTCCTACTGCTTATTCACCCTGTCAGAGAAGAAAATTAGACCATTTTGACATGACTTGTTACTAGTACATTCATGCTGGTTTTCAGTTGTCTCCTTATCATTTTCTAGGTGCCTACAAATTGTTTGTTTAAGTATATTCTGACATTTTTCCAGGATCTAAATTGAAATGACAGCTGTATAATTCTTTGGCTGGTTTTTTTTGGCTGTATTTTCCAAGATAAGCTCAAAGTTTAGGGGAAGATTTTAAAAAACAGTTTTCTAGACTCAGATCACATCCAGCAGTTACGATGGCTGAAGAAATTTGCCTATGTAACCAAGTTTAAATTTCACCAGGTCCAACTAAAATGAGAATATCTGGTGTAAGTCATCTTTAACCTAACCTTTCCCTATAATAATCTAAACTCTTATCCTTTTGTAACTACTAATGCAATGTCTTGCTGTCTTTGGTTAATGTCCCAATACTTTACCCTTGAGGAACGCCACTTGTCACTGGTCTCCACTCAGACCTGGAGCTGTTGATCACAAATCTTTGAGTGCAACTATCAGCCCATTCCTTAACCACTGAGTGGTCCATCTGTGAAATCCATGTTTCTCCAACTTAGAGACAAGGATGTTGTGCGGGACAGTGTCAAATGCTTTGCACAAGCCCAGGTAGCTGATGTCAGTTGCTCTTCCCTTATCCCCCAATGCTGTAACCCTGTCATAGAAGGCCTATGTATATATAGTGTAGTATAGTGTCCCTGTTAACTATCTTATATATTTTCTGCTTATAACACTGCCTGATGCCTTATTCAGTCTTTTCTTAACTTGCAAAATTTGGAAATTTATTAATTTGATAATATAGTTAACTGAAGATAAAGTAAAGCAGCCATTAATGTGTCAGTATTTATTCCAAAAGGAAGATTTCTCATCTCTTTATATTAAAGGATAGAATCAATGGAAGCATGAGGCATTGCAAGAGGAAAAATTGTGAGCAAAGAGGAAACCTCTAAGCTAGTGAGACAGAAGTATTAACAAATGCTTTCACTGGCATGATTCTGCTAACACTGTTCTCCAAAAGTAGTTTATGCCCCTAACTCTTGAAAGTCAGTAGGAGCATCATTTTTTTGTCCTTCATTATTTTCCCCCGATGGCTGGCTCACAAGGCAGAGCAGGGGAAGGCATGACAGTGACTTCACCTAGTGGAGTCATTCATACTCACTGAACAGCAGAGGAGAAACAACATCAAGTACAAGTAAGTCCCACCACACCAGCGCTGGCCAGCGCTACATTGGACTCCCTCAGTCAGGAGTACACCATCTGGTTCCAGACCAACTCAGCCAGGTCCAGCTGAACTGTTCAGTTTAGTCATCACAGACACATGCTGGAAATGATGACAATCGCAGGGCAGGTTTGTGTGCAAGGTGACAGTGGCTCCAAACTGGGGCTGAGGGAGAGACTCTTGGTAAGTGAAAAGAACAAGGGACTAGACACCATGATCTGATGGATGTTAGCCCTGGCCTTGAGGGCAGAATCTGTTACATTTCATACCCTTCATGAGACTTAACAGATAGCTTCTCAGGCTTAAAGAACTCACCATTGTGACAATTCAGTTGTGATTAAGCAGATGAAGGAGCAGATCTGAAGAAAATAATCAATTCTGTACTTCATCTTTTGCTGAGGCAGATCAAATTCTGTGCTAAGAAAGTACTAAGTGTGCAGGTTATTATGTTCCAAATGCCCTCTTAAGCAGACTTTACTATTGTGTTCCCAGTGGTCACATTAACCTACATTTTTCTTGTAGAAATCAGACACAAGAATTTAGCTAAGAGGGATGCTGCAACAGAATATTTTACCACAGACATACCAGAGAAGCTTTACAGGTAACAAACATCAGCTTTCACTGACCCTTCCAACTTTGCTGTTTCTATAGCAAGCCTTTTGAAATACCAAATCCAGATTACAGAACACTCTGCGGTCTTTCTAAGTCCACAGAAAATAAATCAACTTCCCTTTAACACTTATTACAACATCCTGTGGTTTGCCTCTGCCTTGAAGCAACTGGTCTCAAAACCAACAAAATGTCTTACTTTGCACAAAGTTCAGCCTTACTTATGGATTGCACAGATCTTATAATGCTATTTGCATTTTTATTACTACCTTGTGTAATACAGGAATGAGGCAGAAGTGTATATAGAACCTGATGTGTTTTCCTAACTATAGTTGAGTGTTGGACAACGCATCTGACTGTTCCAAACATCTGACAGTTACGCTGCTTTGACGGAGCAACAGTCACTGTGTATCTCTAGCAGTGAATGTAAAATTAGAATTTTAAATGTTATTTCATACATCAAAAGACAACATTATGTTATCTGCTCCATCCAAAGCTTTAAAAGCTCTGTTGGAGAAGTTAAGGAATACATTCTATTTAATTTCATACCTCCTATGATCACACAGCTGTGTGATATGATACCACCAAATCACCTTATCAAGGAATGGAAACACTCCACATGTTAAAACTCAGAAAGCAGTAATAGAGCTTAAGGATTCAATTTGCTATATATGTTGAATATTACAGCAACAGAGAGCAGAGCACTGAATATTGTGAGAAAAACAGGACACATGACAAAAAAGCAGTTTGTCATTTTCTAAACAGTTCTAATTTGCTTTTTTAAAAAGTGAAAAAGCTCCGTTTGTCAGCTTTAGACTTGTGTTTTATTTAATCCTAAATTTTCTCCCTAGTTATCTGCAAACTTTTTTTCGGCTCAAGCTTCAGTCTTCAATAAGTCTTACTGCTATTATAAATCAAGCAAATAATTCGGAGGATACATTATGTTCCAATTTAGCTAGCATGATCTATCCCCTAACACCTTTCTCTGACACACCAGGCACATCAGGTACAAGTCACTATTGAAAATGGACCTTGGGCTCAATCTGCCGTGAAAGTTCCTAGATCTTGTTTAAATATTTCAGGATTATCTCTCAAAACTGATTTGAGCAACCACACAGTCCAACTGCACTCTTGTCACAGAACATATGCTCACCTTCATAGACTGTTGTTACCAACAGCTAGTGATGCCTCCCCTGCATTATCCTTCTGCATTTAGGAAGTGTGGTGCTAAATTTGTGTTTAAATGAAATAAAGGTGTCAGACAAGTATAAAGAATTGGTGTAAACAAATAATGGCTTGATGGTTGAGTGCCAACTCAACCAGCTGAAGGAGAATGTTTTCCTTACGTTAAGGTAATTACTTGTTTATAAACAATTAAGTATTAAGGCATGAACAAGCTCAGTCTTCCGTCTTGAATGAACATGGTTCTGTTTACTTATGCCAAATAGCATAGAATTTCCTAAAGCCTTTTTATTCAGTCACTGATTCAGGAGAGTTAAAATCAAAGCTGGTTAAATTATGAAAATCCTGGCCAGGTGGCAGACAGAAAAAGGCAAGGAAAAAGAAGAGTTTAAAAGGCCAGATATGTAACTCAAGATCTTCCTCAGATAAAGCTCTACCCAGGATGGGAGTTATGCCTAAATACCTAATCTTCCCCATGATCTCTGAATGTATCTGGATAGATGAGAACAAACATTTCTTGGAACTGGTATGAAGTATACAGAGACTTAGACACACTGATATTTGTATATCTTCCTGTTAAACCTAGGAAATGCGTTGCTCTACTAGGGTTGCTGAAATATCACTCAAATACCTGAGAAAGGAAGCACACATAAGACGTAGTCGGAAGTTGTACCAAGGAAGCTGCTAAAGAGGCCAGGATGGAGGATTGTGTGCTACACACTGGCTATGAAATAGGTGTCGAGTGCCTGAGCCCACCGTGCCTCTCGAAAAATACATGGTATTTATTCACACACACTCAAAAACAAACATGGCAGCTGCTATCTGTAAAGACTGCAGAACTACAGGGACAAGGTATGAGAGGGAGCTCTGCTCTGTTTTGCTTCTCTCTCCTCTTGTCTCCTATTTTTGCCTCACCCAGTCTTACTGTGCACACTGCTCTCTTTCTGCAAGAGGCAGTGACTAGAAGGCTCGGTGGCCACACATACCTTTAAGAAGATTCAGTTAAGTTTCTAAAACCGTTTTCTATTGGATGAAAGAAGATGTATTTATAATAGATTATTTTAATATATATTATCACTATGTGTGTTTTGCTGTGTCACTAAAGGCTGAATGTAAAACACTCAGTTAACGGTTTACAGCTAGTTAAGCAGCAAGTTACTTAACAGTAGCCTTAAATGATGCATATATTTTCAGTCCTAATTTCCTGGGAATAATCACAGAATATCAGAATGTTAGGGTTGGAAGGCTACTTTTCCAAATTTATATTTAAAACTTTAAAGAATTTGATTCTTATCTACTAATGGATAGTTTAATCTTTCTGTATTTGTGCCTGTGAAATATGCCAGACTTTGCATATGACAAAATAATTGTCTACATTGTTACAGAAAAGACATGATAGTATGTATTTGAAACTACTACTCCTGTTCACTCCAGTCTATGTCCCAGAAACAAACACAGCATTAAGTTTCCTGTGAACACAGAATTAAGTAACCCATGTCCAACAATGTTAGTACAAAAGATAATTTATTAGGAAGGAAAAAGTTCGGCCTCAGTGCACAGTCAGGGTTTGAGCCCATTACCAAAGACACAGTGAAACAATCCAGCCATCGCAATGAACACACCAATGAGCACCTGCAAACCCTTCTGCAAGATGCGAGACTTGAGGAAAACAAAACTCACTCCGTATATACCACTGAATGTTGCCAATATGAGGAAATATAGCTGGAAAGGATCCAGGCACCTAAAAGTTAGTCACTATAATAGCTAATGTTCAGGCTCATGATTAATATGGTGGGGTTTGAAAGCTGTATCAGATGCCTAGGTGCACACATGATACCTGATGGTAAACTGATTGTCTCACCCAGGGATTCTGTGTCGGCGTCATGCCGAGCAAATTGTCATCTACAGACAAGGAAATCTACAGGTTGTAGGAAATACAGATTTTGCACCCTCTCTAGCATATCCTAATCTTCAAAAGGAGAGTGCTGCAAGGTTGTGCCCACTTGTTTAACAGTAAGTAAATGCAGCAGCAGTACGAGATGCTGTTAGGGAAAGCCTGGCCAGTATTCAGCCTACTCCCATCATACTCCCAACACCCAGCACTGTTGAACTGGTGCTGTCAGAGGGTACATCCCTGCCTATGGTTTCAGAGAACTAGCAGCTTCAGCATCACCTTCTGCAGGTGCAACTGCCAGTTTTGAGCTCAGCATCCCAAATGCACAGATTATTTTTTGTGTAGAGGCATTACTTTTCTTTAACAGAGTAATCCATATTGAAGACTGCCTTTTTTTTTGCCCACTCAGAACTGTGAGGTCCTTCTGGAGCTGCCTGCCATTAGTACAGCATTTAACTTCTCAAAGGAGCCAAAAGACTTATCAACTAGAAAGTAAGTTTAAGACAGCATAACAGAAAATGTTGAAGTTAAGTAATTAGGACACGTACTAGGATGAGACCTGGTTTCTGTCTGGAATTCATTTAAAGTCCTTGGGTATCTAGTTGAATGCAGCCTGTTTCAAAACTTGAACAGAATTTGTAATAAAATTTCAGTCTCATTATCAGTGCACTGAGCCATTTACTTACTCCCACACACAAGTTAGATGCATGGCAAATCAGTTTGCAGAGATCATTTAATTACTCATGAGTGCACCCAGGGCAGTATATTCTAATTCTCATAAATGACCTATAGTTTTGAGTGTTTATTCAGAAGAGAAACATTTCGGAAGGTCAGAAGGGATCATTCATCAGAGGCTTAGAAATTGCTCCTCTGTCAGTTTTGCATACAGTAAAAGAATACACAGTAATTTTCAGACTTGCATAAGGTTTCATTATTTTTCTGACAAGGAGCTTTCTTTTCTACAGAAAGAATAAATTCTCATTTAAAAGATTTCTTAATTAGTATATTATTTCATATGGAATCAAGTATTGAACATAATTTTGTACAATCATCCTAGGACTGTGAATAATTTTTTATTTAACCTGGCACTCAGAATTTGATAGCTTCTGTACAGCTACATTTTATTACAATGTACAAAATTTCTCCCTCCCCCCTAAGCACGAGAAAGATGACTAAGCTCCATTAAGTTTTGAACACTGGTGAAGTATCACACTATTACCCTGAACATAAAGATAATTTAATTTTCAACATTTTACTATAGGAAAGTTATGAGTATTAGACTCCTTTGACTCTACTCAAATAGACTGCGTATTAGACTCATTCTGTTTACAAGGTGGGAGAGGTTTCCATGTGAATGAGAAAGACGAGGTAAACTTCTTTCCTTTGCATCTTCCAGGTACATCATACATGATGGCAAGGCATGTCCTCACAGGGTAGCACCATCCAAATCCCAAAATACATCAGTCATACGACATGGGGTGCGGCGAAACAGGACATAAATTCACTCTAGTAAAAGGCAGATGAGGGGCAGTAGCGCAGCCACAGGAAGACCCTTGAGATCCCGCCCCTCCATGACCTCCTCCTCTTCCTCCCAGTTCCCCATCAGGGCTCTGCAAAGCCCTGGGGAACACCTGAAGTTCCCACCCTGCCACAGAGGGGCTGGAGGCTGCCTGACAGAGACGGGAGAAGGGGAGAGGTAAGCACCGCAGCTGCCCTGCACTCCAGCGCTGTCTGCTGGAGTAAATTAGACTCTACTACAGCTTAATGGAGGGCAAGTTTTGCCCAAAGGCTTCCCTCATATAACTGATGGGCATTTATTTTAACGTCATGATTCATGTACTGTGGCTGTCTTTGTAGCTAAAAGATGCAACAGAAATAGCTGCAGTCTGCTCAGCAGCCAACTTCAGAGATGAGGTGTCCTGAAAGGCTGACACAGGCAAAGACTCCTTGGCTTGGAACACATTTCAAACCTTCCCACCTCCCCAGGAAACATTTATGGCCTGCTTAACACACACTAATAGAAATGCAAGTCTTCATAAAGACAAAATTCTAGATATATATCAGGTATAACTTACTATACCTCTACTTTCCTACAGATAGCTTGAAAAGATAACTGGGGGTTGCAGTCTTCATTTCTCAGTTAAAAAAATTATTCTAAAGCCCAAGAAAAACATGAATGTAAGAATTAACTATTCAGATACCTGTTATTTCACTGGCTGATAAATGAAAAAATCAGTGAAATTTGAACTCCTGACAGTAAAATAACATCCAGAAGAGAGGCAATGAAGAGGGGCAAAAAGTGAAACTGGAGTACCCAAATCAAGTCAGAAGCCATGGGATTCTTCCCTCAACTCACTGTCACCCTGCATATTTTAAATCATGACAAAGTCCTGAAGAATGAGTGGTGATGCACAGCAAGACTCTACTGTCTCACCTGCAGATGTATCACTGTTCTCAGTGAAAATCTGCCTTTCAACAGAGAACAGCATATACAGATAATATTTCTTGGCCATAAGCCAGAATATAAATTATTTGCAACGCATCATCTCTGCTGAAATATTTTGCATGACTCGTGGCTGAGAGAGCAGGACCTCCAGAAATTTAAGCAGGGAGTTGATAGCGAACTGCGGCATTAACAACTGTGAGTGCAGGCTAAATATCTGCATAGCTTCCATAATTCTGTGCCATATGGCCTTTATGTAAAGTCTGTGAGAGCTTTGAGATGCAGTCTGCTGTATGGATTGCTTGTCAGTGCTGATCAGTACTGCTGAGTACATTATCTGCAGGTGTCAGGATATCAAATGACCTGAACCTAAGAGAAATGAGCTCTAATCCGGAGATAAATTTTAAAAGCCCAGTTTCCTGCTGTTTTAAAACAGTATTCAAGAGTCTCTCCAGCTCCAGACATTGACTCATAAGAAACAGCAGGGCAGAAAAATGAAGGAATATTCCTCGCAGTAAGCACAAGCTCACCATTACCCTCATCAGTCTGAAGATCCTGAGTAGCTTTAAACACCCTATAGCAATTAGAAAGACAGCTTTGTGGTAAAATGGGCATTTGCATTAGGACAAAACATACTTAACCAGCTATACTCCAGCATCTCAGATTCTGGTTTATTTTTCTCCTCTTCAGACAACCCTTATAATGTAGATACTATTTTCAAGAGTAGAAAATTTAAAGTTGCGCTGTAGAAACAGCTTCCCCATTTTTTTCCTTATTCTTACTCCCTCCCCTAGACTCAGGTTCTTTACTGTTTCTGCTACTACAGTTTGAATAGCTTTCCGTAAAACTAATGACTGTACTCCTCTCTTTTAATCTTGTTTTGTTTGACTGATTAGAAACAAATAGAGCATGAGCTTTAAAGGAAGAACTTTTGCTCTTCATCACCTGAGAGAAGGCAAGTTATTCTCAAACTCCCAAACACAGACCTGCTGATTTATAAATAACTTCCAGATAGTCAGTCACATCCAAGTCTCCCTAAAAGAGAATTGAGGGGAAGAGACATGATTGGACAAAATTCCTGTTCTGGATCATTTAACCATTAAATTGAACCAGGAATCTGATTACACTGTATAGAAATACTTGGGCTGATCTTCTCTATCAGAAAATTGGACACAATTATCCCTCTTGCATTTTTGTAATGTACATGTTTTGGCTAGTCTCCACAGGGCTCTGCTCATCCCTTTTCAGTGATGTGGCCTGAACACAACCCTTACTAGCTAGGTCCATTTTGGAACTGAGACCCAGGACGCATCTCAGGCAAAGATCCTGAGACTTCCCATTTCCTCACAGGATATCCCTGCTTTGTAAGTTACCCATTGGAGTAAAAAATTGGTTCAAAAGTGAACAGTCTCTTTGGCCATGTTTTACCAAATACCTTATACAGATGCACAGAACTTCCCCTGGCTGTGAAGATTTTCTAACCATTCTGGTTTTAAAGCTTTCTATTAAACAACACTTCAGCAAGTCGAGTCCTACTTTCAACTGGAAGTGTCAGCTTCCAGGGTGCTGTGCTGTAATTGAATAGTGCCAAGTACTAGCTTGAATTTTAAAGCATGCTTTTAGCAATTTGAACTGCATTTTCCACAAGACTATTTCACTACAGATGCTCTGAGCTTGCTGTTACACATTCAAAGAACCACGCTTTTGAGAACATTTAAACATCACAATCAAATCATGACCGTCTGATATCATCACAGTTGCTGCACCATGTCTAGCAAAAATAGGTTATGGAATGTCATACAATTAGCAGTAATAATCTTACAAAAGCATTGGTTTTGGAGAGCAGGCGTAAACATTCAGAGCCACAATCTATAATATTCTCCAGCAAGCATAGGCAAGCCAAGTTTTCCCCTAGGCTTTTTGTTGTTGAGTGGATACCTGCAACCAATTTTTTCTTAGCTGTGTTTAATCCACTTCCTGTCACCCACCTTTTTAATTACACTGACATTTTTCTCATAATCTTTTCTTCACACTTTTGTTTAGGTACCAGAATTCAGCTTTTCTCTTACTTTTTCTATACTTTCATTTTATTAAACCTTCCTTTATTGCTACATTTATTTTTCTTTTTAACTTGTGTATTTTCATGGCAAGTACTCCCTCTGGCAAGGCTCACTGCAAGATTTACTTCACCATATTTTCTTCCTAGCCCTTCCCAGGTTTTTACCATGGACTGTTTGCCCTCTTCCCATCTATCTGCTTCCTTTTTAAAATACATGAATCACACTCGAATCACACTGACTGAATAATAATAATGCATATTCAGGGGGAACACCACAGGAATCCTAGACTCATTGCCTTTCTGCAATAGTATATAAAAATGCATTTCCCATCAGGGACACTCATGTAGAAACAAAAGCTGTTGCTAATTACAACGGCCCTAATACAGCCCTAAAGCTGACAGAAGCGTCTAGCAAAAAAGAATATAGATGGGAATGAATAGACAGGACTTGCAACCTCCACCCTTTTCTCTGGTGCTGCCTACCCCACTCCTCAATAGCCCCTCCTATCAGCCTCCATTTCTCATCCCCTCTATGCAGCGCTGGCATCATCCTTGTTCGCTGAACTTCGCCCACCCAGATTTCCTCCTATTCCTGGGACTCCCATACCACTCACATCAGTCAACATACCTGTGCCCTAAGCCAGCAAAGAAAACCTCGATGAAGGCAGCCCAGGAAGAGGCAGGCGAGGAGTGATCAGAATCGACACCACAAACTCCCAGCGTGAAGAGTGAAACTCAGAGTTAGATTATTCCTGAACATACAGCT
The DNA here is from genome assembly GCF_034619465.1 of Leptosomus discolor. NCBI lineage: Eukaryota > Metazoa > Chordata > Aves > Leptosomiformes > Leptosomidae > Leptosomus > Leptosomus discolor. The sequence continues at coordinate 44,359,834 of NC_141394.1, read as the reverse complement.
AAAAAGTTCCTATTAACCCTCAGTTCCCGCAGCTGGGATACTGCCCAGGGAGCTGCCACAGCTCTCCCCCATTACCTAAATATGCTTTCTAGGAATATCCTCCTCCCTAGGTTCTGGTCCCTCCTCCTTTACATATGTGAATCCTCCAGCTACCACTGAGTGCAAATGACCCTATAAAGCATGTCTAGGTAATCTCAGATTTCTATTTGTGCTGTTGCTGGGATGTAAGGGTCCCACAGAGACCAGGCAGCTGGCAGAGCACCTTCAAGCTTGGCCACAGGGATTCACCAGGGTGATGCTGTGCATCAGCATGACAACTCTTTCACCAGGCCTTCTCAGCAGTTCATTGAATTCAGCTTTGGACTTTCCAAATGCTGCATCGTAAATCACATATGGGCTTGGGTGACAGTCCCTGTCCTCATCCGTTAGAGAAGCAGTTTCAGCCAGCTTTTTGTTTGCTAGCATTTTAGCAAGTGTACTATATAGACCATATTAATATAAGAGATGAGTTATGCTATATCACAATGCTGTTAGATGCAGGAGTCAATGTTTTCGACACACATCTAGAATATTTTCAGTAAAGTAATAAAAAATTGGTCTCTATTTTCCCTACTGTTTTCATCAAGTGTCTTTGCTGTAAGACTACAGCAACACCTATTTTTTCAATGAATAAATTTAAAGCACGAATGAAGGAAAATAAGCAGTTCCTGGTGCCCTGCACAAACTCATTAGCAAATATACGTGTGCAACCATGTTCAAGGGAGTTTAGGTTTCCAAGGTCAAGCCACATCCACATTCTTTTAGTAAAACATTGATGTTAACTGCTTTGTGCGTTAAAACTGTCAAGCCTGAGTGCTGAACTCGAGTGAGCAGGGAGTCCCTGTGGGATCATGCTGGTGTAAGGAGACCTTCAGGACAAAGAGTGATTCTCTGCACCCCGGTACAGGCTCAGCTGAGTGGGAACCCTCATGCTGCTCTCCAGGGGGGTGATAATGGACTGTCCGTGGCCTGTCCTTCCTACTGCCATTTAATGCAGCCTCCTTCACTAGTCGGCAAAGTTTTCCAGCTAAAAATCACCTTTCCATGGGCAGTGAAGGGAGGGCAGCAGCATTTATTCCTGATTGTATGGCAATAAAACTAATTCAGAAATACACATTTCCAAAGCTTTCCCTCTTAGAAGAAGTAAACTAAGCTATTTCGAGAGTTTCAGCCAAAACAGACATTCCCTGTACATAATTGAATACAGGATTTGGGTTTACTGAGCTGTCCAAATTGCTTTGTTCCTCACCAGTTGAGCACGAGCCAGCAGTAGCACTTAGCCTTGTTTCGAGCAGTCACCTGGGAAAGCTGCTCTGTCAGCCTGGGTCCCTGATCACGCAAGGTTTTGTGTAATGGACTGCATGCAATACAAGTGAAATATTTACCATAATCGTATTTACAAGAGGTCTGGCTCCCAGGAGAGACTGAAAGCCTGAATACTATATCAGAAATGAAATAAGTGTAGTGTAGTTTGCTGGGGGTTTTTTTTTGAATTGCATTCAAAAAGTTTGGAGCCAGACAAAAAACCTGTTTTGTTGGGGTCAGTGGCTGCAAGAAATACTTGAACACTTCTGGTGAGAGTCAGGAGAAAAGTAACGGAGCAGAAGCAACACTTACCAGCAGAAAGCCTCACTGCTTGCAGCAGGCTCTGCCAAGCCCTGAGCTGCCTCTCCCTGCTGCCATCTTGTTTGCTCCATCCCCATCCCTGAGGTCCTGCCACACTGGCAGCTGCATGCTGTCGGTTCATTGAGGCAGCGTCGGGGAGTTATAAATGTATAATGAATGCTTTTACAGCTCCCTGGCAGGCAGGGTCTGGGCAGTTTGCGAGCCAGTGCAGTGATGCTATGTTTGGGGTAAAATGCCAATAGCCTAATGGAGAGAGTAAAGTGCTACAGAGGGGTGGGATTGGGGTGATGCGGGTGGCAGGGGGCAGGCAGGAGCAAGGCTGGCAGCATGGCAGCGGCAGGGCATCCATCAGCCCAAACTGCAAAAGCAGGTGGCCAAAAGTTTCTACTTCATCTGGAACTTAAAAGCTATAGAAAATGTGAAAATGTAACATTTTTGCTAGGGCTTTTGCTCATGAGGGGTGTGCAGCTCTGGAGGCAGGTTGGGTGCTGGTCATGGGAGGCACCCTGGCATCCATGCTACAATGAGTGGTCGTAGGGGATCGTGCTTCTTGGCTTCATGAATCACTGTCTTTAAAAGGCAGTATGTTCTTGTGTTTAGATGAAGGGGAAATGCAGCCTGTGACTCTTGGTCACTGTAGCTGTTTGCCTGTTTCCCATTTTAATACATATTTTATTCAAACTGTTGGATGGTTCAACAGACTCCTCTGGGTATGTTCAGGCACTTTATTCCTTGACTTTCCCTTCAAGACTCAGTATGTCTCTGTCTAGCCAGCCACGCTGGTCACAGCTCATTGAAATTCAGGTTTTCTCTACTTGTCCTGTTAAAGCTTTGTCCTCAGCACCCGTTTTCCATGGAAATTCCCATTAACTGTTCTTGTGAGCCACAGTAGAGCATGATACTGTTAGTGTAACCTCGGCTAGCCTGATGAATCTGCAGCTCAGTAAGCGCTAATGTTCAGACACTGAATTTTCTCCTAGAGATGGGCCACATTGGCTACTGACAATACATCCAGAACTTGGGACTTACAGGATCTTTCAGGTCAGACTGGTGTGGTGGCTGAGGTTTGTTCAATGTCTCTATGTAGCACTTCACAGTATGGGTATCTGAAATACATGTTCCCATTCTCCTGAACAACCAAAGACTTTGTGTGAGTGGTGGGGGGAATGACACAGTAAATCTGGCAGAACCTGAAACCTTTACAATGATATTTGCACAGTTAAAACCATGTAAGAAAAACAGCAACAACTGCAGGAGACAATGCAGGTCTGGGAATTCAGAAGTCATGTTTTCTGCCTTCTCATTTGGTCATGACTCAGGGTTGAGAAACTACATTTGTCTAACACAGGGGATAACAGCTCTAACCTGTTCCCATGTGACACTGGGAGGATCTCTTTAGTGACACCTTACGTATCAAATTTATCACACTACCCGTGAAGAGTAAGTGCTCTAATTTATTCCAGGTATGGCTGGGCATTAATACAAGTGAAATCTCTGGGAGGTTCAGATGCTTAATATGTGAAAATCTTGCTTTGTTTCACAGAGCTGGAGTTCAGGATTCATAAGAAAGGATAGATCTGTCCTTGAGCAGCTAGGATTTTAAGTGTGGTCATAACAACAATCCTTGCTTTTCTCCTTAAGTATTTGTGATAGTATTCAAGGTCAATCTAGGTCTCATACGAAAGCAATGAAGATGCATGTGCTAATCCTTTGCTGCCTGTTTTGCTAAAGATGAGTAAGATCACTTATTACCCATGGAGTGTTTTACTGTGGCAACAGATTATCCATTTTTTAAGGAATAAATATTTAAATTGATGAAAACAGAGCCTTGCCAGCCATGACTATAATAAGTCCTGCCCACAGTAAATCCTGTTCTGGCACGTGTAGGTAGAAGCTTGTTCAGAGGCATTTTCCCAAATTTTGGCAGGCCAGAAAAGAGACATTCATCCTATAACAAAGAGTAAAATCCATAGAAAAACCCACTGGTCAGTCTTGTCCTTGCTCTGGTTTACCCCATCAGCGGGGAGACAGTCCACGAGCTTGGGATGTCATCGCAGCTCTGTGACATGGCCCCTTGGGACACCTTTATACGAACCCAATGGCACAGCTGTGCAGAAAATCAGGTCTGGTGGCATCCAATGCAGAGGCTCTGAGCCAGGGCTGTAGGCTGGCACACTTCATTTCCCTCCCTCATGGCAGTAATTTCGAGTAGCATAGTCTTGCCAGTTAAATTCTTTTAGCAACTTATGTTTTGCATCCATGGCCATTTTATAATTTTCTTTCTACACGTAGCTCACAGACTGACAGCAAGGATTGCATATACAGGTAAAACTCTCTCTGCTCTTTCTCTTATGACTGCGTTAACCAGTGCACTTGATTATTTAAAACAAATATCTGCATGAGAAAAGGTGAAAGTGAATCATAAAGAGAAAAGTGTAAAGGGTATTTGACTTGCAAATCAGTAGACAGGCTTTGTGAAACACTTTACATGCACTTGCTACATTGAGCCTTGAACTATTAATCCTGTTGTTTGCACCTATCATTGCCCGGATATTATTTGCACATTAACCTCTCTTTCTAGTGATACTTGGTAAGCCAAAAACCATAGTTTGCCCTTGAAAATGAAGGGTCATTATCATGAGCCCTTGCCTTGGGTTACAAATATATAGCCATTTGCAAAGAGCATTCTCTAGTGCTGTGTTCCTAGATTTTATTGATTCACATGAGGAATACAACTTCAAGCAGAATGTCATTTTTTCTGCAGTGAAATTTAACAGCTTGATGCACTACCATCTGTTTAAGGGAAAATAAGTATCAAGCTGATGTTAGGGTTTAATGCTATAATAATACTTTAAATTGTACAGCAATACTGACAGCAGATTCATTCTTTCAGTAGGTTGATCTGTTTTGGAGGTGCTGTGTGACAGCAAGAATGGGCAGAATGATTTGGTATCTTGAGTATGAAAGACAGGAAATTTGGTACATTAGAAGAAAGTAAACCAGAGGATGCTTGACAACAGTCAGCAGAATATTCAAGGGGAAAATGAGCATATTGGCTTTGTCTGCGGAAGGCAAGATAGCAAGCAAGAACAGTAGCTGGTGGGCTGTGAAATCAAACTGCCAGGAGCTGTTGATACAACTGTACCACGGCTGCTGTTCTGCAACTGCTGCTGCCTTCCCAAGACCATCCTCATTCTCCTTGTGCTTTTGTCTAAGTCTCTATTACATGTTTTCTAGGATAGGGAGCCTTCTGTGGCCAGTCATCTTTCCATTTCGCTTGTGCAGTATCCAGCACCATGTTCATAACCACTAATGTTTCTACAAATTATAAATTTAATAGTGACTGTACTGATTGCTTTTATTTTCTCACCAGTGTCCTCTCTTTCACCATGACAGACAAAAAATTGCTAAATAAAAGCCTGAATGTCTTCATTTTGCTCCCTGTGCTTTGGCAAGAATTTTAAATCTTTCCTGCTCCCATTTCAATCATGGACAACATTCTACTTCAGCGGTAGATGATCTAAGCAATAAAAATTGTATCGACAAGGGTCTACTTAGACAAAAGTCAGATCTGGGAAGTTTAGAAAGTTATCTGCAGTGGTTAGTTATTGTCTGAGATAACTGCTGCTCATATTTTGCCTGCAGCTGTCAGTGGAAAGATATTTCTGGCATGGGGAGATATTTCTGTGTTGGGGAGCAGAACTTGCAGTCCCCAGGCCTCCCAGGAGCCCTTTAGGATGGGAGCAGTTATCCTGCCCACCTGGAGGGTTTCATGACCAGCCAGTTAGACTTGGTGCTAAATCACCTCTGCACATCCTCATTACACTTCAATATCAGAAGTACTGAGAAGTGTGTAGGAATCCCAGGTAGCTAAGGAAGTTTTTTTTCCCAAAATGTCATTTATTCTCCATGACTCTGCAGATGCTTCTTCAAGAAAGTGAAAGAGATTGAGGACAGCTTGGACATTTTCCTTTCCTCTATTTTTTTCCTGTTGTTTTTCCTTAATTATTTTGTTAGAAAGCAGCATATGGGCATGGGTCCTCAGTGTATTTCACCATGTTAAAAGGTGCAAAGGAAAATAGAAGTCAATGAGGGTATTACTGTTAATACCTGTGCTACACCTGGGCACTAAAGCAGTTAAACAGTGGAATGTCTTATTTCATTTGTTGAGAGTTAATAATGCTTGAAAACAATGTTATCCTCCTATCATTTGTTATCATCAAGGACTGGACATCCCAATTAATATTCATGAGAAGGAATATATATTCATTTTATATTTCTGTTCGTGAAAAATGATTTACCTATAACGGGAGTTCTCGCTTCTTTAAATGAAGAACTAATGAAAAAAATTTTCAACTGTTCTAGTCTGAATCTACCCAGAAATAGCTGCATCACATAAAAAGACTACTGATAAATGAAATAGTAGTGAAAAAGAAAAATATCTTGCAATACCAAGGGCTTTTATTAGCGCTTCTGTTTTGAATGTAGGTGCTAAAATTACGTGCTATGTTGAAAACACAGCTTAACTACCTGAATGTGCTCTACTAATACTAATATTTCATGCCCCAGGCTGAAATAACGAGGTAAGAGTTTTACAATTACTTTATTATCCATTAGGGGAAAATCTAACCAGTAAATGTTATTAAAATTTTAGAAATTGTTCTTTAAAAGCCAATGGTTCAGTAAAAATCTGAAGGTGGAGGTGCTGATGACCTAAGAGGTGCTTGGGACTTGAGCTTAGTTATTGCATGGTTACAGGGATGAACTAGGCTGGGTTGTGAAAGCTGATGGCCGCTTGGCTGCCGAAACTCTTAAACTGCAAAGTTTACAATCCTGCCAGAAAAAATCAAAATAAATAGTAGAACCAGAACCTTGGCCTTCAGGAGAGAAGATGATGGCTTGTTCAGGGGTCTTTTTGGCTGGATCTCATCAGAGACTGCCCTGGAGAGCAAAGGGACCCAGGAGAGTTGGTTGACCTTCAAGAACATCTTCATCAGAGCACAGAAACAGTCCATTCCGACATGTGGGTAGTCAAGCAAAGTGTGGCAGGTGGCCAGTGTGCGTGAACGGGGCTCTCCTGCCTGAGTTCAGACAGTAAGCAAGCACACGCATGGTGGAGAGTACCTGCCACCCAGGAGCAGTATACAGACATTACTTGGGCGAGCACTGAAGGATTTAGTAACGCCAAAGCTCAGCGGGAGTTAAAGCTCAACAAGAGGGGCTCCTGTAAGTACACTGCATTGACAGTGAAAGAAAAACGCTGCTCAGGGGGCAGGCGACTTAGTGACACAGGACATGGAAAAGGCTGAGGCAGTTGACATAGCGAAGTCCATCGAGCCAAGCAGGGTGTTTCTGAGGGGGCTGGAGAAGGGGGCTGATGGGAACCTTTAAGTTTAACAAAGGTGCAGTCCTGCGCCTAGGGCCAAACAATCCCATGGAACAGTACAGGCTGAGTCCCACCAGGACAGAAAGCAGCTTTGCAGGAAAGGACCTAGGGGTACCAGAGGACAAGAAGCAGAATCTAAGTCAACCATGGGCTCTTACAGCAAATGCCAACGGCATCGTGGGCTCTATTAGCAAGAGTGTATTCAGCAGGTTGATGGAAGCGATTTGGCATGTGCGAGACTACATCTGGAGCGTCATGTTCGGTTTTGGGCTCCCCAGTGCAAGAAAGATACGGACAGACTGGAGCAAGTCCAGCTCTTGCCTCACAGCCAAGGCTGCCATGAGCACTCACAACCCAAACTAGTTCATCCCTGTTAGTCAGACTCAACTCAGTTCAACACACAATCAGCTGAGCACAGCGTAGCAATCCATGGTATACAGTCCTGGTACGATGATCTAGTATTTTGTGAATATGAAAGAAAAAGAAGATATGACAGGGAACAACGTGCAATCTTTCTTACCCAGAATGACAGAACTGGAATAGAAAACTAGTTATTATCAACCCGCCCCTTTAGTGCACCCATGCAACAATGTAATGCCTGAATGAAATACTTTGGGAAAAGATGAGAGACACTGATCATCTTCCAGGTTATTACTTGGAAACGCCTGCGTTCCTTAAACGTTTGTTTGCATTGGTGTGGCAGCAAGCAAAAGTGAGTGTCAGTGAGCTGGAGGAAAGAGCTGTAGTGCCGAAGCCTAGACTTCAGAGCGATACAGTTCCCTGTCTACTTGTCATATTAACACTGGTGAAGGAATAGCTTATGCTTAGAGACACCACCTAGTTCATTTACATGTATTAAAGCTTTAATAAAGATTTGTATCCTAGGACCTGATGACAACATTGAGGACATTATATTAAAAAATACTTTATTAAATACAAAATACTTTCCCTCTGTCATGAATAAATATATTAACAGGATGTATACAGATACATGTACATTTTTATAAATTAATGTACATATGTTCATATTTCTCAGCTCTGCTTTTTCTATGACATTTGCATCATGCTGTAATATGTTCAAGTTTTTACAATATAAAATTAGAGAAAGCTCCCAAAATTTTATTATAAAAGTTAAACAAGCAGTTGTATCAACTGTTTTTCCATGTCTACAGATCTTCAGCATCTTTTTCTAACTGAAGCGTTGTGAATTTATGTGAGTGCTGGGTATATCACTCCTCTGAAAGATGTCACCAACATCTTCCCACTTCTATGTTCTGTCAAAAACATTCCATCCAATCATCTAAAGGTTTAAAGCCAGTAAGAATGCAGCATTCAGCTTAGGCACAGGCACACAACAAACCCTTTTCTAACTCTGCCACTACCTCTACCATAGTCTTCATTTGCCTCCCTCAACTACAGGCCTGTCAACACAGTGACCTGCCTTACTTGCTCTAGCTGGACACTGCAAAAGTAAAGATCCAGACGATTTGTTTCTCACAGGCTGTGTGCTTTGCCTCAGACTCTCCTGATCTGATCATGACAGCCATACAGCAAACTCTACTGTCTGCTACACATTTCACCTTCCCATGATATTACAGCTGCAGTTTCTTAACACACTAAACCTGAATTCAAGGCTCCAAGTGCTAGAAGCCCAGAGGACCAATGATGCACATCACTGCTCCAGCCTAAATGCCTGAAATAATGCAGTATTTTTTCCATAAAATCTGGGTGGGTCAATTCTGAGTTGGCAGTTCTGTTGCCTTCTGCTTGTGCTGTAATTCTGCTACATCTCCTGCTGGTATCTATACTTTTACCCTACTTCTTAGGTTGCCCACTGAGGTTGCTCTGGTTGGGCATCTTCTCAATTTCTTGAAAGTTTCTGTCAGCAGTGGATTCTTTCTCTTTGGACGCCGATACTGTTGTTGATACCACCAATGCTGGAAAAAATGCCTGACTTGCCATGAGGTAACAGCCAGAGCAAGACCCAGAGTTTATGAAAGCCTCATATTCACTTGTCTGCAATGTCTGTGCTACAGATAAAAATCTGGATTTGCTGGATCTTTGCAAGAAACCTAATGTACAGGATTCCCTAACCAGGAATGGACAAAAGAGAAAATTACATTTTATGTAAGATTTGTGTGAACTGCAAAACATACCTCTAAAATTGCTGTTTCCTGTAGGAAATCTACGGGATGTATATGAAGACCTGAAATGGAATTAACAGCTACAGTCTTACTTAGTCCTGGATCATTTTACATTATAAGGATTCCAGTTTAATTCTTTTGTACCATCACATGATCGACTGCTTTTGGCCCCATGAAATCCTGTTTCTGCTTGACACAGTTTTAATTTAAAAGCTATTTTTATATTTCATAATGTAACATAATCTAAGAAATACATTATGTTCTCTGTGGCTTGTCTCTGCATGTATCAAAATGACATCCCACTACCATACTGCTTAGCTCTTTGTCTTCTTTCTGTCACCACAAGAGAGCCAACATCTCCTTGCCCATCATCCCCCCGCCTTCACAAAGCATTTCTTCCAGACTTAACCCCCCAGCAGTGTGGCCTAGCAACTTAAAAATAACCATTCTGCTACTTATTGGGTGAAAAAATGCCAGAGGCCAGCCTTACATATATTGAATACACACTTTCACCAAAAAGTAACACAGGATTTAGCAAAACTAAGTCAAATGTGGAATTACAAAAATCATTACATTTTCTAAAGCCATGGAAAGGGACAACTAATCTATTTAAACTGCAGAGATATATAAATCAAAAGGAAAGAACGAACGCTACATCTGTAATGGATTCAGTGAAAATCAGCTGTTATTGAAATAATGACTAGCCATTGTCAGAACTTTGTGGATCATGTTTTCTTGTAGAAGGCAACAGACTGCTCAGTAATTCCTTGAGTATGTGATTTTGCCAGGTGGACTCCAGGGAGAAGGTACTTCATCCCCATGGAGAGCCTTCAACTTCTTTTGCTTCTTCTCAAGCTGCTCTCTCCTCTCTTTCTTTTCCTGAGAATAAAAAGATGTGACAAAAAAAACCCAACCAAAACCCAACAAACAAAAAAAAAACACCAAAAAAAAACAACTCCACCAACAGAAAAGTTACAATTATTGTTATACCGTTCTTTCATAAAATCAAAAATTAACATGCAATGAAGACTTACCTTTTTGACCTTAGTGCATCCCTTTTAGGGATTCAGCCACACACTGCACAATGCAACACAAGAGGCTGCACATTCGATGTCATTTACGATTAAGGTGACTGTCTCAAGGATGGGCGGGTTTTGTGCACTATCTAAACAAAAAGCTCCAGAGAAGGCCTGATGGATTAGGTGCTGTATTTGTCTTGTATATAATTAGTCTCTTCTTAATTACTTCTCTTCTTTAAGAGGATACCTAAATCACAATGCTAAATATGTTGTTCTCATTACATGAGAACACTGATGCATCTTTGTAACTTTCAGTAATTATTAAATCACATTTGCCATGTCTTAGAACAAACTGGGAATTGAACAATTTAATTATAAACAAATATCTATCTAACTTATATTATAAACACTGCAAAGTTCTGATGATATTTTCTATTGCTTCAAGCAGCAATGGGCAATTAGGATTATGAAGGATAAGTAAGATACTTTCAATATTCTTTTTGTGCCTGATTAACGATTTTCAAGAGATCTGTCATTGAAAAAATAATTTGCTATTATTTATAATTATTTTTTAATTTTTGTATTGTTATGTTCTATGTAAAATAAGCATTCTTCTTGGCAAAGATGACCGCCATTTCACCATTGTGAGTACCAGCATTTAAGGGTGCATCTGCATTAGCAATTTAGTACACTGCAGAGTTCTTTACGAGTGCAGGTTCTCCTTGTATCATACTTGCAGGTGTGTGGTGTGTGCCTGAGCATGCCACTTACAGACTTAAAGTACCTTCTCTCTTGGTGGAACCAAGGTTGATAGTATGGACCACAGCGCAACTTACAGTGCCCCACCTGACAGGTGGGCAAGAGGCCCTTGAGCGGCTGGCTTGCTGGCACACGAACACTGCATTCATTCCTAGGATCAACAACTGGCTCACACACCATTGGTTGTAAAGATGCCATGCGGATACACAGGCTTAAAACCATCATCAATTGTGCCAAATCTAACCTTGGTCCTTTCCTCTTCCGCAGCCTATCAGCCAGTATTTCGAACCACCATAACAATTTCATATTTTCACATGTATGAACTGCATTGCAGTGGAAGTACTGCTCCTTGAAGACAGCTGTAACGGAACTGTCACTCTCAGATAACCCTCTGAGCGACACTGTATATCCCCAAATACCCAAGATCCTAGTACTGTTTCCCTGTTATTCCTAAGTGAGAAGATAAATAGGGAGATAACTATGGCTAAGGGAGTAAACTGGTAAATGGGGGTAGAAGTGTTATTGTAAAAAAGGGAGCTTGAGTAGAAGTTTCCTCTTGTTTTTACAACAGTCGAACTGTACTAATGCTACCTACACAGGTGATGTACAAAGATTTTAAAAAGCATAACACGCAGTGAAACATCAATCCTATCAATATGATTTTAATCTGGGCTCTTTAGGTCTTTGTTAACATAAGTCGATCCAATTCAGTTACAAATGTCTCGTCTGGCTAAATAGATGCACAACTATTTCATGTTGTTACTGATAAAGCTGATTAAAAGCAAGGCAAGGTTTGCATGGAGAAGTAATGCCCTTTACACTAAAACAAGCCATACAAAAAGTTCATCACAATTAGTATAATAAAAAATATTATCTCTCTGTGCAAACTGTATCTTTCTGGATTACATGGAGTAATTGAGACAAACTGGGCTTGCAGCACTGTAAGATTCTGACTCTTCTCTGTCATCCTACACTTTCACCTTCTTTCTCCTTCCATAGAGATCTTCCTTAGATGAACACAACTGGTGGCTCTGAGTTTTTAGAACAAGTTCAAGATATTTTTTCAGGAATTCTTAAAGGGAACTGGTTAGCACCCTGAGCGGAAAGGAACCTGCATTATCAGTGATATTTTTGAAAAAAAGAGGACAAGATACATGCAAGCAGTACAGATGAGCTTGGGAAGAATGTCCTCTATCATGGAACACATACATGATTCATGTTCCTGTTTTGGAGTATTTGCACATATCCAGCCAATTTATTTTTACAAAAATTTAATCATATTCTACAAATCTTAGAATCTGAATCTGTATTTGACATTCAAAAGCACAACAGGACGGGTAATCAAAAACTCATTAAACACGGGAGTTATTGTACCAGTATTGGCAATTACTTGAGAAATCATGGGTTACAAAGAAATGCGTGTATTTTATGTTTGTAAAGCACTCTACTGAATGCATGTTGCACAACAGACTCATGTATGAAAAATCCAAACCAAAGATAAAGCATACACCCACCCAGGAAGGGAATGAAAGTTGCTTTGGATTTTTTAATCATGTCTCACTTTTGAATGTTTGGGTTTGAAGCTCCAATTTTCATGAATGAATGCCAGTGCCAAGGAAAAGAGCCTTGAGTTAATTTAACTGGTTTTTAACAAAATAAATTTGACATCAAGACTTACTGGCTTCTTCCCTGCCTTCAATACACAAAGTTTTTTATGTTCTACCACAGTTCATTCTCACATTACAGACATAAATCTTCCCTAAAATAATAAAGATGTTATTTGCACTAACAGGAGAAGAGTAACAGAAATAGTAAAAGATGAAATCAATAACTGCAGCTTGTCACACACTAGATCAACTCGACTGTATGGCTTGATTTCTCTGTGGAATTTTCCTACTCAATAGCCTAGTAAGATGAAGTAAGATGAAGATTGAGTCACTGAGGGGAGCTGCCCCGGAGCCAGCCTGGCCTGCAACAGAGCAGCAGATCTCGGTGCACCGGGTTTTCCTGAGGCAGGGAGATGCCAGGGCAGTGGAGGAACCTGCCAGAAGCCGGCAGCTCTCACGGGAGACATGGACAAGACCTGGGCACTGACAGAGCAACCGTGACCACCCCCACACCTATAAAAAGCAGCCTGGGGAGTGCCAGCTTGGGCAAACAGGGTGCGGGGCAGCAGTTGGGGCGGGAGGGCAGGCAGGGAGGGCGCCTCATCAAAGGAGGGACGTTCCACTGGCCAAGTGGAGAGGCTTGAGGTCCACAGAACCCAGCAACCGGGCACCGTTCTGTGACCACCTGCACAGGCCAAGGGCACACGTCCTGCCTGACCCTCAAGGCAGAAGGTGGGCGCCCGTCTGAGAGCAAAGGCTGCAGCTCCGGCTGGGGGGGTCTGCACCACCTACCCCAGTGGTGGCCAGTGCCTCCTCCCAGACAGAGCTGCTGAAGGGAGAGGCGGCGGCGCAGACCTCAGGCTGCAGGAAGTGCCTGGACCTTTCTCCTGGGGCAGGGACAGGCAGCAGAGCTGCCTGCAAAAGGTGTGCTCAGGCGGAGGACTTCCTGCGGCAGGTGGCTGAGCTGCAGGAGGCGGTGAGAAGGCTGCACAGCATCAGGGAGGCTGAGAAGGAGGCAGAGAGCTGGTTCCAAGCACAGTCTGCAGTGGGCCCACAGTCCATGGCCAAACAGCCAAAAACTCCCCCAGAAGCACACACAGAAGGGAGGGGGCCGGTAGTGCAGCAGAAAGGAAGCTTGTAATGGCAAGGACCTCCAGAAGGAAGACGCTTCCCCTGAAGCCTGAGGTGCCCTTGCAGAACCGCTTCACCTCCCTGCAGAATGAAGAGGAAAGACCCATCACATCAGGGGAGATGCTGGAGCTGAGCAAGGCAGCCCGGTCTGCTCCCCGTATAACAACCAGTGCAACTGAAAGAAGTCGATGGGAGATAGCAGTAGGTGACTCTTCTGAGAGGGACAGAGGCACCCATCTGCCAACCTGAAGCACTCTCTAGAGAGGTGTGCTGCTTACCAGGGGCTCATATCAGGAATGTCCCTGAGAGACTATCGAGCCTCGTACAGTCCACTGACTATTATCTGCTGTTGTTTTTTCACGTGGGCACCAGTGACACAGCCAAGAGCAGCCTGAGGAGTATCAAGAAGGATTACAGAGCCCTTGGAGCAGCGGTAAGGGGCTCTGGAGCACAGGTAGTTTTTTCACCAGTCTTCCCGGTCAAAGGGAAGGGGTTTGAAAGAGCCAGTCAAATCTGGCGAATCAACAAACGGTTATGGGAGTGCTGCCACAGCCAGGGGTTGGGCTACTCAGACCATGGGACTCGCTTTGAGAGACCTGGTCTACTGGGGGCTGATGGGGTCCATCTGTCAAAAAAGGGGAAGAGCTTTTTTGGTCATAGGCTTGCCAAGCTGGTGAAGAGACCATTTGAGGAACCTGAAGGGGCACAAGTCCATGGGATCTGATGAGATGTATCTGCGGGTCCTGAGGCAACTGGCAGATGAAGTGCCTAAGCCACTATCCATCATATCTGAGAAGCTATGGCAGTCTGATGAAGATCTCGCTGACTGGAAAAGGGGAAACATAATCCCCATTTTTAAAAAGGGATAAATGGAAGACCCAGGGAACTACAGGCCAGTCAGTCTCACCTCTGTGCCTGGCAAGATGACAGAGTGGATCCTCCTGGAAGCCATGCTAGGGCACATGGAAAATAAGGAGTTGACTAGAGACAGCCAGCATGGCTTCACTAACAGCAAATGGTGCCTGACAAATTTGGTGGCCTTCTATGACAGGGTTACAGCATTGGCGGATAAGGGAAGAGCAACTGGCATCATCCACCTGGACTTGTACAAAGCATTTGACATTGTCCTGCACAACATCCTTGTCTCTAAATCAGAGAGACATGAATTTGACGGATGGACCACTTCGTGGATAAGGAATTGGCTGGATGGTCACACTCAAAAGAATTGTCAATGACTCAATGTCCATGCGGAGACCAGTAATGAGTGGCATGACTAGGGGTCGGTATTGGGACCGGTGCTGTTTAATGTCTTTCTCAGTGATATGGATAGTGGGATCAAGGGCACCTTCAGCAAGTTTGCCACGCCAAGTTCGCCAAGCTGTGTGGTGCAGTCGACATGCTGGAGGGAAGGGAGGCCATCCAGAGGGACCCTAACAGGCTGGAGAGGTGGGCCTGTGTAAACATCATGAAGTTCAAGGAGGCCAAGTGCCAGGTCCTGCACAGGGGTTGGGGCACTCCCAAGCACAAACACAGGCTGGGTGATGAGTGGATTGAGAGCAGCCCTGAGGAGAAGGACTTGGGTGTGTTGGTGGATGAAAAACTGAATATGAGCCAGCAACGTGCACTCACAGTCCAGAAAGCCAATCTGTATCCTGGGCTGCATCAAGAGAAGTGTGGCCAGAAGGTCGAGGGAGGTGATTGTCCCCCTCTACTCCATTCTGGTGAGACCCCACCTGCAGTACTGTGCTCAGCTGCGAGGTCCCCAGCACAAAAAAGACATGGACCTGCTCGAGCAGGTCCAGAGGAGGCCACAAAGATGACCAGGGGGCTGGAGCACCTCCCCTGTGAGGACAGGCTGAGAGAGCTAGGGTTGGTCAGCCTGGAGAAGAGAAGGCTCCGGGGAGACCTTCTAGCGGCCTTCCAGTACCTAAAGGGGGACTACAGGAAAGATGGGGAGGGACTCTTGATCATGGAAGGTAGTGATAGGACGAGGGGTAATGGTTTCAAACTGACAGAGGGGAGATTCAGATTAGATATTAGGAAGAAATTCTTTACTGGGAGAGTGATAAAGCACCGGAACAGGTTGCCCAGAGAAGCTGTGGCTGCCCCCTCCCTGGCAGTGTTCAAGGCCAGGTTGGATGGGGCTTTGAGCAACCTGGTCTAGCGGGAGGTGTCCCTGCCCATGGCACAGGGGGGTGGAACTAGACGATTTTTAAGGTCCCTTCCAACCCAAACCATTCTATGATTCTATGAATACATTTTTCACTTAAAAATTTCTGGGAAGATCACATTCTTTAGCAGTATGCCTGCCACCTAATAATTGAATTTTAGATAGTACAGAAATCTTACAACATTTAAGAGGAATAACAGTAACAGCCTTATTTCTACCATATTGCAATGTCAGGAGATTAAAATTCCAATATAGAAAGTATTTTCAGATAGATCTTATTAAACCACATGAAATGAATAACGCATGTCAGCTGTTTCTAACCCAGAAAAGCAACAAATCTGTGAGACTCATCCAGTACATCATTTCCTGACATTTTTAAACAGCTTTAGAATGCCAAAAATAGGTGTTGAGCATGCTCAACCTCAAGGTAAAGTTTCAAACTTCTTCTAGGGCATTTAACCTTACTATGTTGATCTTTGAGAATTAATTGAGATCAGCCTTACTTCTCATCAACTCATACTAGGTTAATGTTTACCCCATAAAATGGAGAACGTAACACATCTAGGATACTCACTTTTCTCCCAAGAAAACACGTACCAAGATTACTATCTCAAAAATAATGGAAACTAAACTGTTCTGTCATAAACTTTCTAAGTGATTCTTCTCCACATTCTACTCCTTAGAATAGGTGCACGTTAATGACAAGTGTCAGACCCTGGTAGTATGTATTCAGTAAAAGATGATCATTTATCAAACATAACATCTAGATCGGCTTCAAGAGTACTTGGTGAGTAGCAAGAGGCAAATACCATGAAAGAAACAAAAAAATCAGAAGCTTACATTTCCTTAGCAATACCAAAGTATCTCAGCTCAAGATTATCCTTTTTATGTTAGTATTTTACAAGTGTTAATAGCCTCTTTCAGGGCATTTATTTTCATGCTTAGAAAGTAATCTTCTCTATGCACTTATGTTATCAAACATTCACACAATGACCTCTAAAAGTATAAGTAGAAGAATTTCTATTAACATAAAAGCAGAATGTTTCTTATATTTTAGAAGAATGACAAGGAGATTTTTATGTCTGTTTCACCCATGCATTATGGTCAACACCTGATTCAGGAAAGCTGAGCATGAATTTACACATTTATTTCTGTTGAACATTAACGAAAACATATTAGAATACTTCCTACTATATTACTGCTGTTTTATTTCCCTTCAAACAGAAACCCTCTTATTTGAAACAATAGACTTAAAAGACTTCCACAATTCTGCCCTCTCAGATTTGATGCCTGTTTATCTACCTGTAGGCAGATATCGTCATAGTTCCTTTGATAATATATTGACAACTTTACAGGTGTTTCTCTCCTGCAGTTCGCTGATGGTGCGTATTTTCTTGATTACTATACAAAGGGAGATAATATTCTGGCCAAACATGATGACAGAGCCATTGCCCGATACACTTTCTAAAATGAAGGTCTGTTAGCTGCAAAAACCAGCACTATTTCAGTAAGTAAAGTGTGAAGACTGAGCATGAGACACATCAGTCAACACTTGCACACAGACACTGAAAATGAGATCATTTTAGAGGTGCCTCCGCCAATCAATTCAGGACCTGTCACATCCTCCAACACCTGCTTATTTTTCAAACCACTTCTCTCATGTAGGCATATGTACATCCATTTAGATCTGGTCATTCCTTCAGCTACTAAAATTTATATTAATAAGCCCACTGAAGTGAAGTGATGACCTCAGGAATTTATACACAATTTGATCAGGGGAGCCTGTACTAGGTAGCAGATTTCATTCCACAAAAAACAGATCCTTTTTTTTACCTCTGTACAGAGTCCAAGACAGTAAGGAAGTCAAATCCACAATGAGAAGTAACATGCATGGTTTGGTACAGCTATGCTAATTGAGGATAGTCTCAGTAAGCGTAGCATACTGGGACACAGCATTAGCTACTACTCAAAGCATAGTACTTCCTTCCTTGGCAACCAGGAATATTGACTGAGCAAGAAATAATCTAAGACTGGACATTAATCATTTGACAAAACTGAGCTGGAAATCACTTGACAAAGGGGACCAGAGAAAACACTTCTTACCAATTATGGCAGAAATCAGAGGTATTCCAATAGGGAACCAGGTCAAA
Organism: Leptosomus discolor; assembly: GCF_034619465.1. Taxonomy (NCBI): domain Eukaryota; kingdom Metazoa; phylum Chordata; class Aves; order Leptosomiformes; family Leptosomidae; genus Leptosomus; species Leptosomus discolor. The sequence continues at coordinate 44,341,803 of NC_141394.1, read as the reverse complement.
TAAGATCTTAAAAGACTTATACCTAAGACTAAAAAGGTTTGAAATAAAGAGAAGGGAAAACATGCCGGTTCTCGGTGGTTTACATAACTGCATATTTCTGAGTTATCCAAGTAAAGGATGATTGTCCTTTTAAAATCTGTCCCACACCCGTACATCTGCCTGTCTCAGTTCTCATCTCTCCTCCACCCCTACCCCCACAAAAAAATTATAGAAAGCCCACTAAGACTCTGAAAAAAGGGTTTTTTTAAGCTATTGACAGCATAAATGAATCCCCGTAAGGACCTTAAGCCAGCTGAGTTGCAAGATCCCTTTCTCATAAACGGCAACAGAGACCATATGTACATGACACATGCCAGAAATCACAAGGAAGGGAGACAACAGAAGAAACGCTCTCAGACTAAGAAAACCTTGAAAGTCAGTGGGACGAATGACTGTGTCACAGGATGAGGATGAAAACCACAGGTTTTTCTTTAACTAGCAAGTCACACATCTCTAAAAAAGCAATATATGCTAAGAATATTAGTGATCCCTCTCCTAGTTTGTCTTTCTGTAGCAAGGAAAAAAACCACCTGCCTTATTGTTGGGACTAGAGTACTAGGCTAGTTTACTGCTTAACAATTGTGACTAAAGTATGTTGTTGTACGAAAACATTAACGGGGAGCATCAGTTCCACCCATTCTAGTAAATGGAAATAATCTCAAACCTCGTTACAAGTGCTTTTATCAATTTTAAGGTGTATGAGTCTCCACTTTAAATGCTTACTTGAATGTATATGCACTCACTGTTGCAGCTGGTGATGCTGCTTGGTTTTGCAGGTTTTGTGCCCTTCAGAGATGGTTGCTCCTGACATGGAATGTCAAAAAATGAAGACTAACTATGAAACTCAAAACTCTATGACATGTAGGCAGGGAGAATACATTTTCCATGTATGAAAATATCAAGCTCATTATGTTTTACCATCATTTTGCTCAAGAATTTTGGGGAACTAACTACGTAACTCTGCCATCATCTGGCCTCTCATAGCAATGTCAAAAACAATATTACAGTACTAAAGTGTTCACACTAATTACTACATTAATCTTTTTGATTTTTGTCAAAGTGCAAAAAAAAAAAAAAAATACCAGCCATCTTTCATATTCCTCCACAGCCTTTTTATTTTTTTCTTCCTTCTTTGCCTGTTCTATTTCTTGCTTTCTTCTCTCTAGGATTTTCTCTACTTTCTTCTGTTTCATACATTCTTCCTTTTTTTCATTCCTGTATAGTGAGAGGGAAGAACAGGAGATCATCATGTAACACACTAAATGCTGCATCTGTGACTCATTAACTAAATTGAGTCAAAAAAAGATATTTTACACATTCAATAGAAGATCAAGAACATACATTTAAAATCTTCAAAGTCCATCTTTATATATTATATCACCAAGGTATAAATAAACCTATTATTCTATCTATTATGGCATCACCTTTTCTGTACTACTTTCTCCCTTATGTGGTATCATATAAAAAAAATCAGATTAAAACCTTCTGTGGGTAATAGTAAGTTGCACATGGTCTGTCGAAACTCTTGGCTTGTAAAACTAACAAAGAATTTCTCCAGCAGACACATCTCATTTGCTTCTGGATACATCTACGTTCATACACTGTATTCCACAAAACTTTAAGATTAAGATTTATGTTCCTTCCTATGGCTTAGCAATGAAGCCTGAAACTAATCACATAAGATGTTATACTACTCAATGAATCTTACTTCTCAGTTGCAGTATCTCTGCCTGGGCTTAGTCAGTAGCCTTTTGGGGAGGAAAGCATTTAAGTTACTAAACTGAAAGAAGCTATATAGCTTGTTCTCATTTGCTCTCCATTGGGACTGAAGAGCCTGATCCCAAGTATGCCACTGTCTCCCAATTAAAAGCACATCAAGCACTCACAGAGGACCTACTGCATTTATAAGCAAAGATTTGTGAAACTATGGGATTCCAAAACCAGTGGAGTAGTACCATTTTTCAACTGCTGTCATGCTGTCTCTCTTCTTCTCTGCAACCAGTTCCTCTTCTTTCTTCTTCCTAATTCTTTCAGACTGTTTTTCCTTCCTGGTTTGCTCTCTTAAATATTCCACTTTTCTTTCTTTCCACTTTTCGAATGCCTAAAGACAACCCCAGATTCATTAGAAATCTTACCTCTCACCTTTTTTGTCGATACTGCACTTGCTTATTCTGTATTATTATTTTTTGTAATTTCTATACATTCCAATTTTGGACTATTTGTTTGTAGCACTGCTCAGAGGTGGGCATCACTATACCTAAAAAAAATTCTTCCCAGTAAGTAATAGTTCATCGCCAACGTATTTATATAGAGTTTACTTTACGTTCAGTTAATAGAATCCAAAGATGGAAAAATGCCTGCTTGTAAATGCTTAAAAATGCCTTGCAAATGTAAACATTTCAGACTTCCAACAGAACAGAATCCAATACGAGCTTTCTTCAAAAACTAACCATGTTTAGATTTTAGAGTCTAGTTCGTTTCCATTTCTTGCTGGATCAATCAAAATTATTCTCTGTTACCAAACTCTTGAACTCTATCTGAAACACATTTATGTACATATTTCACATCACCTTCTGTGCTGCTTCTGTTTTTGCCTCATTCTGTTCTTCTGTTTTCTTTTTCTTAAGTTCCTCAAGCTTCTTTTTGCCACTTAACTTCTTTGCTTCTCTTCCTTTCTTTTTTTTCCAGGCTTCAAAAGATGCAATTGCTTCCTCTCTTTTAACAGCTTCTTTCTAGATTGAAAATAACTATCTACATTTAAATACACTTAAATATAAAACTATAATTGAAATAGTATGCTTTAAACTTGTTGTCAAATGTAGGATTAGATGGAGCAAGAAAGAAATGGAAATTGATTTGCAGATAAAGTTTCAAGTAATACTCAAAATTAAATCTGAACTACATAGAGTAGGTTTTTTCTATGCTCATTTCTAATTTAACTGAATCAAATAAGACAAACTAGTCCTGTGAAATATGTGTAGAAGAATATGAAATACATGTTAAATGCTTAGAAGTGAAACATATTAAATACTTAAAAGCCAAATCTAAGAATTGTGTATGGTACTGTTCAAAAAACAGTCCTCTGTAGATAAGTATCTCTTGAGCAGGGAGCAAACTCATTTTCTAACAGATGACAAATTAAAACTTAACACCTGAAGGGCTGAGCATCCCAAGGGCTTTGTAAACAAAGCTGAAAATTTATCTAAGAAGCACACTTTTAACACAACTTATGTAAATGTGTAGGGAAGCATCAGCCACACACTCTTTACAGCAACCATAACAAGTGGGACTTCCCATTTACTGTTTCAACTCACCTCGAGCTATTCAGACAAAACCAGACGCCTTAGAACAGCAGAGTGATATAATTAGCAGAAAGAACAGATAAGCGTACTTCAAGGAATTATAGTTTGTCAACTTCTTTTTAAACAGGAATGTAAGCAAACCTTTTCAGTACTGTTCCTTAGATCTTCAGCCTTCTTCTTTTCAATTCTCCTTAATTCCATTTGAAAGACCCTTTTCTTTTCCAACCAATTCTGTAAGAATCATTACCAGACTTTCGAAGTCTTTTTAAGGTATAACTAAAAAAGTTCTGGTAAAATAATCAAATATTATTAAAGCAGCAACAATTACTCTTAATTACTCAAATTAGTCTTAATTCTTCCATGTGCTATTTAAATAACTACCCCATGTGGAAGACTAAGCTGTAATCACAGAAACATTGTGATCAAAAAAGTCTAAGGCTCTCAAATCATAGCTACAAAATATGAAAAAGCCTGAGGATCTTCAAAAAACCACAAAAAAATGTAAGCATAAAAAAGAAGAAAAAGAAGAATGGAATAAAGATTCTTATCACTTAGTATATAGGAATATAACTTACTTGTCTCTCTTGCAAATACCTATATTAAAGAGAATAAAACCCAACTGGGAAGAGTGAGACTTCAGGCATCCATAAAGTGTTATGAACCATTTGCAGAATCAGGCTTAAATTTTCAAGGTTTAACTATATATTTCGTATGCTGCTTAGAGATACAAGTGCCCTAAATGAAGCCTATTTTACCTTTAAAAATTACAGAGACAATATAAATCTGGATTTGATATTGTAAATTTTGTTCTAGAACCACAACAAGTGTTAAAAACACAGGAAAACCCTCTGTTAATGAAAGTTTGTCTCACATAGGTTAGTAGCAAAAATCTGTTGGAAATTACAAACTAACGGTTATGAAATTCTACACATAATCCACATAGATTGTCCTTCTGGAGGGAATACTGGACTTATTTTCACTTTTCCTGAATGCCAACTGAATAGAACATAACACGAAAAGAAACTTCAAACTACACACTTATTTATGTTAACGAAAAAGTAGAAATAAAGTAAAATACTGTATTTGTCTGAAAATAGTCCGACACAATAAATTATGAACCATGGCACGCCCCTCTCATCTAGCTTTTTAGTACATAATTTGACAAAAAGGCACAGCCAACAGAATAAAAGGATCTTACCCCTGTAAGCATATGCAAGGAATATACTCAGAAATACTGATTTCAAGAAAATAAGACATGTTGGCCTCTATCACAGGACCTTTATATGCATAGTTTTGTTTGTTGGCTTTTTTGTTCATTTATTGTTTGTTTTTAACATCTACCTGGAAAACAGCTGCTCGTAAACTATCTGCTTTGGCAAATTGCGTGCTGCTCTTCTGCATGCGTTTATCCTCCAACACCTTTAATGTTCCCAGATACTGAGATGAAACAGGTGTAGCTGATGGAAGAGCTTTCACCTTCTTCTTTAAGTGTGCAGGAAACAGAGACCTATAAAATTACCAAGACACAAACCTATTAACAATCTTGCCACTTACTGTAGCTGATACCAAGTAGTGTTCTTTTATTTCAGTTTATACCAAAAGTTACTGTGATTCTGTTTTGACATGCACTTGGCTGGGAATGGGGGAAAAGGAAAGGAGGAAGAAGCTGGTTTTCTTCTGAGTGTTTTATTATTGCCAATACAAGCCACTACTCAACAAATCCAGCCCAAGAAAGTTTACAAATTCCTTACACTTTCAGCTACAAAACAGCTTAAAACCTGTAAAGCCATCATGGACTGGATTAATTCGTGGATCCAGTAGCACATGCTCATCATAGACACTGGCCAAAGACTTGGAGTCTGATCTGATATAACCCTGAGCAAGGGTTATAAAAACATGCTACCATCTACTAAACTGTTTTCCACAGATGGTCAGTGGTTGTCAGCAGTGAAGACGATGCTGACAGAAAACGAGAGTGAAGCAGCATTGTCAGGGCGCTCACACGTCTTACACTCTGCAGATTGTGATACAGCATCTCTCTCTTACCTGTCAGATAAAGAAGCTTTCTGGTTTTGTAGAACTCTCTCCTTTGTTTCACTTAGAAACTAAGAAACACAGAGGAAAAGTAAAATTATAGAGCATCTCAAGCAACAGAACTAGATCAGGATGAAACATATTTTTTTACAAGCTAACAAGGATGTTGGGAGTTGGACTCGATGATCCTTATGGGTCCCTTTCAACTCGAGATATTCTGTGATTCTATGATGTCAGAAAAATATGCAAGAAAGCCACTCTACTATAGAAAGGGTACAATACAGGGTAGAAAGTAAAAATCTCCAACCAAATCAAACAAGTAAACTTTCAGAATGCCTGTATCTTTTTGGAATGGCACCTAGAAATGTTTCTTTGTATTATGTAAACATATAGTCTATCGTCTAGAAATACAAAGCAGTAAGTTTCCCTCTTACTATACCAACACTCTTTTAACTAATTTTAATATTTAGGTTTAACAATTACATATACCTACATATTTTCTTTCTTATGATAGAGCATAAAAGTGCTTTGCATCTTATCCATTATTCAAGTCACACCATGGATTCCATCCCCTGCCAACATACATGGCTCATTCCAATTCAGCTAACCTCACAACAGAGCTTTGAAATTGCCACTTGGATCAGGGTCTTTCCTTAAGACTGGGAAACACACATTTCAACACCCTTATCTGGTTTAAAAGACTTGTGTAAAAGTTATTCCCTACATCTTCCATACACAGAATTTGTAAGAGCCTCAGCTCCAGAAGCCAGAGATAAATTGTCAGCTTTACAAAGTTCTACACACTTAAGGTACCAACAGTAACTTTACAAAACTTTTCACGGTGCTTCTAGGACATGGTTCAAAACAATGGTAAAAACACGTATGAATAATACCTTGACAGAGTCCTTTGAAGTGTTCTTTGCCTCCCCATGCTCAGCCTGATCATTTACTGATACCTCCTGTACTGTATCAGTCACTATTTGCCCTTCCACTATTTTCACCGTTTCATCTGAACTGTCATCTGTTGACTTCTCTAATTTTTTTTTCTCATATACTGTGATCATCATCACTTCTGTAACAGAAGGCGATTTTCTACTATTGTCCTTCAGTTTCAAGTCACTGGTGCTGATCTTTTGATCTTGATCTAACAGGAGAAAAAGGTTGAGAGGACACATTAACAAGAATTTAATTGTTTCTGAGTACTGTAATTTCTGTATTAAAAACATCTGTTTATGAAACTTATTACTAAATTTGATGTAATACAATGTATTTTCCCTACACTTCCTTCTAAGAACTGTATGGACTAACAAGAAGAGTATTCATTTGCACTGTATTTACATATAAGACTGGAGCAGCAATTGAAGTTTTAAAAAATGGTATAGAATGTGAAGGCATGACAAAGGCAAAACTTCTCATCTGGCTTACCACCCAAACATGGTTCTAGTGCAGAAATGAAAAGCAAGAGCTATTACAATCGCAGCAAGAGCTCTTCTGACACCTAGTAAACTACTGCTGAAGTCTGTACAACAATTTGAGTAAAACAAACTACTTTCATCGTGTGTGTGGTGTTTTTCCAGGGGTGTAAGACACACAAGGAAGTAAGTGAAAGATTCTGTGATGGGGATTTAAACAAAACGTCATCTCAATTCAAATGTATGCCTAAGTGGTGAAACAGTCATTTATGAAACACTTTACTAGTAATACTTAAAAAACATTTTTATCAGATCTGAACTGCCATTAATACACATCTAAATTTGTAAAATAATTCAGGCACAAACCAAAAAATGCCATGGTAAATTACAAATTACAGTCTTCCACAATTTTCTGATTGAAGTCTTAAAAGAAATGTAAATTGCGGATGACAGATTAACTCCAAGTTACCTGAAGAAAGGAGTATCAATGCTGACAACCTCAGAAATTTAACCTAGATTTACAATGACGAAGGTAAGTTCGAGGTGACAAGGAGAATTCTGAATTTTTATGAACCATTTTCTATCCTCTGTTGATACGTAAACTTTCATGGTTTACTTTACGCTTACTAGATAGTACAACTGTACATGAACTGTGGGCATCAGAAACTGTACAAGCCTAAGCTGCAGCACTTAGCGCACAGGACACTGGCAACAGCAGATTTACAATGAGCACTTTGTATCACGAACTTCACAGAACTCCACGTGCAAGCCAGTTCAGCTCTGTTTGCAAAACGGATGCAAAATACTAACCTTTCCATCGCTCGCTAAGAAATGCCACATAAAACCTGTAAGCATTATTATTGTAGTTTCTTGCTTGATAGTTCAAGCTATACAAGTTCAACCAGTCTCTTCTTATACCTGCATACTTCAGCATCATAATTAAACAATCTTCCTCCACTTTTGTTGAAGACTCCAAATCATCGTTTCTTTGTCCTCCTTTGCCCTGACAACACCGCCTTGTCCCTGCCAAGTTCCTATCTTTTCTCTCGTTAGGCTGCAGCGTATAGACCTTACATAGGTCATACAGACAGCATTCTTCTTGCTGCACCTGACAGTCTATGTTACCTACCTGTTACAGTCCTGCACACAGCAAATTACCCCCCAGCATGATTACCTTAGCAAATTAAAAAGGCATCTAACAGCCTATTCCAGTGTTTTTCAACCTGGGGTCCATTGATTTTTTTGTAATCAGTCGGAAAAAGGGGACTAAGAAGGGTAAGTTCAATGGATACTGCTGAGAAGCCCACAGATTTGATATTTCTCAAAGGGTCTGCACATCCCCTAAGAACTGTTAGGGATTCATAAATCAAAAAAAAAAATAGAGAAGCGCTACTCAGTTTGTACTAAACTTCATGGGAAAGGTGCAGGAAGAAGTGAAAGGTTTACCCTAGTCTTGTTAACTGAGAAAGTGGAAATCAAATCAAAATTACTTCTTTTAAGTCTCAAAGATGCTTAGACAATGATACGCACACTTGACATATGTCAAAATACAAAACCTAAATCCTCAAACATTAATCTGTTCCTCTCTGTTCCTGGGATGCCTCTTTCTCAACACCTGGGATGATATTGTACTTGGACATAACTGCAAGAATGATGCTGGGCTATTCTCAAAACCAAAACAGAAGGAGACACCAGGGCATGAGAAAGATACTGAAAGAGGGTAGGAAGGAAATTAAGAACACCACTGATTTTAGGAAGACTTGTATCGGACCATTAGATATGACTAGGGTATAAATAGTAACATTTATCCACTTGTACACATGTAATTTCTACTTTTCACAGATGGTGTTTCTCCACACATCAGTAAATCAGAGTCTCCAGATCTTTCATTGTGGGAAGTAAAATTAATGGAAAATGGTAGTGAAGTACTTTCTAGCCATGGACCCTTAGATCAGAAAGTGGCAAACAAGTGAGCAATTCATTGTATATGTTTTATATATAGTATAATTTAACTTAGCTTTGTAATACTTTGATAGAATGTTTGTTCGGAACTCTCTAGGAGAAGTACAATTCTTGTTTTACATTTGGAGAAATAAAACCACTCAGCACACAAGGCTGCAAACGATCACAAAATTCTGTCTCTAGCTACAAAGAAAACCAATTATGTTATCTGGCCCTCACCGTAAGAATGCTATTGGCAAAGACATTTTTTCCCACTGCTATTTTTGTCCTATTTTTCTCCCTAAAATTTTTGTCAGCTAAATAAAACTTAGTTTCTAAAGTTTCCAATGTAGATGATTAAAAAAAAAAAAATCAACACACATACTCTCTTATTCCAGAACCAGGACTTTCAGCAAGCAGCTTTTTCTTCATGGTGGCTTGGGCATTCAGAGTAGTTGGGGATGATGGTGCCGAAAATGAAGATAATCCATGTTTAGGAGTTATTTCTCCTTCTGACCTATTAAGCTCATTATCTTCCACAGGACCACTTTTTCTCAACATACTTCTTGGTTGAGGTGATGGTTTATAACAGCTATCTAATGAAGGAATGCTGATATTCTCAGCTGAAAATAAATACTGTAGTTTCAGTTATGTCTAGTTAAAGGCGTTTTAGTCTGGAATGCTATTTTGTCAAGATAGATTCAACTAACTAGTTTCAGTTAAATAAGCTATTCAAATAATAGCACAGCTTTCTTAACACAAGGAGGCCATATACAAACAGCTGTAGAAAGAGTTACAGCCACTTTTCATAAATGAAAGTTTTAAAGCTTCTCATATAATCCCTACATAGACAATATTTTTTCCATTTATCATTATCTCTGTATATACTGAAACTATGCTCAAGGTCTTATCTGTAATTAGAGAGACAAAGTTTCCATAAATATAGAAGAGAGCATATACCTAATACAGCACTGTCGTAAGAAAACCTTTTTGCTATTCTGCTTGTCCCGCCATCTGCTAACAAGGATACAAAGGGCAGACTGCTTCTCTCTGCACGGTGCAGAACAAAACTACCCGGGGTAGGAAGAGACATCATGGGAAATGCAGTCGAAGAGGAGGGCTTTCAGTGTATTTCTAGCTTCTTCAGTGATGTCTCTGTTCCCTCCCTAAGGCAGTCCCTGGGCAGGAGAATCACCATGCAACCATTCCTTACAGATTTCTGTCCTCTTGCTCCTCACCTTCCTCCTGCTTAGTAATGCTATTTTCTTCATGTTTTCTTCTGCCTGCCCTGTCACCAACAAGATCAAGCCACACAACAGCTTTCTACCTGCCTTTTTCTTTACATATACCGATCCACATAGAAATGCTTGTCTAATTCTGCACATTGCCACAGAAGCATTTCTTAGGTCATAAAAATCTACTGCACGAAATGGGAGAATCACCATGCCCACCCAGCACACTCAGCTGTGTAGAGCCTGATTATATAATTCATGTGGAGTTTAGAGAGCTCAGAGGTCACAACAATTTTCCTACAGGTGCACTCACAGTTTTTCCGTGCAGTAAATCACAAGAAAAATCAAAGCAGCAGAAAAAGCTTAGTAATCTCTGGGAAGTCACCTCCTCTGTTGGACAGAGATCAATTTATCTGACCTAAGAAAACTTACAATGGTTGACTACTGAAGACAATATGCTAGTAGCACCGTACTACTTAGATTCACATGAAGAAAAGGAGTACTTCAACATTTTTCTGCCAGTCTAAAACTACACAGGCACATTGGCCATGAAAGAGAGGCATCTGCAGTGCCCAGCTGGACATTCAAATATCTAGCACTTTGGTGCCACCATGTGGAAAGAAAAACAGGAGCTGATATCACTAACCATGCTCTAGCAATTTCAAAGTTGTAAACTTCCATCACAGGTAATGACCAGCCATAAATTTATCTCAACATCAAACAGGACAAATTCTTCTCGTATTAGGAAGTAGATAAAAACTGTGAAGTATTTTGACGTTTCAAATTTGTAAAAGCGCATATAGTCAATTAGCAGAATTCCAAATTCTGCTTTGCATATTAAAAATTAATTTGCTATTCTTATAATGAAACATTAAACTTTGGGGGGTTTAAGTGTTTGATTACACATCCAAACTGGCTCAGTAGCTTCAAAGTAAAAGATCACCTGAAATTTTAAGTTAGTGATGGTGAGAAGTCTACCATTCATGAATGTTTTGGTTATGGCTCATTTTCTGACATTGTAACATTACAGCATCATGATGTCTCAGCATCACGACTTCATTATGTATGTCAACACTGTGGTCCAACTTCACTGGTCATAGAGAACGGATGTCCATTTAAGGACCTTTCCATTATGGGCTACATGGATGCTGTGGACACTTTGAATATGGCTTTCCGTGCTACGCACATACAGAAGAGGCAACCCTGTAGCCCTCCCACACCTTCCATGGACACGCGCTGATGAAGAGTGGGACTTTTAAGTACCCAAAAAGCTGGTTTTCATCTCCTGAAAGGAAAAAGCAAATAGGAACTTCCTGCTACTTGGCCCACACTTGTTCAGTTTACCCTCTGGCAGCTGGAGGTTATCAAAACATGTATTTTTAGAAAAACATTGAATAAGTTCCCTGCAAGCAGCTGACAATTAACACAGAAAATAACCCAAATTACAACACTTTAAAATACTGTAATATGGCTAAGCAAGTAGCATCAACAACATTCAAACACTTTCTTTTCACCTGATGCTGAAGCATTTCTTGTTTTGTGCACCCGTGGCTTTGGTATTGGTTTGTCTTCCTCTTGATTTCTTTTTCTCTGTAGCTCACGAAAAGAAACATCATTACAGTGGTCACCTTCACTATTATCACATGGTACTTCTTCAGCAGCTGAACACTCTTCATTATTTTTTCTGTCATTACCCTCATTTTGACTTTCCAAACCTTCTTCACCATCTTTTCTATCATCCTGTATGTTTCCACTTTCTAAAAGCATTATTTGCTGAAGCTTCTCTTCATGAAAGGATGAAGTCAAGTCATCAGCAGCTTCGTTTTCCAAATCTGCTGCTTTTTGTGAAGCATCATCATCTGAGAGAGGACTCTCAACAGCAACTGATTTCTTAGTGCTTTCAGCACCTGAATTACTTTCATTAAGTTCTTCCCCAATACCTGAAAATAGCACATTATCAACTTCTATTTGAGACAAGCAGGAAAAAATGGTACAGAAAGACTGTATCTTCTATAATTTAAAAGTATTTTTCATATAACACTCTCCTGACTTAAGTCTCTGAGCATTTCTCTTTCTGCACCTCTGACCTCTGCAAAGGCAACAAACTAGATCCTTACTATACTTCCTTTCCTGTCATCTGTTTCCATGGACCCAATCTAAAGAAAATACTCCAAGTTTTCACTGGTTAATTCTTATCTGTCATGCTATTTAAATTCCTTCTGAAAAACTGGGTCTCCAACCATAGCAGAGGCAAGTCAACAACAGTCAGGCACATTCAGTTACCAGAATCCATCCTCCCCTTCTAATCACTTCTGTCCTATCTGAAATCTACTAGAAGATACTCCTCTAAGGAGTTACTTGCTCCAATGCTAATGTTCACATGTTTAACAAAAATATTTTTATCTTCCTGTAGCCTGTTATTTCTAACAGACTTTATTTCAGAGTTCAAATGCACGAGGAAGATGACAAAATATCACATAGTTGAGTAACGTATTTAATGCAGGAGGAGCTTTTTTCTAAATCTTGTCAGCAAAGTGAAATCATAATATCCCATGAACTTTTAAAAGATGTTTCAGATGTGAATGAAAACTAGGGCTCAGATGAAGTTCTTTTAAAAATACATTATGATATTTAAGATTCATATTACCCTTAACAGGCAGCACCATTATCAGGAGGAAGAAGAGCCATTTGGCCAACCTCGTTAAACTAAACATAAACCTTACCAAATATCAAATGCCTCCTGGCCCAAGAAAAACAGCCAGATCAAGCCTCTTCCTGGTTTGTGTACACTGCCAAGCAAGCATGCTCTGCCGTGTGTCCTGCAGCCCTTATTCGCTGACTTTCCAGATGGGGAAAAGAGTAGGCCAACAACAGGGCTTTCTCTCTGCCCTGCCCACTTTCATTCACAGTACTCCACACTACTGTCTCATCCAGGTGTAAACAATATGGCTAAGGACAAAAACCGGGCACCACAAAGGAAACAGCATAGACTGTGTCTGGTCTAACAGGTTGGCTCCACCACTGATTTCACTGGGAAATCTGCTTCTAACTTGGAAGAGGACGGCTAAGTGACTTACAAGTTGTTAAAATATTAAATCTTGGAACATTAAATCATATTGACTCCCAAAGATTCTCTGTGATCTAGTAATGAGTTAAGAAAGGGAAGAGCACAAGGAAAAATATTTAATTCTGCCTTACCGTTTAACATGCCATCTTCATCACTCTCAAAATCATCTGAGTATTCACCTCTTTGCTCTTTTGCTGCATGAGCAGAAGTTGCTTCTTCTAGCTCATCCTGAAACGGTTTTACAAATAACTTTTACACAGAAGGGAAGATTCACTTCAAGTTCAGCACTAATTCCCCCTCCCATATGCACATAAGTAAAATTCAGCAACAGAGATTAACTGAAAATTATCGTGAAGGGTAAGTGAAATACAGTGTTTCCACTCTATCATCATTCCACAAATTTTTCTGTGTTAAAAAAATTATTAAAAACCATAATTTATATTTCTTCTTCGTAAGAAACATATCTTGCAGATCCCTCTTGCATTTTGGCCAATAATGACACATCACCATGTGACACTTTTCACCCCTTTTATACGTTTTGATCGGCAAGAGTACAACAAAAAGGTTTGTGCAGTCAGGTGCAATACAGAAGGTGAGCAGGACTGCTTCTTCACTGACTGCTGCAGTACAAGAACCTGAAGCTGGTGGCAGGCCCAAAACGATGGAAGAACTTCACAATACGCCACCGCTGCTAAGTCGGACTCTCTGCTGCATGATATCGTGGACACACCGTGTTTACATGGGTATTGAAAGCAATTGGCCTTACTTATAGATTAAAAACATATCAAGAAACGCAGCAGTACCTCCAGGCCGCCACACACCACCGCAGGCCTCGGAGCCGGCTGTTCGGCACGGCTCTGCCCGAGGCACCTGCTGCGGGCCGCCGCTGGCCCTTCAGCCAGTGCCACTTCCGCACGACTATCAGAGCTGGGAAGTCCGGGGCTGTTCACGCCGTACGGCGACTGCTTCCCCGGTCGTGCACCGGGAGCAGCTTCCAGTGTCCGCACGGAAGGAAACCTGCTCCCCAGTTTTCACGTTGATAGCAAATCGGCTTTTTCGTGTGTGTTGTCTTTAACACCAAACTATTGTATCCGCAGTCGCAGCAACCTCTTGGCAGCCAAACGCCGCCACCGCCGTCGCTTCCCGGCCCCACCGGCAGCGCGCCCCGCTCACCTGCAACGCGCCGCGCCGCCCCACCGCCCGGCTGCCGCCGCCTTCCCCCGCCATGGCGGCGGCCTCTCGCTCCCGCCCGGCAGCGCCTCCGGCCGGCCATCCGGCAGCCCCGAGAGCCGCGGCCCCCCCACCGCCCCGCCCGCCCCGGCACTGCCCGTCGCCTGACAACGCCGCCGCGACGGAGAGAGCGGCCGAAGGGCGGCCCGGGACCTGCCGGTGGAGCGGCTCCGCCTCCAGGCCGCGACTGCAGTTTGTGGGCACCGGCGGCCATGGCGCTGCGGCCTGGGGTTTCGCGGCGCTGAGCTCTCGCATCGCCCCCCAGACCTCGAGGCACTCCGTTTTCCGTAACTACACGCATTAGGGTACAGCAGAGGACAGGCACGTCTGTGCGTCAAAACTGAGGCCTTCTGTCACCGCTGAGCAACTTTCTTACCTGGGCCGAAATCAGGCTTCACCCGTGCTTTGGGGAAACCAGCTGAAGTCGACAGGAGTTATTATTTATGTCCGTATCCTACATATAACCCACCCATCTCTTCCCACAAGATGTCTGTGTATACACACATGCCACTCAGGGCATGCCACCGCAGGTTTTTGACACAGGTTCATCAACCCCACTCTTACAGTCAGGTAATTGTCCAAAACTTCCCACTTGGGATTTAAGTGCTGGTGCAGACAACACTCTCCATAAGGAGCAAACTCATTTTAGTGCTTTCTGGAAAAAAATCTCATCGCACCTGTATGTTGATTTAAATGAAATTTTAGAGATGAAGGAATGATAGTGATGAAATGAATTGCCTGGTGCTTGCACCTCCTAATACTCTGATTTTTATTTCCCCAAAAGGTGGTTGTGCAACACACCTGGTGAACACCAACTCCCCGCTGGCCCGACACCTTACCAAGCAGCACGTGTCCCTGCAGAGCTGGCTGTCCTGGAGGTCATCTGTCCACTGTATGAGCAGTGATGGAGGTGACCAAACCCCAGGAAGTCCATCAAAAGAAAACTATTGACTTCAGGACCATGTACAGATTGGGACATTTCTATTCTTTCTCCAGTTTAAATACTTCTGATCAGTCCTGTTCTAAAATAAGACTAGTGCTCCTGTTGTCTTAGTGATAATAAAGAACTGACATGCTCTCTGTACTGGTGGTTATGTTTGCATATATTAATCTTCCCCAAAATGCATTACTTTTTCACATGTCGTGCAGAAGAAAATCTCTCTGACAGAAACAGGGAGAGAATATGTAGGACAGAGACCAGGGCCTTAGGACTTGTTTGACTCTGGTTATTTATGTAGTTATATTTTAGAAGCAGTGCAGTTACGCAAAGGCCACAACACACCTGGGGGAAGAGAGGCCCCAAGTTCTAACAAGTAACCTTGGACTTAAGCTAACAAATAATTGTGAATGATTAATGAATATTTATATATCATCTGTGAGCAACTCCTTGCTTTGTTTACCTATATTTTTAATGACCAAATAATGCTTGATCTGTTCATTATTCATGGCATTTATTGTGAGTTATGCTTGCTGCACCATTTTTTCCTCTATTTTATTCACATATGAAAGCCTTAAATTTGAGTATGTGCTATTCCATCTCTCTGTGAAAGGTGAAATTGGACACGTTTAGAATTTAAAAAGTAATAAAGAAGAAATGTATACATTCTTTCTCTGTAATGATGGTAGCAACTGCTGTTGAAGGCTGTTATGTCCATGTTACAAACAACTGAGATGCACATTTTATTAAATTCCAGAAGGTGGCGGCAAAATATTTTAAAATTTAAAAAATGGTTCATTTTTTTAAATAACTACTTTATTCTAGCTAGCTTCTTTTACATTACTGCTGATGTATATGGGAATTTTTGAAAAACACCGTATTCATTTAGATCAATTTTCCAGCCTTGCATATGCTATAGAGAAGGAAGAAGGTTTGTTTTCAGTTATCATGTTGTTTATATGAGTCAGACAATGAGGTCTCCTGTATCACCTGTATTTTTAAATATTCAGTGCACTGAGTTGGAAGGATGTGGGGAAAAAAAAAAGATCAATACTGTCAGCACTGAAGAACTCAAACTGTGTGAAGATGTTTTTGTCAAAAGGCATGAACATCAGATCTGCATCTTCTAGTCTTACCTCAGGCAAAATTTCCATCGAGACCCACTGAGGTGAATGGGATTTATGCCTAAATATGAATGTAGGGCTCTGAGTATAAATATCTAAGGGGTTTTAAGAGTCATACTGAGGACAAAAAGCAGAAGATTTTATGGCACGAAAATGAGCATTAACATCTGCCTTTTAATTAATAACTGGCAAATATATCACAAGTACGAATTGGACAAGGAAATGTATGTTTGAAGGTGAAGTTGCTGTTTCTCTCCCAAGAATAAATGGAGCATTGAGAAAAATACTCAATAATCCCAGCTTTTTAAAACAAGAATCATGATGCAAAGCATTCCAGTCTGCAAGAACCATGTTGCATTCAGAATGCAGTCGGGTATGATGAGTTTTTCAGATGGCTAGCTCACATGCATATAAACAACTCCCAGAGGTGGTTTATTTTATTCATGTGGCTAGAGTTTGTAAGATTGGATTCAGGATTTCCTCTGAACAAATGACACATAGATTAAAAATTATAAAATCATATACTGTAAGTCACCTTAAGTCAAAAGGTATAAAATCCCTTACTGGAGAGAAATAAGTGTTCCTCTTGCTTTGGTATTCCTTCTCAAAGTCAAAAGTTATACCTGAAAGGACACTTAACAGCATAACAAAATGCCCGAGTTGGTGTACATTCCTGTAGAAACTGATTTTTGGTGTTGGTTGCAAGGGTCTCGACTCATAACACACTACTCCTGTTCTTGACATCAGTGGGCATTAGACATCGAGCTACAAGTGCATCTGGCTCTTGGATTTTGCAGAATGGTTTAGCAGAGTGACATAGTCAACAGGTCAAGTAGCTTCTTTGAACAACAATGAGATCTTCTACCTGTGGGTCACTCTCCCAGACATTTTTAAGTACAAAAATTAAAAATTAATCTTCCCACATTTTCCTCTGAGTTCATATAAAATAATCTATTACAATGTACCGTCTTTTGCAGGGCTATGCCCGCGCTGACAAAAGATACTGCTCTTTTTTTGCTTGTCTGCAAATAAAACTAGAAATATAATCAACTTTATGCCTTTAGGGTTAGATGTGCCAGCGAAGTCACGTGCCTTCACTGCAAGTCATCCAGTATAGATGTGTCTGAGGTGGGGTTGACCTTTGCTATCTCAGATGGTGAGAGCCGCGTGTGTTGGGAAAACACTCAGCACAGTCTAAGCACAGGAGAAGCTGGGTGGGTTCCTTGGTGAGTTTGTAGCCTGCCATGCATGCTGTCCCACCTCAGCTACTGGGAGGCCCAAAGGTGCCTTGAACCAGCTTAAAATCACTCTGGAGTAACTGCAGAAACAACCACCCACACCACAGAGAAATACATGATAGGACTTCAGCCTTTGGTTCTCCTCACTTATATTATTTTGAGTAAATTACATTATTTCTTAGAGAACAATCTGTTCAAACTGTGACACTGCCAGTCTAAGTGGGTAAGGATTTTACAACTCACCTTAATTAACTTAATTCATATCTGCAGTCCTCTACCAGTGTCCCTGGTTTATTCCACAGCTTCTCCTGCAAGAGCTGGAGCATTGTTCCTTCTAAAAATATCTTTTTGTGCTTCTCAGTCACTTCTGGAAAGACAGATTTAGGTGTATTTTTTTTACTGTCTTGACCATTTTCTAGACAAAAACTTACTAACAACTAACTTTGAACAACTAAGCAGTTAAGAGTCAGGAAATACCAAAACCGAGAATGCTAATGTATCTTTCACCCCTTTCCTTTTGCATTTGTGCTATGAAGTAGTCATTAATTGACTGAACTTAAATATTTATTAACTGCATTTACATGGAAAAGACATTTTTCAGGATAAAAACATACATTTCTTCTTTTTATTTTTCTTAAAAGAGACTGTCATTATTCAGTGATTAACACAGCAGCTTGGTCCCCACTACGTATAGAAAAGGGATTCTATTCCACTAGATTACAAAATATCTATGTTTTTAACCACATCTGGGACAACAAGCTGTCAAATTGAAATATCAGCTTAAAATTTAGCATGACCTTTTCTTCATTATTCATTACTGTAGAAAGTCAAATGATATAAGAACAAAATATTTCTTATTTTACTGGAACTATATTCAGTGGTTTCCTACCATGTTTCCAGAAAAGAGCAGCTAAGTTTGCAGTAACGCATTCTTAATTAAACATAGTTATATCCATAAAATGTGGTGTCGTGGAAATCAGATAGAAATCCATGTTGTCATCAAATTCATCCTCTCACTTTTACATCGTGATCCTGATTTGTATGTGGTTAAAGAAGATGCTGTCAGGATAAGGACGTATGCAAGCTGCACTCAGTAGATTCTTGCTCTCAGGCATATTACCAGGGAACTTCAATTTGATAAAATTAATATATGCAGAAGTAAACTTACATGTTGAAGTAACAGACTGCAAAACTAGGGCAAAAGAAGAACTACTTAATTTATATAGCAGTTTATGAAGAATACATGTATTCTTGGCTGGTTAATTTATTCCTGAGCATTAGACTTACAAGCAGCAGATGGAGGTAGATATCCAAAAAGAAAAAAGAAAAAAAAAAAGAAAGGCAAAAAAAGGCTTTCTTTTTTAAAGTTATTTTAAGCTTTATTTTTTTTAAACTGCCTTTTGTTAATAGTACTTGATGTGATTTTAAGGAAAGGCATTGGAACGCACAGGAATGAGACACAGCTGTCTCGGTGTTGTGCTTGGTCATAGTAACAGACAATGAATTTTTCAAACAGACAAAGCTTGTATGTGTTGGTGACGGCAGATTAGACTTCCTGTAAGGGGAGTCAGAAAATGCAAACCTTTTCTCATCAAGTGGAATCATTGTGTGTACAAATTACTCAAGCTACTGGCATCTTTTGTATATAGATAAATTATTCTTTTAAAGTATTGCAGATGTGAGCTCTAGTTGAATAAACACCTTAGATAGAAACCTCACAGGCCGGCAATTTCATTAAACATCTCTCGCTCTCAAAACATCTTTGTGTCTAATCTTGTATTAATGCTGTCAGGAAAAGCCAACAGCTGTTGAGTGCTGAGCAGTAACTCAGGCCTTTAGTGCTATGGCACATTTCACAGAGAGAGGAAGAACGCTTGACAGATTATCACCTGCGTGTTTGAGAAGTGTCAGGACTCCAGCTGCTTCCACCTGCAGGATCACCAGAGAGGCAGACATAGGACCTTGGGTTAAAGACTTGGACAGTCTCCCACAGACTTCCAGCCCCAAGGGACAAGAAGTCTGACATCATTAAAATTAATCAGAGAAAATGGATGTAGTAAAAGGCCAAATTAAATTGCTTTGTGGTCAGAAAGATTGACTAGCTAATTCTCACTGACAATAATAATGTCTGCTCCTGCTCTTTAGGTCTATATTCCTCCCTTGTCTCCTTTTAATCTTCAGTGCTATTCTAGTTACACTAGGGCAGGAAGAATTAAAGGAAAATAGAGCTGCCAGCTCAGCTACTGTTATCCTAATGAAGACAGAACATTACGGTGCCAGTAGCTTCAACAAGTAAAGATGTACGATTACTTTACTTGAGTGAGTGTAGCAAAACTAAGACCCATTGGGAGCACACTGACTGTATTGCTTAATCTTTTTAAATTTATAATTGACCATGTAAGATAATATTCTTTATATTGTTTGAATGTATTGGTTTGTCTGTCAGTATACCTATAAAAACCTCACTGCTACAATGTCTGAGGACTTCCTAGTCTTCAGGGGAGTTATCAGTTTTCCCTGCTACACTGCTGAGACAGGGAATTATTATTCCCATTTTGTATATGTAGAGATAAGACTCAGGAGCTGTGCTAGTGACACAAAGGCATACAAAAATTCTATGGTGTTGTGACTTTGGAGGATTTCTAACATGCCTGTTTCTCACTAGCTTACACCCCTAACCAGTGAAGAGAATTCAGACATCGTGAGAACTTGTACCCATCGGAGGCAGTGCTGCAAGTGAAGCAGAAGGATCTGAAGAACATCCATGGTATTTCAGTGCTTGATAAAAGGTTTGAACACTTGCTAACAGCTGCCCTTTGTGGTTCTTTTGTTTTTTAGTGAAAGAGCTGTTGAATGGCATTTTTCTGCATACACTACAGACAAGGTATGTATCTACGATAACATAGTAGAGAAAGCTACAGCATCAGACCCACTCTTGAAAAAATATATAGATGACTGTAGTTGGGCATTTGCTATTTTCCATTTCCAGAATTAGGACTTCAGTTAGTGATGTTTCTAGATGCCAGAACAAGTGATTTGCATAAATTTTACCTACTCTGACTGCTTTTCTAGCAGTAAACAGAGTGATATTATTACTAATTTATTATGTTAAAGCTGATAGTGCTTCTCAAATCACTTGAGAGGGCATACAGAAATCCATTCCATTCCAAAATAATCATTGATTATTTTGTAGATTGAAGCCCTGGTTTCATTGCCTTCAGATACACTGTACTCAACCACTCCTTTCAAAGAGAGCCATTTTAAGGGAGGACACTTACATACCCTTTTCCCCTTTCTAGGCCAGCCAACACATGTCCACCGCTCATGCCTGGGGCTGCTGGCTGAGCTTTAGGATGGTAACACCAGAGAGACCTGCAAAATACAAGCTCCAGAAGTTGTGTCGTTCCTATGGAGACCATGCTACTTTATGATATTTTTCTTGTGGATTAAGGATTATGTTGACTTTCCCTATTATTAATATTATTGTGTACTTTTATGTTATTTCTAAAAGGGCTATGGAAAGAACTTTCATTCAGACTTGTTAACGGAAAGCGTTGGTTAACCCCAGCACTTGGAATCAAATAATCCAAGTTAGTAATCTGGAACTTTAAATCAAACCGTATTTGCAAAAGAAGCTTAACAGTTCATCTTTTCTTGTTCTCCATGTTTCCTTCCTTCCGTCTTGTGACTTAGTTTATAGCCCCTGTAGCTGATTTGAAATTTTGCAGCTGCTAAGATTACTTACTTTGGTTTAACAGCAAATGTCATCGGCCCAAATCTGTGCTTCAAGTGATCTTTCTTTCTGTTTACTATTTATTTTGTGAATTGATTAGTCACCGGTTTAGGGGATTTTCTAAAGCTAGCCTAAGACTAGTTCTCTGTGCCAGGGCTCTTCAGCCTGTTTTGTCAGAGGCAAATCCCAAACAGAAGCTAATGGGCGTGCCAGAGACACATGGAGGGTGGAGGGGGTCTGAGTGCCAAACCTCTCTCAAGAGGGGCTCGTGTGGAGCACAGGAGGGAGTAAGGGAGAAAAAAGTGGCATCTCATTGCCGAAGGGAGCTGAACTGGACACGGAGGAGAGGAGACAGCACAGAGGGGTGGAAGGGAATAACTGAGCTCTTGGTGTCAGAGTGGTTTTGACTGTATACTCCTCAGGAAAGGCCTCCTCTAAGTACATTTTCATGCATGCATAGATTCAGATTAGCTGATGTGAATTGCATTTTCAGTTACACAGGTCTGCACAGGGAAGGAGAGCTATTTAGCTTCACTAGGGTAGGATCATGCTAACAGCTGCACTGTTTCCATTTCTGAAGTAAATTCAGTCAGCAGTAACACTGGTATCCCTTGCCAGCAATACATTATGCCATGAAGATATGTTCTAAATGTCTGAGGTGCATGCTAACATTTCTAGGTGCAAACGCAACACCCTGAAACATTACAAACAATGAATAATACTTGAAAACGGAATTTTAAAAGTGCATCTGGAAGACCATTTGTAACATGAACCTGCATTGCCAATTTTAATTTCTTTCTTAGTTTCAATACTTGTACCTTTAAGGGAACAGTGGCTAATGCTGAAGCTACACTTTCCTGAGGTTAAAAATTTAATAATTTTTTTAATAAAACAAGTAGTTTATAAACTACTTGCAACCTGGTAGTAAGACCATCTATACATACACAAACATTTATACTACAATAGCTATCTATCTAAGCACCTGACTGCCTTACCTATCTACTTAAGCATTGGGCTCTCTGTGTTGAAAATAGATCCTGGAACACTTCATGTGAGGAACCAGCATGAGCTTTTTCATCTGTTGCCTATGAATTATCCATGGTATAGCAACTGCACTTCCCACCAATGGTATTTTCTGAAGCTTTATAATTCTATAACATTGGCAAGCTTTAGATGCAAAATTAACAGTCAGCATCAATAAAGCAGAACATATTTACCCAGCTGCTGAGAATCTTTTCCTGGTAGTAGAGTTAGGAGCTGTGAAAGCCATTTCATGACAAAATACAGCTGGGAACTGCATTTTGTCTTGTATCAAAAGATTTTTTTTTCCTGTAGAAGAGTAATGGAAAGCAGATCAAGATGAGGTAGTGATTGCATGCTGATCATTTTGCTAATGATGTGAGAGACCCATTTGCGTTGCAGTAAATGGCTAAATTGGTTGTGCAGTGTTTTTCTTAGACAAGGTTGTTGCCTCTTTTTCTCTTCTTCTGTTTGTTTGGGGTTTTTTTTCCAAACACACAGTTATTTACCTCATAATTCAAATAAAATATGCCAAATATATTTCCAAATCATCCAGGGAAACCCCATGCAACTCAGGCACTGCTAATGAGATGCACAATTCACTTCACACTGTCTTTTGAGCAGCAGCAGCACTAACAGATGCTGATGGCATACGGCACAAGGGTATCTGTTACAGATCCAATGGGATTTTCTCTAGTACTATCTACTTACTTTTTGTTTCTCATTTTCTCTCCAAAATCACCAAGAGATCCTTGAAAATCAGTGAAGATCTACTAAAACAAATCTGTTTCCTTCTAACTTCTTGTTCTAATTTGTGTGGCCAGCTGCTGAAAGAAAGCTTTTATAAAAAAAGTCCTGCATTTTGTCCTCTTTTTCATGCAATCCAGTCAGTGTCTAGCTCATTGTAAAGAGGAAAATCTCCAGCAATACAATGTCCATTATACATGCTTAAGCAAAGTGGATTCAGTGCAATAAAAGGCAGTGGCTTTCATATATGCTAATCCATGCATTCGAGATATTTAAAGTGTTCAGTGGTGGCCTAATTCTGCACTACTGGTTTTAGCAGCAGGACTATAATGATCTGAGAAGGGGCAGAGCTTGGGCAATCCTGGGGGGTTTTCTAATTCTTTAGCTGTGTATTATCTCAGTGAGAACACGCTCTTCGCTCTTTGGGTATTGAGTTCCTGTCTTTTATCTGTGGCTTAGTGCTGTGTAATGAATGGCTTTAGCCAGGTCTGGATTTAGCACAGCCAAGTAGTTAAGTGAGCGCAGAAAGGTGCTCTGGAGTCAAATGATGCCGTTACACACCAGCACCTCCTCTGCTAGCTATGTTAGCTAGCTTTAATCTTGCCTAATACGGATAAAAGGACTGATGAAATCAGGACTGCAGAGACTTCCCTATGTGCTGGACAAATCCTGTTGAGAACTCCGCGTATGTATTTAGCAGCTGACCCCTGCTATGCTAGGAGCTAGCTGGCTAGAGAAAGCTACCCTGTGTTGCAGTCAAATGCAACATCTAGAAAAAAAAATCCAGAAAGGTGTTTAGACATTTAAATCAATGGAGTAAAACACCTGAGTACGATTGTGAGTGGCGGGGTGGGGTGGTTGTGTTTTGTTCTTTTGGCTTGCGGCTAAATGCATTAGTTTGAAAAAAGCTGGAGTAATCCTGCAGTGTCTTCTAATGAGAATCATCCCTCAAGGTTATGATGCCACCCTACTTACTCTTGAGATATAATAGCCAAGTAGACTGAAACAAAGCTAAAGAACTAAATAGAGAGAGTTAAAATTGTATGTGAGCTCCAGTTCTTCAAAGTGGGGAGAGAAAAAGTAACTGGCCCTGATTTTATTTTCAGACCATGCCTTTCCCTTCCTGTAATAACAGTGCTGTGACATTATAGAGGATTTTGCATGTTCAAAGTCTGATCTTCCCATTAATGAATGATTCTTCCAAACAGCCAAGTGAATTAGCAGCAAGCAAATATTACCTGTTTTAAATTACAACAGAGTCCTGCAATGAACGTTAAAATATATATTGTGTAATACAGTACTCAGCCTCCAAAACAGTCTTCACACAGATTTGGATCGTTTTTCGATGTTATAGTGTTTTTCCATTTCTGCCTGAAAATGCTTACTGCTGGCAAACAGAAAAAAATTTAGTTGGACACCAATTTTTTCCCAGTGTATGAACCATGCAAGCAAGTGTTGGAGTGATTGCTTAAACTAATGTTTCAGTTTGAATGTTCAAATAGTCTGCTAATCAGCCTGGCCTTCACATACGGAGGTAACTGCACCATTTCTATGCTACAGGTTCTTGGGTGTGCAGTGGGTGTATAGGCTTTTTTCACAGTATCAGTTACATGGAAATTTTAGTATTATCTCCTGGGGAAGTTTCTGTTTGGAAGACTATTTGTATGTTTTTCCCTCTGTCTTTGTTTCTCTCTCTTTTATACACACACACACACACATAATTGCGTGTAGACTTAGATTTTTTTTTTTTTGTATGATCCCTATGCATACAGATTACTGAATGCACATTATGCTACACATATAATATACAAAATGTAATAATCTGTCAGCCTCAGTATTTGAGATTATATTTCTATTTCCATATACTGAAATCATATGCTGTATACACAGGTTTTACTGATACTGTGAGTGGACTTTTGCAGTGTTATATACTGAGCTGATGCTCTCCTTCTAATGCACATTTTTATGTGTGGTGATTTAGCCCATGGTTATGAATTCTTGTGAAGCGGACATTTCCTTTTGGGTTACATCTTCTTAATGTAAGATAAGCGACTATACTTACATTTGGTATTGTTCTGTTGTAACAGAAGAGTCTACACTAACACATGCATAGCTGTTAATTTGCAGATGTGAGAATTCAGCAGTGCAAATCTTGATTTATTTGCTTGCCCAGTGCTACGTTCTATAATTAGCTTTGGCTTCCTTTCACATGGGACAAAAACTGTAACATATTCCATGGGGACTCATCCAAGTGTGTTGAACTCGGATATAGTACTTAAATCACTTTTAATTTAGTTTTTCCCCTGTAGCCTTTATTACTTTGTAACTCTCACTTAAAAAGATTTGCAATGCTAGAATATGTTTTTGAAGGGTAGAGATTTGTACTGGAAACCAGGTTTCAGATGTGCAGATTCTTTCTCCTTTCTTTTAATGGAGTGAAAACAGATGTAATGATGCGCTAAAGGTTCTTGTGATGTCTGCGATCTCTAAAGTTATATTAGGGTGATGATGAAATGTACAACCTATTAAGGAGGACTGGGGGAATATACACACTTCTAAGATTCAAGTTTTTGGCAGAAATAAATGCTGTCATAGCCTGAGGAGAATCAAGTTTAAATTGTGGATTCTGCTATCCTTAATTTTATGGCAAATGTCTAGGTAAACATTCTGCAAGCATCCAGGCTGCAGTCTTTGAATAAAGTATACTTCTGTTTTCTACAGTTAGAGGCTGTAATCAGATTAAGAAAGGAACTAAATCGTAAAACTTTGGTCCTGCACATGAAAGAGACCACTTAGTGTTATACGGCTGTGAAAACATACCCAGGGTCTAAGCAAACATTCCTATGTTCATTAACCATGACAACAGAGTGTTTCCAAAGTTACTCCCAGAAAGCAGAGACCTCAGTTACTGGAAGAAACCTCTAAGCACCAAACAGTGTTTTATTATTTTTCTGTGAGATTTAGCAAAGGCTTTCTGAAGAAAATGAAGTTTTGGAAGTGAGGAACACTTAAAATAGAGGGATCTTTTCATCAATTTTTCAAATAACCTGTAATAAAGGAAGATACTGACAGGTACATCCTCTCTGCTGACTATCCCATTACTGGTAATTGGCTATGGTCCACAAAGAAACCATGTTTATGCAAGTCGTAATTGCTTCAGTGTTTTCTGTTTTAACTAGGGATTATGGATCAGAACTGCATTCCTTCTGGAAGACAAGGTGCAGCTGATGCACAGGAACTCTACCTGCATTAGGTAATAAAGACTGTTCTTACTAATCGGCGAAGTCCGGAAATGTGTTGTCTTACTGCCTTTTGGAAGATTAGGGATCTGCTCCTACAGCACAGGATGTCAGACCATATTACCGAGCTCATGTGAACCTAAGAACAGAGCATTTACCTTTACCTACAACTCTTTCCACGGTTGCCTTGTTCTTCCATGCAGGGTTTTAGGTCTTTCAGCCAGCCATATCCTTCCCAAGACTTTTTTCTTATTTTGATTTTGCTATGAGGCTTTGCTTTTCTTCTGGGAACTGATCTTCAGAGAAAGGTTAAAGAGGTCATGCCTTCGTAGAATCAATCAGAAACATTTGACTAGCTGGTGCTGCCTTTCCAAATTCATGACAAGTTTTTAACTTGTATTTTGTTTTAAAAATCAAATCCCTCAACATTCTTTACAGCTCTTCCATTAATGAAACACACGCAATAAACCTTCTCAAATCTCAAAGGTAAACATTTTTGGTAACTGTCTTTCTGTCCACCTGTGACGCAAGGTAGTCACCATGCAGTATATTTATTAACCGTATTTCTCTCCACAATGTCCTTCTTGAGAAATACATGCTGAACTTGGAAGGAATGCACACATCAGTCTTTAAAAACATCCTTACAGGCAAAATAACTATTTTTCTGGATTTAGAGTGTGAGAAATTGAACCCCTTGTTCTATCCCTTTAACAATATGAATTTTGTTTAATTGCAATCTATTTATACTGTCAAAACCAAATATTGGATCTTGGATTGATTTTCCATTTTGGTCTTTACAGTGGACTCATGTATGAAGTAAGGGACAACAGACTTCAGCTGTGATTCAGGTACTCTTGTAAATTCTACTGTTTCACTAGTTGTACACTTCACCACTGTCCATGTCATTTAATGCAGCTGAGGTAATAAAATCGTAAGAATGTCAGACTATATCAAAGGTCCGTCTACCTCAACATCCTGCCTCGGTCACCAATAGCACCAAAAGAACACGGCAAGCATATGGTATTTCCTCAGAAAGTTTTCTCACCCTACAGCTGTGTGTAGCTCAGAAGGTTCCTGAGTTATGGGCAATGGCTTTCTATTTATATTTAATAGCCCTCAGTGGATTCTTCTTCTAATGACCTGTGGAGTGACTCTTGCCCTACAGCTCCTCACTTTTGGATGTTGCTACTTACATAGAGTCTGTCTGTACTAGGAGAGAAGTCCCAATGCAAGGTTTAGGAGAGCAGGAACACTTCTTGCTGACCACCCACAGAAAACAGGGGAAGTTTAGTCCTTAAAATTATTATTAAAACCACTGTGATTTAGACACATTTCCCATCAATTTTCTGCTATCCCAGGAAGTTAATTTTACTATTGCAGTGTTAAAAATGCATAGTTGAATTTTCAACAGCTCTCCACCAAACTGTTTGCAAACAGAAGGCAGAGAAGGACTGAAAACTCAGGTCACAAAAATCAGCACCTTTCTTTTTCAAATCTATTTGAAACTTTTCCTATAAAGGGATTTTATTCTAATGTAACCACAAACAGAACTGCAATGTAAGATTGCGTCTGAACATAAGAAACAGAAACGTTTCTCTTTCCAGACATAAATTCCTCTATTTACTCCAGATGTAGGAAATTGCATATTTCTTTCTCTTCCTCAGTTGTTATCTGTCTTTACATATTTTGCTCCAAGAATAATAGCATCTAAACCACCTCACATGGAATTCAGTGAAATGAAGCTCTAAGGGCTGTGAGATCCTTACTGAGCATTTCTAATCTCTGAACAGAAGGGGATCACTAAATCACAGTAGTGACAAATGCTGATATTTTATTTTCACCCACTGGAATCTCTTCTACCATTAGCACATATTTTTTGCATACTGTAAACATGGAAACATTTATGTATTCTGAACATCAAAGATTTAAAGATGCACAACTAAGCTTTGTTCTCTTATTTGTTCTGGTGAAACAACCTTTGAAACTTCATGTGAACAAGCACTTTGTCATCTGACCCCAAGTTCTTTTCTAAAAGAGCTAAATGAAATCACTTACCAACACAGTCATCCAGACTGTTATTGATCAATTTGCAATTAAGCAATAGCAGTCAGTCATGAGTTGCTCTACTAGCCTCAGAGCAGCCTGGGAAGACTATTCCTGCCTTGCAGCTATTCCAGGAAAGCCTACCTGCTGGACTGTACCTCTCCTATGAGTGAGTTATCGCCCTGCCTCTGAGGGACTGCTGGGAGGAAGGTGCTCCCTTGCACTCGGTCTCAAACTCTTTCACCTCCTCCTGTCCATCTGTACGGGGGATCTGCAGCAACCCTGCAGAACCCTTTTCCCCAGTATGCAGCAAACAATTGCGTAAGTGGCTGGTAAAGCAGTAATCCCTTTGTGGCCTAACCTGTTAATTAGAATCATTAATTTAGGGCTACTGATTAATCTTCTTGTTGGCTTTACAGATCACATAGAATAAGTAATGGACAAACCTAAGTGTGTCGGACAACATCAGTTTATGAGAAACACAAAACCACTAAGAACATTGCACTCACTTGAGAGAACCCTAAAAAAAAATCCAGTACAGAATACTGTTAGTGTAATTGCAAACAGAAATGTTTAAAGCCCATTTAAGTGCCAGTTTCCAAGATCTGTTTATATCAACAGTATCTGCACCTTTTTTGCCTGATACCTTGGCTTGCTACATCCTTACAGATTTTGCTACTTGCTGCAGCTTGCACTAAGAAGGCAACGAGTGTCAAAGTTTAAAAACTTTCTCAGCTACTTTTCCCTCCTAACATTTTGTGCGTAACGACTGTGAAGTTTGACGTTGCTTTTGTACTTGAACCAAGAGACTGCATGTTGTTTTTTTTTTTTTCCCAAGGTCTTTATTTTCGGACTCCTGTTACAGGGGGTTTTTATTTTCTTTTTTTTTTTTTTTCAGGCTACTATTTATAGTTCTCCCTTTTATGCAGAAAATGTAGGAGTAGAGAGGTAGCTTTCTAAGTACAGAAGTAATATGGAAGTGAAGCCTGTCCTTCCTCTAAAGGTTAAGGGTGAATCAGATTTTGAAACTGTGAGTGAGTCTATGTGTGTGTGCAGGTTTTGTATGGGAAGGGGAGAATTTCAGGCAAGGGACTGGGGCTGGAGATGGTAAGGCAACTTTTTTTCTCATGACAAAATAGGAATGTAGAAAGGACATATGGCTGGTTGTGTAAGCATGGAAGTGCTCTTTGCTCCCACACTCTGCATACAGCCTCTGTGAAAGAAACATATTAAAAGCTCAGGTCTGCTCCTCAGTGGACAAATAACATGCTATGACATTTTTTTTTGAATGCTCAGCTGCTGATGGCCATATTTGCTAATGTTCTTGAGAGTGGGTCTAAGAACCACGTTTGTGTAGATTACAACCCAAGGAATCACAAAATCATTTTTGCAGAGCTTATTGCAGTCTGATAGATGATCAAATTATTTAATCTACTTAGTTACTTGCAATAATAACTTGAAAGTGTGCTTGTCTTTTAATAGTTCCATGATAAATTAAATACCATTAAGTTGTCTGATTTGGAATAGCTCCTGGTCTGTGACAGGTGGCATTAATGTACAGGTGCCTGGGCTTTTTTTAATGTTGTTTTTTTTTCCCAAAAGCTTATTACAGACATGTTGGGAAAAAACAGAGTAGAAGAAAAGAAAATCTATTTATTTCCAGTAAAAAAATTGAGAGCACAGGTGTGTAATGGCTGGTTTCTTTGCAAAAGTATCAGTTTCACCACATTTGTATCAGCTTAAGTGAAAATGTACCAGCTGGAAAAAATTAAATCAGCATGAATCATACATCCAAAAGGTCACCGATCTAAAAATATATATCCCAAGAAAAAGATAAAAATGATGTATGCAAACTAAAATTGCCAAGTAAAAATGAAAATCCTTCTAAACATTCTAAACTTAGGACATTAATTAATTTGAAAGTAATGTGGAAAGAGGCAAAAAGCCACCCTGTGATGTCACTTTCATTATATGGAACACAGCTAAGGAGATAAAAGAAGATCGTGCAGAGCCCAGGAGAAGATTAAGCCTCTTTATCTCACTGTGGGAGGGGGAGAACATATATACAGGTAGCATTTTGTATATGCAGAAGAGGGAGGAACTCCAAATGACTGAGTTTTAATCTGCACTTCTATCACTTCAGTGTACTGATATAAAACAGGAGACATGCATGTGGGTGCTGAGGATCATGAAGTCACCCCATCTTCAGTCAAAATTACAAAGCTAACAAGTAAGACCAAGTCCTTCTTCTTAATAAAGTTACAAATATAAATTTTGAAAGGAAACAAAAACAGGCTCTGTTGGATGCTGTACCTTCTTGTCACAGCCTAATACTTAACAAGAATGAAAAATCAAAGCATAAGTATGTGGTAGGAACGAAAGTAACTCTATTTTCAGGTAGTCTTGAAGTCAGAGCCTTATTAGTAAAGTCTAGAGATGTTTTGATCCAAAAGTAGATTGTACAACATTTTGTCAAAATTGGTTTGTATGTGAGTGTGTGCCACCAGTTTCAAAAGGATACTAATCAGCCTTTCTTTTTCCCGTGGTAAAATCTCATTACAACATCATGCACTGGCAGAAGCACTTTTGCAAAGACTGACATGCCACTTGCTGGCCAAAGAAAGGCTGGACATACAGCCACACACATGTGTATTGTCCCATATGACTTTTCCTAGAAAATATGGCTCATGTTTAATTTTATTAGTAAACAGCCCCCTTATTATTTTCTTAGCCATCCAGTTACAGCTAAAGGGGCAGATGGGCTCACACTAAGCTGTTGTAAATAATATAGTTCCACTAAATTCAAGGGAATGAGACTGATTTGCACTGGTACCTGTATCAGTCCCAGAATATTTACAGAAATCTTTGATGTTTTTTCTTCTGTCTACGAGCTGTCTTGGTTCTGCTTTAAAATCTAATGTCCATGCACCTCCCTCTCTCTACCTATCCTTTCTTTGGATCTTGTAATGTCATACTGTGGGGGCACCTTTGGTGTAAAATCACTTCTTAATTGCAAAGTTACTAATGGGCTTAATGAGTTTTTTTGGAGTGTCCATTTCTGCTTGGAGTCAGGTGGTATCCTTCTTTTTCTGGTAAGTTTATTGATTTCATTATTTTGCTTGCATTTATTTTTACAATTTATTTCAAAGAGAGATAGGAGGGTACATAGTAGGAGGAACTATTGCCATAAAAATTCTTTGGGGTGATGGAGCTGAAGAGACTTTGCACCATTTTCTAAAGACAGATAAATTCCGAGTTTGTTTAATTTCCCCTGGCAGACCTTTTCACTGCCTCATCTCCTTGATGCTGGGCTGTCTAACAACACACTTGTAAATCAGAGATTAGACTAGGTGGTGAATCACTGCATTGCCAAGCAGGAAGCAAAACAGAAGCAGAAGGCCAAGCAGTGGATCTTTGCATTAGAAAGAGGCAGGAAGGTGATGGAGTGCACCAGCAAACTCAATGGAGGAGCTATAGGAGAGCAGAAGCTGAAAAGAATTGTACTTATCAAATTGTACTTATCAAACTATTGATTATCAAAGGCTCAATTTAGCAGCTACTTCTGTGAGGTTGTGGTAGACATTTATGTGTTTGGTAAAGACTGAGAAGATACATTCAGATTAATAAGGGTTGAGTAATTTAAGGTAACGTGAATGTTTACCCTGTCAATTAATCCATAAGAACAAAACTGTGTTTTAAGAAATAAAGCCAATTATCCTAATTATGTAAAAGCATATGTGCTATAGTTGCTGTTTGTTGATATAGCCATCATTGGCAGCATTCCTCCCTCAAGTGTTTTTCTGAGAAACATTCCCAAACTGGCACACTTTGTTGTGGGCATTATCATGTAAAACAAATAAAATGTTGATTTGCTAATTGTTTACAGTATTTACTGCACACTGGGAGGCCAGTGTTGATGTGATTGTTTTTGTATTATATCTACTTTTCAAAAAAAGCAAATGAAGAAACATTTGAAATATTCATGTCTTCATAACACAAAATATCTTTCTAATACAAGGTACAGGATTAGTTGTGATCTGCAGCATGGTAAATAATTCCATTTTGTCCTTGTACTTAGGACTGTGGTTTTTTGCAGTAATTTTTACAACAATTTCTCAAACTTAGCTTGCATAGTAAAGTTTTTGGCTAAAGTTCTTGCTGGTTAAACCATCTTTCCATCTCCAAAGTAAAATTACTTCTGCAAGCAACATAATTCTTCAGCCATCTAGGACAAGAACCAACATCAGCTGTTTCAGTTGCACTATTAGATGAAGAAAGGCAAGGGATAATCTGGTGCTTCTCTCTAAAACTTACCATTTCTGGCTACCAAAAAACTTCCATCTGTGTTTGGATCCCTGCTGCCCCAAGTGAGAGAGGACACCCTTTCTGACCACAAGGAAGGATTCCTGGCAGCATCTAGTAATGATGAATTTATTCAGGAGAGGGAAGGGGACATTAATCCTTCAGATAACCAGG
The DNA here is from genome assembly GCF_034619465.1 of Leptosomus discolor. NCBI lineage: Eukaryota > Metazoa > Chordata > Aves > Leptosomiformes > Leptosomidae > Leptosomus > Leptosomus discolor. The sequence continues at coordinate 44,308,989 of NC_141394.1, read as the reverse complement.
AGAACTTCACGTAGATCTGGGCTGGACAATGCTGCGTAGAGTCCATGGCAAGAACCCACACTCAAGTCATGAATAGTGTAACTACAGGCAGCAGTCAGCACTAATCTCCACGTACTTCTGTTTTAGTAGTCTGGTGCCAGTACGTCTCCAGTGACCCTGGGAGGAGTCACTGGCCACAAACACCTCTCATGAAAGCTATCAGGAGTGCCTTCATGTTTGTGATGGCTCAAATTGTGGAACAGCCCTGAAGCAAATCTAACCCTTTTCAAATTTTCAACGAGGTGGTGTTATTTTTCCTCGGTTGACATTTTATTCAATGTGCATATTTGCCTTTTTCAAATTCAGAGCCCCCTACTAATTGACCTTGATTAGGAAAAAATCAGAAAAAGCAGGGCAGCTTACATCCCCACCGCTTGTCAAGTGTAATAGTAGGGGTCAGTGGGAGTGCATGCTACAAAGGCTGAGCATGCTTGAGTCCAAGGAGAAGCATGAAGGGTTAATGCACAACAAGGCTGGAGAAAAGCAGAAAGTACAAGACAAATAATTAGAAGAATGATGAAAGCTGCAGGAGGTCTAGGAAGTGTGTAACAGGACTTCCATGAATAAGACAAAACAGCTAGAAGGAAATGTACACTGGCCTGTGGGAAAAAATACATGATGTGTTAGAAAACACTTCACACACATCCTAGTGTGACTAAGTTTAAAAAAAAAAAGTATTAACGTTCAAGTTCATAAGCTCTGAAGTGTATTGCTATTTGCACATTGTTTATCACAATTTGATGTAACTTTGTTTTCAAATCATGAACTAGCTAATGAGTATGACATTCCTATTTATACATATTTACAGGCTCTAACATGCCCTCTACCCTATTCATAACAGGCATTTACAAGTTATGAAAAAATCCAAATCCAAGCCAACTATGCAAAAAAAAAAAAATAAAAGCAGCATGCTGTGCAGTTATGACTGGCTGTTAAAGGGATCTTTACAGCCTTGTTGAGCTCTTCTACTTGTGCCATGTTATTCAAAATCGGCAGTCCTTACACTTCACTCCTCCACCCAGCTAGTTCTCGCTCCACAAATATGGAAAACTTAACGTGTAGTAGCAACAATATGAATACTTACTCATTACAGTTCAGGCTAGCCATGAGTCACTGCCAGCATTTTGCGGTCTGTTTGGTACACGTTCAACAGCTTCATGGTCCCTGCTCAGAAAAAAGGCAAATGGTTCTCTATTGGTAGTCAGTATAAACCAAGGAAGCAAATGGCTGTCTAAGATCAGCACTGGCTCTTTAAATGCACAAATGTAGGTCCTAAGATTTGTATTTCTATTGGTTTTGTTGGAAAAGATTTTGTATTTATGGGGCTGCATACCTTCCCCACCTAGTGAATGCTGTTCATGAAGCATCCACATTGCACAAGTCTGAGTGCTATCGTAGAAGACTATGAGGTTCCACATGGCCATGAAACAGTAAATAGCAAGCAACTTCTTGCTGTCTCCTTGAGTATAAAATATAATGAGCATCAGATTAAATTAGTTATCTGTTCAAAGCAAACTCATTAATGTAGTTCCATGGGCAACTTCCCAAAAAATTGTAGAACTTCTTACCACAGCTTGTTGTGGATATTATAATTTTACAGGGTTTCAAAAAGCAACAGCACAACTTACTGGAAAAGGAATTAATGAAAGACTATGAAATACAATGTGAAAACCTCTGACCTAGGAAGTCCTGCTCTGGAGAAGTGCCACCACTTGCCATGTCTCTTTTCTCTCAGCATCTGTTGCTGGCCACTGTCAGAGAAGTACAAGGCTAGTTAGACCTTTTTGTCTGAGCCAGTGTGGCTGTTCCTCTGTTCCTGTGTACTCAGAGACACAATGTGGTGAGGCAAACTGAGTTATGCACCATGCTTTTGCCTCTTCCAAAATTCAGGTGTCCCATTATTTCAAATCCTCCTGTTCTTCCTGTTGCCACAGTCCTGGCATACCTGACTGACAATCTGTTCCCATGCTGGGACTTCCAGCCACAACCTCATTAACCTTTGGTAACTATCTGGGCCAGATAGAGCTACATTTTGAGTATGAAAAAAGAGGAAGGCTGTGCATCCATAGGGCTGTGAGGAGATTGTTCTATGCCAGAGCAGATTGAGACGATGTAACAGTGCTAAGGGAGGGATTATATCTGCTGTAAACTCCCTGTCCCTTCTTGTCCCCAGTGAATCAACACCTGGGCTGAGGGTTGACAAATGAACAACCTCTGTGTGCTGTCACCAGTGTCTCTGTGCCAGTGGACATTTCAGCCTTTGTGACATTTGAGGTCACTGGTGATTTTCCTGGATTTGCACTGCAGTATAACACGGCACATTCTTTAACGTTTGCTTTGTGCTGCTCTGTTGTGCAGTGCTGATCATCAGATGTCTAGGACATCCTGCCCTTTTCGTGCACTGCCATCATCAGCCACTCCACCTGGTATCTGCCACAGCTCCACTGGCTACCCTGGGAGCAGAGTCTGCACGGAATTTTTGTCTGTGAGCAGGCTCTCGTATACTACTTACCTCTCTGGGGCCCGATTTCTGATTGGGAGATTGAAAGATGAAAAGACATAATGAAAAATCTAAACCAGAAATGTAAATGCCAAAGAATGGGAAAAACATTGTGGGCTGGAAGAAAGGGAAGTATGAGAATTCAAACCTGAGCTCCTTGTTGATATCCCACAATGCACTTCAAGATGTCCCTGAGGTACTGTGTGCAGCAGAGTTGCTAGGGTCAATAGAAAGTGTGTATACCATAGCTCTTGCCAAAATGGGCTTTTAAGGGGAGGATGCTTGGCACTAGCAAAGGCAGTTCAGCAAGTATGTATCTGTCCTTCCCGTGCGATGTGTATAAGCTGTAATCAGCCCAAAGTCCTGCCAGAAGAACTTTTGGTGTAGACATGACCTCAGTCATCAACAGCAAGAAACCCAGGCTAATATTTGTGCAACAAAACTATGGGTGCAAAAATTTAACATCTGTCTTGCAACCATACAGGCATGATTGCTGTGAGGCTGAATAACAGTTAGATGGTGAGCTGACTGTTCATACAATCCTCAGAACTGTGCATACACATAATCAAGCCATACAAGTTATAATCATGGCTTCTTGTACATAATATTCTGAAATTTTGGAGGAAATTACCTTTACCTTTGTGTTTCTATCTTAATTTTCCTCCTCAAGAAAATGGATAGTTTTCATCTGCCTTCAGTAACACTCTGGTCATTTAATAAAAAGGTATCGCATGTTCATGCTACTTTTATTAAGTATGATAAAAAGGTATGTCACTATTACATTATGTAGTTTATTATGAACCTTGCTGTTTTTCAAGGAATGGTGTAGTTACAAATAAAATTTCTTCCTTTTTGTGTGAGAAAAACTGTATTCTGCATATTTTCTGTTAAGCAGCAGTTTACCATGAGTCATAGATACTGCCTCATACACATAGTACCCAGTCTTTTTATCTGATTAAATAAGATTAAAGTGGAAAACCTTTTAATCAACATGAGTACTAAATTTAAATTAAGAAAGTACTTTGTGATCAGCAGAGATCTCATGTCCCCCTCTCCTGTGATCAGAGGGAGTGACACGTCTTTGCCACTAGTTGACTTGTGTGTGTGCCACTTGTGTTGCCAGCAGCAATAGTTTCATGTGCTGATCCTAACAAGTCGTGACATGTATTGTTAATTATTCTGACATGAATTTTTCTTTTGGACAGATGTGTGCAGCATTAGTAAAGTACCAGCCAAATGCATCACTGTATTACTATTTTCAAAGAAAATTGTTGCATGGAATATATATTGAAAAGCAGCTTCATGTTAGGAATGTAGTTTCAACTCTATATTAGGATGAGCATCTCATAATAATTATTTTAGGGTAGCTTTGGAATGTGTGATAGGGTAATATACATGGAAATGACACACTGAAAATCAATTTGTGAAAACAGAGGACTGGTATCATAGTGATATAAATACATACCAGACAAATGACTTCGTTTTTATTACACAAGACTCCAGATGAAGTCAAAATAGTAAAAAGACATGCATTTGAGAAAGTGAGGGAGCAGTTAGAGCAGGCAGTGGGAGGTCTTCAGTCTGCTGGTGTGTGATCAAACAACTTTAATCAGCAACACATCTCCTTTGGCATGTAGAACTGAAATTCCACTTTTTTTTAAAAAAAAAAAAAAAAGAAAAAATATCATCAGCAAGGCTATTTAGGGAATTTCATGTAAAATAATGGGTTTCCATTTTCCCACTGAAAGGAACATACTGGGTCTTAAGATAATACTGAGTCTTACTTTCTTGCTACAGCTCTTTCAGAGTGGTACTGGGAGCTGGTTTTCCTGATTGGAAGAATTTTCTACTGAAATTCAGAAGCCACTGCCTCTATGACGCTTTCGGTGCTCCTGCTGGATACTCATAAAATATGTGGCTGTCCTGGCTAGCTAAAAGAGGAATGGAAGGAGAGAATGCTTTCCTTTTATATAAGCTATAACATCAGATAATACCCTCTCCGGCATATACTATTACCTCATGGGTAGGCAGTGTACATCTCTGAAGAAAAATAAAACAATTCAAAGTATTACAGAAGAAAGCAATTTTAAAACACATTCCCTCCACTTTTTTTTCTGTAAATCTAGAAGTAATTGAGCTGGATTTCAGTCTTGGGTTATGTGTGAATGCACAAAAGAATAGTCTGGCTTTATTGAACTACTGCTTTTGCTCTAATTGTTTCACAGTTGCTCTACTTTGATTTCTGTAATTTAAAAGTTTTCTCTTTCTGTCCTGTGCAATAACATATGGAATTACAGCCTCACAGAAAACATTTAGTAAGGAAAGATGCTATGACTATAAATCCAAACAATCAGATTTCTGCACAGATGGATATCTAGCTTTCTACATCTTCTTTAGACCCAGGATCAGCTCTTCCCTGAGATGTTATTTGTGACATGGACAGCTAATACATGAATAACAGATTCAAAATTATAGTATAAATAACCCTCCTTCCTAAGCAAATATAAAAACAAATAGAAAACCGGCTAGAATTTGCCTGCAGTTTTCTAAATCCTTTCAGAAATCCTTTAAATGCATCAGCTGTTTGCAAGACATGCTTTTCTTAGAGCTGCATGAGTTTATAAGTCAACTGTTGCAATCAGATGTAAACAAAGAGGTACTTCTTTTTTCTTCTTCTCTTGCCTACTGTGCTTCATAATCCTTCACAGAAACACAGGAAATACTGTCAGTCGGGAAACTAACATTAGACACCGCTAAAGCCAACAATGCAGGAACATCTTATTGTTCCCTGCTATAGTTATTGGTGTTCTCAGTCTCAAATATTTTTACATCAAACTAGTGGAGATACTGGTTTACACCTAATCTATGACTTACAATAGCAGTGGGGTTGCTTAGAAAGTAACAATTTGATCATGCAAAAATTCTGAGGTTTTGAAGTTTAGGGGGGACTCCATTTGGACGTCATGGAGGAAGACTGGAGAGCCCCAATTCAGTGTAACTGAGAGATGGGTAGGCCAGTCAGCTGAGAAATGAGACAGTCTCAAACCACTCCTCTGCCTGACACAAAGAAATGATTTGAACTTCATAGGAACATTCCTGGTTAGTCAAAGGACTGGAAATGCTCTGGTCAAAATTTGAACCTAGATGTGAGAAAGTGTGCAAGTGAAATTTTCATCAGACTGATAGACCTCCATAAAAAGCTTTGATTTTGCCGGAAGAAGCAAAACAGATTTTTTTTTCTGGGATTTTTTTTTTTTCTTTTCACTCAAAATAGTGAGACTATTGAAAATTTGAACGTCTTGATGTAGATTTTAGGAGTCTTTGATACTCTTCTGAAAAGACACCGTTTTTAGTAAAGGAAAAAGCCTTTAGCTTATTTTAAAAGTAAGTAGTATCTCTTGGCTTGACTTTTCTCTTTGGTGCTTTTAGGTTTATAGCATTAGGCAAAATGAATCAGGTTATTTCTCACAGCTCTTTACCTCTTTATAAAGGTCAGTGTTTAGTTATTGAAAATGTTGGAAAGAAGATGCATGTGACATTTCATGCTATTGATCTGTTTATAATGTATTGGAGTGGCCTCCAGTACTTTAATTTCCTTACTAGTCCACTTTTAGTGCTGCTGTCAAGGTAAGAAATAATGTTTTATGTCTTTCCAGAGTTTCTCTGTCCTTACCTTCTTCCTGCATTTCACCACTTGACAAAGTCTTTTTATCTTTCGACTTTGGCTTTCTGTATTCAGGACAGTAGTTAGTCGGTCTGTAGCCGTTTTTACTTCACCTCTTGTGCCTCAAAGAATTTAGCACCATATCAGCTATGTTATTATCCAGTACACACTTAACTGTGGAGAGAAGAGATGCTGAAAATAATGTAAAAATTAAATATTCATTGACTTGAAGGTTAATTTGACTAGGAGTGCATGTGTGTAGGAGTAGTATGCTTGCAAGCTCTATAGTAAGTAGGTTTTCAAATTATATAAGTGACAGGCTGATTTCAGAATTACAACATTTCATCTTGATGACCGACAGTGGAAATGAAAATTAATGTATGAAAAAAAAAGTTCTTGTGAATATACTGTCTCACTTATGCTAATGGAGCAAATACATAACGATGGAGCTAATCTGTATTTACATAATATACCTGGGATCAGAGTGAGGCTTTTACTGATTTGGTCCTTAGCACCTACACCTTAGGTTCCTCTGTACCTGGGATAAAAGGCTGAATTTTTGGTTGTTTAAGTTCCGTGGTAAAGCTGAAAGCCCTGGCAGTAAGGAAGCAGGATGGTGCATTCAAAAACTATTCGTATTTCTTCCCATTTGGAATAATTTGCACTGTGGGGTAGAAAGCTTCTTCTGTGGGAATGTAGAACAATATTCTGAACGTGAATTAAAAATGAAAAACTTCTTAGAGTTTTTTAGGGTTTTATAATCCATGGAGATTCCAGACACAGGAATGGGAATTAAAAGCAAAATGAAATATCAAAACACAGTACCATGTGCTGCCAGATGAATAAAAAGAGGACTGGCTTCCATGGGGAAAAAGCTGAAAGCCCAGAGATCCAAAAGGACTAAGTAAACTGTTACATTTTGGTCTCAGCCTGCCAGAGACCCTAGTGAGTTTGAGATTAGGATACAGTTAGTAGTTTTCCCAGCTTGCTCTTGGGTTTGGGGGCTGTTTGGAATCTTTTTTAATTAGAACACTACTATTGGTCTAAGGGAGTTGGAAATTTTTTTTCTATTCCTCTGCACTATCTTTTAGCATATTTACAAAATGTGGTCAGAAGGAGGAGTAAAAATAGATCTAACACTGAAATATATCTGTTACTTTCAGCTTGGAGTGCTCCCTTTTGTTTATCATTCTGCCTAGGATAGAATTTGATTTGTTTTAAAAGGCCGTTTCATTTTATAGGCTATGTGATCTTGTGTTCATCTCACAGGCTTGCATTTTCACCACTGACACATCTGACATAGCGCACTCATCATTAGAAGTCATTGCTTACTTTAAAATATTAGTTTTCCTAGTATATATAAGGTGTGTCTCCACTTCTCCCCAGAGATTACCTAAGGCTGCTGAATGCCTTCTCTGTACATCACCCAGTTATGTGGTGCTTGGGTCAATTAATGGCTGATGTTCTTTCCCTAGATATTTCTCTCACATTTTTCATGTTGAGTGTTCCTATACATGCTTCTGAGGTGTCCTGGAAAAGAAAAATAAATCTAAACAAAATTTCAGCCTTTTGAAAATTATTTCTCATTCGTCATATAAGTTCAGCCTTTGTATTATGTGCCCTCTAAAATAAACATTTGAGTTAAGCTTAATGAAATCTCATCTTAAGTTTCTGCCAAAATGTTAACAGTGAAATCTGCTTCTGCCTTCCTCTAGGTGTCTGAATCTGTTTTCTTGCATGTGGATACATGCGTGAGCCTTTATCTCTATGTATTAATTAAACACTCAGGGCATCCTTTCTTTTTTACAAATGAATCTTTAACAAGAATTCAGAAAATAGAAAGGCATTAAAATTACGATTAACTTAAAGAATTGAAATGAAAAAGAAAATTAACATGAAAAGCAAATAAATTTCGCTTGAGTTTACACAGGAGAAGAACTCTACTTGCTTCCATTTGCCTCAGATGTATTTCTCTCAGGATAAAGTATGATAATATGACTTCTTCCCATTCTTCTTAACTCTGGTTTTACTATTCAGTTCAGGATCAGGCCCAGTGTTAGTTTCAGGACCTAATGTTCCTAGTCTGGAAGAAATTGTGAACAAAGCTGAGGATAACAGAGAAATGAAGAGTATTCTGAAGAGCAAAATTCAAGAGAATAATCTAATGTTTTACGAAACTAAGAAATAAACATAATTGGAGATAGAATCCCCTTTAAAATGCAAATATGTTACGCTTGCTGTAGGTAGGTCAATAAACTAGCAACCTGTTTATGGTAGAGTAAAAGAATGCAAGAGAAGAGTGATTTTTTGAGGTGGTGAGACCCTCAATGGAAACTGCCTCAGAGAAAAACGTTGTTGTATTACAGGAGGATCATAGAATCATTGGATTGGAAGAGACCTCTGAGATCATCAAGTCCAACCGTTGACCTAATACAACCATGCCCACTAAACCATGTCCCGAAGTGCCATATCTACATGTTTTTTGAACACCTCCAGGGATGGTGACTCCACCGCTTCCCTGGGCAGCCTGTTCAAATGTTTGACCACTCTTTAGGTAAAGAAATTTTTTTTAATGTCCATTCTAAACTTCCCCTGGCACAGCTTGAGGCCTGGGGCCTGGGTGAAAGTGGACATGCCATCACACTGAAGCTTTGCAGTTTCCTGATGCAGAAGAAGTGAGGCTGCTGGCTGCTGTGCCAAGCTCCATCGCAAGAATTACACGTGTACCTGTTGTCACAGTGTCAATGGCACAGCCAGGAGATGGCTGTTCTCACTCCATGGGGAGTCCGACTTACGTCTAGAATTAATACACAAAGCTGATAGAATACTCACACAATTATAATTTTCACTTCGAATTCATAGTCAACCTAAGTACAGAATATTAGGTGAAACTGTTCTAAAACAGCAAAGGTAATGGAAGACATACACCAGCTTTTACTGCTTTTGGACAGAAGTATAGCAATAGACTGTGAAGAAAGGTTAAAAATGACAGAAATATAGGCAACATAAATGGAGGCTTCTGTATAGTTCAATGCCTGCTTTGCTTGGAAGGAGTATGAATAAGCGAAATGCAGAGATAAAATGGTGCCCATGCAAAAAAAAAAAAAAAGGACCACAGATCATGCTTTAATGTTGGGTAACAATGAAGGGAAAGCAAGAGATCACTGTATTTTTAGCATCTGGTCCTTCTGGGTTTTATTTGCATATTTCTTTTCTAATATAACTTGGTCCGGCATCTTTTGAAAACACCATGTATTTGTCTCTGCTGCTTGCTTTGCATTTCTGGGCCACAATATTTGAAAAAGTAAATTAGTTTCCTTCTGTCATTGTGGTTTATTGTTAGAGAACCAGTCTGTGATAAATCTTCTTGCACAGCTGCAGTATCTGTAGCCAGAATAGTCTATTGACTATGTTTCACTGAATGAAGAGATTAAAAAAAAAATGTTAGCCCTGTCTTTTCCACTGACAATTATCTCAATATCAATTTAAAACAGATTCTTTTTCTCCATTAGAAAACATTAATTTAGAGAAGAACATTGGTATTGCATTGAAAGCTTACACTTTTTATTCTTTATTTTTTTCCAAGTGATGGGTAGAACAGAGGAATGATCTTTAACCCTTAGATAGAGATTAGGGACTTAATAGTTCTGGCTAGAGTAAACAATGCTCCTACACGTGATATGCATAAATGGACATACTCCCCCAAATTCCTTGTAAGAGGGTAACAGATTGTCACGGTTTGAGGCTGGGCTGGCCACTAACGAATGACAGACGCTCTCTACTAACCCCTCTCCCCTCCCAAAAGGGAAAAGGAAAGAGAACAAGAGAGAGAGACTTTACGGTTTGGAAAAGAAAACTAAAACAGCTTTAATGAAACAATAACAATAAAAGAAAAGATGAGAATAATAAGAATAAGGAAAAAAATGAAATATATACAATATGTACAAATATAGACCAAACCAGTACCGAACCCAACTCCCCCCACCCTGATGACAATACGTCACCACCACACCGCAGGGCTGGCACTGGGGCAGTCCCAGGCTGGACTCGGCAGCAGACAGGAATGGGATACAGGAGCTGGATTCAGGCACTGGATTCAGCGATGCACGGATCGGGATCGACGATAGGAGAACAGACAGAGTCCTCCTCAGATGTCGGCCATCGAAGAAGAGAGGAAGAGACGAAGAGCGCAAGACCCTCATGATCTCTCAGCTTTATACTGAATGTGACGTATATGGGATGGAATACTCTGTTGGTCAGGTTTGGGTCACCTGTCCAGTTCGCTCCTCCCTGTAGGTGCGACCCTTTTCACTCCTGGCACCCCAACATGGAGTACCAGATTTAGCAGTGACCTTGGTCGCCATAAGAACAAGTATAAGCAAGGGCCTCTCTGCACACCTTTCCTTGGTACGAACTATAAACATCAGGCCTTATCACTGCTAGAAGCAGTCACTGTCTGGAAAAACATGCTGCTGTTTCAGAAAATGCCGTTAGTTAGAGGATACTTAACTCAAAAGTTAAAGCACTAAACCAGAATTAGTTCTGATTTAGCCCAAACCAGGACATAGATCCACCTCAAAACTGGAATTTTAATGTGCCTTTTCTCTCACTGCAGTATTACTGATGGAAATAGAACCTTGTTAGCCTCTAATGAAAACACATTTCCTATCTGCAAGTTTCAAAAACTCTTTTCCATATCTGCAGTGAACACTCTTTAGAAGTCAAATAAAGGGACAGTTTTAGATTAAGATTCCAAGTTACCATGCAGAGAATTTTGTGATGTGAAATTAATAATCCTAAAAATAATCACAACTTTCCTCCACACTGTCAACAGAAAAGCAGTAACAAGTTTGCAAACTTCATCAAATATTTTGTATTTATATTTGGCTTTTCAAAACTGATCCAGCCATGCCCTCCCAGACATACCGACAAACAGATAACTAAATCTGAAAAGGTTTTCCTCCTAAATGGGGAACAGTTCATGCTGTGTAAAACCTTTGACATGCATTCAACACTTTGGCTCATTATTTTTTTATTGCGTGCCCTTTTTCTATTAAAATTTTAGTTAAAATTGCCTGGTTTATCAGCAGGGTGCACTATATGAAACTGAACAAGAAAGGATTTCCTTTCTTGTAGAAAGGAAAATAGTATAGAATATAGTCTGTATTCTGTTTGCTTTGATTAGACACCAGAGACCTTTATGTACTTTTTCAAAGCTAGGAAGATGAGTTTTGAAAGTAAATGTATCCTAAATGGCATTGAAGAAAGCAATGGCACCAGTGGTTGGTGAGGATACAGAAGAAAAAGATGGAAAGGTTTTCAATGAGAAGGAGAAAAAAAGGGCTTTTTTTGCATGAGTCTGAGTGAGAGAAATTCTGTGCTTGTCAGAGTAGTGAGAACTAAAGCAGTTTGTTCTTGTCTGGCAAATCTCTTTTTAAATTTGTGGTCTGAATAAAGAAATATGCCTTCTAAGAAGTAATTAATATCTTCTGTTAACATCATGTCTCAGAACAAGACAGCAATTTTGTTTGAAATTCTCTGCCAAAAGATAAATTACCATGATTGAACTGGGAAATGTGAAAGCCATAATTCACATGTTTTATTCAGGTACTTATTTAAATTATAGAAATGCAAAAGAGGAGGGACTTACATTTTAATATATCACAGAGTAATCATATGTCAGAAAAGTATGCAAAACTTGAAAAGAACTGTCTGCAAATTAACAATTTGGAGTTCTTTTTTCCCTGAAGAAAAAAAGCACTATATATAATCTGTAAGCTACTAGTGACACAAAAGGTGGCAAAAAATTCCAACCTTTCTTGTCTTTTTTATTTTCTTGAAAAGTTTAAGACCATTTTTAATAGAGATGATTGAGTCATCACTGAAATTAATTTTGAAAGCCTTTCTCAGAGTGAAAAGAGGAACTTTCAAAGTATCTAAGCAAGGGGAAATCTACAAATGTCACATTTCTTTAAAAATGATGAACTATTTAAAAAAACTGGAAGTGAAATTGAGTGTGGAATTCTGAAGTTTATGGCTTGCTATATCCCATTAGACTAATTTAGTTATTTTTTGCTTTTGTTTTGCTGAAATGCTCTTTTTAAGATCTTTTTGAAGTGCTTGAAAAAAAGAAAATTAAAATGAAAACTAAAATGGCTATTAAACCCAGGAATATGTGGGAATTGAAAACTCAGAAAATTCTATTACTGGGATTTTACAGAGTTGAATAAGCTGGTTTAGACATAGAACCTTTCTGTACAACTAAAATGAGTGAAACTTCATCTAAAGCTTTAATCTCCTGAAGAATTTCCTACAACTATTACATCTTGTTGATTTTTTAAAATGTCAATGTTTTCTTGCCTCTTGCAATTAAAAAAAAAAAAAAGGGCAAAAATCAAAACCTGCAAGAATCAATGCGGGTGAATTTTCTTGTGGTTAAACTACTTGCTTATGGTAGTGTCAAAAATTCATATTTAAAGCAGACCGAACAGTATGGTGAACTTGTCCCAGTTTTATTTGCTCCACAGTAGAGCAGTGTTACAATTCTACACCTGCCACTATACCTGAGAAATCAGTTTCAGGACCACGTAAGAAGAGTACAAGACTGTTACAAAATCTTTCCTAATCCCTGCATGACATGGGATTACCATTACCCTCATCTTGTTTTACATAGATAATCTTTTCACAGTTGTCAGAGCAGTATTCAGTTGATTTAAAAATCCATTGTAAATGGATAATAATAATAGCAATTTTATATAATAATAGCAACCTCTGTTAAGGTTTGGCTAATACGATATGAATTTAATGCTGTCAGATATACACTAAGTTTCAAAATACTGTGTTTGATGGAGTTCAGACTTTGTCCCCAGCTAAGGTTTCCAGACAAAAGAGGAACAAAGAGCGTGAGGTTGAGAAATCATTCCTGCTCATTCCCTCTGAAGTGACGGAATCATCAAAGAGAGGCCTGTGAAACATGACCCTCAGGCAGCTCCTGGAGCCTCATCCATCCCCAAGGCTGGGCCTTCCTGGGTAATGCACTAGAGACAGATGAAGCATCTCTTTATTCCTCCTTTTCTCCAAAAGGAGTCTTGTGGGGTGGCGTTTTTGCCCTCGAATACCCGTTTGGTACACAAAATCCAGCTAATAGATTCAACTGAACAATCAGCACCTGCCTTCTGTGGTATCTCAGCCATTGTTTTAAAGGATGCTTTTGAATTGCCTCTGCTGGTAGGATTAAAAGCTGGCTTTAAAGAAATCTATTTATGTGATGCATCTATGTGCTTCTTTTTGACAGACATCTAAAACATATTCATAAGATTAACTACAGTAAATTTTCTTAGAAGTTTAGCAGCTTCAGAAGATGTTTGATCTTTGAATGTATAAATGAGCACAATGAAAGCAGCCATCATAAGAATATTATGGAAGCAGTGCCCATAAAGTTGATAAACAAGTACATCCAGAGATGAGGTTAGTTGCAGCCAGGGAACTCTACTTGCTACAACCATCTCCAGTGCTGAAATATTATTCTTTAACTGTCTCTTTTGAGATACAGGACTTTGTTATGTATATGAGTTTGTGTAATGGCAGTTGGTCTGCTCACATGGTTTCATGAAGCTTCTCAGTTCCAAAAAGGCTTGAAATCATTGTTCAAGCAAACTTACAGAACAATGTTATAGAATATAAAAACTTTCACTTTCTCAGTAACGTCTAGAGTATATTTGCCACTTTGCCAGCTAAAGGGAAAGCTAACTAAACAATGTATGTAATATGTATGTAATAGTAAAAATGAAGAGACTGTTGGATTACATGTAGGTGTATCTTTATCTACATATGATTCTGTACTGAGTTAAAACATTATTGTTGTTGTTGTTATTACTACCACCAGGCGCTTTTTTTTTTTTTTTTGTCAAGAGTAATCTTAATGCTGAATACCAAAAAATTCCTCTGAGATAAGGGTACAAACTGAATGCTGTAGGTGATCAGTAAGAAGTAGAAGTCATCCCTTTACTGATACAGTGGGAGAGGGGAGAGAAAGGACCATGAGAGTAAGCTACATGGTGATGGGGGCAAATCACTCTTTACATTCTGAGAAGGCTATCCTCTTCTTTTTGTGGAAAGCAAAGAATAGCCTTGCAGTAGAAGCTACATCGAAACTAAATTAATAATGAAACTTTTGTAGAGAAAATAGATAGGAGACAGAAGATAAAGCTACAATAAAAAGTGAATGATTTTGAGAGTGCCTGACAGCCCATTTTTTTCACAGCCCTACCTTAGTAGGGAGCAAAATTCTGTGCACTAGGAGTCTGATAAGCATACATAAAATGATACTGGTAGCAAGAAATAGATTAGTAACTCTGAACCATTTTAATGCCATATACCATTACATAGAATAAGAAAAACTGGTGTAATCAAAGCAGTGACAGATTGAGAAGGAAGAGAGGGCATTTCTAATATTTCTGATTCAGGGATTTATTAATGCTGAAATAAGGAAAAAGCGATGGATGTCACAGGTAGAATAAAATGCTTTTTTACTTCATGTTGTGAATTTTTCAAAACCGTTTTTTTTTTTTCTGCTGGAAGCATACAGATTGTTTTTCTGCTCACAGTAATACCTAACCCCTAGGGAATTCCAGAGTCCAGTCCATAATCTACTCTCACTTATATGTCTATAGTTTAGCATTTTTGGATTTTCATTTTTCCTGAAACCTTTGGCAGGTCATCTTCATTCTCTCATGTTTTTAATGCATTCAGCCTTCTGTATAGCAAAAAGTCACGCTCATTCAATAACTCAATAACCTAAGTGCTGTCTCTGAATGCTAAAAGAAAATAAAACCTCCTTTCCTTCCACGGAAAATTTGACAATACATTTAAGAATCCAAGCAAGATGGACCTGGCAAAGTTTGCAGTTCAGGAATGGGGAGAATTCAATGGGTGCTTATGTTTCATCCTCAAATCTGGACATGTCTCCTAATTATAAAACATGATTCAAACCTTCAAATGATGTCAACTGGAATAAGTCTGGCCTTTGCTAATTTATACAAGGATGAAGATTTATCCTAGGAGTGTGCCTACATTGTGCCCGGCAGTGTCATGCAGAACTGCTTAGGCTGGGAAGCAGCACAGTCGCATTACCGGGGCTTTTTGCTCCAGCTAACACACCTTGCATTTGAGCAGAGCTGATTAGCTCAGCCCCCTGGCTGATGATGTCCTGACCTTCCAGGGCTTGATCTCTTTGGATGATACTGCAGGATGTCCCATAGACATAATCAGTATTTTGATGATGTTCTGTCATGGACAGCAAAAAGTTACACAGGAAAACTTGTGCAAGCCCTTTGCATTACCTGGGAAGCCTTGATTAAAGATTCATAATTTAAGCTATGCTAGAATGTTATTTTTGTGCTAGTCAGTCTGTGAAGCAGAAGATATGAAGTAACTCTTTCACTTAGGAATTTCACTCATTTGTCGGGACTGCATGTAACCTGCCAGAGGGACAGCAGAGAAGATATTTTTTATTTGAATAAAGGTTGGCTTCCCTTTATATTTTAACTTTCCATCCCATCTGCCAGAGATGTCTTTCAAGTTGTTTAATTTAGCTAGAATCACATGAAATCAATTTACTGCATACAGACACAGAGATTTTTTTCATTAGGCAAACACACAGTTTTTTAGTACGTCAAAAAATCTGTTTTAAATTTTTTTAAAAAATTTTGAGTCAAACCAAATGAGAAGGATGCTGATAGGCAGTGACATTCATGACAAACAAACTGCTCCAACAATGGTTTTGGGTGACATTTCTTTAAAAATGTGCATAAAACCAGCAAGGAGGATGTTACCTAATTCTGGAACAGAAAGGGAACAAAAAGGACAAAGGAGTAATGAATAACATTTTATATTTACATATGTATATGTGTATGTATATATATATACGTGTGTGTGTACATATTGAATATGTTTTCTTGAAAGAGTTTTTGCATTTCACTGACAAGTGCCACCAAGATGATCCATGGTAGCTTTGGCAGTGAGACAACTGGGGGATTAGCACCATCAGATACATATAGAGTATATCAGTCACACTTGCTTTCTGTTGACAAAGAAGATGCCAGTTCAAATGAAAGGCAAGTATGTTTTAGCACCTTTCCCCTTTTAACTGTCTCAGAACAGAGCTCCTAACATAGCCAGCAGCCTGCCGGCTGTGCTGTAACTAACTGGATGGGCCACAGCACACAGCCTTACCTTAATTGAGCTAGCTGTAATTCAGCTATCAGAGCAGGGAGCATAGCAAGTATGGGATTTGAAGGGAGCCCACCAGAGATGCTGTGGACTTGATCATGTAGCTAAAACCGGGTTACATGGTCTATGCCTATGCTAGTAACTAGAACAAGCTGTGTCTGTGTGCTGGCCCCAAGGGAAAGTGCCACAGCATAGCTCATGTCTACACAGCCACATTCTCTTCATTTCCCAAAATAGAGAGGCCGGGACTGCAGTGCCAACTGGGAGCCATCGCCGGCCTTTGCTCTCCCCAACCTGTTCCCCAGGTGTGCACTAACTGGGATTGGCCAGAACCGGGCTGGGGAGCATGGCTGCAGCAGGAGCATACTGGGCAATTACATGCTTGGATCCATGGGCTTAATCTCCATTAAGTAACGTCTACACTCATGACCATGCATACAAGTGCCTGAACGAGCGAAACTAAAGCTGTCCTATTTACCTTCACCCAAGCTTTCCTTGTAGCTTGGATCTAGATACAGCCTAGAGTATGAACAAGAAACTAGCTGAGATTAAAATAGTATTCACATAATTAGATCCTAGCTGTAAACACCATAATAAAAGTTTTTGCACTTCTCAGTCCTGCTGTGTTTGTTGTACAGGAAGGGAAGTCTAAATCATTTTTCTGCGTTTATGAATTCCCAATGTGCATTAACATTCAGTGCAATAAACTGGAAAATGTCAAGTACTATTTTAAAGCTTCTTTTTTCCAGACACACTGTACCTCATATTTGGTCCTTTTTCTTGCAGGCTCTATAGCCACAGAAAGAATGGTGAAGACAACAGGATGAATAATGTACTTAATTTAGAATGATTTTGCAAGCTTTTGCAAGTAGAGTTCTAAAATCTTATTATGTTAAAGAGAGTTATTTCAGGTTTTTTACTTTAGGGTAAAAGAAAGTGTCTTTGCATTATAGGAATGTTTTCTTTATTTTTTTTTTTTCTACAAACTAATGGTAACGTGTAATGTTTTTAGTTTCCTGGAGCTGTAGGAAAGCAAAACTTTTTATTTATAGAGGTTTATAAAAGGATCTGATTCATTCTCCAGAAATCAATAATTTGGTATAAGTACTAGCATGTTCTTTACCTGCATCACTGAGAACTGTTGCACTGTTTACATGGGAGCACATTAGAGTTTATACTAAAAATCTCCCAGAACCCAGGGATAGACAGAGATTTGGATGTGGTGACCAGTAATGTGACAAAAGTAGGTGGACATTCAGTTGAAAGAATGTAGAAGGAGGGAAGTTGCATGCCACTGATTCTTTGGAGCCGAGAAACTGATAAGGAAAAAGAACCTGGCATGTATCCTTAGGATCTCTTAGGATGCACACAATCACCACTCCCAGTGGAAAAGTCCCAGAGGAATGGAATAAATTCACATACGCTAGTGTTTGCTACGATTGGGGGTGGAAATAGCATATTTAGAAATATTATCTATTTGAGGAGATAGTGGTTACTAATACTGCAGCTTTCCAGGTAGGGGTAGGGAAATGCTCCAGCTGAACAGAAATCATGTTGCATCATGGCATCAAGGTACCAATGGGCTTTGTTTTTCTATATATAGTATTAAAACCCCAGTTGGAGGGAATGAACTAGTGGTCAAAGCATTAGGCTGCAGTGGATTTGCACGTCTTTCTTTATTCCTTGTTACTCAAGTTATATGCAATCCTGTTTGCTAGTTCCTTTTCACGGCCATGCTGCCAAATTCTCCTGCTATGGTTACACCCACTCAAGCACATTTAAAGCAGTCAGTGCAGTTTCTCAGGCTTGACAGCAGGGTAACTGAGTCAGTCTAAATTATCTCAAAAATAACATGACAGAGTCAAGGAAAAGCAAAAGCTCAGAAACCCCACAGCTGTTTTCTAGGAGAAGCTGATGGAAAAGTTGAGAGGGAGAGGCAGAAATAATTTGTTTTTCTTATAATAACATAGGATAACTTACTCCACCAGTCCTTTGCCATCTTTATTTCTCCTGTATTATTCAAATAGCCAAGATTTGGGATAGGGACAGAGAGTGGATTTGGATACTCTCACCCAATGTGGGTTTTGTCTCATCAGTATGACTTAATAAAGCACTGGCAAGTTTAATTTCTGTATATTACCAAGCACTTTGCAGAATATGAAGCGTCACACACAGAGGCATGTACATGTATGAACTGCCACTCAAGACACTTGTGAACTGGTAGGCTTTTCTCTTTTGAGTTTTTGGAGGGTTACCTCCCAAGGGCACAAATAGATAAGACTGCTGCAAAGTGTTTCTAAAGCATGAGAGCAATTTTGCAGGATTTCTGCTAACGGCAGAACCTAATGTCCACTAAAATGAGAGGGAGAAGCATGCGAAACAGAAATACTCAGGGCCAAGCCACAGATATGCATATATCGTAGTCTGATTTATCGTGTTTAACAAAAACATTCATTTTCCACATTAGCAGCACTGACTAACCAGTAGGCAAGGCCCAGAGAGCTATTTACATTACAGCAACAACAATTGCTAAAAACCTTTGGAAATGTACTGCAGTACTTTTCCCTAATGTAAGTAAATCCTTGAGAACAGCTGACCCAGATATCTAAGATAACTTGAGCATGTCACCCACATACTAGTCCACACAGGTATGCCAGAAGCTAAACACCTTTGAAGATTTTCAATTTAGAGCGATTTAAATGTATCCAGTGCAAACACTCCCTAAACTACGCTGAAACTGAAAACCCAACAATAGTGCTTGAGAAAAAATGAGCTTCTTATGAATAAAGGATAGAATTATCTAAAAGACCCAGGTCAATCTAAACTCTGAGTTACAGTTAAAGTGCTGATTGTTTGCCATAGCAGGGCAGCTGTGCCAAAGAAACAACTGACTACAGGAACAAATTCGATATGTGTGATAGCCACTTATAAATGGATTAAGAGTGCATGTGTAACATGAAGTAACAAGAATTTATGTTTAATAACAAAATTATCATTGTGAAATTTGCAGGCTGTCCAAACACACTGTGCTCCAAAAACATAGGGACAGTGAATAATTTAAAGGATTAAAACCCGCATTATCTATAGAAGGCAAAAAGTGTACCTTATTACACTTTTTCTCATAGACAGAGACACAGCTATTGAAAATGCCCTCCAAGAAAAAGAAGGAAAAAGAAAGGAAAAAGAAAGGACAAAAAAAGAAAAAAAAAATAAAAAAGAAAAAAGGAAAGGAAAGGAAAGGAAAGGAAAGGAAAGGAAAGGAAAGGAAAGGAAAGGAAAGGAAAGGAAAGGAAAGGAAAGGAAAGGAAAGGAAAGGAAAGGAAAGGAAAGGAAAGGAAAGGAAAGGAAAGGAAAGGAAAGGAAAGGAAAGGAAAGGAAAGGAAAGGAAAGGAAAGGAAAGGAAAGGAAAGGAAAGGAAAGGAAAGGAAAGGAAAGGAAAGGAAAGGAAAGAAGAGAAATAGCTGAGGTGTATAAAATTTATCTAAACCTTTGTGAGGCTTATCAACACAACTGTCTGCAGATACCATCACTAAAGACTGAGGCATACATCCCTACTGCAGGAAATGACTATAAAAATGATTGTGAAGATGTCAAGCATGCATAGGGTATGTATAACTGGTCAAAAAATTTAGCTATCACTTCACTATGAATCCTGTTCCTGGCACTTCTACACTGCATAAATTTTACAATATAATCCTGGAAACATTTTTTTTAATGAACTAGCTAGCTTTCTTGAAACGAAAACAAATCCATCTAACACTACCACATACAGTTTTGTACCCTTATATGTCCTCTTAGTACATATGCTCAGTTTCATGGTAGAAAAATATCACTGCGATGGGTTACAGCTGAGTGGTCACGCTATTACCAACACTGAACTGGAAAAAGTAACCCTGCAAAAAGTAATACTTATGCCCAAGAGCACCAGGAGCACCACATGGAGGGTCAGGGGACCCAGGGCTTAGTGCTGCGCGGCAGAGACATGACCAAGCTATGCGACAGGCTCTGCATGCTCTCAGTTTACAAATTCTCACCTTCTCATAAATACCGTTACAGCTACTGAGTCTTGACACCATAATTTGAAATAGGTTTATTTCCTCTTTCATTGATGAGACAGTAAGATTGATGTGAAAAGAGAAGTACTTGGACACAATAGTTTCTTGAATAGGGGAATGTCTGTGGGAATGATTTATAATAAAAAATCTTTTAATGAAAGCCCAAACTAGATTAGTAATCCTTTCTGAATTCTGGGAGAATTTGGAATTTTATCCAATAATCTGAATTCGGTGCCTATTATAAAGTTGTATATTTCTGCTCAAGGAAATATTTTACATTGTTACATTCAGCAGAACCACTAAGTATGGTTTGCACATTTTCAAAGAGTGCTGCATATTTTTAGTACCATACCATAAATATTCTTTGAAATACAACAGAATGTGCATAACAAGGGGAGACAAAACAGAAAGGAGAAGAACTTGGAAGTTGAATGTAAAAAAAATCCTCTTTCTCACTTTTCTCTTAAGAGAATATTTCAGAGGCAAAAAAAGTTTACAATACAGAGTTTCTTGCTTTGCTGAATCTTTCCAGGGAGCTGGGAAGGAAAATAAAAATTATCATCTGTGGATTCATTCTCTGTTGATTTTGATTAAAATGCCAGACTTTTAATGAAGTTGAAAACCCACAAGGAAGAAGAGAAAAGTAGTGTTTCATTGATGCATAGGAAGGCTGAACAAAATACAATGAGAAAAATATGACTAAAATGCTTAAAAGGAATAAGATACTTGCTTAAAAGGAATAAGATACTTGCTTAAAAGGAATAAGATACTTGCTTTTCCTTTGATAATATGTAAATATGTCTGGAATATACTCCCTGGCTCCAACAATAACTGCAATAATTGCCACAGCTTCTCTAAGCCTTTCACTGATGGTCTGAAAATTCTTTGGATTCTACCTTTCATCCAAATTTTTCCTGAAGCATTGTGAGCAGGGGCACGTGTCTATAGCAGCCGGTCCCCCAGACAGTTCCTAGCACTGTTTTCAGTACATAAACCAGAGATAACAATTCTTGTTGGGACTGTACCTCATCCTCTCTGCAAGGGCACAAACAGGGGGATTACAGATCACAGAATTACACAGAATGGTAGAGGTTGGAAGGGACCTCTGGAGATCATCGCCAACATCGCCTACAGCAGGTTACACAGAACTGCATCCAGGCGGGTTTTGAATATCTCCAGGGAAGGAGACTCCACAACCTGTGCTCAAGGAACTTTGGAGCATGAGCCTCATTAATATTTTTTATTTTATTGTGGTGAAAAAGTCACCTCATACTTAGAAGTTTTATCTTTACTCCTTCACCTTGAGCACTTCTACAGAGCAGGGTCCATCCAGGCTGTGAGGAACCTGAGGCATGTGTGAGAGTCATTGTGCGAGCACTGATTGCTACCCCACGGTAGACCTTAGAAGCCATCTTGCAGCACACTGCAACACTATGCAACACTACTGGACCAGATTAAGTGCAGAACATATCACTCATCACCCATCACTTGACTGCAGCAGTTGTTGAAAATGTCAACAAACCAGTGAAAAGAATATGATTTATAAATTACACTAAGGCGGCTTCTAATTCTGTACTCTGTCTGGATTGTAATAGGCGGAGTGCAGTAAGCCTGTATTACAAGAATACATTTGAATCCTAAATTAATCATCAACATACTTTTCTTATCCTTGATAAAGTAAATAGTAAGTTTTAACAAGCAGTGAAAACAAAAAACATTCCTAGGAAATCAACAGAGACTAAGTGAGGGGATTCTTTACTGATGGAGTCTAAATAATTATCAGTGCAAAGAATATGGAGTTGTTCTGTGAACCACTTAATAGGTCAAAACAGTGTCAAACAATTACACTGAGAAACATAAATGGTATTTGCAGGTAGGTAGTTAGTGTAGGAGAGCAAATGAGCAATGAAACATTGAAGACAATCAGTTCATCTGCAAGAATACAAGAAGATAAATGGCCTTTACAGAAGAAGATAAATTTTTGTGAGTCTTTATAGCCTAGCACGTTAAGCATGATTTGCTGTGTCAGTAAAAAAGTCCTTTCTAAAGCAGTGATAACTATGGTAAGCTGTTCTCGTTTGCAGTTGAAACAAAGAATTCACAATGGCATTTCAGGCTCTTTTCCCCTCCTTTCTCAGCCTACTCCTTCTAAAATCAGTTTATCTAACCGTATATTTTCCAAGACATCTCAGATACTATTTATTGGAGTTTTGTTTCGTTTTGTTTTTCAAATTATCTGAAGATGGTTTTAAATCTGGAAATGCTGAAGGCCACTAGAAGAAAGTTATAAAAATAACGGCAGTTTTCAGGCTATAAAATACTTCAAAACCGTTGGCCTTTTTTCTCTGGCTTTTTCAGCTTTCCTAAGATTTGCCACTACAAAGAAACTGTGTTTTTGAAACCCAGCGCAAGACCCAGGGTTAGTGTGTGTTAAAAGCTGTCCGTGTCAGTGTGGTGGGTTCGCCCCAGCTAGCACGCAGGCACCCACTCAGCCGTTTTGCTTACCCTCTGCTGCCCAGCAGGAAGAAGGAGAAAATAAGGAGAACAGGGGTGAAGAAACTCATGGGCCAAAACGAAGACAGACAACTCGCTCACCAAGCACTGTTGTATAAAACCAGACCAGATTTGAAGAATTTAACTAAATGTATTGCCAGTTAGCATAGATATTTAATTACCATTTTGGTAATGGGAAACTAACCAGCAAAACCCAAGCATTCAAAACACCTATCCCTCCCTTTCCCAGGCTCAGCTTCATTACAGACTCCTCTCCTTGCCCCTTGTTATCACTGCAGGTTACACTCGGTCGCTTCAGGGAGGCAATGAGCAGCATGGGGGATAGTGGTCAAAGATGTAGCTGTTTCTCTCTGCAGCTCCTTCCTTTGCATGCTTTTCCTGTGCTCTGGTGTGGTCCTCAGCAGACTGCAGTCCCTTTGGTGGTGTGCCTGCTCCACCATGGAGCACCTCCTACTCCTCTAGCTGTGGTGTTCCCTCTGTTGTTTCTCACTCTGTCTGTTCATTCTTCCTTTCAATGCTCCCTCATTCCCTCCTCTGTCCCCCTACTGGTCTTAGGTATGTTTTCACAGATGTGCCATCAACTTGGCTGATGGGCTCTGCTGTGTCCTGTGGTGGGTCTTGCAGAGCCATCTGGAACCGTCTGTGTCCAGCACAGGGCAGGCCCTGACCTTCTTCCACAGAAGCCACCCCTGCAGCTCCACCACTACCAAAGCCTCGCCACCTACACCCACCACGGTCAGGAATTTTCATTCAATGCCAAGTTACAGGGAAGAATGTCATTATCTTTCTCTTAATGACATATTCCCCAACCAACATTTCTGTAGGTGCCATCCCAGCTCAAAAACCTTGCAGAACAGACTGTAAAACCTTCTACAGGAAATTTTGGTGAATGTACCCTGTGGGGCTACCAAGCACTTCTGGCCTCCAAACCCCAAAATTAAAACATGCAATCATGGGTGAAGGTACTCCCAGGTGAAGACACGCTGCTTTCGCTGCTTCCATCACATCAAGGCTCCAAGAGGTGAGATAGTTCACAGATAAGAAGTGCTAAATGATGTGCCTAGGGACAGACCTAATGCAATACCTCTTTCTCTTATCCAAGATCTAATAGCAATAATCTTATCCAAGCTCTAATGGGGAACCTAAGTTTTATATTGGCCATGATTTGAGGCAGGGTTTCAGGCTCACTCCTTTTGCTGTGTGGTACCAGTCGGGTCAGCTAATTTTGAACTGAAGAGTTGCAAGTCTGTTTTCTGGCACAAAAATCTGTCAGAAGCCCAGGAAGCTCTGTGGCACACAAGCGGTACTAGCCAAATTTTTTCCAGGTAGCTTAAGGGAGGGTGATTTTTCTTCAGGTAAGGGTCTGAACTTCTTTGGCCCATTTGAAAAATCCTCACTTCTGGTCTTAGTTGTCACTCTGTTACTTTACAAAGTCTGACACTGTAATTCCTAACATACTTCTCAGGGAAAGCTGAATCAATAAAGCACTTTCCACATGGATGGAGAATTGGGGAGACAGGGGAATTACTCCCTTGCACTACTTACTTATCACTGACAACTGATTTGAATAGGCTCCCCCTCTAAGCACAAAATTAATTTCTGAGAATGGAATAGGCTTCTACAAATATTTTTCAAATATTCTTGAAGAACAGATGTTGGCTTAAGAGGATGAAAATATGAAGGCAACAGGAATCTCAACAGTCTTGCCATGGTGCACCATTGCTGAAAGTTACATGTCTATTGTGTCAAGAGAACCTATAACTGCTGTTTTGCGTGTCAAGCATTTGCAGTGCTGAACTAAAAGGATGGCAATTTTAATAATAATAATGTAGTTGCACTTTGAGTAATTTTGCATATTGTACTGAATTCAAAAGCTTTGACTTTGACTTACAGCAGCATCAGAAAATGTTTTGATTCTATAAAGCATGGTGCTAAGACTTTTATCAGCCTACAGCCTTCAGCACATAGGTCTCTTTCCAAAAATAGGTTAACTCCTTCTACCAAATGGAGAACACCTAAATCAAAACTCTTCAGTGTATTTGTCTGCTATGTACATCGTGTAGCAAGGAGAGTACTGTAATTAGTCATCCCTTCCCAGTGGTAATTACTGGAAAAAGTTTAGACTTCAGGAACAGTGTGTCTCTTTTCAAAACCTATCAATCATTTAAAAAATTTGCAGATTATATAAAACATTTTTCATGCTTACAGTCTGTTAAATTTTATTGCTACATCCAGCCTGGCGACCAGAATACACTGGCATTTTAGTAATGCAGGGGGATTTAAAATTTATATGTGAAGTTGCTAACTTTATTAACAGCGATATTATTCTTACCATGCTTTTGCTGTTTCCTTCATTTAAGGAGCTGAACATCAGAGTTAAATAAGTCATTAGCGTCTCTGTTAAGTAATATTTGATTAGGCAGACTTCCCCAGGCAAACATTTTTAAAGCTCACTATTATATACAGTTCTAAATCATTATACAAGTAATTTGTATAAAAGAGACGCTTTGTGGCAATCTAAACAAATCAACAAGCTTGCAAAGTTTTATTTCTGGAGAGGTAAACACTTTTGCTGCTGTTCTGCAAATGTTGGCTGGTAATGTATACATGTCTGCATTTGAACAGCACAAAATACTGCTTATCCGATCAAAGCATAAACATAATAAATAATAGTGTGGGGCAGTCATGATCATAAAGGTAGGTATTAGCTTCTGGTGACTGCAGTGAATCGGAAAGGATGCAGTGGCAAAAAAACAAAGACTGTGTTAACCTTGATGGTAGAAGCAGAGGAAAGTTGAAGGTATACTTCATCTTATGAGGGTATTATGGTTCAAAGCAGCAGGCTAATGACTTGCTTCATATGAAATTTTCAGCCTCTATTGATCCATCCATTTACCATAAGAATACAAGAAAAAAGCACCTGGAATGAAACAGCCTGAAAACGTCTTTGTTTCTATTTATCTGGGAACTTAAAAGGGCTAGTTAATGAACAATGAACAGACTTGTTACTTATTGATCACAATAGTAGCAATGTGTGTGCATAATGGCAAAAACAATATGCACCATAGTGCAAGATTAAAAAGGGAATTTTTTTTAGAAGGTAACATTTAACTTTATCAGAGAAGTTACTGTTGACAATTTATTTGTTTTACAATAAGGCCTCACTCATAATGAGCAAAGGTTACGCATAACGTAACATTGTTAAACTAAAAATCTGTGCCATATGAAGCATTCGTACAGAATGATGTTGAGACCATTGAGATTAGCTAGCAGAGGCACAGCATACTTTTCAATTGCCCTCTGTCGTGGGCGTCTCAAGCTAGAGAGCACCAGTCTTAGGGTATTCCAGTATCAGGACATCACCTCAATACCCTTCCATTTTCACAACGATAGCCAGTATTCTGCAGCTGCACTAGGTGCACATTGTGTGACCTTTGTGGATGTGTGTGAGATAGGGAAAGGAAGGCCTGTGCTGCACAGAACAGAAATTCCCACCAACAACCTAAACTAACCACACTGTTACTTTATGCCACTGTAGGACAGGTATATAAAGAAAAATGAGCCATGGGAGCCATGATCACAGGAAGCAGTGGAGCTGGTCTAGCACACTGTTCTTTCTGGGTTAGCAGAACTTGCTACTCGTCTTTCTCCTACTTTTTCCAGGCTTCTTTCTAGACACTACCTTACAGTCATGAAGGTCTACACAGAAAATTATACCCTATATATAGCCCTAACAATGAAAAGTCCTAGTCCTGAAACCAGGTCTTTGCAGTGAAGCCTTTCTCATTGCATTCAAAATAAGATCCAATGATATTTCTGTATAGAGGCAGCTGTATAAGTTATATGCACTCTTCTACCATAAGGCAGATTTTAAATGGGGCAATGACATTTCCAGTATTTTGTTATAATAAGCAATAAGCCAGAGTGGAGCTGTCTTGAACCTGGCATTCAGCAACTTGCAATAGACTCAGAATATTGTTATTTCATATCTTCTATTAGAGAAATATTTCCAGTCTTACTGTAGCTATTGTTGCTATGGTCCCCTGTGCTGGAATACATGTTTATTTGCACACTCCCTATGGCTGAGGCTACGTCATACGATAGCAAAATGAAAGGAGGTACACATTTAAAATCGCCATCATCCAGAATGGGAGAGTCTAGGGTCTGCTGATGTACACTGCTTCAGAACAACGTCCTCAAATACACAACCAGGTAGCCTGAAAGAGTAATTTAGGACATATTTCAGCTTTGCAATAGAATGTCTTGTAAGTGCATAAGCTTAGATCTGAACAAGCTGGTTCATTTTTGTAGCACAAAAAGTGCATCTGTGTAATAAAATGTGGTACCACACAGAGACTTTTCAGCTCGGTCCATGCCATTTAGCACAGATTCCAGAAACAGTGTTGTCTGCTGTTCTGCTTCGGCAGTCACTTTGTCCTAATTCAAAGTGGCTTTCAGTGCTCTAATGCATTCCGAGATACTGGCTTCTGTCCTGAAATTAGCAGAGTTGTGCTAGTAGGACTCTGCACCACCACCAGTAAACTCAGCCCCATGCTACTATTGCTTTACTGCTTTCAGCAGACAAACCAGTTTATATGGAGTACCTTAGGTAGCCTCGCAGTAATCCTTGGAGCAGTATTCAATGTGCCTACTGACAATAAAGCACAAGAGTGAAACGAAGTCTGCACTGGGACTGTATTTTAATTAAAAAGAGAGTTATAGAGAACAAAACATCAGTCAAGGTTCAGGATTTACTCCACAGTGTCTTTTCCAACAAAGTAAAAGGTTGCTTCTCTCTCCTTATCATGATGTTCCACATCTACATGCTGCAAGAAGAGAGGTACTTGACACCAAGATACAAAGGCTTACAGACCTCAAGGATGCTATCACCAGACAAGCAGCTCTCCTGAAAGAGGCTAAAATGGCTGTGAATACTCTTCAGATGAGCCAGGTTCACTTGCAAACAAAGTTCGAGTAAAAAAAAATGAGGGAATTGAAAAAAAGAGCAAACGATGTATTTACTTAGTTCCCAGTGACTCTCCTACTCACTGGCTCTGTTGCCCTAGACACTGTTGAGAAAAATTCAGGAGGCAGATCTTCCTCACAGAGCACCACAAGGACTGACCTTAGCATTTACTCTGTTGTCCCCCTGGTGAACATTGAATAAAAGCCCAGCGTGGCACAAAAAGTGCAAAAACCCCAAATCAGCTAGATCCTTGGGGGAGGTGTTTGTACTCTTCCTGCCCCCTGTAGTCAAGTAGAAGCCAGTAAAAAGCTCCTGCTCCCTGGCTTTTGCAATATGGGAGAGTTTTCAATCCAATCTCTTCCTCTTTCTTTTCCGTGCAGCACTGACCTAAGTATGCTCCGCGCAGCAGTCACACAGAGCAAACAATTTTTTTGTTGAGGCAGAATTCAGCCATGTTTATTTATATAGCTAGACTAATCACTGCAACCTTCTGATGGTCACCATGTGTCTGGCAAGCTTCAGCTGCGGTGTTCTGGGAAGCTACAGTCTTGCTTTCTCCCATGCATTCCCCTATGCAGCCCCGAATGAGAGAGGGAGCACTGGCAGACAATGAAAATCCAATTTCTATACTTACATATTAGAACAGCTGAACTTTTGCTCCCTCCTTATTCTTCCTGTCCATATCCTGCAAATCCAGCAACTGCTTGAGACTGTTCCTTGTACCAAGTACAATCTGTGGCGAAACATTTGTAAGAAGTAGGGCTGCATGCATTTTCACATGAACTATCGCACTTAGAAACAAATGCTATTTAAAGTGGATTGTCCCAGGAGTCTCTCTCAGTTAGCACAATGCACTTTCCCAGAAGGGGTTCAATTTCAGGTCTTGAACTTGTCCCACGCTCCCAGACCTTCTGGGCCAAAGATTGTGGCAGAGTCATTAAACCCAAATCCTAGCTGGAAGCTGGTACTCTGATAGCTCAGTTCTGAATGATTCAAAAAATGAAGTTTGTATATCCAAAGGGGGAATCAAACTTGGCCTTCCTCAATCAGAAGCTGACCCCCTGCCACCCAAAGGAAGGGAAGTGGTGCTCGAACCACTCCTGGGAAAGAAAACAACTCTCCCTTCCACTTTTTCTCTTCCCAAAGAAAACCCCCAAGGAGAGCCATAATTGCAAAAAAGGGGGAAATTTTAAAGAGCAAACTGAAAACTACAAGGATTTTCGCTGTCCTTATTAATTTTTGCTGTAAAGCCATCTAGAACCTGAAGGACTTTAATAGGTACGTGATTTATTTTTTCTGGTGCTAAAAATCTGCCTTTTGTGGACAGTGTCCAGTTTTGAAAGATATAGAGGTTGAAGTTGGTAGGGAATGTGAAGGACTTAAGAGGAGGCGCTAACCAGTGCCTTGCAAGAGGAAGGCCCTTTGTTTTGCATAGTCTCTTCTTTTCTCCTGTTTTCTAAAATTGTCTGGCAAACGATGCAGATGGCTTACAGCAGTCTGTTTTCTTTCAAATCAGTGATGCTGCACTGATTTGCATCTCTGGGGAAACCCATGAAGGTAGCAACAGACTAACACCTGTAATCATCTGCTGCAGTCTCAAGAATATTTCTTACCAAAGGTTTTCATTCTGGTTTTGAAAAGTATTGTAATGATGTTCAGGAATGTCATGCATCAGCTGCTTTATGAGGGTTAAGAAGATGGACAGTTGAGAAAGAAGAGCTCAGTTTTGGTATTACTACTTGTTTTCAACATGTACAATAGAAGTCATGGGTTTTCAGGAAACATTTTGTTAATGATCTGTGGGAAGAGAACAGAATCACCCTCAACATCAACTTTCCCTGTTTATCTCCACAATACGTGTTGCTGAGTTTCCTAAACATCCACTAAAAAGAACAGATGCTGGAGGTTTAACTGCCATCTGGGAATCTCAGAACATGGACTGGGATAAAGCTTCATATCCTGGGGCTTCCATGCATTCAAATAAAAGATAATTGATACAGAAAAGGGCATGGTATACCTTTCTAAATATTCCTGATAGTGTCAACTAAGTACAGACAGAGAAAATAATTTGGGACATGATTTTGAACTCACCAGTGACACTTTAGGGACTTAGCAAAAAGATACTCAGTGGCCGTATTGATTGGGGAATGAAGCATCGAGCTGAAGAGGGAAGGAAAATATGAGGGAGGGAGGAACAAGAAGGATGGAAAAGAGGCAAGCAGCACATCAAGGATTTGGTCAGAGGTTCAGCATGCAATGGGCCCTTCCTCACTGAGGCTGCAAAGATGCTATGCAGAGATGTTAACAGAGAGGCTTTGCTCAAGCTGGAAGCACAGCAATGAAGTGGACTATAGAGTGGATCTCAGTAGCACAGAAATCACTTGACCTCACTGATGGTAAACATCAGAAGGTAACCAGTGAGTGCTTATCCATGGGCTGCAGAAAGGCTCAGTGATGTTCACTGTAGCCACCAAGCTGTCAGTATGGCGTGAGTCCGGGGAAAAGTCCTGTATTAAAAGAGACGTACGCACTATGATAGGACAGAATTGAGTGAAAATCTACTGCCAAATAATATTTGGGGTGCGGATATTTCATTAACTACTTATATTGTTGCCACCTTTTCTCAAGCTGGTATCATGGTGTCTTTCTCTAAAAAGTCCTTCCTGGTTTTATGTGCACAGTGGAGGACTTTGGGTACGGACTGTACTGCTTGGTGAGATACCCAGAAAAGAGATGTTACCATTCAAACCTGGCAGAATTTCCATTTCATTTGTGCCATTGTTCTTACATGTACCAGACTGCAGAAGTAAAAGACTTAATTTTTAGCTCAGACACAAATAGGCTCCTGAAAAATCAATTTTAACACTACAAGGAACCTTAATAATCTCAGAGACTGATCTTCATGCAAGTGGTAGGGTTGGCAGACAGTAGATCTGTGTATTTTCTGCTCCTAGCAGACATTCGAGGTTAATACAAGAAGTACTTCAAGCAGATGAGAATCATTAACAGAGATCTTTTGGCAGATAAATGGAATGGCCACATTACTATCTCTTTAGCAGCTGCCCTATGTTTTTTGGCTCTCTGTTGCAGCAGACAATGACTAACTGCAATCAGTTCACGTATTGGTACTTCTAGACTGGCAATATCATTTGTGTGAAGAAATGAACTTTAATCCAGTATCTCAGTAGACAGTTACCTACATTTGGTAAACTGAGGAGTAATTTATGACTAGATGAGTGATTTTCATGATTTTTTTTTTAAGTCTCAGGGCAATGCTCCCTAATTATAAACTCCTCCATGAATTCCAAGTTTTTTATACAGTGCTAGAGTTCGCAATGCCTTTGTTAGCAATTTTGGAGCTAAAGTCAAGGATCTGTTTTCAGATGGAGGGCCTCATATATCTGCTCTGGTAATGGAGAATGGCCAACGGACCCTAGTAATAGCCCTGATACTGAGAGCAGCAGAACTGCACCAGTGTGGTGACCCAGCTGGACTGTTCAGCTTTACTGATACAGAGGGTATAACTACTGTGCTTCAGGCTCCAGGATTATGTTTCTTCAGGGCCATGCATTTTTTTTTGTGGAGGAACAGCCATGGGCAAACACTTTTGATGCTTACTCAGTGGTCTTTTCATCTTGACATGTCACCAGAAGTTTATGTTCTCCTAAGGGAGACAGCCCTCAGGGCATAGGCGGGATGTAAAATAAAATAGGGTGACAGAACTATGGTTTAAAATCTTTCAGCAGAATGAAAACAGTTTTCACAATACTATTTTGAACAATTCACTTAATCTCTACCTACAGAGGCTTTCTGGGCTAGTACTCAGACAAAACCTCTGCTAGTACAAGATATGAGAATGGTTGTGTTTGTTTAGACTTTTGAAAAGTTAGCAGTAATCAACAGTGATTTATGCTGCTTGCAAATTCCATTTGCAGTCTTTAGTTTAATCTCTTCAAATCTTTAATATCTTATAACACTAAAGGTGCTTATAAACCTGACAGTGGATTTTTAGAATATGGAGCTAAGTAGGAGTTAAACTGGGCTCTAGGTATAAGAAATCCATTCTTTTTAATTTGTATTTCAGTAGGACTTAAAGTTCAGGAGATATATTTCAGGATATATATTCCAGGATTTTATTCATCCCTTGGGTCCCAATTATGCTCTGATTTACATGGCATATAATTCCACTAAATCAGTGCTCCTGCTTCACTCCCTGTCTCTAGCTACCAGTTAATGCTGTGCTTGTCCTTATACCACGTCTCTCTCACAAGACTGTGCAAACCCTCTTGCTAATCAGAACAGAGGTAGTGTATATTCCTGATGGGCAGAGAAAGGAAGCAATGAACACAAATCCTGACACCAAGCTCTTACAATGTATTGGCCCCATTGTTACCCACAGCTGCTGACAGCATACATATGCTGAAGGGCACAACACAATTGTCACTACATAAAAGCAAGCATGAGAGCTTGGTGTGCAGTAATTATGCTCTCCACAGTCATCTCCCTTGTGGTCCCTTCTTTTTGAAAATATCCACGTAAGAGATTCAGTTAAAGTGCTTTCAATTAAGGTGTTTAAAATTAAGTATTTTTTTACCTTCCCTCAGACAAGCAACACACACCAGCACTTTGCTGTCTGAAAGATGCCTACTGCCCTTTTATGAAGCAGGATTGGAATGTCAAACAAACCAGTTCTCCTGCTGGAGTATTTTGCTTTTCCTTTACCACTAAGAGACACAGCAGAGAGTGAGTGGTGTTTCTTCTGTTTCAGAAGAACCCTGATTTTTGTCTACATTTTTAAATAAAAATAAAGCTGTTTGATACCTGTGCCAGCATGTGACACTATTCCTTGCTGCAGAGGCATGAAAAATTCATGTATTATGTACTGGTTAAGAATGTCATCCTTTCCTAAGACCCAAAAGGCAATATTTCACTTAAACATTGATTCAAAATAAAAATATCACAGAGACTTGTCCCCAGTATGGTACATTACACAAACACATAAAATGATGAGAGGAAGAAAGGCCACATTAAATGCAATGCAAGATGTGTTTAATCTGGTTAAACAGACAAACTCTCCAGGGCAGGACCTGTCTACTTATGTGTCAGTGTAGTGTCTTACACAGCAAAACTCTTACCCACTGGAGCCTTCAGACCCTTGAACAGCAGCAACACTCAAGGTTATGGGAGTTAAGGGGAAGACTGAGGCCCGTATTTGATTTTCATTGGCATAGCTGATTTCCTCCAACCTTTGTTTACAGTCTTTGCATTTCACTGTACTTAAAATACAAGCAAACCCTACTGCAAGTTACATTACAGTATGCTATCAAGGAATACCATTTTCTAACATTTGTTAGGAGGATTGTTGTAGCACACAGGCCTTTCAGTTACATACTTGGAGAAATATAATAGAGAACTAGGAAAATGGCAAAATATTTTCATATGATATTTTAATGAAAAATCCCCAAAGAAACTCAGTTTGTAATACAGTTCCAATTACTGAATTGCAGAATAGAAAGTAATCTACACTGAAAGTTATGTATCTCTGTAGGTACAGCTAAAAAGTTAATTTCTCAGTTATAACAATGATGGTCTCTAACCAGTGACTTTCTGCAAAACAAGACAAGTCTACAAAGAACGTGTGCGGTTGTTCATGCTTCCCAGAAAAGTGAGAGTCTTGTTGCGCTGCCTACCCCAATATGGACGGGGAGTGGAGTGGCTTTGCTACATATAAACAGTAAAGGGGGAGGCGTTGACAAGCTTTATGGATAGAACTAAAATCATTAGACCAGCTAACATAGTTGAAAAGTAGTAAAAAGTTTTTGGCAGAAAAAACCCTTCTTCAGGGTTTATAGCTCTTCAGTCTAAGAGTCCGTCTAATTTTTCCAAGTACACCATTTGAGTCTGCTGAGTGACGAACTTATGAGCCTACTATCTAAACTTTGCCTTCTTTTGTATTTCATTTTTTCTTACACACTTCTCTAACCAGCAAGTCAAAAATATGCAATAATAACCCTGCTTCCCCATTTTGACCATTGCTTCCCTGCTATGGGCATTTAGGCTTTGGAACAGATCAATACTAAAATTTATCATTTCTCAAAGGAAATTTTCTGAAATTGCTTTCTTTCCCCTCTTTCAAAAGGTGAATGCATGTTTAAATAAGTTTTGACTACCACTTTCTGAATGTTTATACTGTGTAGCTTAATGAGGGACAAGCTGTGTACTAAGTAGCAGAGGGTTAATCTCAGCACCTTTTTATGGCTCAAGTGATCTCATCTTAAAAGTACATGAGTTATAAAAGACAATAATCAGACATTAAACAGTTATGAATGCAGACGACATTGCTCTTGAATAAAAGGAGTACAGAAATAGTCTGATAGCTCTTACGCTGAACATTTGTAATATTTTGTGTGGGATTAAAATAGTCTGTCCAATGAGAAAGTTTATCTATATTCTAGTAATTGTTTCTCATTATCTTATGATTTAAGGACTCACTTGATAAACTCTAAATTGTGCACTTACATGGGAATGTTCTGTTTTTATTGTTCCACTAAATTTGCATTCCAAACAATACGTATCTTTCAGTGCTGCCTAGGTTATCCTCAGACAAGTAATTTTTCTACCGGGAATGGCAGCTTTGCATTTGAGAGTTGGCATTGTCATCTTTTCATTACAGGATCAAACCTAATTTATATCATAGATTCCATCTGTCAGTTTATTTTTAGAATTTAATATGTTACTATTTGTCACCCATGATTAGTATGCTAGGGAGACCATGAGACTCTTTTCAACTTAAAGAGATAGTTTTACTATGTATAGCTCCCACAAACACAGTGTCCTTCTTGTTCTTTTCTAACAGTAACTCACCTCAATCATTTGGGAGTACTGTTTTTCTGCATTTGATGTATAAACACTTGCCTGAATAAAAAGACCTCAGGTAATCTCCAGTAAAGAAAATAGACATGAAATATTTCAATCAGAAAGTTTGCTAAAAGCTACAAAGAAAGCTTTCTAATTGACTGTGATGTCCTGTGTGGTCAGGTCGGTGGTATGTCTTAAAAGGAAATACACAGTGAAACATTTTGCACTGTTCTTCACAGGGAGAAAACATCTTTGTCTATGTCCTTTGACTAGAAGTGAGGAAATTACTCTATCCACCCTACAACACACATATTTTGAAGTTTCTCTTTTTGAGAATGAAGTACTAAAACAGGTACAGATTTACACTTCCTATAATTTAAACTTGGTGATGCATATAGCAGCTGTCCTTTCCATTAAAACTTTTGTCCCGTACTGCCCAGAAATGCAGTCCCTCTCTCCTTCTGTCTCTAAAATCTCAATAATTAGACTTTGCAGTTTGAGGCCTTTTCACTAAAAACGATAATCACTTTCTAACCCTTTGAGCCAAGTGCACCCTCCTTCTTTCAGACTATACGCGAGATGCTTTGATTTACATGGATCTGCATGATCTATCATGACCTGATCCATCAGATTGCTGTTGGGTTGACTGTTATTTTGGGCAGGTAATTTAGTATTACCAAGCACAGCTTTTTCAAAGTTCAAAGTTCATACCCATCACCCCCCTTCCTTAAGTTGTGGGAAGGTATATGTTTAGGTCACTGCCAATTGAAGATCTGTAGAAGCCCACTTGCATGGGGCAATAGACAAGACTCGGGGATCAAGAGGGCAGTCCAAAGGCAGCTGCCTGATAATGTTTATATTGAATGGTGTTGCTAGTATCTGTCAGACTATGTTGAAATGTTCAGCTCGTAATTGTTGGCAGTTCCAAGCAAGTCAGGTGGTGGAATTCGTTTGGTTAAACAGAGAAAGAAAAAAACCCAACTTCTAATGAAAAATCTTAACTCAGCTTTCTTCACCTGCCTTTCACATGTCACTATTAAGTTTAAAGACAAAGAACTCCTCTGAAAATACAGTATATTTCCTTGTCCAAATTGCGCATGACACAATGGCTTAATATTTGATCCTTAAACACAGGTTGCCTATTCTTTTGTTATTCAGAGTGCATGTGTTTTAGAAAGAAATACACAGATAAAGTTAGCCTGTTAATATTAACTTCTCTCACAGAGCAGTAGTTCAGGAATAACTTGACTGATATGGGTCTCACCAATAAAGAATTTGTGTTAGTGAGGTAAGAAAATGACTGCAATACCAGGTCAATCCAAATTGTCCTCCTTGCCTTTAATAGGCTCTATAAGGTGTGCCACACAAAATTCCACCCAGAATCCTGTGGTTATCTGTACAGAACCAGTGACACATTAGAGGTTTTATCCAAACCTAAGCATGATTTCAAATGCATTCCTTTCTGAAAAACTTTGAATAGATTTAATTATAACAGTGAGAAATGTACAAGACTTGTAAGGAGACAGTGTCAGTAAAGGTTTCAGTCACAAAACATGCTAGATATTTTTCTGTGCTTTCTGCCTGAATAGCTCAATGCTTTGTAATGTAGTTCGGCTTTCAGTTTAAAACCAAACAAAAAGATTGCTTGTAATCCTTTTCAAAACCCATGTAAATACTGCTTTGCCCTTCTGCTGTGCGTCCCGGATCAAAAGCATCTGCAAATATTTTATAAGTATTGTTCCAGCCCCCTTAGAGGCTAGCTACTTAAATTGCACAGCTTTGGAGACATATGTGGAAACAGACTCTGAGGTTAAATAATGTGCCAGAGAAAAGGGCAGAAGCCTGCATCTTAGTTATGAACAGAAGCCAAACCATGCAGCTACTATCCATCCATTTTAAGTTATGTTACTGCTTCCCATTTTCTTTTGGTTAGAGCTATTTCTTTGACCACAGAGAGATGATAGTACAGTGAAACTTGATGAGTATTTATTTTCCTCGTTGTGTGTCATTTAGAAACGTTGGTTCCTATATGCCTAGTTTAACACTTCTCTGGTATGACCCCTTGGTGGAATGATTTAGACACTCACTGTCCTGACTGTTCCTTGAATGCAGTCCCTAATGATGGCTTTGGAGGAAAAAGCAGCCATGTTCTTTTAGAAAACGTGATCACCAAACTGAGTTCCTGCAACTGGATTGATTTATAATTGAGGCAATTCCAATTTTACACCAGCTTTACAAGTTTGCCGTTTCACAGGTGCTTTATGTTTACAAAGGAATGAATTTACTGCAGCAAACACCTTTATTTGACAAGCACACAGGAGTAGCAGTGTCGAACTAGTGGTTTTCTGCTAGCAGGGACCAGCTCCCACTGCCTGGGGTGCCTTCCCTGGCACCATGCTGGGGAGCTCAAGCCAAAGCCCTGCCCCACTGGTGACACTCAATGGAGGAGGTCCCTCACATTTCCTATTGCAGAGAGGCTCAGATGGCTTTTGGCTTCTGCTAGCTCACTCACAGCCCCTGACAGAGCAACTGCCACAGCTTTCATTGCTGCATCTGGCAGGACTTGTGCTAGCAGCGATGAAGCCAGCACACCAGTAACAAGATTTTCTTTGCTAGCTTCACTCCACAAGGAGGGAAGCAGGTTCACTCTGCTCAGAGATTGCAACCATGTATTTTTTGTGGCAACCACAACTATTCTAAGCACAGAAGCTGTCAGATTGCAAATATTTAGATGAGGCATCATGAGAAATATAATGTGAAAGAATCCTCCTGCTTTCTGATTAACACAATGTTCATCACCATCCAAACTCTAGCATGAGGTCAGGCACCAGTTTGTCATTGTATTAATCATTTTTATGTCTCAGCTCCAGTCACAAAAAATGGAGTTAAATAACTCAGTTTACAACTACTAAAAATAAACTTGCAGACTTACTGGATTCTTCCACATTAAAATGTAAACAACTGTCAGCTCTTCTGGAAAAGCCAGTTTTGCCCTGCCTGTGACTTCCCCAGGAGAATTTCTGGGTTTTTAAAAAGTTTTATGCTGAAGGTTTGTTTCCATAATTGGGACTGGTCAGTTTTCTCTCAGAAAAATGAAAACTAAACTCTTTCCAATTAAAACAATTGCTACTAGAAACATGGCACACAGACCATGTAGAGAATGGTGTGAGCTGCTTCAGTGGGGATTGCAGCCAATCATTTTCAAATTTGGGTACCTCGAGAGAGGCAGCTAAACCCATATTTAGACAGCTAGATTAGAAGTGCCTGGTCTGGCTTCACTGCCAGCACCCACAGATCCTATGGGTTTCTTCCATGGTCTGTCAAATCCAGGATATCTGAAAGTAAATCTATTTTTTAGGGGCCTAAATTAAGAAACATTTTTGGCATTAAAAAAAAATAATCTCAGGCTAAAATTTTAAACACTTTGTTCACAATGTTCTTCTTACGTTGTTACCTGTTTTCTAAAACTGCATCAGACTTAGTGTATCGAAGCATGTGCTTATTGCTTTAGAGCACCACATGGCTCTGTCTGAGATTGCTTGGTGCAGAAATAGAAGTCCTGGGGTAAGAAAACAGATAGAATATAATTGATATACTGCAAATTGATTGATATACTGCACTTCGCTTTCGGCTGGGGATTTTTTGCATGGAAATTCTTGGACTATTTTATCAAAGCATGCCCAAATCATAGTGTAATAATACAACTAGTAGCCAGTCAAACCATTCATCTGACTAGCATATACTTCCCTACTACTTAAATTGGTTTGGAGGATCCCTTTTTTAATGCTCCTTTTCTGCATGGTTTAGATTGCAGAAATTACACTTGTCAGTGATGGATAACAGTTATCTTACAGAATGTTCACGGGTTACACATATTTTTTCAGATCTCGGAAATAATGAGTTATAATGTACTACACTGACTTAGATAAATGGATAGGAAGCATGAAAGAATAGTCATAAAAAGTCAAAGGAGAAATAATATTTCTTACTTTAAGGAGAGCAAAATAACAACAGAACAGACAAGACTAGAATATCTCTTAATAAGCAATATAGACCATCCTCATACCATTGTAGCATCACCCAAGATTACTGTCAGTTCTGTGAAAATCTTCCAAGGGTAGAGGCTCTGCTGGATCTCCAGGGAATCTCTTCTAGTGCTTCCCTACCATTAGAAACTTACTCCTGCTATAAACTAGTTTGCAGACTGGAGCCTGTTCCTTTTTGTCCTAGAAGGACATGGAGAATGTTTCTTTATGCAATAGCCTTTCATAAATACTTACGTCCTCCTTCAGTTATCTCCTTTTTATTTAAAACAACATGACTTCAACCTTTTTCTGTACATCATTATCTCTTAACCTCTGTTCTTTCTCTTTGCTCTCACCTGAGAATTTTTCAGTCAGTGAAAATCTTTACCAAATCTGGACATAAAACTGCCCAATTCTGTGACAAGAGGCTTGGTAACTTAAGTAAACACTGTTTGAAGAATCACTCATTTTTTTTTTTTTTTCTTTAGAGTCTGACACTAGCTAGTTTAATTTGATGTCTCCTCATTCATGCATTAGAAAAGATGGTGAACAACTTTCGAAGCTTTCTGTAACATGCTCCTTTCTGCATAGTGGCAGGTCAGTTGCCTCTTCTCCAGGCAGGGTAACACGGATCTAGTTACTTACTCATCACGCTGAAGCTGTTCTAAAACTTAGATCTTTCTCTGTACTTTTGTGTGATTGCCTGGATCCCTTTTTAAAAACTCGTCTTGCCCTTCCGATCGCCACTTTATACTGAGGTGGCTTTAAGTGAGAAGTTATACACTCTGGCTAGTAGTTCAGCCATTTCACGTCTACATTCCTTTAGAACTTGGGCAGGTGCCATCCAGTCCTGATGGTTTGAGTATTCTGTCAATTTGTTCTGTAATCTGTTCCACTGACACTTCAGCTTGTGACAGATTCTCTAACACCTCCTCCAAAAAGAAGGGTTTCAGCGTGGAAACTTCCCTAAGTTTGTCCATGGCAAATGCTTTTATGCCTTGCTTATCTATTGGCTCTCATGCTTCTCTGGCAAGCTTTCTGCTCCTGATGTGTTTGAAAAAGAATTTATTATTACTTTTTATGTCTTTGTAAGCTTTTTCTCAAAATCTGCTTTGGCATACTTTCACATTTAACCTGCCAGTGCTTGTGGCCTTGTCTGATACTCTCTGTTGGAAAGAACTTCAGCTTTATGGAGGCAGCCTTCTTGTTCTTAATAACTCTCCTTTACCTTCAGTTTAGCTATCCCAATTTTATTCTTTTAGGATAGGCAGCATGCATCTCATGAGTGCTTCTGATATTCTGTATTCCAGGAGCCCCTATGTCATCTAAAAAAAGTTGCATACTTTGGACCACCCCTTTTACTAAAAGTTAGAACACTTTTGATTTAATTCCTAGAGTATCCATCATCTCAAATGGTGGGTTCTTTCGTGTTTGATGTTTTTCTTCCATTCTTTTTTTTTTTCCTAAAAAATCCAAATCCTCCTGTAACATTTTTGATCTTATGTATTAGCAACTGGTTTCCACTTTTGTTCATATGAAATCTTTATTCCCTCCATGTACAGGCTCCCTCTATTTCTGAAGGTTGTTGGGTTTGTTTTTTTTTCCCCAGTTCCCAGTAAATCTGACCCTACTTCGTTTTCTCAACCATGCATTGCAGATTTTCTTTTCTGCCTCCATTTGGCCCTCAGCATGGCTGGAGGATTTCAGAAACTGTCACTCTGAACATCCTGGTTTGTATCATTCCCATTCTTTCTGCTGGAGAACCTCTCTGTTACCCCACTGCTGGTTTGAAAGCTCAAAGAGGTTAAATCTTCCACTTTACATACAGTCTTACTCATCTGAATGCCGTTTCAGGATATATGTGGTGAGGGGATTGCTTGCAGTCTCCTTCTATTCTTTTTACTTGCTGACAAGACTTTGATTTAAAAAAATTGCTGCTCCCCAAAAGAATTAGCTAAGGAATCCATCTCTGATCTTTAACCAGGGGAGTGCATTTTATGGATTACACTATTTCTGTATATTTGAGCTGGAATCAAGCTATATGTGAAATAAGATTATAGGTAAATATCACAGAATCATAGAATGGTTTGGGTTGCAAGGGACTGTAAAGACCATCTAATTCCAACCCGCCTGCCATGAGCAGGGACACCTTCCACTAGACCAAGTTGCTCCAAGCCCCATCCAACCTGGCCTTGAACACTGCCAGGGAGGGGGCAGCCACAGCTTCTCTGGGCAACCTGTTCCAGTGTCTCATCAACCTCACAGTAAAGAACTTCTCCCTAATGTCTGATCTACCCTCTGTCAGTTTGAAACCATTACCCCTCGTCCTATCACTACATGCCCTTGTAAAAAGTTTCTAAATATTTTTTAAAAAATGGAAAATTAGGAGATCAAGTATAGTTTTCATATACAATAACAGCTCATATTGACACAGAAGCATATGGATTTTAATCTAAAATAATAGATTAATTGCATTGTATTAAGGTAGAGCAATGTACTGGAAATGGGTATTTTGGAAATCTCCAACAATTTTGCTTTACTGTGCTATCAGTGTTTATTGCAGGCAATATTTTTCATTCTGAGCTCCTATTTTGTATAAATGTCATGATCTTCCAAATTTTCAGTGAGTTTGTCATCTTTATAGTTCACAGGCTTCAGAAAAAAATAAAATCTAAGAATATAGTAGTATCTAAATAAGGAGAAAAACCATACTGAGAGTCACTGAACAATTATATGTTTTCTGTCAAAATTCTGCCACTATGCCATGGAATAAAGCCCCCTAGACACATCTAAAAAGGTTATATTTTTTAGATAAGCTTTGGTTCAGCTGGTCATCAAAAACCTAATTTCCTAAAATGAAGAGCTGCTGAACTTCCAAAGTTGTATTGGTTGTCCCCTTTGATGGTTTTGGTAATATACAGATCTATAGTTGGCTCCAAAATAAGCAGTTGGATGAACTTCTTTCTTCTAGAGAGCATGAACAGAAGCAAAGGCAAGGGGAAATTGCTTGAGGATTTCTTTGCTGTGTTTCTTTTGAGTTCACCACGGAGTGGGACAAAGCTTTGATCCAGTGAAACTAGGCACAGTATATGCATCCTCATACTCACAGATCCTAGTAAACTTTAAAAGATAGCATCATATTCACACAGGTCGTACAGCATCACACCATTTCAGTGCTGTTTCCTTGTGTCACAGCTATGACAGAATCTTATACCAGCGGCAACTCCCAATTCCTGTTGTTCATGTGAACTCATCAAAAGGACGGATCAATGGGAAAGAAAATACAGTCTTTTTCCCTGTCTAGAAAATATTTCATATTCTGCTTCTTTGCCCATTACAAAAGGTTATGCTCTTACCCACTGAGTGCTAATAAAAAGTTCAGCATTAAATTGAACACACACATATGTGTGTGTGTATTTTTTAAAAGAAACATCTTCCAAGTAGACAAAGTAATGCTATGATTACAGATCAGTGTATCAGCTCCAGTGAAAATCAGTATCTGTTATCAGCAGTTTCTGTTATCAGCAGTTTCACCTAAACATAATTTAATCAAGAGTTGGAAAACTTTCTGGCAACAGCAAATGCTCATTAAGGTGCATCAGCCTTCTCTTGTCAATTAGAGTTGATTCACTATAATACACTGGATGCAGACAGCAACTGAAAATCACCATCTGTGCTTTTAAATGAGGTTTTCCAGGTTCAGATCCTCATCAACACAAATAATTGTACTCACCCCAGAAATCAGCTTGAAAGTCAGCTGAATACACTCGAAAGAATATGTTTATAAATGGCATAAACTCCAGGATTGCAGCTCCACCTGCTCATACTTTTTGTTAATTCAGGCTCTGTCTCTTCGTGAAAGAAGAGTTGACACCAATACCAATACTTTGCAAGTATTTTTATGAGCATTAGTTCCCTTAAAACGTTCATGAAAAAGTATTTCTAGATGCTCCATTGCTTTTGATACACCTCACATACTATGATTTCCGTTTCCTGCAAAATTTGATTGTTCAATAGAGGAGAATCATCAAGACTTTTTTTCTTGAAAAATAACAATTTTGTGAACCAGTTTTTCAGTATGTGATTTCTTTTGTGCAAGTGCCGCAGATGATCTTGAATTTGTCATTTTCAAAAAAAAAATACAAAATGAAATTCAAAACTCTAACGTGTCAAGCTTTTGAAACTCAGAAAAAACCACAAGACAAGCTTAACAGAAACCATTGAGACTAATTGAGAGCAGCCCAGAGGGCACAATAAGTTTCTAGCTGGCTGGACGTCTCTGCAAAGGGAAAAAGGAAATGTAGTTTGTCTCTCTGAAATTTATTACCAGAACAAACCTCCTAGACATAAGAATAGAAGTTTGGCAGGTTGCTCTGAAGCACTTTATTACACTACCATAGTTGAGTACAGTGCTATAATTTCTGCAGAGCAGGCTGTTTCTGCCACTCTGCTTGAGACTTTCCACCCAAACATGACAAAGATAATAGCAGTAAAGTAGGGTAATTACTCATGTAGGTAACTTAGTAATACAGTAGTGTAGGCCACAGAAAATATGAAAAAAAATATATAACGTTGGAACTAATCAGGTCAGAAGTTCGTAATGAAAAGCCATTCCTGGATGAAGAATGTCTCGCTTCTTTAGGAAAATGCAGTATTAACAAGGAACTCACTGACCAGGCTCCAGTGAAAATTAACTCCGAAGAAGAATAAATTATTCTCAAACCATCAGTCTACCCATTTTCTCGGTGATACTACAGTTTTCCTCTCGGTTCTTAGAACTGTTTCTGGCATTAGAAACAACAATAAAGTGAAATGGCTTCCACCTGAACCACAAACACTCGGCTTGTATGAAGCCACTAAGCCAACAATGCAGATACAGAGCATCTGCTTTGTTTTGTTTCAAGCCTACTTGAACACCATCAGTTTGATAAGATGTGGCAACTATGCTTCTTAAGGCTTGCGTAAGTTTCAAATCATAGTTGCAAACAGGGGCTTACCATTAGTAAGAACAGAACTGAGGGTATTTAGTCCAAAAGGCTGTGGCATGCAGTTGTTAACAGAAAGTTTTCCTTGGTTGTGAAACAACTGCAGAATACAGGACCGCTGAAAGGGCCCTAGCATCATGTTGCATGCTATTAACTCTCTCCCCAGGAAGGTTCTGAACCTGTGAACTCACGATGAAATTTAGTTGTAATGAGACAGAGAATTACATTCCTAGTT
This sequence comes from Leptosomus discolor, assembly GCF_034619465.1. Classification (NCBI taxonomy): domain Eukaryota; kingdom Metazoa; phylum Chordata; class Aves; order Leptosomiformes; family Leptosomidae; genus Leptosomus; species Leptosomus discolor. The sequence goes on along the minus strand of NC_141394.1, from coordinate 44,264,918 downwards.
CAAAATGCCCTTCAATTACTCTGAACAATCCATTTATCTATGCCTGCTTGTCTTCTATTTATTCCCAAACATGGAGATTAGGTAACAGATTGCATTGCCATGTAAAACTGAAAATGCAAATAGTCTGCATTTTTTAACACTTTGTATGAAAGTTCCACAAAATGAGAGTGTGAATAGTAATTTATGTTTGTATTGAAGCTAAGTGGGGTCCTGCTTTGGGAAAAGCAAAAAGTAGTTCCTCTAAAACCTTCAAAATTTACATAAATGTTAAACGAATGTGATAATATAAATAGTTTATTAGATGTTTATTTTGGCTTATGAGGTTGCAGCTCAAATATTGAGTTACTGGTACCTAATTTGAGTCAGACAATGACTGCAGTTAATGAAGCTATATATGTCTACTAAATAATCAGACAGAAAAAAGTCTATATGCAAACCAAACTCCATAAAATTTCACAGTTATCTTAGGAGGTAAATGAGACACATTTAAATTTAAAACAGAATGTAACTTCCCCATCTGCTCAATTCCAGTAGAAGTTTGTGGAATATATATTTATGTTTTTTTAAATATGCAAGTGTAACATCCACTTAATGGTCTTTGTTGTGTGTTCAGAAAACATGCAGATATAGGCTATCATTAAGTTTTTATCTATTTAAAAATAATCCTGTGAAGGACAATCAGAAATCTAAAAAAAAGGCAAGATACTAATTTTTTTCTTGAGAATCAACTAGTCTGCATCACTGTGGACATAAGTATGTGTTCAAGATTTTGACAGATGTGATGGTATTATTTTTGCTGGATGCATAATGAAAGCATGTATTGTCTGCAAGCCACAGTCATTTCTGGATATATACCAAAGGAATGCTGTCCATGGAAAAGAGCAAGAAAATCTTGGCTTTCTTTTCTTTTGAGGACAAGAAAAGTTCTTTTTTTTTTTTTCCTTTTTTTTTTTTTTTTTCAAACAGACAGTTCATTAGGATGACTGTCCCATAAGGAGACCAAACAGCAATAGAGGAGAGTTAGAATATTATGGTAACTCAGTACACACAGTGACATCAATCACAATTGTTGGCAAGTCTTTACTTCACGGAAATGAACAGTAACCCTCACTGGAAATTCAACCTGTTGTACAGTTATTAGCGGCCTCAAGGCAAATTGATGAGCAGGGCAAGTGTCAAGCAATCGTTCTCCCTTAATACGGCAAATGTAAAAGCCTTACACACAGTTAAAGATGGGCTCGTTTTGAGAGCAGATGACCTTTTCTGAGAAGCTGAAAAGCAAGTTACTTCTTGTTTTATGACTTTGAGTAACCTCACTCCCTTAAATGAAAGCAAAATACATATTCTGAAATGGCATTCCATTTTCGTTCTACAGTTACTTGCACCTGGAAAATCACTACGTATTTAACCTTCCTGACAACACTATATGTAGGAGTTTATATTTGATTTAAAGTTCTCCTCCTCTACTACCCACACAAAATGAGTTACTGATGACCATTTTAGTCTTTAGATACTGTTCAGAAAAGTGAGAAGAAAGGTTTCATAATGGATTAACCACATCTTGTCTGAAGTAGGAGTCCCATGGAAATGAATAATTGTCAGTTCCTGGATTTTTCAGATTCACAAAACCTCCCCACATTTCATAGCTTCAAAAAACTCTGTTTGAGAAAAACTAATATTCATATTTCTTCCAATAAAGTCCATTTGCTAGTAAGGTAGTGAAGTAAAATCTAGGTATAGCTATATTTATTTGCATCTGTATGCCAGGAAGATTGATATGGCTAAAATAGGACATTGTTCTGAGAACCATACAAAAACAAAAAAACAAAAATGAAAGGGAGACAGACTTCAGAGAACACAAGCAATATGTAGAACACTTTTACATTCTGCTTTACAGTAGTCCTCTAAATCTGAAAGCACTCACCTACATTTTACATAAGAAACTGTTTCAGTGGCCAGTGTTGGTTTTAAATAAAAACAATAAACTCATGTGCAGGAGTTGATTTTTCAGTTAGTTCCATCAAGACACACTTAACCCATGTGCCCAATGTTATCCACATTAGTGAGTACAGGCGAGCAGAATTATCAGAGGCAAGAATTGGGCTTCTACTTTTCACTGAGTTTGACAACACTGAGATTTTTCAGGGTTTCAAATAAGCAAAAACTGATTTGCCTTTCAAGTCATGCCAAAAAGGAAACAAACCAACTTCCCCTTGCTGCTTTAAAATACACACAGGAGATATATTTGTATTTTAAAGCATTGTCACGGTTTGAGGCTGGGCCGGCCACTAACGAATGACAGATGCTCTCTACTAACCCCTCTCCCCTCCCAAAAGGGAAAAGGAGAGAGAACAAGGGAGAGAGACTTTACGGTTTGGAAAAGAAAACTAAAACAGCTTTAATGGAACAATAACAATAAAAGAAAAGATAATAATAAGAATATGGAAAAAATGAAATATATACAGTATGTACAAATATATACAAAACCAATACCGAACCCAACTCCCCCCCCACCCTGATGACAATACGTCACCACCACACCGCAGGGCTGGCACTGGGGCAGTCACAGGCTGGACTTGGCAGCAGACAGGGACGGGATGCAGGGGCTGGACTCAGGCACTGGATTCAGGGATGCACGGATCAGTCCTCCTCAGATGTCGGCCATCGAAGAAGAGCGAAGGCGCGAGACCCTCGTGATCTCTCAGCTTTATACTGAATATGACGTCTATGGGATGGAATACTCTGTTGGTCAGGTTTGGGTCACCTGTCCAGTTCGCTCCTCCCTGTAGGTGCGACCCTTTTCACTCCTGGCACCCCAACACGGAGTACAAGATTTAGCAGTGACCTTGGTCGCCATAAGAACAAGTATAAGCAAGGGCCTCTCTGCACACCTTTCCTTGGTACGCACTATAAACATCAGGCCTTATCACTGCTAGGAGCGGTCACTGTCTGGAAAAACATGCTGCTGTTTCAGAAAGTGCTGGTAGTTAGAGGAGACTTAACTGAAAAGTTAAAGCACTAAACCAGAATTAGTTCTGATTTAGACCAAACCAGGACAAGCATGTATGAAAAGGAGAGCACAGAATTTGAAGGAATCCTTTGGCACACCAATAAATCTCGTCTAACCAACATAGTTCATTTGTCCCTTGACTCCCAATCAGTGAAAAAGCAAGAGTGACCTTTGCAGCTGCTACTTTTTGAGACAGACAGCATCTCAGAGAAGCACACCCATCAATATGTCCTGCAAACTTTTAAATGTTCTGAAGTTTCATAAAGGAATAAATCACACAGTAATAAATATATCATACCACATTTGGAGATGAGGTTTGTGAATATACACTGTTATTTAGAGGAATATGGTAATCATGAAAACACTTTCTACTGCTACTTTTCTTTCCTACACTTTTAAATTAGTACACAAGCTGCAAGTATAATTTTCTCTTTTGCATCTATCTTGGGTTACCATCAGATAACCAAAGGAAAAAAGCTCTCTTTTGCCATCATCCACAAAGGGGGGAGGCATAAAAAAACCTAAAAGATTCAGATATTTAATAGTTAATTGTAACAAATAAATAGTTACTCAGTTGTATATTTTCACCAGAAAAAATGCAAGTCTTTGAAGGTTCTCATTGCATGCGGCCTCACATAAGTAAACAAAATCTAACACACACCCCCCGAAATTTAATTTTAGAACAGAAAATTAAGTAATAATGCCACTACCATTGCCTCCTTGCCTCCACAATGAATCGTATCACAGGCAATGACTTCATGTTCCCTGAATGACAGACACTAAGTGTGATCTTGAACAAGTCACATTTTCTTTATGCCCCAGTTCCTTCTTTGCAATAATGGGATAGCAACACTCTTTTCTCACAGAGAGGTTGTCAAGAAAAATACATTAAGAACTGTGAATGATTGCCAGATAGACCACTAATTACCTGACTAAATAGGAAATTAAGCAAGATACATGCCTCTGTGATAATTTATTTTTTCTTATGAAGGGAAACCAAGTACAGTTTTTCTCTTTAACATGTTTCTTATTCTCCTGTCCTTTCCATTGAATATTCTGTTTAAATTCTTCTGTAACAGTTATTACAGTGATATGTTAACACCACCCAGAAGGCAGTCTGACCTCCCTTCTTTAGCTTCCAATCAGAGGTGTAGTTTTCCCTGTTGTGGTAATTTGAGTGGGAAGGTTAATATAAACTCATAAGCTTCACATTTGGTGTGCTCATCTAGGGAGCAGTTCCAGGTTGAAATCCCATTTCTGAACATACCAATTCTATACTTGACATAAATGGATCCTGTGACAAGCTACTGCTGTGGCTGACCACAAGGTGAAGTTTGTCACATCAATTTGAGTGGCATTTTGAGGGCGATTACTTACAGCGGAGCTGGACATATACCACACAGAGGCAGGGACGGGAGGAAGCACTTAGAAGGTTTGCTTATACATCTTGTTGTCATTGACTGAACTCACCATATAAATTGCTAGGTTATATTCTCCCTCTATTTTTTTTTTTAAGGAATACATGTGAAACAAATTAGCACAGAATCACAGTTAAATTCTGCAAGTCACTGTAGTTAAACTGGAATCCTTTACATAGGAGCAATAGCATTTCTTTCAGGAATGAGTGGAGAAATGTGGTTATTTCAGCTGTGGCTGTGTGCACAGGCAGAAACAATTGAAAACTGTTGGAGCAGAGACCCTTAACTGGCCTAGGAAGAAATACTTTCTGGGAAGACTATTCTTGTAATGGCGAATTCTCTACACGATTCGTGATCCAGTAGCAAGCTGGGTTTTTCTGCAGTTCTACTTTAGTCTTTGTCCAGTTTCTGAGATTAGTTAATTACCAGCATGGCCAGGAGATAGTACTGTTTATGCATGATACGACAATGAGAGCTTTCCTGTAAGTATCATGAGAATTTTGTGCAATGCTGTTCACAGTGTCTGCCTTGTCACAGAAACACCAAGTAAATTGTTGGAAGGGATCCCTCTGCTATGGATGAGAGTTTATAAAACCCTAGCTTTTCTATTATCTTGGAGGCAGAGGGGCTACAATACAAAAGGAGCTGATGAAGCCTGCTCTATCTCATTCCACCTTGCTCTTCTCTAATAGTCCCTGATACTTGGGTTAGAGAATTCTACAGAGGGAAGAATAGGTACCAAGGTACCGAAAGTGTAATGCTCTTTTCCTGTTTCCACTTCTAGAAGTTTATACCACTGGTGGATAAATCCACATTTTTTCCTCTGGTCCGTAATGTAAGGAAGTGTGTATTTGATCTGAGCTTCCCCAAGGCACTGATCCTGCATAAGGCAGGCAAGCACGGCTGGTAGGTATGTGCTTGAAGAATCTTTTCAAAATTATGGTATAAAAATTTACAGTTATTCCACTTCCAAACTACATGCTGCCAAATGACAAGAAAGAAATCAGGTCAGCTATCAGTTAGCCTGTCTGCTCCTTCCAGCTAGCCAACTGTGGCTATAGAGTTATAGTACTTAGACTGATATTCACCTGTTTTTCAGTCTGCATTTAAATAGCCAAAATAGAAGAGAAAGAAGTATTTGACATCACTTTTCATTCTCCGCATTTATGTAGGACAGGTAAAATTCTCTCATCTGTAAAAACAATATGTAAATACACTGTTCAGTAGCATCTATACTTGGGATAGACACATGACAGTCTTTCCCTGTCAGACATACTATGTGATTATTTGCCCAGGTCAAACTGGGTGAGAGGTTTTCTGAAAACAGAACGAGAACTAATGAAGACAGAATTTTTTTTTCAGAAAATGACTTCCTGATCATAAAGCTCACTAGTTACTATGGCTCTGAACCAACAAGTAAAGGTGGCAGAGTTGGTTCATCTGCTAGCAGGTATCAGGATAAATACTAAAAAGGAACAATAGCTGTTCTTAACACTAGAAAACTGTATAAGAGAAATTATGGGGTTACAAATGTAATTGAAACTCAAGAGCTGAATTCTGGCCACACTCCAGTTAGTAGAACTGGGAAGTGAGTGGAAAAGATCATGAGAGTCATGTAATTTGTATTCGAAAACATAGAGGCTCTTATCTTTAGCAGGTTTACTAGCAAAATAGGCATTCTATTTCATGTAAAGAAACAGAATGACACATTTACATTTTAAAAACTAGATTTTAAAATTATTAGAGGTGAAAAAATGAATCTCCTTCATTTCTCAGCCCTCATAATATCAATACTTACTAGACAATGACATTTTCCTTTTGCTTTAATGGGAAGCTTCTGCCAGACAAAGCATACTCTTTGTTGAATCTGCAACCTGCAATTCAGAAATGGCACAAACCAGAGGGGACAGCTGTATGTTTTTAGTAAATAATAGTTTTGACAAACACTTTAAAGTTAGGCAACAGATAAATGATCAAACATCACAGAAAATAAGAAGAAATATTTATGCCATTTAAATAATTTGGCTGGTGAGCCAGTTAGAAAGTAAATTTAGAAATTGGTTGTTAAAAAAAAAACACCCAGAAGGAAAAGACTGGAAGAAATTTCTATTTGGACAGAGATCAGGGAATAAGCCCTGACACGGCAGTCGTAATTATGGCCTCTGTCATATGTACTGAAGAGAGATTACAACAAGTGATAGCAAAGTCTTTAGCTCCATTGGTGGAAAATAGTCAAGAGTAGGAGCAGGTAGACCCTCCACACAATATTCTGCAACAGTTTATCTTTTCTAATGGAGGTGTACAATATCAGGATGACCTATTGATTGTTTTTTACAGGTTATCGAGGGTAAGTAATGGCTCCACTTTTTTCTTTAAACATTAGCTAGTGGAAGGTCTAGAAATTTGTATCAAGTAATGCAATCAATTTTCTAAATGCTACAGAGAATAAAGGGCTTATCTAACAGCCTCAATGGCTGTGTTGCAGTCAGAGAAAATGGGATGAAGTATATACAAGCACAAGTAGGAAAGAAAATCTGGTTTGACTGATTTTTTAGTAAGTGTTCACAAACTGTGAAGCCGAGCCCTGAAAGACTGAGTCTGTAATAATGCTGGGCTAAGAATTACATCAGTAAAATATGAGTATGTCTGGGAAATTTGTTCCAGTAGGGTTGAACTGTTAAAAATATCACTTCTGGTAAGATTTATAGCACTACACAAAACAGTTCGGTTGCAGAGATGGACAAAACAAAGCAGGTCTCTTAGAAGTATCTTAAATACTGTATAGCTGTCAACTTCTGTATGGATTGGGACAGATGACAGTGTTATGGGATCTTATTAAGTGGTTTGAGATTCAAAAAATGTTCGGTTGTGTGGACTGTCAGGTGTTTTTTCCCCATTCAGACAGACGGATGATATTTTCCAATACAAAAGAAAGCTGTATTAGAATATGATTCATAGCTAGATTTTGGAACAGAAACAGAAAGGTTGATGATTTAAGATAAACTGACAAGAAGGATTCCTATCCTCTTTGAGAGGAAGGGTGATCAGGATGGACTTGTAAAATGACAAACATAAGCCAAACAGGAGAGAGGAAAGAAAAGAAGTAAAACCACTTAATGAAAATGATGTTGTGCATCTAATGGAAGAAAATTATCATAAAGAACAATGTTTCCAAACAACCATGAAAAATACTTTTATACTATTGTCATTTCAAATGGATATGTACTGTACAGAACTCCATTGCCCAAACTTGAGACTGAAGGAATTAAGGTGCTACTTTTTGTCCAAGAGGATCTGATATAAAATCAATTGTAACAGCTGAACAGAACTCCAAGACTATAATACACATTCTTTTCATACAACTGCAGTAGTCCCAGGAGCAGAAATCAAAATTCAACCGTACTTCCTAAATGAGAGTCCTATCCCTTATGCTGTAGAGGCACACTGCCTTCTTTCTTCTGAATTGGTGAAAATTAAACTCAATTAATACAGCTTAACGGTTGGCATAGTCTTCTCACAGGTATGTATTTCAGCTCCACAGGCAGAGAGTGCAAAGTGCACCAAGACTTTCACATTCTTTCAAAGTGTTTGAAACTGTTTCAAAATTATGAAGAGTAACCTGTACTTCGAAAGATGAAGAGAAACCTACTGTGAGAGGAATCTGGACTGTGGATCTCTTGCGGACCTTCCAGCCTTCAATTCTAGGAGCTGAGAGTCTGAAGCCGTGGCTTTCAGACACAGCGCTATGTGCAGCATTTTTTGTTACCTAGCTGTTGGCCATTTTATAATAAACTGTATTAACAAAAGGCAATGATCACGAGTTGCAGCAAGCAAAGTTCCAGTTAGTTATAAGAAAAATAAATTCTTTCGTAGTGACAGTGGGTAAGCTCTGAATCAGGTTGCCCATACAAGATTTGGAATCTCCATCCCTCAAGGTCTTCAAAATTTATCTGGACAAAGCCCTGAGAAACCTGATCTAACTTCGAGGTTGACTCTGCTTTAGTAGGGGAGGTCAGGGTTGCACTAGATGATTTCCAGTGTTATTATTGTTGTTGTTGTTATAATGACGATGATGATGATGATTATTATTATTAAGCCGAATTATTCTAAACTTCTATGATTGTTTTGTTTCTTTTAGAACCTACTGATACCACTAAGTTTTCTCAGATGGTATATAATGAATGTTAGTTCCGAATACATGGCAATGTCTATGCTTACATGAATGCTCAGGAGTCAAAGAATTAAGCTTCTCAGCAGGTGACTGTGAGTAGTTAATATAGATTTACCAAGAGTAAATTGTGCTTTACAGACCTGTTTGACTTCTACAATAAGATGGCTAGATGTGTGCTTGAGCAAAGAGCTGTGTATGCTATCTTGGCTTTAGCAAGGCCATTTTGACACCATCTTCTGTGGTATCCAAGACGGAACCTCGTTTTCCAGGTGGATGCATGATAGATGAGTGAAAAATTGCCTGGGTCATGAGGGTAGTGGTTAATGGTCTCTACTGGAAATTCAGTTGCAAATGGATTTCCTCAGGGGTCTATCCAGTGAACTCTCCTGCTTTGTATCTTCACCAATGCCTTGGATGACACAAGACTGCCGAAGCAGATGATACACTAAAGAACAAGGCAGCCATTCAGAGGGGCCTAGATTGACTACAGAAATGGGTAGACACAGAATTCATGCAATTCAAAAAGGTCAAATGCAAAGTCCTGTACTTGGGATGAACCAACCCTCTGCATTGTTACAGGCTGGACACTGCCCAGGTAGTTAGCAGCTCTGCTGAAAAGGACCTGGGAATCCTGGTAGATAGCAACCTAAATACGGGTCAGCAGTGCTCCCTGGGAGCAGATAAAGCTAACAGCAAGTTGGACTGTATGAAATAGAACATTACCAGCTGATCAAGGAAGGTGACCATTCCCTTTTACTCAGCACTTGTTTGAAACTCTCTTTGTTCAAAAAAGACATTGATAAACTGCAGCAAGTTAAATGGAGTGCCACCAAGATGATCAGAGCCTGGAGCACAAAGTACGAGGGGAGGCTGAGGGAACTGGGTTTGTTCAGCTTGGAAAAGAGAAGGCCGTTTACTATTAGAAACTTTCCAATAACTATGATAAAACTACTGAAAAGATGAAGCCAGGCATTTTACAGTGATGCAGAATAGGAGGATGAGAAAGAATAGAGAGAAATTAGGAGGAAAGGTTCTGACCAACCACAGGGAAAGCATTTTTACCACAAGGATGCTCAAGCACTGGAACAGGTTTCCTGCCCAGGAAGGCTGTGGCATCTCTATGCTCAGATATCTTGAAACTCAACTGGACAAAGCCCTGAGCAGCTGGGGCTGAATTCAGTGTTGATCTGGGCTTGAGCAAGGGATTGGATATTTGAGCAAGGGGTCCAGTGATTCTACAGCATAATGGTTAAAGTGGTGTGTATTCTTAATAGAACAAAAGACTTCAACATGGTAACCCCCAATTTAAATGGATGAGAACTTGAAATCTGCTTTTATATCAAGCTGATATTTTCTTTAAGAGCTCAAGAATGTCACTATTTTAACAGAACTCTGCTGTATCAAAGTCTTCTCAATGCCACTCATTCACCATCATTTCTACAGCTTCTGTGATTGTGAGCACAGAGCCCAGCATTGGTGTTCCCACAGCTGCAAGGTACGTGGAAATCTGGCCAGATTCTTTGCTGTGTTACCCTCCAGTAAAAGTCTGGTTTTGAAGACAAAGCTGTCAGCAATGTTATTTTATCCCTGACTATATCAAGATGCAAATTAAGGGCAAGTGCAGGGGAGGAAGCTGCATTATAAATATGAGCGTGGATTTTTATTGTTCACAGCTGTCTTTTTCTCCTCAAAAAAATTCTCTCCCTGCCCTAAACGTTCACCATAATAGCTATGAAATGGAGACTGAATTGCTTTTCAGCTTTATTAATGAATCCACAAGTGGAGGAAATAGGTTTTGTCTGCAGTTTCTGATTTTTTTTAATAGTAAAAATTGCTTCACATAATTCATTTATATAAGGATCCCCATGGAGTAACTGCACCAAACTCCTTGACAACTTAAAACTGCTATGCTTGTGTTACTGCAAAGCATCCTGCTGGCTGACAGCTTTTGGCAGAAATCTAGTAAACAGACATAACTCAATTACATGAGTTTTACATACAAAATTGAATTATTTTATTCACAACGTTGGTGTTCTATGTGTTTATTAAACTGTCCTGCTTTTCTTCTGTGTTAATTAAATGGAAATCAAACTGTTAAAAGAATCATTTGAGGATACTATGCTGAATTCTGTGCTGATATAAATTGGCATAGTACCAAGTTTGGTCCAGTAACTTCAGTAGAGCAGCAGAAATTTGACGATCATGCCTTATAGCCTAGGCAGCTTATATTAATTGAACATAAACTTGAGCAACTAATCAGCAGACTGAAGAACTCAAGTGTCTCTGGTCTGTTTTGTCTGTGCTTTTTTTAATTCTACTTAGTTTATTTCTGAAAACAAATGGTTGCTGGAGAAGAAATTCTAACAAAAAGCATATATAAACAATTTATTGTGGGTAAAAATACCTTTAGAATGAAGAAATATATATTGGAGCTCTATCAAAAAAAGCACCATCAACAAATAAAAAAATGTTATTTTCTTCCTACCCATATCGATATGGCTTTAGAACTGATTGATGGATGCTGTCACATGCCAAAGATGATGGTGGCATTTGTGCATTTAATAAAAGCACATATTCCTTTGTCCTTTCAAAATCTCATTTTGTCCATGTGCACTGTGGGTACCTTACTAGAAGCTATCCATTCTTACAGGTTCAGATCAGTCTAGGCTGTTATTGCAGGCAAAAATCTCTCCCCGGAAATTTTTGACCAGCCAGGTGAATTTAAGAAAGCTCATAATGGGCAAGCAATAGCTTTAGCTTCTAACAAACTTCTTTCCCTCTGTCCCCTAATATATAGTCCCTGCTACAACTGAAACATCTAAAAGCAAGATACCACATTTTAAACTGAATGTTCTGCCACTGCTACTTTTGAATGTGAAACAGTCACTCTCAAACACAGGAGCACAGAGGGAGGTGCTGCCTTCCACTGAAGCAACCAAATGCTCCATGAGTTTCTTCAGGCATTGCATGGGCCAGGCTAACTGAGCAGTTTCTGGCTCTGGTGAGTCAGGGCTCCTGACTATCAGCCCCTGAATGCTGAGGAACCATGGTCTTATTCAAGGGCAAGGTAACATCTTGCTCCCATGCAGCACTAAGCACACATTCTGAAAGTTTCCAAGGAATGCTTCCAGAACTCTGGATCCTTCTTACGTTGGGTGGAGGTGTTGGCAGTTGACAACGACTACAGTAGCTAAGCACCTCTAAAAAGCAGATGAGTGGAAACGTTCTGTAATGCTGCTAGGGATTCTTCTGTGCTTTGGGCATCTCTGATAAAATGAACAACGTAATAGTTAGGGTAATCTCAGACCATACAGACATTTTCAACAAGAGCATGCAACAATATCTAGATTAGATTCAAGTGGTTTTCTCAAATTTTATTGCTTGGTAAGTCTGAAACCAAACAAAACATTTTAAAAGCAAACTGGTTTCATAATTTTCAAAGCTATACCTAAGGCAACCTTCTATGCTTTTTCTTGTGTAGTTGTACTATTGCATACAATGTAAAATTGGAGATTAAGCCTTTAAAGCAAGAAACTGAGCAAGACATTTCATGGTCCTTGTTATGCATAGCCCTCTGATACCGGGCAGAATAAGTTGACTTTTCAGCACAAGGCACCTATGCTGTAGTTGGAGTCAAACAGCTAAGTCCTCAGTACAAGCAGAAAAAGAGAACAAGGAATACACTGTGAGAGAAATTAAACAGTTTTAGGTCCCAGCACTGATACTGGAAATGCAGAAGAGGGGAAATTGAAGCTCTCTGTTACAGTGGGTTTCTATACCAAAGAAGAAAGGCAAAAGGTAGTGCAATTCCTAAGACTGGATAGTTCTAAATTTATGTGGTTTCTTTCCATAGTTCATTAGCTTCTGGGGTGACTGCAGACATTTTCTTCTGCCTTTCATAGAGAAATAAAATATATGGGCAGCATGTTTTGAAGGGAAGGGAAGGCAAAGGAAGGTGAGTCCACAGAGGAGTTTGACTAACTCAGTGTCAAAGAACCAACCTTGCAATTTGCAGCTTGCCTGATGACTGGCAGGTGCACAGCAAAGATATCTCAAAACAAGGCTACTAGGAAGGAGGTTAATTGATGGGCTAGACTGGAAAGGTCCCAGAGGATGTGATGTATCCCAGAGGTCTTTACCATTATTTGTCTGCACAGGCAGCAGGCTTACATGCGCTGTCACATCCTTCCAGTCCGAACACCTCTTTCTCACAAAAAACAAGGCATACAGAATGGGGAAAGAAAGGATGGCTCTTCCATGCCAGGATGTCACTTTTGATATGGTCTTGAAACAAATATGAAATGTACACCAGAAAAAAAAGAAGTCCTCCCAGGTTTTATAATTTTGGTATAACTGCAGAAGGCTTCAAATTCCTCTTTGATAAAATAGTCGGATTTATCAAATCAAAGTAAATGCCCCTGTCCAGACTGAAGATCATTGGTAGCCTCCAAGGAGAAAAGAGGAATCAGAATAGGCAAGAACAGAGATACAAGGAAGAAATTATGTGGGGTCTGAATTAGTATGCCACAAATATAATATTTTAAGTGTCCGTATGCCAAGATAACAAAGACCAAGAAAATGACACTTTCTTGGTACTTCTGTTGGGAGACATTAGAGGTTTTGTCAAAAGCTGTCACAAGCTGTTTTAATTGAAATTGAGAGGCGGTAGCTGAATGGAGTACTACCTAGAATACCTCTAAACATTCAAGGGCTCTGATATGAGAAGAAAAAACCTGATGAGTGATAGATTTTGTGTAATTTCTAGTAAATTCAGAAATTACACAAAATCAAAATGACACTTTCATTAAGCCTTTGATTTTTAATTGCTTATAGTGGTCCAAATTTCTTTAGAGTGGTCCTTGTGAAGAAAAAGTTCCATCCTGGACAGAGAGACAAAAGATAGTTAAGACATTTTGGTTTTATTCTTTAAAGGCAGGCAAGATTAAGCATAGCTTGTATAATACAGAAAAGAGCCAAGCAGAAAGCTAGAAGATTAAGGGATTTGCAGATGGGCATAGAACAGATAAAACATACACATCTGTAGCAGAGAAATAAGAAAGAATGGAAGGCAAACTAAAGTGGGGAGGAAAGTCACATACTGTTACATGTGTTGTCTTTTGATGAATGATAAAAATTCCATTCAGTGAGGAGGGCAAAGTCAGAGAGTGGTAGTGACAGGCAAAGCAATAAGACTGTCACAGGCACCTATTAACCTTGAAACCTAAGACTGCCTTGCACAAATAATGGACATGAAAACAAGCATAGAGTGAAGAAAGTCTGTTTATGGGTTCCCAAAATGCTCTGAATTATAGAATTACAGAATCATAGAATAGTTTAGGTTGGAAAAGACCTTTAAGATCATAGAGTCCCACTGTTAACATAACATTGCCAAGTCCACCACTAAACCATGTCCCTATGTGCCACATCTACATGTCTTTTAGATACCTCCAGGGATGGTGACAACCACTTCCCTGGGCAGCCTGTTCCAGTGCTTGACAACACTTTCAGTGAAGACATTTTTCCTAATATCCAATCTAAACCTCCCCTGGCACAACTTGAGGCTGTTTCTCCTTGTCCTATCACTTGTTATTTGGGAGAAGAGACTGACCCCCACCTCGCTACGACCCCCTTTCATGCAATTGTAGAGAGAGATAAGGTCTCCCCTCAGCCTCCTTTTTCCCAGGCTAAACAGCCCCAGTTCCCTCGGCTGCTCCTCATAAGACCTGTTCTCCAGACCCTTCATGAGCTTTGTTGCCCTTCTTTGGGCATGCATCATTATGAAAGCATAGTACATCTGAATGTAAGGCATCACATGTTTATGTTTCGGTGAGTTGATATATATTTAGTTGCATTTGAATTTAGTCCTATTTTGATCCAGTGGGAGCAACAGCATGATTCTAAGGCTATTACAAAGATGATCTACTGACAATCCGTAATGGAGTTGTCTTGGAGTGGTAAAGAGGGAGAATTGCCTTTGAACTGCCTTTGTATGGTCAGCCTGCAATGTAATTTTCAGCACTGTCTCCCAAATCTTCTTTGCACATTACTGTAAAAGATCAGACTAATGGACATGCTGGCTCAAAGAAATTTTTGTTTCCTGTTGATTCACATTTTTGTTGTACACACTGTTGTACACAGTAGATTGTACCCTAAATTTATTTATGTTTTTCACAATCAAGGTTAAGGCTCACATTCTTAAGAAATCCAGCCAGAAAAATGACATATTATAATAGTGATAAAAACTCTATTGGTAGTGTATTTTCAGTTACTACTACTAGGAATGTTAAAGCACTCACACAGTGAATAAACAATTACAAGAATTAGACATATGAATAGCCTAGATGTCACTGGAAACAGGATATGGAATTATGGTGAAGCAGCAGTAATCCTGCCTTCATAGACCAAACGGAAACAAAATTATTCTGTTGAATGTTTGAAATACAGTGACTGTATAAGTTGCTTGGAACAAACATCATTAGCTTAGGTGATACTCATAACTCTCTTCATGTCAGTCTTCACGTAAATCAGATCTACGTTACTCTCTGGGATTTCTAGAGACTTTGAACAATGAGTAATATTGACATATTCCTAAATATTTCTCTCGGATACTTGCTAAATTATTGATGCCTGTCAACTCAGTGATTATTTGAAGGAAGGATATTGACATAATGGAATTAAACTCAAAGTAAGTCTAAGTTTGGTGTCTGTGTCAACAAAATACAAGTAATAAAAAAATCAAGTGAAACACAGCAGGCTTTTAAGGGTGATCTGCACCCTCAAACCTGAACAAGGGCTGCATGAGACAGTACAACTTAGGATTTTAAAGGAAATGAATATTTGCTGAATGGTTCACATTGCTTTGAAGGCAGTTCATTGTCATGAACTTCACTAACAGAGATCCTTTTGAGATAATTTCAGAAAATATTTACAGTGATAATAAGGGAATACCTTCTCCATTTTTCCTTTGATGAAGTAGTACTCATGTCACAGGGCAATATGACCATGATAATGGTTTCCTCTTATTTCTCAATTATGTGTTTATATGGAACAGTGAAGAGAATTAATTTTACAGTGACTCTTCAGTTTCCTACAAACACCTGGCTGCGGACTTGTATGCAGAGGAGCTGCAGTGATCTAATGAAAGATATAATGCTAAGGCGGTTTATTTTAACTGGTGCAAGTTTCTCTGTAAACATTCATTAGTTTCATTGCATCTCTCTTTACAAAAATTATAACAAACTTCTCTTGCATCCCAGAGAGAAACAACATCACACCAAGTACTTACCAATTGTGTACAAACACAGAAGATACAATTCCAAACAGACTGGTCTTCTGACTGGTTTCTGGCAGCTCACAAAGCACAGAACATACTGAGATCCACCACCCATCTCACAAACAATTTAAAAGTTGAACAGTTCACCCTGATGTTTAAATATCCTAGTTTATTTTATCATTAGTTTGCAGCTTTCTTAGGGACCTAGACTCTCTCCGGAAGCCTGGAGCTCAGTGGGGCCCCGAGGCTCCCCTCTACAGCACGTGGGGCACTAGGTATCCCAGAAAGATGCTTTTATTTATGGTCAACTTCAGCACTTCCTGATGGCTAGGAGAGTCCCAGATTTCACCTCACCCCATCCCAAGGGCTGTGGGGACACTTGGAGATGGTACTGCAGAGCTCTCCTCTTTGAAAGGCAGTGTTAGAGCCTCAGCAGTCCCTCGCATACCACAGAAGTAAGAGAGCCTTTCTGTAATGTGCCAGAAGAACTCTTCAGTCAATGCTGTAGATTTTTCACAAATGAAAGTCTACTTCCCTTTCTAAAAACTAGCCTGTTACCATTAGCTGTGTTGTTTATAAGGTTACAAATTTTAGAAAGAGATAACTGGTAGGAAAGATAACAGCCTTTAGTGGGCAGGAAGTGCCAAAAAATACTGAGTGTAGCAGAACGGAGGCCTACCCACCCTCCTCTTTTTCACAGCCCTTCAAAACTCGTTTTGAAACATCAAGATCTACAGGTCAATCAAATGTTCTTTGTAAATGAGTACTTTGTTGCAGATTTTAAAAGGAATTTGGCTCCTACATATATAAATAGATGTTTTTTACTTTTCATTAGCGTCACAGAAGTTATGAGTAGACCTGGGTGTTCCACCAAGCACCAGATGCAGAGTCCACATCCGTACCCTAAGGTGCATAGAGTGTGGATGAAGTGAAACCAGGTTTATGCTAGTACTCCTTTCCTTTACCTGACCCTCCTTCGTGTCTGAGTTTCCACATGAAAAAGACAGCAAGCCATGACAGGTGCATGAGGCTCAATCTACAGTTAAAGTCACTCAAGTAACAGTTAAATTCTGGAAAAGTCTAGTATTACAAGATTTTTGAGAACCTCTGCTTGTCTGCTTCTGAAAGATGTAAAATATTTGGAGACAAGATTTTCCAATCCTGGTCATGTAAGATTATCTAGAAAAGGAGGTTAATGTTGCTCAGAAAATGAAAAAACCTCCCATTTCTCCAATAGTTTAAAAATATCTGCTCCATGTATTTGCCATCTTGTTGCTTATTGAGTAAGTAGGAACCTATTCAATTAATGCATCATGTGTAATGTTTTAAATATGTTGATATATATTAATATCACATTGTTAGGACTCGCTTACCTAAAACTTCTATTCCTCTCTTCTCCCTGAATGTTTGAATTTGTTCTTCATTTAGGTGGAAAGCTTGGAGGCAAGAATATGATTTTCTGGCAACTATGATGTCAATACATACTGGGTGCTATATAATTCAAGGAAACTAAGAAATGGTCCCTCTTCCCTTTTATTCTAATGCACACTGGCTCAATTTTATTGTATCTCTGTACAAATAGATACTCTGTTATATAGGGTATCAGTTTATTCACACACGAAGTATATAATGTTCCAGAATTCCCTCAGGAATAAATCCAAATTGAATTAAAAGCAACACACAATCCATTTACTAGTCACTGGAGCTATCTGGCTTCCTATATGTTATATGAGTAATGCTACTTTTCCCACTTTTACCTGTGGAAAAAGTCTGTCAATGTAAAACTTCACAGCAGTTTCCATGACTAACATTCATGCACAAGTACATTCTCAGTAGTGATTAAGAGGAACTGTTGTAGGATTTGTATCAAGCTTGAGAATGTTTACTGGCTAAGAGACATTAGGACATATCAAGCTATTAAATGTATTGATACAATCCCTAAAACAGATCATTTCTCCACACTGCAGAAGTCACAGTAATAGTATACAGTACAACAGAGATTCACAAGTGGCAATTTTCCAGTAACTGTTTTTTTAATTTTATTCTGAATGAGGCCAGAACGTTTTCACCTCGGTGCCTCTGAAAATTAGTCAGTAATTTACAGATGCTCAGCTTAAGGTGACAATTTGGGAATGTCTCTGAATGATAGCAGGAAGAGCAGTACTGGGATGGCAGAATGGCAAACACATCATTATATTGGAGCATTATTGATACCTCTAAAAGAAAAACATAAAAGAGAAAATCCAGTATCACCTGACAGACTCTGTCAGCAATTAACAACCCAGACAGCTGTTAGCAGTGCCCTGGCCACATACCATAGAACTATAAAACACTGCACAAGGTGAATAAATTAACTGGTCACCAATTCTTTCTGGTCTTTCTGTTTCAGAAAAAGGTTCTGTGCTCTTACCCTCCACCCACATATGCAAGACAGGCCAGGATGGCCTTGTTATTAAAAAAAAAGTCATGTACCTCTTTGTTTTGGAAAAAATGTGTTAATTAAAATTGCATTCACAAACTCTAGTTCTTCATACTGAAAGTATCTCTAACTCCCATAGTGTTGATAAACTCATATTTGAGCTTCCGAGTTCACCCTATGAGTCCTGTCACTGTGGGCCACCACACACACACACAAATAATAGTGTGATTTTGTAAAGCTTCATATAACATTCTTTGACACATGAATAATCTGATCAATGTAAATAAAGGCTCTTCTTGAGATCACATTGAAGGTGATCTCTTGTATTTCAATTTTTTCATATTAGGGAGTGAATTCTTCCTTTCCAGACACTGACAAATGTTAACTGGTAAATGAATGTCCTATCAAATTAATATAGACATCACCTTGGGAAGTCTGAGTTACTGTTTGCACTAAAGTAGACTTTACATTAAAAAAAAAAAAAGACTTGTTGCAGCATATTCTCATGGGGAAAAAAAATATTTCAAATGCCTTGTGTAATGAATCATGCTTTATTTACAGTGTCAATTTGAGAAGAATATAACAGTAGCACTAATAAACAGCATTGATCCAAAGCCTATTGCATGAGATTAAAGAACAAGCCTGTGGCTTGTGTGCCAGGCTGCACTGAAAGTAGTTCTAAACCCAACTTTTTTTTTTTTGTATCCTTGTCTGTACTGCTTTCCAAGTGTGAGATTGTATGGACTTACACTTTTCTTTTTCTTAAAAAGTTCCTAGTTGCTAGTATTTGAGGAGGGGTTTAAACTATGAAAAACACTATGTGGTTGGCAGCACAAAGCATTCTGGCTGTTCATAGCAAACTGCAGGAAAGATAACAATTAGTACAAGTTTCCCATTTTACAGAGCAGCTAGCGGTATCTTGTTGCATAGAATCGAAGATGCTCAGATCTTGGCTAGCAAAATTCCTGGGTGCTAAGTTCATCTCCTACTCTCCATTGTCTTGTAACTCAAAATGGCAGCAAAAAGAAATAAGAGTTCAGACTGAGCATACCCAGCTAAAAAAATATTTTAATAAATGCATATAGTATGCTTATTAGCACTGTACAAGCTGTTCTACTAAATTGTTTATTCTCTGTACAAACTTATTACTTTCATCAGATTGGGTAAGTTATGCTATTGGCGAGCTATTACTAATTGCATAGAGTGACTTTGGTCCAGAAAAGTAACTGTAAGTAGGAAAAAGAAGATTGTAGCTTTACCATAACATCCTAAACACAATTCTGACTGCCACAGCAATATATTCTTAAACATGTATTTGTCCTGTTCATGTGTAATTCCACAATTCAAGGTCCTCTCTAGCAAAAGAAAAATGGATGACCACATCCAATATTAGCCTTAAGATATGTTGCAAACTTTCTCCTTTCTTTTCCATCTGAACGTCCTCCACTGACTCAATGTTTTTGCAAACACTTCTATTTATGTTGCTAGAAATAGTAAGATCTTTTAAAAATCAGTAGTGATGTAACATTATCTCCATTCATCTCTACATTTTGCTGTCTTCCTGAATACAGGTTTATTGCTAATATTGATGATAAAGCACTGGTATTTTCTGTAACTTTTGGATTCACATTTTGAGGCAGAACTTTGCAACTCTCCAATAAGAAATCAGAAACTGAAAAGTTGGTGCTTTAGCCAGATAAGATTTGCCCTTTTCACCAGTTACACTAGCAAGTATTTCCTCTGCCAGCCTGCACTTTACAGCTTTCCTCTGGATTTCTGCATTTACCCTGAGCTGTAACAAAAGTATGTGTGAAACATGGGAACATAGTCCATAAGCATTTATGTGCCTAACTGACTAAAAATAGTCAGGCAACAGCTCTTTTTCACTTTGCTCTGCCCAAATTTCCAAGCTAGCTGCACTCAAGAATCAAGGCTTTCACATTAACTCTGCTTTTCATAGACTTTGAATATCATCTATCCTGTCAAAGACAGCAACTTGCATCTTTCACTGAATTTCATTATACTGAATATGTAACTTGATAAAATGCCTATATTCTGCTCAAGTTTGGCTGCAGTTCAGTGCAATTACTTTTGTAAAGAAACTACAGACTGAACTCACTTCATTTTGGTACAAAGATGTGCACTGTGTGCATGAGGTGACAATCTACGGGACTCAGGGGATGTTGCAGAAAATCTGAAAGAACTCATTCAATACGAAGATGAGTATTAACTTTCCTGTCCCAGACCCTTCAAGATTTTTCCATTAAGTGGATCAACTGTTGGTGAAGAGAGTATCTCGTAAGAACCATGTTCTCTCATGGTGGTCATGGACATACTTCTTTCTATTGGCAGAGACAGCAGATATCTCTTTTTACTGAAGTGGAAGGATAAAAAGATTCTTTCTTGCCTTCTTTTCATTGTAAAACACACATGGTGCAGCTGTAAAATGCAAGTTTTCTATTGATGATAATTTTAGAATATATATCCCCATGGATAGCAAAACAATGCCATTTTTTGAAACCCATTTTCAGCAACATTCTCCAATACTGATACTTTCTTTGCCTTTTTTTTTAAAAAAAAAAAAAAATTTAAAGGAAACTAACCACTGAATCTGAATGGTAAGTTCATAAGTAATGAGAGAAAGAGATTTATGAAGTGAGACAGAATCTGAAGAGTTTCTTAAATCATCAGGAGTACCAAACTATCATGCAGGCAGCCTGGAAGTAATTTAATAGATTCAGAGTGAAATTCAGCAACATAGGTCTCAAGCACATTGCTTTTCATCCTAACAAACATTTCTTCTGCAAAACTAAAAGGCTTGTTACGTGAAATGAAAAAAAACCTGGCTGTGTTATTTGACAGTGGATGTGAAAGGCCATTATGCATACACTGGGGCTTGAAATAATGTTCCATATGGGTCTCAGTTTCCCTATGAGCCTGAGTACAACAGTTTCTGGATGGCTGCATAATCAGTGAGTTTGGCATAGGATGGATGTGAGAGCAAGCTTGTGAAACAGTAGAGATATGCAAAGACAATGGCCACCAATAGGACCCAAGTCCCTAATGTACCAAGATAAAATCCCATTTTTGAGACTGATTGAGTTTTATTTAAAACATGTGTACAAAATTGGTGCCAGAATTAGTGATGGGGTGGGGAGGAATGTCTACAGAAACATATACTAGATTGGTTCACTTCGCTTTGCAAGACAAAAGCTGACTGCTCTTTATAGACATACTTCCTGATGTAGTTTATGTAATAACAGGGAAGAAAAGAACTACTGAAGTTATATGAGAATTACATTAACAGCAGAGGAAAATTAAAAAAAGCTCTGCATAACTTTAGGCTGGAAATCAGAAGGAATTTTCTTACTGTTAGAGAAGCAAGGGTATGGAACAGTCCTCCAATCAGAGTTGTGCCAGGCAAAAAAATTAAACCTTTAATTGGTTTCAAGACTCATAAACAAGTTCAGAGGAATTATAAAAGCATGTTGCTTATGGTAGCCTGGTTCCAGCCCCCCGCTCCTGTTACAGCTCTGGGCTCCTTTGGGAGTGTATTGGCAAGGATCAGAAGCATTAGAAGTGCCATTGTGGTATCTGTAGCCAAACCTACCCCAGGAGAATCAGAGCTAGTATCAAAACTACCTGGACTGGTATACATCTCCTCATATCTGACTACCTGTCTCAGAAACCACAGAATGAAACAAATGTGGAAGCCTTGATCCCAGTCCTGTTTGTTTTCAGAGTAATTATCGCTGTTGGCAACTCTGACAGAGAAGGAATGACTCAGAGTGAATCAATATGTCCACGAGCAAAAGCAGAGTATTTACAGCTAAAACAGGACACAACTACAGTTGCATGAGCATATCTATACTATAATCTTAACAGAGAAGCCTATCATACTTAATACATACCAAACTGCTTCTTTCTCCCTCATATTCATGTCCTCTATTAGTACATGTAACATGAGGAATCACATCTGGATTGTTGCTAATGACAGATTTTTTCAGGAAATGTCATTCTTGTGATCTTTCAAATGTAACGACTTCACTTGAGCCAAAATTTTGGGTTCCAAAAGTGCTTGTTAACAGCATCAATGAAGCTGGAAATCCTGGACTGCTCAATTCATCCTGACTAGAAAAGGAAATATCTGGTTTTCTGTAGGGAAATAATTTATAAAAACCTCTTTGTTTTGTGTAAAAACTTGCAATGCCCATTAGAGTGTGGTGAAAAAAATTTTTTTTGAAATCTTTACATTAATTTTCAAATAAAATTCTCCTCTGGTCAGCTATGTGACAAGACCAAATTTGCCTGCCATTAATGTGCACAATGCACACCAAAACTGAAATACTATTATATTAAAAACTTTGGCAAATAACTACCTATTACTCTGTTTTGAGCAGATGTAAGCTGCACATGGTGTTAACACCAGCTTTGTACAGGACAGATCAGGATTTGCAAATTTCAAAAATTAAAAACACCTCCCCAGTTCCAGAAAAAAGTTCACATAACTGTGGCCATGCCTTATGATTATACTACAGTCCAGTCTAAGTTATTGGCCCCTGCTCTCAGAGCAGTCACATTAATCAACTGCTTAATGTAAAACAGCCTTCATCTCAGGACTCTCTGATCCAATGGAGTTTCCTGCACTGTGGCACAGTTCAACCAGGGGGAAAAAGCATCTGTCTCAGAGTAACATAGCATATAGCTTGTGGGAATAGCACTCTAATGCAAAGTGGAACATTTGAGTCGGAACTCCTCCAGGCTCAGGAAGATATGACACTACCTTAACTTTCTGGACTAGCCGCTTGGCTATGAAAAGGAGGGTTATCATCAGTCACATGACACATGAAAGTAGTGGCTGGAGAAGAGGCTAAAAACTGAAATAGATCTGGACTATTGGAGCATGGCTGTGTTTGCAAGGACCTTGAAGTCAAAAGTAATGTGCCATGGACTTGAGGGACTGAGCAAGTTCTCTGACAATAACAGTTAAGCAAATAGAATTTATGTGCCTAGTTCACTTCAGATCAACTCCCCTATCCCTGGGTTTTATTATCTACCTCTTATGTGCCCTGTGGTACTGACCAACAATATACAATTCCTGGTCTGCCCTGATTTGCTTCAGATCCTTGTTAGCTGCTACATTCCAGCATGGTCTTTTCCATCCTCGGCAAAACAAATCTTACGCAAGACTGGGGTAGCAGAGCTATGTTTAAAAGAACTGTTAAGGCTATTTAGCCTTATAACCCATAGGAAGCAGAGGAAATTTATGGTGAGCTACTCCCTGGTACACATCAAACATTTACCAAGTAAAACACAACCTTAACGAAAGGCCATTTTCAGAGCTGCTGCTAAACATTTAACACGCAGTGGTGGCTGCATAATTTGCCAAGTTAAAGCCTTTAATATCTTTATCTCCTCTAGCTCCCCATAACTTTTTTGAGGGTTAAAATGAGGTAATGCTTCTATTTTGTTTGTTTTGGCAAACAGATTCTAAGATACTAACTATTTGCAAACAAGGACAGCCACACCTAAATGAAATGTTGAATTAATGGTCACCAGATAGTTGTTAAAATCTCTACCAACAGGAAAAGCTCACATTGCTTTATCAAATGGTGTATTTTTTTCCAAACTACATATATTTGCAGTGATCCAAGAATAAAAGCTCCCTTCTATAGTGCTAATACCTGTCTGAAACCTTGTGGTGCCACTTTTCACACAGATTTATTTTCTGAAGATACTGTGGAAGACTGGAGAGCGGCTCTGCCACCAAATCAACCCAAAGAATTTATAGCAAGTTCTTCAGATAATATGATAAAATCCTTCATACTAAAAGACAGCACAGGATACTAGCTGCAAGAGTTCGCAACTACTGTGAACTCCTTGCTGATCCTTTTGAGTGAAGTTTCAGTTTACTCAAATCCTTGCTGGAACATGGCAGAATTGTTTTTTCTAAGTGTCTGGGACTTTCAAGTATTTAGATTTTGGACTCAAACTGACAGCTTGTGTGCAAATCTTTTCTTCATTTAGGTCTTTGCATAGGAGACCAGATGCACTGCCAGCAGTCTGTTTTGTTCAAATGATACGCAACATACTTGGCTATACACCAGATAAGGATCTGTAGAACATAAGGAAACTGGAATTTATATGCAGGTCAACTCAAATTTTCATTTTCTCGGCAACGGAACTGTGTTTAATTCATCTCTGGAAATACTCTTCACATGAAGAGATGACACTTTGTACTTTCTGCATCTCTGTTTTATGGCTTCATTGTTGTTACCACACAAAACATCTGAATATTTCCACCGTAGATTACAATGAATGAGTTCAGAATTCAAGGAGCCCTAAAAGTCCAGTTTCACTATTATTTTATAGGAGATTTTTCTCCAAGACATATTGCACAAAGCACTCACCATCTCTTTAACCATGCAGTAAAAAGATGGCTTGTCCAGTACTCCCTCCATTTTGATTTATGGCTGAACTTACATAGAAAAGAATAGACATTCTTGTCCAGGTTAGTGGGACAGAAACCTGTATTAATAAAGAATTTTTGGTACCATTTAAATAAGCTTATTAGTTAATTTTGCCAGTGGAAAAAAAGTTGCAGAACTAGAAAATGGAAGACTCATTTCATATATTTGTATTTTTCTATAGCACAGTTTTATTTCCTATAACGGCAGGAACAAGTTTCAGTAGATCATTGAGTATACCTCTAGCTGTCCAGAAAATTCAAACTACTTTTTCAAAACAAGGGCTTATTGGGGAAAAAAATCCACCAGAATATAGAGCATGCTTTATTTTATTAGTATGATAAATTCTTCATGATATGAATCATAAGCCCTGTCTTTTCATCCAGCTCTTCATCATGTGGCAGCAACTTGCAGCATACGCTTTTGGATATGGACTCTTTCTGAAACATAAGGGTGCATCCACTAATTTAGTGCATACCAGGAGTGCACTTTTAAAGTAAATCTAATTGCTCCCACTTACTGTTCATATATCAGAGAAGAGTCGGAGCACATGAATGGGTTCCTTCTGGATGAAATGAAAGCTAAAGATGGACCTTAGAAACCAGCTAAGGGACTCTGACCACAACTGAGTCTTCAGTCCACAGGATCTTGTCTGAAGCAAAACCGCTTGAGAATTCTATAGTATGGACATCAAGGGCTTGATGCCAGCCAGCCCTATTAGGCCACAAGATTAGCCAATAAAGTGTAGTGTAAGTGCATCCCTGTAAGGTTTGGTGGACCTAGAGGTTAGCCACCAGCACCCACAGACTCACTAAGATGTTTCTGACATAGCCAAAAACAGAATATCAGGTGCACAAGAAATTTAGTACCAAAGCATTCAGGTCTCAGAATGCACAGATTTCTCACAGGCTTGGCAGCAGCTGAGCACGGATCAACACAAACAGGAAATATGTTTTAGGTACTTAAGCCACAATCTGGTCACCAATGTTTGCAGCTGGGCAGGTTAGGGCTCTTTCAGTTAGTTGGTTTGTTTGTTTGTTTAAAGAGCCCCTAGCAATCTCTGTGCATCATAAAATAATTCTCAGCACTTAAATAAGAATGTTTTTCCTCCTGCAGTGGACAAGCACCAAAACTAATTACAGAGCTTCATGCTTTGACTCTAAAATTCCTCAGTGCATACATACGTGACCCTGCATTGCTGCAAAGAGCTGTTATTTAAGGTACTAGAGGCATGCATTAGCACACCACTGTGCCCAGAACAACTAATACCACTTCTCAGAGTGTTGCCCAGCCTAAGTGGCACACCCTACTGACACCACTTCTTTTCTTCCAGGACCACCGGCATCACATTCAATGGCACAGATGCAGCTTCCATACAACGGGGCTTTGGCCTTGTGTGACTAAAGGTGATAACAAAGACTCATCAAAAGACGGAAAACTAAAACACCTGGCAACAGTGCAGGTGGTCATATCACTTTGTAAAAAAAATAATTGCAGACTGCTCCACAGACAACCCCTTCCAAGTGTATTATTTACACCAGCTTTTTCGGTTCTTCAAAGTGAACCTGCATAATTGAATCACCACATCTGTCAAAAAGACCAGTCCCATGCAGCGACAGAAACACTATAGACCTATGTGACCATGACTGGCAGTAGCTGGCTGATAAGAAAACCTGGCCATGCTCATTACACCCCGGGCTTCCACAAAGGCAACAGCTAAGGAGAACCAGACCTCCTTCCAGCCTCTATCAGGTGAACTGACACTCCTCCTCTGCAATAACTTTCGCAAGTAAATTAGGACAGGGCTAATTTAATTACAGCAGCCTGTTATCACTTCCTTAGCCGGTGTGGAGTTCATATGCCTCGTCAGAGAATGTTTACCACTTGAGTTTCACACCTTTATTATAATGCTGCTAAACTGCTGTATGGTGGACAGCCTGCTCTGTAACTACACCATCAGTCTTTTACAGTTGTAGCCCTCTCTATACAACCTCCCTGAATCTACACCTAGTAAATTCAGAGTAAAGGAAAACACGTATATTTTGAATCTGCTTAGATCAGATGACGACTTCCCTTCAAAAGTGGTGAGTGTCTGTTGTCTTCAAGGGACTCATCAAGATCTGTGAACTGCCACCTTTTTGCTAGAAAATCTGTTTTTTACATGTAGAATATTACATATTTTAAACTTTGAATGATGTTAATGACTTCAGCCCTCCCCAAAAAAATGGGAAAAGAATTCCAGATATTTCTTACACCTTGTTTTTACTTGTAACTCTGGCAATCTGGCATCAAATTAATGATAGGAACAGTTAAAAAATGCTATCGTTTATCTTCATTACAAAAGTACAAATATGAATCTCTTTTTCAGCAACGCAGTTTCCACAGTGACCATGCAATATCATCTGTTGTTTCTCATATGGTGGTGCAAGACACCCACTTTTCCTCGCTGATGGCAAAACAATAAGTGAAAACTGAGAAATCCTGGCATGCATTGCTACATATTTCTAAATACAGATATAAAAATAGATATTACTCACAGTCTTGTTGAGATCTTTGATCCTCTGACAGATAAATGTCACGGACAGATACATAGCCTGATATCAAAGTTACTGTATATGACTTCAATAAGGATGTTTGCACAGGTAGTGGAAGCAGTACTAGGTATATTCCCATCACCCTATTTCAAAGGCTTGTCCTCTGGAATATGATCACTGTAATTCTCACAGTGCCCAACAACTCCAGGCAGATGGAAAACAAATTTTTCCACCCTGTACCAAACAGTCATTGATAAGCCCCATCTCCCCAAAGCTACCAAGTGTATTTCACTAAGTTTCTTTGTAGATCTAACCTCAACTTCATTCTCTGTAAACAAAAATCATATATTTTGCCCAAACTGAAGGAAAACAAGTGGCAGTATGGGTTAATTCTGCTTAATTTGTTTCCGCACAAGCTGGTAATATTTTATGTTCTTAGCCATTCCAACTTATTACATGTCTCCTTTCTCATCGGGAGCTGTTTTTTAATCATTGTGTGTATGCCCGTCTGTATATGCAACTTTTGCTATCTGGTGGAGTCATCCAGGATTTGGGTATTTTGAATGGAGCTCCAGCCAATACTATTAACTTACACATTAAAAGTGAATTTCTTGTCTCTACCTAACAGTTTTGCTAGACAGAAAACATTGCATTTTAATTAGTAAATACTCATGGGATTCATATTTCCAGATATATTTGATTAATAACTAGAAGCATAAATTAAGTCTCATATTTGATCCTTGTTCACAGGAAGCTTATTTACATAGGAACAGATGATGCCAGTCTTACATGAAACAGTTGACAGCCATTGCTAGGGGGCTGGATTTAGTCTCAACTATCTTTGAGCCACTGCCTTGCATTGTACTTTAAACAATGCTCCAGGAATGGAGAAGTCTCACAAACTGTGGGTGTAAATCAGCCAATTCTATACACTTGCCTCTGAAGAGGCGTACTGTTTGCTTTTGAATCTGACTATCATCTGCTGGCTTGGGGGGGCAGTTAAGTGCAGAAATAGCTGTAGGGAAATTAAAATGCTATGTTGCTCTCCCAGCTACTTCTATTATTACATCTAATTATTGTGAGAACCTTTCCTCAGTTCTCACCAGTAATTTTTTCACTTAAATAACTTGTCATAAAAGCTGCCATCAAAGCTCTTCTTTAATTCAACTGTAGTTATTTTAAATGCCCTAAACGACATTTGGAACTTTCTTGAGACAAGTTTTACAGTGACATATCCACTGCACAATTCTCTCAAAGTCAGAGCAAAACCTGACTCCCTCAGTCAAATTTTTTTGCTAAAACTGGTTGTATTGAGGTGCTTTATGCTACGGATTGGGTAGGAAATTCAAGTTTTAGTGCTAGACTTAGATGTGAAATCAGCAGAGGAAAGGGATTTGTCTTAACATGTAATTATTTGGTTGCTATTAGTGTATTTTCCTTATTGCATATTACCCTGACTTTTCAACTTCCTTGTATGATAAAGCAAAAGTTATAAAATAATGGAGAAGTATATCAGAGAAAATGTAGGTATAAATTATAGGTGCTCTGTGCTGTTTTAATAAAGAATATTTTCTTTTACCTATTGAATTCTGTTAATGAGGCAGTACCCTTCAGATTATAAATATTTTCCTTATATGCCTCAATGAATCATAATTTTTTTTAATATATAAGCACAAATTTCACTCCATGTATCAAATCAGTTCTTTTTTTCTGTTCTATTAATAATTTGTTTGATATGTTCACCCCCTAATACAAAGCAATGTGAGTTTACACGTATATGTTTAAAAGTCATTATGAAGTCCTAGCACCAAATAATAGGAACCATTAGACAGAAAGATTTGCACGGATGTTAGATAGTTAAATCTGGGTCTTGGTGAGACATTTCTTTTATATTACTGTTTTAATGTAATATAGAATCTTTAGACTTGTTTATCCAAATAGCAAATGCTCGTAGCAGGTCCATAGCACACCTGTAGTTAAGTTTTGATTGAGGTTAAATAGGTGTCACATAGAAGTCTTCAAGGGTTCAAGTCAGATAAATAAATTGGATTTCATTCCTGAGCCAAATTTAGCTAAAAGAAGAACCTGCTTTCTATAAGCAATATTATTCACCTATTCCTATTTTGGTAAAAGAAATATATTTCGTCACTTGCTTCATATACCAGCAGACTTGTGGAACTATTCAGCTGGTTACTAGTTAGTTTTGGCTGATCTAACTTGATTTCTACTGAAAGTCAATAGATCTAGGAAACAGGAGTTTGGCTTGAAAAAATCCAAGTTCCAACAAGATTTTCCATAAAGATTGAAAGCAGTTGTATAAATATCTGATATCCTCCAGTGTGACCACCAGGCTTGAATTTCTCTGGTGATATGATATCTCTGGATTTGCCTAAATAGCTCAGCAATTCGATTACATGTCTGGAACTTTGTTTTATCCTCACCTCTTGTACATATGCTGATCATCCCCTAAAAATACAGTTTCCCAGGAGTTTGTGGAATTAAATAATTCTTAATATAATTGAGTCTTGATACTTTAATTAAGAGATGGATAGTCACAAAAGCAGCAAATGAGGCATGTTACACATCAGCTCCGGAAGAAGCTTTGAGCCTTTCTACTTTGAAAAGTTCCTATTTTTCTTCTGAATAATTACAATTGAATTTCTCAGACTATTGCTAATAATAGAAAAGATAAAAACAGGTAATAATGTAGTCTCTATGTTGCAGTGCACTGCTGCTGTAGGAGAAGGAGCGTCCCACCTTCACAGTGCTTCCAGGAAGGCAAACCACTGTCGCTCTGGGCCCCTTGTCTCTGTGTTCTGGTCATAGATTCTTGATCTCTTAGCTAGTCCTCAAGTTTTGGGATATAATAATCAATTAGCTACAAAATACGCAGACCAATGATGAAAGCTGTCTAGTAGAGGTAATAAGATTTTATATTCCCATACTTGCTTTCCAGACATGTCTGTAAGAACTGTTTAAGCCTGACACTTCAGAAACGACCTAAAAGGCAGTTTCTTTACCACATTTTTATAATCAGTTGCATATTTTTATATTTTCTCATCTTACGTCATCAGCAAGGCCTTATGTCAATCTGACTACATATTACTATGTAAGTTTCACTAAATTCTTTCTTTAAAATGCTGTACTAAATAATATCTTAAGAAAACTTGTGGATAGTCCCATTTGGTCTGTCAAAAGGACTAATAAAGTTTACTCAGCACTTTGTCAGATTATGATTATTTTAATGTGGGTTAAATGCTACTCATGTATCATCATGTAATGTTTGAATAGCTGCAAGTGAAAAAGCTAGTTGTACTCAAGATACAATGTTTGCAAATCTTGACTAAACCATTTATACAATTTAACAAAAGTGGAAATCAGCTCTGTCATTTTAGTGCCTTGTGTGGTTATTTGTCTTTTTTTAAGATAAATTATGCTTTCATAACTTCTCATAATCCAGAGTACAAGCAGCATGTGAAATGAAATTTCCTTTTTGTTATTATTTTCATGTTTCTGCCATTGTAGATGTTAACAAAGGATGAAAATAATAGAATCATAGAACAGTTTGGGTTGGAAGGGACCTTTAAAGGTCATCTACTCCAACCCCTCTGCAGTGAACAGGGACATCTTTAGTTAGATTAGGTTGCTCAACACCCCATCCAACCTGGCCTTGAATGTTTCCAGGAATGGAGATTCTACCACCTCTTTGGGCAGCCTGTTCCAGTGTTTCACCACCCTCATTGTAAAAAAAATTTCTTCCTTATATCTAGTATAAATCAACCCTCTTTTAGTTTAAAGCCATTACTCCTTGTCCTATTGCAACAACTAAAAAGATTGTTCCTTGTCCTATTGCCCTGCTAAAAAGATTGCCCCTATCTTTCTTATAGGCCCCTTTAAGTACCAAAAGGCCACTAGAAGATCTCCCCGGAACCTTCTCTTCTCCAGACTGAACAGCCCCAACTCTCTCAGCCTGTCCTCACAGGAGAGCTGTTTCAGCCCCCTGATCATTTTTGTGGCTCTCCTCTGGACTTGCTCAAGCAGGTCCATGTCTTTCCTATGCTGAGGACCCCACAGCTGAACACAGCACTCCAGGTGGGTTCTCACCAGAGTGGAGTAGAGGGGAAGAATCACCTCCCTCGATCTCGTGGCCACATTACTCTTGGTGCAGCCCAGAATATGGTTGGCCTTCTCAGTTGCGAGTGTACATTGCTGGCTTATGTCCAGCTTTTCATCCACCAGCACCTCCAAGTCCTTCTCTGCAGAGCTGCTCTCAATCCACTCATGGCCCAACCTGTACTGATACTGGGGTTGCCCCAACCCAGATGCAGAACCTTGCACTTGGCCTTGTTGAACCTCATGAGGTTCACACAGGCCTACTTCTCAAGCTTGTCCAAGTCCTTCTGGATGGCATCCCATCCTTCAGGTGTGTCAACTGCACCACTTGGTGTCATCGAAATAATGACATTGGTTTTAGAAGGTGGCAGTGTGTGTAGTCACAGCAACAAAGAACTCGGTGTGTACTCACCTCCCAGGTATTTACTGAATTTGTCAGGTGATGTCAACATGCACCAAGTTACTTGCTGCCATAGCCACGTTTTATTAGTACCTGAGATGGTTAGGTTAGTACTAACTCAGCTACAGCCCTGTGAGCAGCCAAGGTGTACTGAAGTCAAAGCATCGTCTCTTTCCAGGGTTCACAGTCAGCTGTGTTGACTCATCTGTGCACTCTGATGCTCAGGCAGAAAGTAATCTGCCTTAGATTTACTGGAGACAGACACAGTTCAACCAGAAGTGTCAGTGTAGAGGAAAAAACCTAGACATTGCCCTCCAAAATACAGAATCTGTGGGCACCATTGAAGACCTCCTCCCTCCCCCCCTCAAAAGTATTGAAAAGACGCAAAGTTAAATGTTTAGAAACAGCCAAATGAAATACAGTAAACAAGGCCAAGTGCTGGGTCCCCCACTTGGGTCACAACAACCCCATGCAGTGCTATGGGCTTCAGGATGAGTGGCTGGAAAGCTGCCCGGCAGAAAAGGACCTGGGGGTGTTGGTCGACAGCCAGCTGAACATGAGCCGGCAGTGTGCCCAGGTGGCCAACAGCATCCTGGCCTGTATCAGAAATAGCGTGGCCAGCAGGAGGAGTAGGAAAGTGATTGTGGCCCTGTACTCGACACTGGTGAGGCCGCCCCTTGACTACTGTGTTCACTTTTTTGGCCCCTCCCTACAAGAAAGACATTGAGGTGCTGGAGCATGTCCAGAGAAGGGCAACGAAGCTGGTGAATGGTCTGGAGAACAGGTCTTGTGAGGAGCGGCTGGGGGAACTGGAGTTGTTTAGTCTGGAGAAGAGGAGGCTGAGGGGAGACCTTATTGCTCTCTACAACTGCCTGAAAGGAGGTTGTAGTGAGGTGGGTGTCTGTCTCTTCTCCCAAGTCACAGGTGATAGGACAAGCGGAAGTGGACTCAAGTTGCGCCAGGGGAGGTTTAGATTGGATGTTACGAAAAATTTCTCTACCAAAAAGAGTAGTCAAGCACTGGAACAGGCTGCCCAGGAAAGTGGTGGAATCACCATCAAAAAATGTGTAGATGTGGCACTTTGGGACATGGTTTAGTGGGCATGGTGGTATTAGGTCAACGGTTGGAGTTGTTTAGTCTGGAGAAGAGGAGGCTGAGGGGAGACCTTATTGCTCTCTACAACTGCCTGAAAGGAGGTTGTAGTGAGGTGGGTGTCTGTCTCTTCTCCCAAGTCACAGGTGATAGGACAAGCGGAAGTGGACTCAAGTTGCGCCAGGGGAGGTTTAGATTGGATGTTACGAAAAATTTCTCTACCAAAAAGAGTAGTCAAGCACTGGAACAGGCTGCCCAGGAAAGTGGTGGAATCACCATCAAAAAATGTGTAGATGTGGCACTTTGGGACATGGTTTAGTGGGCATGGTGGTATTAGGTCAACGGTTGGACTTGATGATCTCAAAGGTCTATTCCAACCTAATGATTCTATGATTCTATGATATTTGTGATGAAAAATGAAAAAATGCAGAAAATGCAGTCTTTCCGAGCACAGTTTCGATGTTGTGCTCTCTGGGTTTTCTTAAGAAGCATTACTTTTAACTGCTGAAGAGTATTTAAAACTATTTAAAGTTACATTGTTTATGTGCCTGATTGAACAGGGATATATGCAAACATGGTTAGGCAAATGTTTTTTGCATTTGTCCCTTATGGTAAGACTCTTTAGTAACTAGTCTATGGATGACTCCTCTCTCTGAATTGTATCTATTTACAACAGTCAAGAGAAGGGGTAGGGAGGAGAAGTGGTGCAAGCCAAGAGGACTGAAGTTTTATGATAATGCTTAAAAACTTCCTGCACTCAAGTAAACTATTACACAGAAATTCTAAAAACTTGGCAAAAAAGGAATGTTGTTGACCTGATACCAGAAATTAATCTGTTTTTTCAAGGGAGGAGTCATTACAACATTAATGACCATCAAGTATGGATTTGAGGACAATCTTAAGGTCAGCCATGGCTGTCAGTGTAAATAAAGATCAGTGAGTTACTAGGCCAGGGGTCTTCTGACACAAGCCATATATTGATTGAACATTAAGAATAAGTCCCAAGTACGGCCATTGCCCTTGCAACCCTAAATGGATACTAGCAGATTCTGAATTCCTTAACCAGCCATATTTTCTTGTTTACATTTAGTATATAAGCAAATTACAATGATAGAAGTCCTATTCTTAATGCACATTGTCCATTAGCAATATTACCAGAGGATCTGCCAATAATTTTTTCTTTAATTTTTCTATCCCTGAAGCCTGACATGCCATTAGTCAATGTAATTAACTGCTGCAAATCACAGGAAAAATGTTCCGAGTGCACATCATTCGATATGCACATTACCATCAATGTGCTATAGTGTTTCACAGATTTTTAGTAATCTCCATCAAATTTTCTACAGACCTGTTTATCATGGTAGCTTGTCTTGGACCCCTTAGTGTGTGCATTCCAGCTAAACTGGGCAATACTCCATAATTGTTCTCAAGCTCTGTCATCAGCATCCGCTAATAGTAGCTGTGGGCACAGGAATGCGCTTGAGGATATTAAAATGTTCAAAATATATATATATATATATATATATATATATATATATAAAAAACATGGAAATCAGTAAGTACACCGGTTTCTTAACTGAGTAACTTAAGGTGTTTGGGTTTTTTTTTTCTAAAAAATCATACTATGGACAAATTCTTTGTTGTAATCAGTGTCAAATACCCTAAATAGTAGCAGAACCGCTGAAGTTAAAAAATAAAAAAAAAAGAAAAAACAAAGAAAGAAATCTGTAGTTCACTGATATTTTTAGATATTTGTCAAACAGTACAAAGGATTTCAAAAGTTTGACCCTTTGGAGCCCTCTACATCTACGCAAACTTATAACCCAGTTTTTCAGCTCACAGAAAACAACATTTTTCTCCTCTGTTTTACTTGGCCTGAATTTCGATTGGAACTTCTCTTTCCCACAGTGTACTCTGAAATGACAGATCAAGAGAGAGAGAAATCAAGTGTTTTCTTAATGGATGACGGAGTTAGCAGTAAAGGTCTGTGACTTGCTAATTTTCAGTCAGCAACCTCTTCAGCAGTGAATATGCTAATTCAACATTATGCTCTTCAAATTCGAAACTGCATTTATAATGTACCCTCAGGAAGTGTGCCTTGGCCAATATGCTAGCCAAGTCTTAAAGGAAGAGTAAGCACAACAACCTAGCCTTTACTGTAGGACATCCAGCCAGCCCCTGCAGAACAGGATGGAGAGGCACCCTGTATGGCAGCAACTCACAAAATCTATTTATCATCAGCTACAAGGATTTCAAAACAAATCAGTAAAATGTTCTAAATCGTTTCACTGCCAGTTGAAACACTTAACAAAAAAGGAAGCTTTGCATGGTTATTTGAATGTCATTGTATGTAGAGCTGTGGTTCGTTCATAAAATAAACTACTCTGATGAAAAATCATGATGCGGTTCATGTTTAAAGCTTGCAATAAGAGCAGCAAGTAATAAGACAGAGTGAAAGACCTCATGTTACTTTAGCCTATTTGGGTCTGACGCAAAGTTATGCCTCCTAAATAAAAGGCAAAACAGGGGAAAGACAACTTGCAGCTCTGGAAAAGCTCCAAAAATCACGGCTTATATATATATATCTCAGGAAAGAAGGATCTGACTGCATCTTCACTGAACAGCAGTCTTCACTCTACAATCCTGAGAGAGTATTCAACCACACAGTTTCTATTTTCTAGCATTGCTCTGGATATCACGTACTTCTAGCACTGTAGCTAGAAAAAATAAAACTTACTTTATCTTTCTCATCATTACAGTTGTAAATGGGCTTGGACTCTCAGTTAGCTATTAACCTACAGGAAATGCTCTCTGACTTGATCATTACTGTATGAATCTACAATGTGGACAATTGATTATGGCGGTACATCAGTATCAATTGTGGTTGTGACCTTTTTAATTTACTTAGCAGATAGTCGTATAAATTCTTGACAGGTACTACAATCTATATTTCCCAAGCTGCTGTCAGCCATTCTGACAAGAATAATGCTGTAGTTTACTAAAGTAGTGGCCAAGTTGATGCTTATGCATAAGCACATAAGAAAGAAAGCCAGTTCTGTAGGAAGATATGTGGTGTACCCAGAGAAGCATTTTAGTATGTGTTTACCTCTGAATACAAGAGCAACCTCATTAGTTCTGTGAAGTGACTCAGATGTTTAATATCAAGTATATGTTGAGCAAGTTGTCAGAACGAAACTGTAATACTACGCACTTTGCAAGGCTGAGCCCAAAGGGCCTTTCATCTCAAAAAACAATGGTTACTGATCACACTGCAAGGTCAGCCACTCATTAACGTTACATGCTCAATATCAGTCAGCTGCACAAAATATATCAAAAAGCATTTAAAATAAAGCTTTGAATTCAGTTTATTTAATAACTTGTTGAAAAAGAGTAGGCAGAAGTACTAAAAAGTTTGAGACAAATTGTACCATTATAAGTTTACATACAGCTTCCAATGACTTCATATCTGCTGACTGCAGGGTAGCCACGTGCTTGTCTGAAAGCAGAATTTGGCTCTATGACAACTTGAAAACAGAAAGAAGCCTTTCATACCAGTTGTGGATAAATACTTTGTACCAAAAGCCTTTGTATTTTAACCAAAATGAATCACCACACTTTCTCTTTAGACAATACTTTTTCACATCAAGTCAGCCTCAGGAAACCCACAAAATCATGTATTTGAACTAAAATACTACTTTTTTTTTTTTTTTTCCAAATGCTAAGAATTCTAAACATCCATGACCTACATAGCTATTTTCAGCTACATAGGAATTAATTCTATTTACAGAGCACTTTACTAATTCGTCTTTACATTCTGATAGCAGAAAGCTTGTTAATGGAATTGAGACACTATAGCAACTGTTTAAATGTTTTATATATAAAATATATACGGATGGGATGAACTCACTAAGATGATCACATCTGATTATAAACTACATTATTTACCCCCATTAGTGTGATTATATACAAGCCAAAAACTAAAGAGGGCAATCAGACCACAGGGTTGACCAATGGCTGATCAGCTTCCATAGTTTCAAAAATTACCAAACTCCTTGGTGTGATTTGGACCTGCTCCAGCTAAGCTTTTCCCAAACAGTTCAGTTGACAGCATGGGCCAGGGACTGTTCCCAGTGATCAGTCTACATGTGATCGCCTTCTGAGAGTAAGAGAATTTAGACGAATGGACATGAGTATGTGTGTCTCAAGGCCAGAGAAAACTCCATAGTCCATTAAAAATCACAGAGACACAGAATAATTTCGATTTTAAGGGACCCCTGGGGTTTACCCGGTCCAACCCCCTGCTCATAGTAGGGCTAACTTCAGTTAGATCATTGCTCAAGCCCCTATTCACTTCAGTTTTCAATATCTCTGGAGACGGAGATTCTGCAACATCTCTGGACCACCCGCTGCAGTGTTTGACCACCCTCACTGTGAAGATTTTTTTACTTTCGTTAGTCAGAATTTCCCTTGATGCAGTTTGTGTCTGCTATCTCACCTCCTTTTGCTATGCACACTGTGAAGATTCTAGCTCCATCTTCTCCATAGCCTTCCACAAAATAGTAAAGACAACAATGAGACCCATCCTGAGCTTCCTCTTCTTCCGACTGAACAAATCTAGGTCTTTCAGCTTCTCATATATTATGTGCTTCAGCTTCCCAAGCATTCTGGTGGTTTTCCACTGAACTCACTCTAGTTTGTCATTGTCTTTGGAAGCACAAAAGTGGACTGGTACACTCCAGCATAAAAATTGCTCCCTTAGCTTAGTGCCATTTGTTAACTTCCTGAGCATGTTTTCCACACTTTTTTTGTGCGCAGCAAAGGTTAATGGTTCCCATGAGATATTGCCTTTGCAATTCCTCTGCAACATCCTCAGTCTGGGCCTGTGACAAGCAGCAGGCTTCTTGAGATTACTAGTGTAGGGGTAAATTGACTCTTCTATAACTGGAGTAGCACATATTCAAGAAAATTATCTATATTAATTGCGCCTACAAAATCTGATTCAGGTTATCCCAGCTGTTTTACATAGTCATGCTGGCACTAGACTGGATAATAAAAGCAATATAGCAACACTTCCACTGAAGCAAATCCAATTAGCATTTTAATGCACAAATCCTACGATGAAAAGCAGTATATCTTAATCCAAGAAGAAATCTTCACTAATTTGGTTTTATTACTCCCA
Organism: Leptosomus discolor; assembly: GCF_034619465.1. Taxonomy (NCBI): domain Eukaryota; kingdom Metazoa; phylum Chordata; class Aves; order Leptosomiformes; family Leptosomidae; genus Leptosomus; species Leptosomus discolor. The sequence continues at coordinate 44,226,842 of NC_141394.1, read as the reverse complement.
GTATTCAAGCTCTTCTAGTTATACATAACTCCAGCAATTCTACATTGTACTGCAAAGTGTAGTATAGGTATAGTCTTCACCTGAGCTAGCTGTATTCACTGTGACTAGAACCTGAAGAGCTTCCTTGTCTTACCAGATGGCATAGTTTTGGCTCATGACACAGAAATGTACTCATACCTAGTCTTTAATGCATTTAAAAACCACATTTTACTTCCATTTTGAAATCTATTTGCTATCTTTTTTTTTCAGTGCAGATAATACTTCTGACAGCCCACTTTATAATTAATCCTGACATCTTTGATGGTCTGTTTTCTACACGGAGAAATGGTGTTTTCTTGCTACACTGGCATTTCACATCCCACTGAGTTCAGAACAAAGGTGCTTTTGCTGCACTGCCTGAATGCTAACTTTAGAGTAAGAGATGACAAGGTGAATGTCTTTGATTAGGTGGATCCATTTTTAAGACATGATTGATATATAAAATCTGCATCAGATTCTTACAAAAAAAGTCCTGTCCTGTTAAAATCCACAGTATTTCCTAGAGCAGTGCATTAAAAGGATAAGTACATACTGCTATTGATAAGTTAACATTACGAGCTAGATAACACTAGTGTTACCTCTCTTACAACCATTACAAGACTTGTTATTAGAGTTCTTTCTACTTTACTTATATCTGGAGTGTGTAATTTTGTTTGAAACTGACGAAAATCAATCTCAGGATCTTTACCAAACGCAAGGGAGTAAATATCTGAAACGTGGAGGCTTTATTTGTGCCATCTTCTAACTCTCCATGCCCTCTACATAATGGCATCAGAAGAGTGTAAGATGTGGCTACCTGTACTTGTTTGAGGTAGAGGACCAAGTAAGATGCAGAACCCATTCCTTTGGCTTTACTCCAGCCAAGGGCAATTCAACACTAGCTGAACTGTCAGTTATGAGCTTTAAAGCTTCTGTACTCTACTTTGTAATACAGAAGGAATATTATATTTTCTGCCTCACAACATACCTCACTATGTTATTTTATAATAGTTTTCCCACAGCTTTGCTGGAGTAGTCATAGGGGTTTGGTAGGTGATAGGGGTTTAATTTTATTCCTTTGAAGCCATGCTTAATTGTTGATTTTGTATTGTAGTCAGCTAAGCTAGGTGTTGGGATTCAGCTTTAACTATAATTATGGTTCATTTAAATGATACTGAAGTAAGGCTTATCATCATGTAGCTAGTAGGATCAGCTTTATTACAGAAACTTAGTTCCTCTACTAACATTAGGAAATCTAATAGCTTGACTGAAATGTATAATGTTCCTAAATAGTATTAAAGATCATCCTCCATCTATTTTATATTTTAGTGCAAAATTTGCACATGTACAAAATCTGCATCTCAACAATAACAGACACTGGTGCATCTGCCTTAAAACTCTAATTAAGCTTTTTGATCTATTTACTTAATATTATGTCACAGCATAAACACCAAATTCATGTTTAAGTTGTAAGTACAAATGGGACAACGCTAAGTTCAAGCCTCTGATTATCATAAAAAATCCTGCATATTCTGATTATTACTGTCCTGTCTCTTATCAGTAAGACATACCAGCATAGAGCACTTTTAAGCAGATTTGCTGAAAGCAGCTATAAGCAAACCAGATTGGGCATGTCCACCTGTACTGTGTTGTATAAATTTAGTTTTGTATATCTTTTTTTTTTTAGATTTTTCAAGATATTTTCTCATATTGCAGGTTTAAACTAACTAGCTGAAAGAGCTATGCAAAGATAGAAACTCCAAAAAAAGACCTTGCTGGAAATATTTTTGTAGCCTTCTAAGATGCATGTCTCATACTGGTGGCCCAAAAATACATGGTAAGGGTACACCACCCACACTGCAGCACTTCTCATGCGCCAGGGTGTGGAACAGAGAAGGATTATCCTTTCTTCATTCTGCCCATCTGCCCATTTTGAGCAACTGACATCTTGTTTGCGCAGTTGTAAAGAGCGGGAACTTTCCTCTACTATGGGATATTGGATTCTTCAATTTGATGAAACAGTGTTAATTTATAAACTGGGATAAACGGATTAGATGATTTTCTGTACATAAACACATATACACGCATTTATAAATCTACTTCTATACTTAAATAAGAAAACTGTTTAAACTCCTGGGTGTCTTCTCTGGTTTGCAAGACCAAAGAATTCATGAAGCTTTGACTATATTTATGCTGTAGCACTGTACAAAGCAAGGGAAACCGTTTCTAAACTTGCATGTTTGTTTTGATTTACTGCTGAGAAGTAAAAGATGAGATGGCTCCTGTTCTCTCATAAATTAGTAAGTTAGTTGCCATACAAAGGTAAGGTCTGATTTTGGGAGTAAGTATCTCTGCAAAACACTTGCCAAATGGATCTGTGTACATAGGCTGAGTCACACTACAGATGATAAACATCGAAACTGTATGTTGTCACTGCAACAGATCCTTCCAGTGATACTTAGTGAATAATGAATTGAATGCACTGCAGCATGAAAAGGAATACTATATGTGTCCTCCTGCTGCATCCAAGAAAGGGTACAAAAGCCCAGCTTTAATATGGTGAAGACAGGAAGCCATGATGGAGCTGTTTTCTATTCTCATTACAATAATTGTCATTCATAACCTGCCATTTTCCATTCCTGTCAGAAACTTTGCTGGAAAGAAGAGAATTTCTGTTTAAAATCAAGATCGCCAGAACCCTCACTCTCTCTAACATCTGTGTGAGAGGTATTCAGCATTTCAGAGAGCCTAGCCCAATGCTTCCCATGTTCCCTAAAAGACCTCATAAGGGGGAAGCAACATGTTCCTTCTGTTCTTCAGTTTTGCTCAGTTGGCTTATCCTGCTTTCTATTATGGGCTGAGAAAAACTGTCTGAGACATGCATAATAATCTGGACATTCAAAATTAGGTGCTTTAAAAAATGCATATATAAAGTCTATGTATAGGTATATACGCCTACTACAATGATACACTGTTTCTGAATACTTGAGAAAAAAAGCTTCTAGAAACAGACTTACATGTATTTCTGAAGTGTGAAAGGCTAGAAACCTTAATTATATTTAGCATATATCATGAAAAAAAAAAAAAATCCATATATTATATTCACAAAGCTTTTGACCATCTTATTCATTGATAGTTACCCAGTCATACCTGTCTTCTAGATGGTTTCCGAAAATTAGTACATTAAAAGATTTTGAAGTGCTCAAACATGGCAGAAGAAACTTCAGAGCACTAAAGAGAGGGAAGGAAAGAAAAATGCAAAAAGCTACCAAGAGAAACAGAGAGGAAAGAAAAAGAAATAACAGGCTCAAATCCAGCTAGCAATACATTAATTCCATCTGTCAGTGGTAGGAAATAATCAGAAGTAAGAATTTTAGGTGGTCAGTGAAGGAGAACAGTAGCTAAAAGGCTTATTCTAATCTAATACAACCCAGAAATTTACCCTAATCTTTCTCTTACACTGGAAAGTCTTCCCCATAAAATAAATTGCTCAGTGTATTTATCACAATAAATCTCTGCGCTTAATTTTAAATGGCATGGAGATTTTTTTCTAAGACAGATTGCTCTTGAGTGGAGATTTCATAGTAATTTGCTGAAATTTCATGGACTGTTTTCCCTAGCTCTATGAACCCTGATGAAAGTCAGGAGGCCAAAAATGGGATTTTTTCATAAATTCTTCTATTTCAGTTTTTATCATAGGTTTACTGTTCTGCAGTTTCTAGCCTTCCTTCATCTCTATTATGCAGCTTTATTCAGCAAGGCTTTCCTTGTACATATATTATACATATATATAATTATGGCAAATGACTTTTGCTACATCTTCTGAATCTGTACTAAACTGCTGAACTTTTGTGTGTTAATCCATAGCAGGAAAACATGAACATTCTTGACAGGTTTTCAGACAGAAGCAAACATTACCAAAATAAACAAAACACAATGTGTTCACAATTAATTAGTTTAACCAGGGCACTTTTGTTTTTCATGAACAGAAATTTGAATGAATACAAAGCAAAATAATTTAATTATAAATATACTTGCAGTTGAACATAATGGTGCCATCAATTTTTTAGCAGACTCCACATACAGTCCATGGGGGATCCGTTAAAATATTGATAGCAGGATATGGCCCATTATGAGGACACACAATGTGTTCTATTTTAAACAGAGAATTAATAAAGATTTGTTTGAGGAGGATGCAAGAAGAATCAACTGTAAGGTTTATTTCAGTATCTCACTAGAGCAGATAAAGAAATCTGAACTATTGCCTTTCACTCTTTTTTGCCTTGCAACATGCATGTTAATTCATAGAAAAAGGAAAAAAAAAAAAAAAAAGAAACAATGTGAACTAAAGTTTTTCTATTACAAAAAAATATATTTTTTTTCCCTCTTGTATATAATAAAAACTAGACTCCCTAAATGGACCTGAGTACTCAAGAAAGTGGAATTTTTTTCTTTATATTCTGCTTTTATCTCATCCAGGTTTACCAGAATGGCCAAAGGTGTTTCCATTGTTCTGAGGGAAGGAAATAAAAGCCTCCATTTTTAACTCAGCCTCCTTGAAGCCTTACAGAATGCATAACAGACACAGACACTAATACAGTATTTAATATCTTTTGTCCTTTTCCTGCTTCCTTAGAAACCATTGAGATACCTTTTATAAATGTTTTCTAGCTATTACTTTCAAGTGCTCAAAAGGGGAGGAGAATATAACATTGGTGGAAAATTGGTCTTTGGAATTTTGTGTGTGATACTCTTCTCTCATTTTCCATTTTGCTCCCACACAAAACATTCATTCCTCCCGCTAATTTATTTACTCTACTGGGAAAGGGAGAGAAGCACATGTGTAATGAAGAAGCAGAGAGTAATAAAGCCTGTCAAGCCAGCATAGTCCTTAGGACCCAGCAATTCAGGGTGACAATCTCCTTCTGTTTGCTGTATACCGGGTTCATCTACTGTTTTGGGGCAGCCTTAAAAGCCTGTTTTGGAAACAAGGGGAATTTATCACCTTCTAGACAGGGATCTTGAAAAGAGATGATCAAATCCTTTATCTTCAGGTTTCACAGAGTGGAAGCTTATGTAACTTATGGTTACTTATTTCAGCTAGCACAACAATATATGAAGATAAACTACGTGAAGACAGCTAGCTGACAACGACAAGCTTTTGGCTGAAGCAAGCTTTTGGCTTTCCCTGTTGGCAGGGCTGAGATATCTCTCAGAGCAGCGATTAGGAGTTCATAGCTCCCCTGGCCTCCCAGAAGGGCTAGAAATCTGGTGTGTGTGTCACAGCTGCCAAGTCTGATTTGAAGCCGGGAACAGTTTATGTTGGGTTCACTATGCAAGGGCAATTAGAATTGATAGATCTTGGAAACATGTGGCACCTGTACAAATGCCAAATCAGCTCATTAAAATTGGTGACATTATGCTAAATAATCATTAAACTAATCAGATTTGACTGAACTATCAAATAAAGGGGAAATACATATTCCTGAATCCCCAATATCTAGTTATCTCAGCTTCCTGAGTTTCCTCTTTCCTTTTTCTCCATCTGTTACCTGAGTTGTCCAAGATTAGCTAGTACACAGTGGTTTGATCCTGGTCCCACTAACAGTTTCAGCAGGGCTGGGGTTACAACCTTGAACCTATTCAAACATGGCAAATGAATAACCTGCAGCTGACTGCAGCTTTATACAGAACTGAAACCAGCTCAAACCAAACTCAAACAGCGTCAACGAGTGGGGTCAACAGTCATTCACACTGATGTTATATTAGCACCTGGTGCTGGCAGGACGTCCCTTCCTTTTACAAAACAGGTCACGAAGTCAAGCATTAGATCCTGAGGGTTCTTCTCCAGCAGCTACATCACAGGATGCAGTTTCCTACATCTGTACTTCTAGGCTTTTTAACTTTTTCTTTTCATGCAAGCCTTGATATCATTACTTAGTCCTTGTTTATATGGGAAGAAGTTTATATAAAAGATCTAGAGGTCTCCTGAAAACTGCAATACAGAAGACCAAACTTTTTGTGAGGGAAAAACTTATACCTGGTCTGGTGTGGCCAGATAAAGAAATGGGGAGGAAAAGCATCTTTTTTCATCTGTCTGAGCTGCTTTATGCTACCTATAATGTGGATAAAGACTACACAACTTCTCATAGCAGGAAAGAGCTAGCAGGTCAGCATTCTTCATGAAGGCTCTTGGTTTTAGAAAATATGCATAATACCACATCTTGGATTTAGAGAGATGGTATAAAGACTGTATTTCCCCATAGATTTTCTATACACAATTTTATCCTAAAATTTAATTTAATCTATCTTGCTGATGGGCAAGAAGATATGCACTATGTACAATGGAAATAATTAGGTTTCTGTAAGTTTCTGTAAGCCTGACAGAAGTGCCCTTCTTCGGTTGAAGAGGTCTATAGCCATGATCACACTGTGTGTTACAAATATGCCTCTTGCAGTTCTGCATCAGGCAACATGATGAAGATATTCCTTCAATGTCAGCTCATGTTTCATGAGTTCTAGCACTGAGATAGGGAATAACAGATAAAGACTAGCAGAAAGAAGAAGGGTAAATCTCAGAAATCCTTGTCTTCAGCTCCTAATAAGATCTATGCAAATTACAGGCTGATGTTTCTATACTCATCAACATTCCTACAGTCATCAAAATACAGATTAATTAATGTAGAAATAAATCAATAAAGAGAACATGGATATAATGAAGTTTTGATTGCACAGATTTAATTGTTTGCACAAGTTTTCATAAAGGGAACACATCAAATAGACAAAACAATTCCTTTTCAATTTTGCGTTGCAACAAAGCTAATTTCTCTAGCATTTGCAGACTTTTTTTTCTTAACATTTAAGGCAAAAACTAAAAAAAGCTATTGAATAAATACATGTGTACTGTCTAAAAGACAAATGCCAAGGGTTTGCTGTACAATTAGGGTCTCATTTCTTGGGTCTTAAGAGAGAAAGGCCACATACTAAGGCTTGCTACATAAGTCTGACAGTTACTTTCTCTGTTAGCACACAGTCAAGTTTTTTTAATTAGAATCGCCTTAACAGCTGCAAAGATACTGCTCTGCTGAAGTGAAATTAGAAACAAAACTAAAAATTTGAATTGTTAAAGGAAGGTATTGGGAGCAAAGGGAAAGAAAGCATCAAGCTTTTGTTTAACAAATGGTCTTTCTAAGTAAAGCATATAATAAGGTCAGGTTGGATGGGTCTCTGAGCAACCTGATCTAGTTGAAGATGTCCCTGCTCATTGCAGGGGGGGTTGGAGTAGATGGCCTTTAAAGGTCCCTTTCAACCCAATCTATTCTATGATTCTGTGATTCTATGATTCTATTTTGTTTGTGATCACAGTCACAGGAAAAAAAAAAACAATTACAGTTTTGTTTTGTCTTACAACTTTAATTCCTGCCAGCAACAGAAATATGCAGAAATCCAACAGTAGTTTTGGTTGGATGCTCACTATTCAGGGTATGCTATAATAAGGTATGAGAAAAACATTGGAAAAATGTTTGATCCAGACCAAAGCAGTATATCATGAGACAAACTAAATCTGTGTCTTTCTTAAGAATACCTGGCTCTCAGAGTATGGTGCAGTGACTACAGATGAAGTCTTATGAGATAATTATGGCAATACAGTTTATGCTGACTGTTGAATAGTGCTCGGATGTCCTCCCTGTTAAAAGAAGTAAGTAGTGGGAAAGCAGGTGAACATTTTTTGAACTGGGGCTTTATAGCTTTCCATGATCAGCCAAGGTTAGCATTTAGTTGTGACATGACTCAGCCTGTGCTATAGCTGTAAATACTCACACCTACACATCACATCAAGAATAGCAAAGCACTTCATGTATACATTCCCTTTAACAAAATACTGAGCAATATGAGCATAAGTACTTCAGATATGGTTCAAGTAATTACTACTTCATACAATAAACTCAAGGTTTATCTACATCGAGGACTGCAAAAATAAAAATATTTCCTTTGTGATAACAAATAAATTCATTGTTCTGATATCATCCAGGGACAGGAAAGTTAAATAGCTTTAGTCAATGCCTGTCAACCCCTTGTACAAATCAAGCTACATTCAATCCTGTGAAACATTCCTTTACATAGAAAAAAGCTCATTCATTATGAACATTACAATGTGCATATTCATTCTCATCCATAAAAGAAATGTAAACATTGCTCCGAGTCTATGCATATAAGAGTAGGACACAGTGAATCACCTTTTGGAACACAGAAATCATAGGGAAATAATGGTTCACTTGGAACCTGAGATACAATATGCTGTATGGTAGTGCAATACCATATAGTGCTGTCATGTTGTGTCCTACTTCTTTAGAGAAAACAATGGAGAAGAGCAATGGTCTTTCACCCAAATAAAACAATGAAGTGATCACAGCAAGAAATGGGTTGGCAGGACTAGTTGGTGTCTCCTACGTGTGCAGTTTACTTTTTGCACTATCTCCAGCAAGGATTACATCACAGTAAGGAATACTTTCTTCCAAACCAAAGGTAGACTTCCCTTTGAATGCAAAGAAATATTGCCAAAGCATGTAGGCAGTCTACAAGATTTTTCACAGACCAGAATTTCAAACTATAGCCTAGGAACCACTAGGGCTCCACAGAGGGCTCGCTGGTGGTTTGCAGAAATTCATCTGACTTAACGATGTTGCCCACTCCTATTTTCTGGTGGCTGAGTTGCATTACAAGATGCCTGGAAATACAAAGAAAGCTTTCTTAAAGCTGATCTGCTATGGTAATAACTGCTGTTGTCACAAGAACCTGAAGCAGCTGCAGATGAGAAGAAATATGTCTGTACAGTGTAGGTTGGAGGAGAAGCACATGGAATTTATGAAGCAAGGTCTGGTTTAAGGAACTCATCCATGTGAAAAGCCAATAAAGTACCTCTGGTGTCTTTTCCTCTGGTGGGTAGAAGCCTTGAGAGGTCTAAGGCAAGGGAGGGCAGGAGGAGAAGAGACCAGCCAGGAAAGAGGCAGTCGCAGTCAGGTGATCAAACCAATCTGCTGCCTTGTAAAAAAACAGGGTTTGCCTCAGGTACAAAACTGCGTTTCCTAAACTTTTATGACATTATTGAACGTGTTTCACTAATCAAGTTTAACAAATAGTTTGGCTATATGCTACTCCCTCAGGAGGTTAGAGATGGAGCTTTTCTAATGAACAAGAAGTTCAGTGGTCATAAATCTGTATTAAGCAGCCATTTTTCAAAACCATTTCAAAAGATGTCTATCTGTGTGTTTAACTACACCAGGAAGTAAAAAATATGATAAATCCCCTCTACACATTGTATCTATATTTAATCTATGCTTGCTTTCTTCTTTCTGTGAATTTTTATGCATGACTTTTCTGCTGTGCTATTTCACGGTCAATAGAGATCACAGAGCAGAACTAAAAATATTCAGAATTATTTCTTCTCCTCCCTCCCTTTCACACTTCCCATTTTCTGTCAGTTCTGTTTAATTTCCACTTTTTCTGCTTCTAGTAAATCTGTGTCCTTTTACATTCAACCAAAGCTCTGAAATTGATACTTCATTTTTTTTTCTGGTGTGCTGTTGATAATAAAGATTCTGCGGGTCAAAAATCTCTGTTACTTATAGAAACACAAGCCATGACTCAAACATTAGGTAATCAGTAATTTCCATAAAACCTAGTATTCTTTTACAGGCAAGACACACAAGTTTCTTAAATTTCAGAGATTAACAGGCACATGCCCTCCAAACTACATTTATTGTTAAACTTTCACAGTGCTTTGGTATTTGATTGTTTTTCTTTTAGCCTGCAATTCTGAAGTCAAAAGTTACATCTAAATCTCACTCTATTTGAAAATCAGAAGGCAATATGAATAATATAAAAAAATTCAAAATGCTGTTTAAAATATTTTTCTGGTTAAGCCAATATAATAATTATTTGAAATTCAAAGCTCTTCTATTGATGCATGGGATACTAAGAGATAATATATTTGGTGGCTATAACGATTAGCTCTTTTAATGTTCTATGACCTTCAACGAAAATTTGAATTTTACAGTAGCCTTGTTAGGTGAAAAAGACTTGTGCTGATCTCTTTCACTGACAAAACTTCAAATACTATATTAAACTCCATGTTTGCGAATAGACCTAGTAATGCCAGTGGCTACATGTTTGGGGCCTAAAGTCACAAAAAAGCTTGACACTCAAGAGATATCACTTTAAAATGTCACAGAGGGTTCCTCCCAGGTATGTGCTGTATTCACCTCAGTGTGTCTTTTGTTAATATTCATAAAAGAGCTTGCCTCACTCTGCTAAGCTGAATATTTTGTGCAACGCTCTTCTAAACACAGATGTGAATATGACAGGTACAAAAGAGTACTGCCACCCTAGATGTTGAAGAAAAACTTTTTTTTTTTTGCTCACGACTAAAAGCCTTTATCTCTCTTTCAATAGAGTCCTTTTGAAATTGCATAATAAGCTTTCAAATAGGCCCCATCAGTGCTTCAATTCAATTAGTATATTAAATTGTCTGTCTTACAAAGCAATATATTTCCCACAGAAGAAGATAATTACATTTTTAAATGTACTTTTCTGCAGGATTTATTTCCTTTTAACTAGGAGAAATAAACCAATCTCAAGCATATAATCTGTTCCAACAGAGCATGGGAAAATATATTCACTGAAACAAAATCAAAGTTAATAAAGTAATTCATCATTCCAAGACTCAGGTGAGAGGTTTTTGGACAAGAGGCATGGAAGCTGTATGCAAACATAGTAAGCCTGCAAGGTTTGTGGATGCTGTCCACATCTGCATTCTGGCCTGAAAAACATTTTTTGTGTAGTTTTCCATTTATCTGTAGCAATTGATACATTCCTAGTAAAAGATGCTATATCCCCTTGAAAATCTCATTTCATGTTGTCCCCATTCTGCTTGGAAACCTGTTGAAAGTATACAAATTGTATAATGATATATGTCACATTTCATATATTTCAGTTATAAATTTTTGATAAGTTTATTTGCATTTATTTTAGTCCTTCTTCCAGCAGCTACAGTGAACCAGTTCAAGTTCTGCCCTTACCTTGATCCTACCAAGATATTAAGACAGCAAAATAATATCCTTTTATGTTCTGCTAGGTTTGAATCAGGGCATGGATAAAACAGACTAGACAATTTAAAATGCACAGTTTACACACAGAAATATAGCATAGGTACCAATATGATTCATAGAATCCTTTATGTTGCAAAAGACCCTTAAGATCATTGAGTCCAACCATTTATGCTGAATATCAGTTTCTGACACACCCGCCAGCAATCACTGCAAAAACAGCAATGGAAATCTTATTTAATATTTAAAATAGCACAGGATAACAGAAAACTGTAGCTATGGAGTAAATCTGCACAGACAGGTAAGAACAGTTTTTTACTTTTGAGAACTGACTTGTTTCCTCATTTGTACTGTGTTTGTGAAGTCTCCCCTATAATATAGGTTGATTATTTAAAAGTGTTTTTCAAATGTATAGCTACTCTATTTTCCTTCCCCTCGTTCAGAGGCCCTACTGATATTTTCCAAAATTAGGAACAAGACAACCAGGGAAAAAATTTAAAGTGTTCTTTGGACTAGGATTTTTAGTGGCTTTGTCGCTGTACCTTAAAATTAATTTAGTTCTTTCTGAATTTATCAAAATAAGTAATCAAGCAAATAGCAAGGAATATAAACCTGTTACTTGATGTCCTTCTCTGACTGAGGTTCCACAGGTATAGCAAGAGGTACAACATAAAACACAGTATCCTACTCTGTGTAGCCACAGACAGTCCACAGTGACGAAAAAACATCCCCCAGTATGTTTCTGTTGTGTCTTTGTTCTGAATATGGGATCCTACACTATATAAGCTATCACTTTTAAAGTTGACAAAATGCCCTGGATAATAAAGTAATTTGCATGTTAAAAATACAACTGACAGTTTGATGGGAACCAACAGTTTAACGGAAACATAGGAGGTTGGATTTTTTTTTTTTTCCAATCAGCCTTTTCCAGAATAATGCTGTTTAAAAAAAAAAATAGATCTTTCACATTTTGATTGGAAGACAACACATTGTTCCATCCAGTTTGGTTCATTACCAAGGGATATTGAACTTTTCAATGGAATGTCTCAAGTGCTCACTCCTTCCAGGGGTCATAGAATGTTTATGTCCAGAAGTCACGGGGCAATTAAGAACATAGTTGTGGGGTTTTTTTCTCCCCATACACATTAAGATCTCAAAGTGGAATGGTAGTTAGCCACGTATATTTTTCCATTATTTTTTCCAGTCATCAAACATCTTTTGCGCCTTTATGTCAATTTCACCCATCTGTGAATGTTTTGTTATAAATATGCTCGTATGTGAATACCACCTGCTATTACTCTGTGCGTGGATAAGTCAGTGTCATGCTTGGACCCAAGGCGGGAAGTCCATTTCGATGCTGTGAGATTGCTGCTTAAGTCAATTAGTAATTTCAGCTGTTGCGTTACAGACCCACACCCTCACAGCGAGGTAGATGATACAAAACTACACACCATAGTCTAGTCTAGTAACCTATTTCAGAATTTTTCCACACGTGGATTTCTACAACAGGACACCATCACCTGTTATGCTAGCACTGTTAGAGAGATATTAAAAAGAGACTGTTCTGCATCACAAATGACAAAACCACCTGCGAGAGCAGCAGATTATACACTGAGGTGATACATATAACTGAAATAGAATTAAAGCAAATGGAGGAAACCTGACCCCTGCTTAGAACGCCTTATGCATATGAATTGTCTCATCTTGACATCTCTTTGTTATTGTGAGCTCTGTGATAACATTAAGATTAAAAGAAAGGAAGCAATGCAATAACATCTCAGTTTTGACAATTCTAAAACTGTGGCTGCTAGGGAAAAAATGATTACAGTAAATTTTCTGGTTTTCAGATCATTCCTGACAGGAGCAAGCAGATAATTTTTTTACCCATGAACATTTACGAACAGTTACAAATAACCAGCTCACTATGGACTTGTTCAGAAAATGGAATGCCTATCTGTGCAGGTGAGTGAAGGAACAAAAACTCGGCTACTGGAAGTGTACACCACATGAACGGGAAGAGCAGATTTTGTCAGGATTTTTCCTGAGTGTAGGAAACGTTTGGGAATATACTATTTAAATGACAATCTGATTCTAAACATGTTTCCACCACACACAAAGGAGGCAGGTTTGTAAGGTTGCCTAGTTCAATCTTGTGTAAACAAAGAAAACTCACATAGTAGTTACAAAGAACTTAAAGATGCAAGCAAATGGTACAAATTAAGCATAGAATATCTGGGGGAAAAAGAAGTGAATGCAAATTCTCTTATTTTAGTATACAATCAAAACCCATCAACACAAAAACGTCTTTTCCAACAGCACCAGCTCCAAACAGTTCAGATCTGAGCATAAGGTGTGGCCATTCTGTATACCAACGCAAGCAAATTTTGTGCTCAAAGTCAGCACAGACCAACTGTAAAAAATAACTCCAATATGGCAGTTTTGACACTTCCACTGACCCCCTGATTCCTATAATTTTTATAGGGTGTTTAATATTAAGTTTAATTTAAAGCAGCCTTCAGGCTGTTATGTTGACTTTCAGGAAGTTACAGTGCTTTGTATGTTGTAAATTATTATTGCTCTGTGATACAAAAAATTATACTCATCAAGGAATTACTTGCTTGTGGCTGAGAAGATAACAGGAGGAGTGAAAAATAGTAGATGTGTAAAGCTGGTGGCTTCGCATTTGGAAAGGTTAGCATCCAGTTCATGGTATGCTGCCTGCCCACATCTCTTCTCATATGCTTTCAGCAGCTCGCCCTTTATCTGAATTATAACTTTTTTAGAAAGTGCCGGATTATTTATTTTTTTAGGCAAATGGCATTCAAGACATCTGCATTTGTAGATTTGAATAAAATGAAACTTTTATGGTTTAATTACATTCGAAGTTAAACTACATACTAAAAACTGAAAAATTAAAAATTAGATCACTAGCAAGGACACGTTGTCATTTCTACCTGCAGCTATTCAAACAGATGAATCACCATCTTCAGAACCTCTGAAGTGATTCTGCATTCTAAAGCTTACTAAGTTAAGCATTTTTCTTAGAAAAGATGGCAGGTAAACAATCTTTTTGAGCCATTTCTCCTTGGTCCAGAAATATTTTTCCTTATTTGAATACGTGCTGGAAAGGTCTATTAATAAGTCTATTGTCTAAAAAATCAAACGGAAGGAGACCAGGACAGACCAGGATCATAAAACTATCTTTAACTTCATGAATGGTTTTTTTTTTTGCCTTGTCTTTTGTTGGTTTGTTTTGTGGAGTGTGTGTTTTTCCTAATCAGGAAAGATAACTAAATACACTTCTGAGGTTAGGAAAGCATTTATAGAGACAAGCTTTCACATACCACCTACAAATTATACTAATTAAGCTACAATGATATCTGTATAGTGCCTTGCCAACTGAAAAATCCATAGCTTTGTAAATAACTTGGTCCATGGTGATGCTGCCTATGATAGCTGTACAGTGGGCTCCTTTCCCTGGGGAGAAGATCAGCCAACATCCCAACCTTGTTTACCGACCCAGACACCTAAACCCACCGTAAACAGAACAAACCCTTACAGAATACCCAACAGAAGGTCTTTCCATCCTTCACGTTTTCACTTTAAAAGCCAGTTTTAAAGTGAGATTTTTTTAAATTCAGATTTGGGGTAAAGGAGCTATGGTTCTGTTACAAGAAATGTCACAGGGTGATCCTAGTGGCAGCACCTGGCTGTGCAGGAGGAAAGTGAACATTGGGGCATGTGTCTGTAAGACATGAATGTGCTTTGTATTTTCCTAGTTGCTAGTGTAGAGTACATATTTTTAAAATATTACAAACATAATAAAATGTACTTTTCACCTCACTTTCTTAATATTTTTCACCCAAGGAGCTACCTCAAGAAAATCACGTTAAACCTAATGATACTAAATAAGTCCTAGGGGAAGTGCTGAGGCTAACAACAGGTGTAGATGATCTTTACTATTTGAGCAAGAACACCTTTTAGCCTGCTGGCTAAAGGATTTATTTTACTTCAGTTTCAAGGATGCATGATCCACCTGTGCAAAACTCCTCTAACATAGAGCTCAAACTTTCAGGACCTTTTTCACATCAAACTAGTTTGGAAGCTTTTTAATTTCTCCCCATTAACTTTGTGAGCAGCAGTTTGTACAGTACAAGCCTAGGCAGTGCAGGGACATATTTTTACTACTGACTATCTTGCAGCAAGTGCAGTGGCATTTGGTGTAACCTAGCACTGGAAATTTTCATGGAACAGTTAAAGTGTAAGAATTTGAATTCAGAGGCAAAATAATAAAATCACTCAAGCAAAGCTGCTGTCTTATTACTATTCACATTTTTTCATTCTTCTTACCTATATTTTTATATTTTGCCAGGTAGCTTTTTTCCTTGCTTTTCAGAACTTAGCTTCTTTTGTCTTTTCCTTATTCTGGTTCTAGTCATTGTATCAAGTCAATTTTAGATCTCGTTCTTTTGTTGTCTTATATTTAGTTATTCAAAACTGAGAGCATAAGTGTTACTTTGTACTGATTTTATGCAAAGAATCTACTCATAGACTTATTCCATGGAAAGGTCTACAGAACAAAAGGAGTGTCAGACTCTTTATAGGACAACGTGCACTGCAAAGAACTAATTCTCTGTGATGAATACAAGTGTGAGGCGAAGGGAAAATGACAAATGTTCATGCCTAACATAAAACAGAAGGTTTCTGTTGAGATGTGGGACATATTAAAAATGACTTCAGGAAGTTTTAGAATCAGGGAAAGATACAGATGTATTTGGGACGGGGGCAGATGGCAGGGAGAAATCAACGTTTTAGTTTGTAGAAAATCAAAGCTTAATGCGCTTAATGTGTCAAATTTAGGTGATAATACACTTTGATCTGTAGTGAGTCTTCAACTAATTAATGTGGTTTTTCTCACACCATCAGTGCTCAGCTGACACAATGCACTGGGCTTCACAAAAATTACTAGAATAAGTTTTTCCTGGTGTTATTTCATAGGAAGTGCTCTGCTGCTGCCGCAGAGAGAGGCAGGAGGCAGTTCCTTTGTCAGTTGTCTGTAAGCCCCTCCATTTCCATCTCCCAACAATAAACGTGTTATACCTTACAAGAAAAGGAAAATTAAAATGAAGAAGCAATGAAAGAAACAATGACAGAAGCAATGAAAGGAGAGGAAATTTACCTGGCAGTAGCCTGCAATATTGCTGGGAAATAAAAGAGGAAAAAAAAAAAAAGGAAGGGATGGATTGGGGGGGGGTGGAGGGGTGGGGGGTGTTGTGGCCAGAGAGCAGGGAAGTGAAAGTAGAAAAAAAGGAAAGATCTGACAGGGAGGAGGAGGAAAGCTACAGGAAACTCCTTGAGAGTGCAGTTCCCACTAGCATGAGTGCTCCCAGAGAAGAAAATAAGACTGCCTGCATGTGCATAGTCCACATGAGAAGTCCTGTGAGAAAGAGCTTCCTTTAGTAGTTTTCTATTTTTCTCAAAAAGAATAACCTGAAAAAAGGCTGAATTATTTTTTTCCCCATATAAATTTTGAGCTAGGTTTCCATTATCTAGCCACGATTTCTCTGACTAGATGAATTGAGGTTAATGAGGTCACTGTAGCTCAGTATTTATTCGCATTTACTAAGATTAAACAACACAGTTTAATGGGGTGGAGTGGGGGGAAGGTTTGCAGGCATTTTCTGATGAATTAGAAAGCCAAATCCAATCAGTTCTTTGCAGTATGATAAGTCCATTCAAGATTTCCAGAATTCAGTAACAACCACCGAGAGCTAGATTCTGTTGAGGATAATACCTTTGCTCTGCAAGTAGCCCATTCATTTTAACTCTATGTGAGCCAAGCTAAGATGTTTCAAACTAAAACAATGAGGAACAAACACCGAAAACAAGAAAGCCTACCTTGTTTACAGTATGGCCAGTAAGTTTTGCCATGGTAGGTAATTAGAATAAAAGGGAAATGTTTGTCTATACAAAACCAGTGTTTGCAAAACAGAGGTCAACCTAATTTTATTTGCAAACAATGCTCTTGCTTTCTCAGTGATGGTGGTTCAGTACTGTGTTTCATTTTCTTTTGACAGAAAGGATTTATAGAATAAAATTCCTTTAACTACTCATGATAGTCTCCCACAAAATCAAGACTGGATCCAGAAGTTTGCAAAACAGTATCCAAAAGAGAAGCTTCATGAATTCGCTCAGGAACTTTTTCATAAGGGATTATATCTACAGCAGATTGAGAGATTATGTGTATAGGAAGTCGGATCTTAACACATATTTGTACTCTCATAGCATCCAAACATATAAAAAATTACTGGAACCCATTGTACTTGACACAATGCAAACTGAATCTCCTTAACAAAAAGCGAATGAGTAATTTTTATAACGATGTAATTATGGGATTTTATCTAATTTAGAAGATCAGAGATTGAAACATTGAATGAGAACTACTGTTATGCACAAGAATAATACTTGATCTTATTTTCAATAATGCTAAGACTATCAGACAAAATGAGCATCTCAGATTGTCCTGGGTTACAGTGTAAAATGTGCCAAAAGGAAAAAAAAAAAAAAAAAAAATTCTATTACCATCTTCAGGAGCTGTTGAGACCAGGTGGGACGGTGCTCCCTGCCTCCCCCCTCTGGACTATCTCCTGTTAATGGGCACAACAATGCCTTATCGCTTGACCCATCGATCATCGATAACTCGCTCCTGGACTATCTCCTGTTAATGGCCCATCAAGGAACTGCCTCACGACTCCCCATCCCATTGTGAGATGCTCCGCCCGGGGCGGGGGAGGGGGGGGGGGGGGGAAGGAAGGAGCCAAGCAGTCCATGCCAAATAAAAACTGAGATTTCAAACATCCTAGCAGCCTTCTTCCACTGGATTCCCAGAGGAGATTTTCCCCCCACTGGAGTTCCAGAGGACAAGAGCTACCTACCTACCACTGGACCTTCGGAGGAAGACCAGACTCTTTTACCTGATTGCTGCTTCCACAGAACTACATCCATCGCTTCAGGAGGACTGCAGCCAGCATCTTATCGGACTGCTACTGCCACCCTAACAGGGTGTCAGGTTGTATTTCTGACTCTGTCAGTGTAAACCAGTGGGTTGTTTGGTTTTTCCCTGCCTTGTGTTACATATATATATATATATTAGTAAAGAACTGTTATTCCTATTCCCCATATCTTTGCCTGAAGGCCCGTTAATTTCAAAATTATAATAATTTGGAGGGAAGGGGGTTGCACTTTCCATTTCAAGGGAGGCTCCTGCCTTCCTCCACAGACACCTGTCTTTCAAACCAAGACACAGATGTGATTGCCAACTTGTGCACAGGTTTTTTTTCTTCTTACATAATTTTAACACCTGAATTAAGCTGATATTCAGAGACTGTGGAGAAAGGGTGGCATTACAGCAGTGGACTACCCTACATAAACCCAACATTTCTCAAAACCGAGTAGTTTAGAAATAAGTATATTTTCTGCATAATAACTGACTGACAGTGTCAGTGAAAGGCTGTTAAATAGCAGGGAAATCAGTGTGAAGTGGCTGCATTGTCTCAGCACAAGTTTTCTACCACTGTCTAATATATAGTTGTGTCTTTTCCAGCTGCAAGAAATGCACCAAATAGATGAATGATCTAGTCTTTATGTATCAAGGAATAACAAAACTTTTGCTAGACTTGAATTCCTGTACCTACAGGAATCAATTCACTAATCTGAAGACAAAATGTGAAAAAGGCTAAAACTTATTGCAGCATAAATGCACTTTATGGTGTTTGTTCCCTGCAGCCCTAATTCCCTGAGTTCTGTGCTGCCTTTGGGAGCACTCTGAGGCTGCTTCCCTGATGCCTGCCTGCCCAGACTATCGCTGAATGGAAATCAAGGTACAATGGAAAAGAAGCATTTGCAGAGCTCGTCCAAGACAAAGTCAGGGTGTCATCAGGGCACGCACCTGGAGCAGGGAGCTGAAAAATTATTCTGGATCACACAGCATAGGCATAGCCAATGTTTACTAGAATGCATGACAAAGATTTCAAAACAACTCACTTGGGACAGGAAGGATACCATAACAATTTAAATTAGAGGAGGATGCAAAGAGTTTGCACTTACCCAAGCTGGAACTTGCATTTAAAGTTGAGAGCTTCCTAAACATGACTTCAGAAATGGAATAAATTTATCCCCGGGCCAAGTATCACTACTTCCTTGTCTAAAAGGAGGTCTTGATACTTGATCACTACAAAGCATTACACCCATCTTCCAACTGAAAATAAGAACGTTGGGCAAGAAAGCAAATCCAACTGGCAGGAAGATGTTTCCACAGGAAGTCTGACTACCTGTAATTTCCAATGAAGAAGGCTGAGAATCCTATTTATCTGTCACTGCTGTTAGAACCATTGTAATATTTCTGTGACTCTCCATGGTATATCACTGTAAGAACTTCACAAAATTGTCTTTCTGTACACGACACAGACATATGGTCAGAGGACACACAGTAAATTTGGCCTGCCCTTCAGGAAACAGCAGTCTACCAAGGAAATTTGCAACAGCAGCAAAAATCCTTTCGGTTCTCAGAAATCTTGTGTTCAGGACAGCTTGTTTGCATGTGTATGAAGTCCATGAAATAATGGGGAACCTGTGTTTTTATTCATTCATTGAAACAAAACCCTTCTTCAAGGCAGACTTGAAACTCTGCACAAAACTTTATTTCGTGAAAATATAGACATTACTCCTCATAAATACTCAGATCTGACTGACCAAAGCTGAGTAACAGTAAGGATATGACATGTACTATTTGAAAAGGAGCCTTTCAGTGGAAAAGGGCAAAGGAAAAACATTATAATATTGGTACCCTTTTGAAATGCGGCATATTTCCAAACAGCAAGACACGTGTTCCTGAGGAAGGTATTTATTAGACTCAAGGATAAGTAATTTCTAACTGAGATGATTTAACATTGTCCAGAAAGGGACAAATTGAGTTAGATGTGGATAAATCACTGAAACCTCCTCTGAATTTGATATAATTTTAAGAAGAAGTCCAGTAGACGCCTTCAGGCACATCAGTGGTAGGATGTCTTCCACAGTGTTTTCAACTCCCTATAGCAAGAACAAGTGAAGCAACAAAAGAATACTAACCAGGTGGCAGAGGTATTCAAACCCCACAGTTAATCTCAGTTCAAATATATTTTAGATAGTGCAAAATGAAATTAACTCCTCAGTTTGCAGCACATCTTTTGGCACTTTGATTTGTAGGAGGCTCAGGGAGACCTTATCCACATGTATAAATATCTGATGGGAGAGAAAAGAATAGGGAGCCGGACTCTTCTCAGTGGCATCCTGTAAAAAGACAGGAGGCTGTGGGCACAAACTGAAATACAAGAAATTCCGTTTAAACACAGGAAAAAACTGTTTTGATGCGAGGGTTGTCAAAGAGTGCAACATGTTGCTGACAGAAGTTGTGGAGTCCTCATCCCTGGAGGTACTAAAAACCTGACCGGACACTGCCCTGAACAACATGCTCTGGTTGACCCTGCTTTGAGCAGCAGGGTTGGACTACCTGAAGTCCAGTGGTGCCTTCCAACTTCAGTCTTTCCACGGTTCTGTGATCTGCCACCATCTCCAGTCCCACGGTGCTGGCGCCTGAAGCCAGCAAAGCTGAGCCATCAGTTGCTCAGCACCACAGCTCTGGTCTGCAGCTTTCTGTATTTTCAAATTCAGTTGCCACAGGGAAGATGATAAATTTGAGAGGTGCTTCTTTAAAGACATCTGATTTTGAGAACTTGATTTAAATACAGCAGATGCCAGTAAATGGCAGTTTAGGAGTTCTAATTATGCTCTGTATTATGATGCCCTTATATTTGATTATACATAGATCTTAGCATCATTACATATAATCTTTATGTTTTATTTGTCAAAAAGAGAACTTTAATTTAAAGAAGAAACTGAAGAAATTGTACCCATTTTTAAGTGTGACATAAGTTTCTTGATGGAAACATGGTATCTTTTTGGTGTTTGTAAGATCTTACGAAATAAATTTATCTAATCTAATTTTTTTTAGAGAACTAACTTTTCAGTGGCTAAAGTAAAATGAATACTGCCTTATGCTAATATTTCACTTAATATATTTTGAAATATTATTTTTGTTTTCCACATACTCTCTGCAAAGATCTTACTCATAAGTATTTTCTTTGTTTTCTGTTTGGTGCAAGTTTGCAAGCCATTACCAGTACGCACATAGTGATTGATGTGACAGGGACGAACGGTAGCTTTTCAAGAACTTTGTGAGACCTTTGGGTACTGATGATCAAGTTACTCACCAAATGTCCAAATTCACCTTTGTTACCTAGCATCAGCTTGCCATGCTGGGCACAGCAGGTTTACACTGCCGCAACCGTCGTGTCTAAATTTGCACAGCGCATCCTGGAACAGGCATTCTCTGTGCAACAGAAGCTCTTGCTCCTGTTTGGTACAGAAACTTGGTAATGGAAGTCATTTCTATCAGTTGCTTAGAAGCTGGTCCTACTTGATTTTTTTACAGAAAAAGCTGGTTCACTGAGGCGAGAAAAACGAGGCTGTACAGCAAGGGTTAGGGCAGTATGCAGCTGAGGGCAAAACTTGCAAGATGGCGCCTTGCCTTGAGACTAATCTTTGTTTGTGGAGGCAAGAGACGGCTTCAATACATGAGTTATCAATACAGTAATTTTAGGTGGTGTACAATGTCCTAGACAGTGCTCAATTAAACTTGACATTGCCTGTCAATAACTTCAGAAATGGCAACAAAAGGGGCTTTGGCAGATTATTTTCAGCTGACTAACTGGTGGTTGAAGGAATTCTTCAGTTCTTTAGCTGACAGGTTTCTCTTTTAACACTGCTGGGAGGGAAGCATGGTGTGAAGCAGACATACTTATTGAACCGTTTTTTCAGTTCTGACAGTCAAGGAGGCAAGAAAACATTCACACCTCGAGCTTTGACACCCTCTTTTGTGTAAAGCTGGCCAGTTCAAAACCACTTGGAGACGTGCTGCTTTTGTTTTGGTTGATTTCAACTCCCTCTTCCCTCACCAGCTTGCTAAGCTACAACAGTGAGCCACAAGAAATGACACCCTTTCTTCTCTTGCCGTGTAGGTATGGTAACCCTCCAAACTTATCCTTCAGCTTGCAACAGCTGTTTTTCTTGGTGAAATCTTCTGTTTGCTTCCACGCGATTTGATAAGGCAACTAATCCAACTGTGAGGTTATTCCCTGTTAATTGTCCAAGTCCAACAAAATAACTATTTCTGACCCTGGGCTTCCAAAAGCCATCCAATGCCATCACAGTGAAAATAGTGTGAATGCGCTGTGGTATTTGTGAAGATTTAAAAATTGTGGAGTTGTCGTTCTGTTTCGATGGTGACATGCGAGAATTAAAGAGTATGATTGCAGACCTGGGCAAGTCTGTTCAAAGCTTTGTATGAATTTGTGTTCTACACTGAACTTGGCTCTCTGATATTCCAAAGTGGCTTGAATGAGTCTTGATTTCTGTGTCTATTTGGAAAGGCATTGGTTCCCTTCTGTGACTGCTTAGCTATTAGTTGTAATAGTTGCACTCCTAAGCTACAGCAAAAACGTACATATTGCAGGTTGCTGAGTATCGCCGGCGACAGAGCCGTGGTAGAAAACGTGCAGATAAACCACATACGGTAGCACACGCTTTTCAAGCCGAAGCATGCTCACGATACGCGTGCGGACGAGCCACCGGCAACCACACCGCCTCGCCACCCCCGATGGCGCTCGGGTGCGGAGGCTACAGGCAGAACTTTGCAGCACCGACATTTCTCGAAATCTCACCGCCGTGCGGTGCCGAACGACGACGGCCAAACACGCCCTCCCTCCGCCGCCGCGCCTGCCACCAACCCGCCCGAACCCCCCTCACCACCACCCGCCCTCAGCGCCCAGGCCGCGCCGCGCTGCCCCACCGCTGCCTCCCCGCTCCGCGCCGCCTCCGCCACCGCCGCCCGCCCCGGCCCTGATTGGGCCCGCGGGTGAGGCCCCTCCCGCCGGGCCCCTTCCCGCCCGCCGGGGCGGCCCCTCCGCCGCGCCGCGCCTTCTCCCCAAATACACCTTTGCGACGGCGGGGAGCGCCAGCGCCGCCCTGCCCGGAGCCCCTCAGCGGGCAGCCATGGTGAGGAACGGGGTGAGGCCGGGGCGTGGAGCGGTGCTGCGCGGCGCGGCGCGGAGCCGCGGGGACCCTGGACAGCGCTGGGACGCGTTGTGGGGCGGAAATCTGTGGCGATTCGGGGGGCTGGGAGCGATCGCGGGAAGGGGGTGGGGGGTGGGGGGTGGGTGAGGTCTGTAGGCACTTGGACGGCCTTTGTGCATTGTGAGGCTTTCGAAGAATTTGGTAATTAAAGCCGCTCGGATTAGTTTTACTGCGTGATGGTTCGGTCTAAGGTTTCTGAGCTGGTTTTTGGAGTGATTCGTATCCTTGAGCTTGATGGATTGGAGACGATATTTAAGATTTAATCTCATACCTGATGCTCGAACAATAACTCCTTTTTTTTTGCATTTGTTATGCCAGTTCTGCTTTTTTTTTTTTTTTTTTTTTTTTTTTTTTTTTCCCTAGGAAGAATAAATGCAACCCCAACCTGTGTTGTATTCGTTAGAATTGGCAGCTTACTTTTTCAGGCGATTTTCTTAGCTCCACTGTCCTTTCTGTTTTTTCAAGGCTTGTAATTCCTTTTTGGAGTGGGCAGTGTTGTTTCTGTGGCTAAAGTTCAGTGACCATTGCTAGCCTAGGCCTAGTAGTCCCTTTATAAAATCATCTCTATGTATAAACATGAGGCACTTGAAAAGTTTTTCCCTGGTATGTCGAGGGGTGCTTTTATACATCTTACGTACTCTCTCAAGCTTGATCTGATGCTGCTCCTAAAATGGCTCTATTTTCAGACCTGGTCACTTATTCTGTGTACATAGTGAGGTGGCTTTCTCAGTTCGAAGGATGAATTATTAAGAGTAAAAAAAGTCCTAAGCAAGGATGCAGTATTACTAGAAATTAGTGTTACAGTGAAATGAACTGTTTGTAATGCTGTATTCGGGCTATGCACTGTTTGTAATGCTGTGTTCAGGCTATGCACTTTCACCGCACTACAGGTTACACTGTGCTGCCTACAGGTTGATCTAAAGAGAAATGCTAAGACTTTGAAATAGTAGTAAGAGAAAAGAATTTTTTGTTCACTCAGATTTTCCATTGTGAAGTCTCAGAATACAGAGTTACAGAAAAAGATAACAGAGCATTTTTTCATAACAAGTGTTAAGTCTTTAATTATCTTTCTGTGAATAGAACAAAGTGTTTTACTTACTTGGAAATGGTCTAATCTTACATTTTTTCCTAAGACAAAGCTCCCGATGGAGCCACTCCCTTTTCTTGTAGTCATGATTAAGAAGTTTTGTTTCCAAACTACAGAAAGTAGGCACAAGGAAGCATACATATTAAATGACATAAATAGATCTACTGCTTTTCTAGGGTTAGGAAAAAAAAAGTCATGACAGCCCATGTTGGAAAGAGATTCCAGTAACAGACTTTATTGGTCAGAGAAGTTAAGCGATTTAAGCAACCAGAGAATGTGTACAAATGTGTTATGAATGCAAGCACGGGAAGTTCTCTTTATTGTGGGGAAGTTTCTTGCTTGGACTGTGTTGCTCTGGGGCGCTACAGACAGCCATACGTTCTGCAGCTTTGATGACTATTCTCTTTGCTTTGCCAATAGCAAGAACCTTAAATGAACTAGGGGATTGTAAGGAAGCATGAGGAATACTGAAATGGTGATATAAAAGACTTTATACTCCACATTCTCGGAAGAGAAGAGCAATTGCTGAAATCATGCTGGCAGGCAGGAAAAGTAAGGAAGGAGAATGAAGGAAATCACATCTTGAGATCTCTTGGTTGTATTTTTATCCGTGTAATTATGTAGCTTGCAGCTTTTATGAGTCATGACAGTGCAGGATCATGAGGCAAACTTTGGAGAATGAATTAAGTAATTTAGTTATACAGCTGGATTTTTTCCCTTTTTTGACTATCAATAAAATGGCTCACCATTCCCATCTCCCACTGGTTCACTTGCTGGGTATTCATTTAAATTATTCAATTAAGTTTTTGAAGAAGCATTAAAAATGAGAAGTCAAGGGTAGTCTTTAATGTTCTGTCTGTAGAAGTAAGTACTAAAGTCTTGTATATTTGCTTATTCTGATTAATGCTTTCTTTAAAAAATCTGTCTTGAACCATTCTATGACAGTCTGTTTCAAAACAGATCCCATAGTGAAACCAAAACATAAGTAAAAGTTTGTAATAAAATATAATACTCAAAACATCAGTAGCAGTCAAAACCTGGTTATGTCATGTAATAAAAGTTAAAATATCACAGCCATTATGAAGATAAATGCCACCCATCTGTTTGAAATTCTAAAAAAATACCGAGACTCAAAATAAGCAATCCAAGAAGTCAAGGTAGAGTAGCAAATACAGCTAGTTTCCTTTTAACTGAAATGAGTTGTTAAACCAAAAGATGTCATAAATTGTATCTTACTTAAAAAAAAAAAAAAATCAAGCACTTCAGTAATCCAAGGAAACAGACACAACATTCTAAATTATCAACAAGGAAATATGTATTAGAAGATGCTGGCTGTATTTTGTATTTACTCTGTAGACAAGCAGCAAATTTCCTTTTTTTAATACGAACTTATTTATTTCAAAAAGTTCAGTATAGGTAAAAAGAAGTGTTTCAAAATAGTTATTGCAAACTACGGGACATGTTTTAAGGAATTTTGGGGTAATGATATTTAGAAATCATTACATTTTAGCTTACACATTTTATTAGCAAATGAAAATTGAGCTGTGGAGAGCTGCCAATGGAGTTTCTTTGCTGGAATCCCTTGCACATTTTGTACTATTTAGTTTTTAAAGATCTTTGTTGTCTATGTGTTTGTTAAATTTCATGGCATTTATTTAGATGCTTAGCATTGCAATTAAGATTTTTAGTACTTGAAATTTAAATTAAGCCAAATGTCACATTTGGCATTACTTTGAATATTCTTTTTAGCATGTTTTGAGCATCTGGGATATGGCTCTAATATATATGATATATATTCAGCAAGTCTTGCATGACTAGTTGTACCAGGAGTAGACATTCAAGTTTATCATTGAACAGATATTATATTTTTAATATAAGTCTTTATATAAGCCTTAATGTAAGGGCATAAGCCTTTGTTCAAGAAAGCAACACTGTCCAGGACATAATATTAATACCTATTTAATGTTAAAATTCCCATAGGATTTAAATAGGTGTGTAAATGGGATAGGGCTTCTAGCTAGGGCATAAACAACGAATTTTTTTTGTAATAAAGGGAGCAAAATTTGCTAGAGACTGTAGGTTTTTTATAAGGTTTTTGCTTGTAGATCCACCTGCTATGAAACAATTGAAAAGACCATGTTAATATCTCTAATGAAGCCTTTTACTTGTAGCACAGGTATTGATTGCTACTTGTTTGGTAACATGCTGTTCTTTCAGTTTTTTGGTTGTCCTACTGAGGTGCTGCCACTCTTAGGTCAGTGCTAGTGTTTCCTTGTCATCTTGGCTCCTCATTTGTGGCCTGTAGCTCATACTACTATCCACTAGTGTTGTGGATGTGGAGTCTGGAGCAAGCTGACTCCTTTTTCGTAGGAGTGCAGGTTTCGCTGCTGTCAGTTGTTCTGCTGCTTCATAACCAAAGTCAGAGCAAATACGTTCTCTAGGGATTAATTTTACTTCACCACAGAGAGGCCTCACCAAGTCCTGTTCATTGCTTCAGACCCCAAGTAAATTTGAGCTTTAGGGCTTCCACAAGCCTTCAACCTTTGGGAGAATTTCACCCTATCAGAGCGTGGTATTTTGTAATACTCACTTCCACTTATTTTTCATTCATATTTCCCATTATATGATAGTTTTGTTTAGTGGAATCCATGCCCTTGCTAAGAACATAACTGCTTTCACATTTAACTGTGGAGTATTTTTAACCGATACTCTCATTTGATTGAAGTGCCTCCTTCCATAGTTCAGGCCTTCACTGCTAGTTTTAGGCACCCTCCCTGCTCCTCAAACTTGGCAGTATTGTGGTAGCCATTATTCTTGCTTTTACTGCTCTGACTCCTTACATTAGTTCCTTTGTGTTACTTTAAGACAACTTTTGAATTGATTTTCTTCTTGCATATTCATACTAGCTTTCCCAAGCTACTAGTAGCTTGCCTTGGTAGCAGAAGTATTCAAACAAGCCACCTCCTCACACAAGTCAGCACCAGTAGGCTAATTTCTTACAGGCAGCACACTAAGCCTAGATGATAACCAGGTTGTGACCTTATGTGCTATTTCTGGGAGGGTACTTCTTTCATGAGACCCCCTCTCTGTACCTCCTATGCATATGTATTTGCCTGAACGTGAAGGGAATGCTATGCTGTTGCTGCTTGAGTGCCAAGGCCAGTGTTCTTTGTCCAATGGTAAGGGGAAAAGTGCCTGAAGACTTGCATCCCAGCATAGGGCTGTGGAGCTCAGAGCTGTCTGAAACCCTCTCTTGGGACTATTTGGCTATGCCTTACACTTTACGCATGGCTATGCCCATTGATTGTTTCAGCTAAGTCCATATAGAAAATAGGTCAGCCACGCAGTGGCTCAGGAAGAGAGCTTTAATTGTGCGGGTTGTAATCTAGAAAGCAGGGTGTGTGCATCATCATGAAGGAGGCTGGAACCAGTTCCAAAGATTTTATCAGGCGTTGTGGAATCTAGCCCTTAGACAGCTATCAGTATCAGAGAGCTGCAGGGAATATCCCATGCAAGTAATCCAATTGTTTCAGTGTGAGTATAAATTTCTTACTGTAAGGCAATGTGCTAAAATCCTTTGATTATTTTCTCCTCCACAAATGGAAAGAAACATACATTTATGAAGTTAATCTCTTCCTCAGCCCCATTCTAAGGTATTCAGAACAAAGAAGTATCACTCCTTTGGGGGAGATATATTTTGTCGGAATCCTGCTGGTGTAATTCTAGAATGTCATCAATTCCAAAGGGTGCGGTAAAACGTAGGGTTTCTGTGATGCCACATCCAGTAGTTGCTGCTAAACTCTCCCTTTTTAATGAGTAATCGCACAGTTATTTTTGAGATCCCCAAAAAAGGTTTCTCTGCCTTTCTAATGCTGACCAAGGTAAACATGTGTTTAATTTAATTTTAACTTTGCATTTCACTTGGAACTTGATACAGATGGGGACTGACAAAAGTTGTCCAGGGAAAGCTGATTTCCTTCCTTGGCAAATACAGAAACTTCACACACAAAAGAGCATTAGCAAAAGGCTGGCTACAATGGAAGAATACCTCAGCAAGATTTCCAGTTTGTTGCTTGGAAAAATTGGGGGTTTGCATTTGCTCGTAATTATTTCTGTAATTTGAAAACACAAGACAATATACCCAGTTGCTGTCTTCTCGTTAATAGGGAGGGGTGTCTGCTTATATTAATAGTTGTGTGGCTCCCTAGTCCTTACTGCAGGCACCCTGGAGCCTAAAATACTCATTGCAGTTCCTGTTCTAAATAGCACTGCTAAAAATGGCAAAATTTCCATGTCTTTGGAAAAAGCATGCATCAGTCTAACTTTAAAATTCCTTTTGTTTTTCTTTTTGCCAAAATTGTCTTCATAGCACTGGCAATCTGAGAGTGCAAAACCACTTGCCTCATCTTGAGAAAAGTATTTGGCGGATTGATACTGCCCTTCCTATAAGCGACTACAGAGCCTTCAGAAATGAGAGAACAAAGTTTAACCAGGTATATGTTAGACATGAAGCTATAGGGTGAGGACACCTTCCTTGTTCTACACACTAGAAACCTTTTTATGGCACCTAGCACCAATATAGCACCTAGACCTTTTCATGAATCCTACTTATTTGAATTTCACTTGTAGAAATGTGCAAGTGTTTTGATCCTGTATTTATTTTTAAAATCTGGCTGCAGATTTTTATAAAGTTTGGCCTGATTTTTTAAATTCACTCAGATCTACTAGACCCCTGGCCAAAAAAAAACCCGTGTGCAACTCCATTCAAGAGATCTGGATTCATTTCTTAGCTCAGCTACAGTCTTTCTTTTGTGATCTCTGGCGTGCCTTATTTCCACGCTTATAAAAGAAGCATCGTAATGCTTCCTTTCATATCCCTTTTTTCTCTCTTAGCTATTCAGATGGCAAACCCTTTGGGTCAAACATCATCTTTTACTGTATATTTGTGTATGGCCCTGATCTTAATTTGGGCCTTCTGGGAGGTTAAAATAAACAAATAATGCACCTAGCAACAGTGACAGAGAAAAAGCAGAATGCGAGATTACATTGGCACAGTTTCTCTGCTGAGCAACCTGCCCAAGGATGGACTCACCAGACAGGAAGTTAAATACCAGTGTTTGAGTTTAAGCAAAGGCTCCATAAGAATTTTCACATGTTGGCCAAGTATCAGTCGCACTGACTGAATGGTGGGCTATGTGAATGTTAAATGGCAATGAAATAGTTCCCTTCCCATCAAAAACATTTGGTCGTGTGGTGGGAATGAAATAGCATGGAGGAGACCAGTCTTTCAGTCACGAGTTAGGCATGGCTTGCAAAACATTTTGGTAGGCTTGTGAGACAGAGACTATGTTTGTAGTATGACAGTGAAGGTCTGCAGATGATCTGGAAATTAGTATTGACTTAGATCAGCTCTGCACTTACTCTGTATGTCACATGCTCTAGATCTGTGGGAGATGCAGCATGGATAGTCAACTGTGTGTGGAAAAAGTCATTGACCATAACAATGGTAAATTTTAGAACCAACACAGTCACAGGTTAGTCAAAGTTTGAAGTGCCCAACTATACCATACATGAGATAGCAGCGGACATCATGACAGAGTGATTATCCTCTTAGAAGATGAGAGAATGGCACCAGCAAATACCAGAAAAAATGATTTTAATGTTGATTAATATAATATATGAAATGTAGTTTCATTATATCTTCCTTCCAGTTTCTCTTTGAAGATAATTTGCAGTTCTAAGCAATATTAAGTTCTAAGCAAAAACAGGTTTAAATGATAGAGGGAAATAAAAGGTAAATAAAAGGTAAAAGTATCTTTTCAAATAGGCTTTGAAGCAGTGAAGAGCAAGGACTACTGATGGAATACAGGATTATGATTTACATGTAGCAAAAGCTAAAAAAGACCATCCATCCCTGCCCATGTTGTGGGCAGATTTTTCTTAGCAATAGATTGGAATACGGAAAAAATAAGATAAGAAACTGAAATGAGAGTAGCAGTCGCAGAAAAGCATCTGATGGGGTTGATGTATTTTAAAAAAAAAACCCAGATTTTATTGCAGTTGCTGTAATGTGCTGTATTGAAAATAGCCCATCTATCTAATGCTGTAATGAATGTGCAACAAAGGACGGTTTATGCCAGTATTTATATAACATATTCTCACTGTGTTCTTTCCTAACTGTTACTCTACAACCATGGAAAACACTCATAATCTTAGTAAAATATTAATAAATGCATTCAGATCTTTAATGCTAAACTTAGATTTGGTATTCTGTCTTTCAGCAAAGTAGCTGCACTACTTAGGAATGCAACCCTGTTGTCAGTTTAATATATTATGGGCAGTGTGGGATTTAGATGCCTGTTGTAAACAGAGTTGAAAACCCAGAGCAAAGGTTTACAACAGGAATATTCTGCAGAGATACTTGTGAAACTGTGAGAACTTCATTTCTCCATTGTCACGGGATACTTGTAAAGTTAGCACTTTTGTCTCCTTGGAAAGTTAGTGCTTTTGTCTCGTTGGAACTTGCCAGATATAAATATTTAAAACAAAGTTTTGAATATTCAACATTGTCTAAACCATAAGCAGAAATGTCAAAGTTTTCTGACCCCACATAAAGGAAGACTATACACAGTGCAGCAAACTTTCTTTCTTCCCTGTTGGTTTTTTTCACCTGCTGAATGTGCACACTCCGCAAGATTCATAGTGCTTCTGGATGCTCCAGAATACCAAAAGGCTTAAAAAAGTATTGTCTTCATCTTGGCAGGAACTTCTTCATGAAAGAGAAACTACCTTTCTTTATCCTTAAAGTTAGGTCTCTCGTTATATTCTCTAGGAACTCGTTCTCTCGTTCCCTCCCTCTGCCCCAACAATACACATGGTCTCTCAGCCTTTTCATCGTGGAATTTCATATATTTCTAGAAAAAGTGAGAACTTCCTACATAGCATCCTCTTTCTGTGCACATACACAAACACAGAAGTGGAACGTAGTATTTATTATGGGATTTCTTTTATCAAGAACCCAGTTAACAATAAATTTAACTTTTCAGTCAGAGAAACATTTCTTTTCAGGATGATATTCAAATGACATCCGAAACCTATTTGAGGTCCATATCAGTAGATATGGACTTGCTTGGGCCAGAATTTGATTTGGGTTCATTTTTAGGTTTTTCTCCCACAGTTCACTGTCCAGTCTCTCTGCCCTTTCACTGCTGACTGTTTTCTGTGCTGGCTTGGACCTACTATTCACAGCACCAGTATGCAACGTAGGGAGTTGGAGACATCCAATTATCTGGCCTCATTTTTGAAATGAACATGGTTTCTTAATACAATGAAATAAAGTGGTATTTGGTGGTGGATGTCCATTTAACAGATTTAGAAAACAGCACATATAGAGTGGTTGTTAACTTTTTGGTGGGAGATAGTACTTGAAGGGCGTTTGGTGTGGGACAGCTCCTACACTAAAAGTGAATGTTATAATATCTGGGTAGTTCATCTCTCATTGCACAAGCTGATGTGTTGAGACAAAGATGTTTATCAATTACATTTGATAGTTTTGGTTCTCAACGAATTAAATCTGGGATGACCGCATTACCTCAGTAAAGGCAATGCAGCCAACACCCTCTACAGGCATTGCCTGCCTCTTCAGGGTTCAGATATCAACCTTCAGGGTTGACTGGCACTCAGCGTCCCTTGGTCAGCTGTCATTTCCACATGCCTATCTGACTTCTCTTTAGCTTCTCTTTAGCTGACGCTCTCATTTGGAGCCCCAGCCTCTAAAGCAAGACTCTCAAGCTGTGTTCTGTGCTCATTTTGCCTGAGGTCTGAAACCCAAAGACTCCCAGCGCTGAAGCATAAATTGCCACACCCTGAGGTAAGGACTGAGTGCCGTCGCAGTTCCTTACCATCTGATGGCACAGTGAGAGGAAGGTCTGGCTTGCAGTGAATTGGTGATTGCTGACACCAGCGGGCTGTTGTGCTGCCTCACTGGAATGTAGGTCAGGGCCTTCAAGGAAGCCAGGTAAGTAGTGCTTCCATCCTGGGATCTCAGATGCACGTGCAGCACCAACTGGTATTTCAGAAGGCCTGAAGGAGAGAGAAAAGTGGTTCCTTATAGACATACTATAAAAGAGGAGTGAGATATCTTTAAAAAGTAAAATGTAAAACTATGAAGTCTTAAATCAGTAACAATGTGTATCTGGCCTTTAACTTACAAATCAGTGCTGTTTAAAACAAAATACTAGAAAATAACCTATGAAATGTGCAAGTCTAGCAAGTTTTTACTTCTTTATTAACACAGGGTAACCTCACTAAACACTGCAGCGAAAAAAGGTATGTCACTCCCTGCCTCCCATTAGATGCTAGTGAGGCAAACCACTGAAACTGGAAATTGGATCTTGGCAGCCGAATCAGGACGATAAACACGTATGCTTACTTAATCATGTAACAGAGTAATATATAACCAGCAAAGTTGGTTGAAACATAAGCTGTAACTACCACCAAAAGAATTCCCCTAAAATCTAAAATATTACTGAAAAGATCTCCTTGAAATTATCATTTCAACATTTTCTATGGGCTATACTGACAGATTACAGAAAAATTCTTTGCATAAGTACCCACCGTACTTCAGTAGATTTGTCGTAGAGAAAAAGCAATGTATCAGTGAGAGAACTGTCTGTGCCTTTGCAAATTGTTTGGTTCTATTGCCCACATTTTCCTTCTTTCTTAGGGATTTTTAAAGTGTCATGTCCTTCTGTAGGCCTCCTCTACTTCTTTGTCCTTGCTCCTTTATTCTGTTTATATCTCCCTGCTCTCCTTTTTATCTCTCACATAAGAAAGAGCAGCAGATATTGAAAAGTAATGCTACAATAAATGAGAAAAACTATGCTGTCTGAGAAATGGAGCAAAGCTTTGATTTTCAGACTTTGGTAAGACTACTGTGATGTTAACATCATTGCAGTCAACGCAGTTCTACAAGTTGTGAGATGAAGAACTGTGGACGGTTCTAGGTACTCTGCCTAGAGTAACTCCAGGACGATTACCCTGTGGTTCATACAATGCACAAAGTTCAGGCTCTGTATCACAGAAGCATATTAGTTTGGATGACAAACATATTTTTTTGGTAAGAGTTTTTCATATGATTCTAGTCTTTTGGAAAATCCAAGTCCTCTGGTGATATCATCTCCCTTGTTTTATGGAAAAAGTATCTGCATTTTGCCATGAAAGACCTGAGGACCTTGCCAAAAAAGTCACAAAAGTTTGTGGGAAATATAGCAGGAGAATCCTTATGGTTAAAATACATTTAATTTAGCTCCATATTTTAACCCTGAATTTGTACCTCGAATTAGAGATTGGTACATCCAGTCAGAGATTCTGCACTGTATTCTTTGTTAAACCTTTCTTGGATTTCCATTCTTCCAAATCTCTTAATCTGTTTGATCTCTGTTAATCTGAAATGCCTGCCATAGAAATCAGTGAATTTCAATGGAATTTACAAGCATTTTGAGCCAAGCACATGTTTCTGTGCCAGTCTGTGCCTAGCACTCTGGCACTAAAATATCCAGAGCTGAAGAAGACACTGGAGATTCAAAAAAGATGTATGACGTTGTTTCTATTTTTGTGGGATTTAATATTCAACTTTGATATTGTTAGAAGAAGCTGCAATTCAACAGCTAATGCACTTGAATTAGTATAATGCATGGTTTGAAACATGCTAAATCTTTCTAAATGCATCTGTTATGACTGGGAGAGCAGCACTGAACGAGTCTTCTACTATTTGATAACATTTCTATAAGGATATAGCTATAAGGATAGATCTTTTCTCTGGTTTTTAGCACGGAAAGTTTGGAAAATTAGCATATATGTCATGTATTTTCCTTTGCATCATGATCAATGCCTCAATGATCCTCTGGTTTTCACTGAAAATATTATTAAAACAAGAATCTACATTTTAATAATTACTTGAGAAATTTCTTTGTAAAGGATCTCACATTTCTAGATCTGTATAACCTACATTTCTGCTATAGTCTGTCCCACACATTCCTTTTGTTTTTAAATAGATGTGTCAAAGCTTGATAACCCATAAATTTTTTCAGCTAATTTTTTTCTGCAGGGCCACATTTTCACCTCAGTCTTTACATCAAACCGCCACCAAGGCCAAGGGGAAGTTCCACATATAGAATATGTGGTGAACATGGCAGTTATCCCTGAGTTAGTTTTGCATGCCTTCTCCCTGCTGCTGTCATTTGCGTGTGCTGACTTTTCCTGTGGAAATGTAATCTGAGAAACACCGTGCAATTTCATTTCTTTCACATGCTTAAAAGAAAAGTAGAATAAATGGAATGGAAGGATTTGAAAGATCAGTAGCTGTGATAACTCCAGCGATTGCACTGGAGACAATAAAAAGATTGAACATTCTGCAGGAAGCTGAAGTCTACTTCTTGATTTATTTAAATTTTAGTTTTCTTACAGAGGTGGTATACACTAACAGCAGGCTAGTGTTAGTCATTAAGTGCATATTTATTGTGATTAATTAACAACATTAATTTCTCTTAGTACCATGTGCAAGCTCAGTGTCTCACAAATCATGTTATCTTTACTTTGCTTCATCATTTTAGTGAAAGAGGCCTGTGTTTTTAAAAACAATAAAAATTCACATATTTACCATATTTACCTAGCTTTCTCTGCTTTAAATGAACATCTCTGTACTTTCCAGAAGAGTATTAGAAAGCAGCTAAGTGATATACTCAGCAGGGAAATTGGTATTGTAATGTATGCCTAGAGCATTCGGTCTCACAAGATATGCTGATAGCCTTTGGAACTGTGGTTTTCAAAGTAAGATCCACTCCTTTTGCGTACTCAATTTTTTTTTTTTAAATAGCAGATTTTGAAAGGGATGGGCTGTGAATAACTATAGCTGCCCATGAATTGTGTGAAAAATGACAGGCCTATCAGCAAAATAAAAAATGAAGGTACTAATTTACAGTGCACATGGCCAAATCAGCAGTTTCAATTATTTTAAACATATTTTGTAGCAGAAGCTGTTTGTAAGCATTTAATCAAAAAGGAAGGTGCCTGCTGGTCCTGCCCTGCAGATACCATGGAAGAGAACAACAGGGAAAGTAGCCGATTTCTTCTCCAGAGCTGCTTTCTTTGCCATGGGCTCTAGGTAAAGCAGTAGCTGCATGACGGCTGTGAAAATAGCTCTTCACCCATCTATTCTGGTTGAATACACCTCTTCAGTCAATATATTTTTTTCCCTATCAGAAAAATTACAAAGACATGACCTCACTGCTGCAGGATAAACCATTTTCACTAATTAGAAGTTCCTGTTACTAGCTTCCTGTGCATAGTTTTTAACTGTTCCAGAATCTCAGATGACCTCAGTTCTGTGTTTATCTTCACATCTGCAGACCTACCTGCAAAAACACAAAATGAAAAAAGCCGAGGCCATATTTCGCTTCAAAAATTAGAAAACATGCAAATCGGTATTTCTGTGATAACAGTCAAGGTTTAATCATATTCCTGCTATAGCCAGAATCCTGCTATTGACTTCAATGGGACTTGGCATGAGTGCTTAACTGTGAATAAATATGAAAGGTAGTTGTCAGTAATTTTCAGTGGGAAAATGATTTTGCAGACATTTTAAACAGAAGTGGCAGGTGGCAAATATTCAGTCAGAAAACTCTGCAATTGAAATCTACTAATGAAATACTTTGCTTTCTACAGACCTAGTTTTCAAACAGGTCTGTAAGATCTATAGAGTTCAGGGAAACTTTAGTACTTTTATTTATAAAACTGGGTGTTCATTATAATTTAAAGCTGTGAACACAAAGGGAATATTTAACCATATGCGCTGTCATAAGACATTACAATCAATGTTTTATATTGCTCCTCAATGCTCCAGTATCTTTGGGAAAACAATAACAGTAATGGTATTTATGCAAACCTCTGTGTCAGTTGCATAAACAGTTACCCATGTTCAACTTCAATTAGATGAATACATGCATGTACAGGTCTCAGCAAGATAAGCATCTTTGAAGAAGTAGGAGAATTATTTTATCATCTCTGAGGATGCTTCATAGTTAATCGAAACCATGGTTCTCAAATGAGAAGTTACTTCATACATAAGAAATTTGGAATTTTTAAACAGTTTATTGTTTCATTTTTTTATAGAAGATGCAGCAGTCTGGGCTAAATCATGAATACTAGCTAAAGATTTCATCGAAAAATAGTATAAGATAAAAACTTACTAGATTTCACTCTTATTACAGAATAACTACAATTATTTTTTACTTTCTTTGCGCCTAGAAAATTTTTTGATCTATGAACTAAATAAAAATCAGATTCTGCAGACATTTCAATTTGGAAGTCCAGTTAAATGAGTAAAGTTAAATGCATTGGTAAGTTTGAGAGATTCAGCTGTAAGTATGTGTTTGGAAAGAACCAGTAATCACAACAATCGACAACTTCATATTCTAGAACCACGGCCCTCCTCCTTTTGTGGATTCTAGTTTACACTCCATTGGTTATGGGCAAGACTTCAGTCTTTACATTTAACTCCTGCTAACTATCATGAACACTGCATGTCCTCAGGACAAGTTTTAATTCTTGAAAAGAAAGAGTTCTGAAGTCAAAAATTTATTTCTTAGCTTTCCTCTTATGATTTTCATGAAAGTATTGTACTCTCATGGACTGCAAATGCAGATTAAATGCTATATTTAAAATATATTCCTTTAAAGTGTAAGAATAGTTTCCAGACACTTTGGATTGGTTTTGGTTTTGCATGTCCTTACTGCAGCACCTCCTATGTTTCAATTGCTTCCTCACCTGGGTACCCAGATCACTCGAGGTATCATCTGTTATGTCAGTTCAATATCAGGATTTCTCAGAAAGAAAAAAATAAATTTAAATAATCATAGAATCATAGAATCATTTTGGTTGGAAAAGGCCTTTAAGATCATCAAGTCCAACCATTATCCTAACACTGCCAAGCCCACCACTAAACCACGTCCCTGAGCACCACATCTATACTGTGGTGTGGTTACATACAGAAGGTTGTTTCTGGTGTTCTTGAGGTACCTCTATCTCTGCCTCGGGAAAAATGCCCATGAGCGTTCAACCTCCAGAGCTCCCACAGTGTGAGGAGGCTGCAATTTCAGGGGTATTATCTCCATCACAAGTTGCTTAGCTGGTGGTACAAGCTGTGCTTTGGACCAGGGGCGAGGGTGCGAGGCTGTGCCCCAACCAAGGGCTGCTCTTCCAGCCAGAGCGTGTGAGGGGAAGGCAGGGAATCGGGAGCTGTGAGGCTGCCTGCTGGGCTTGCTATGGAGTGTTGTCACAGATAGGCTTTGACTCACAGGAAGAGAATATTTTTCCCACGCTATCTTCTCAGCATGCCTCCCTGTTATTTGGTCCTAGCATAGGAAAAATATTTACCCTATGAAAGTACATGTGATACTTCAAATGACAAATATATACTTTATAAGCAAGATTTGGGAATCAGTGCTTCCTTTAGCTATATGCCAAAACATGGGTGCAGTAATTAGGGTTCCCCCTGTGCCTTTAATTGAAACCAGAGATGCAGCTGCAATGTAACTTTCACGCCTGGAGTCTGGGCTTCTCCCAGGGCTGTATTTGGATACAGGGATTTGCTTCAGGCCATTAGAGGGAAATGAGTCAGTCACAAAATCAGTATCAGAAATTCAGTGATACTTTAAAACTAGGGGTTTTCCCTGTCTTTAAGAACACTGGTTTCTATATCAAGGTATAGAGCTTGGTGTTATTACACAAATGCTAACATTTTAAAGCAGAAATGTCTGTCTTATGATGACCTTGAAATGGGACATTTTAGCAGTTTTGAAGTTTGCTTATGTGTTCCATGAAACTTATTTTCTGCTGATTACAATAGGAGCAAGATGGAAAAGGAGGTAACTTATTGTCTTCTCAGAAAACAAAGGTAATTATTGTCTTCATCTCTTAGCTTGGTAGCTGCCTAATGTTGCAGCAACAAAGACCACAATCCATTTGACCTGGAGCACAGAGGAAACACTTGATTGTATTTCTGTTTGATAAAACACTTCATAAACAAAAAAGGGAGAAAGGTGAGGAAATTCCACATTATGTGGGGAGAAAGTCTTTCTTGTAAGCAAGGTCTAGATTTTTAGCTTGCCCTAAGCAGTAATATGTGACAGTCACTGAGATGAGTGATAGAACAGTGAATTTGGACTTAGTAAAATGGTTGGACTGTTAAAATAATAATTGATTGCTATGACTTGTATTATTTTATCATAGCCACTTTATTACCTTGTACTTTGCTTGGTAATCACTGCAATTCCACTAGATAGTTCAGTAAGTGCTGTGGTGTGCTGTGGTATTTCTTTACTATCAAAAGTATGCTGTGACTTACAGAAAAGTTTTGAGTACACTTCTCTTACAAATAGCCCCAAGCAGAGCTACGTCTGGCAGTAAGGACACTGGAACTGGGCTTGCACAGCACACAATGGCAATTAGTGCTTTGGAGAAAAAAGTGGTAATGCTACTCTAAAGGGCTTTGGAGTACAGATAGATCAGAACTAGGGATGACTTATCAGAAAGAAGGGTGGAAGTTTAAGGGGATAAGCAGAAAAGTTAATGCCTGACAAAGCATATTCCTTTTGAGAGCTGAAGTGGAATTTGGGATTGCTGAATCTAGTAGTTTCTTGGGTACCAGTAAATTAATGTGAAGTCCACTGTCCAATATCACATCTCATCCTGATCTGCAGAAAGGATAAGAACCTTTTCATCAGTTATTGCTTTGCTCAAGTAGCAAAAATGTGTGCCATGAAAGAGCCTAGCTAGCATCTTGCTGGAAGAAAAGGTACTACTTTGTAGTGTAAGTAAATCCCGTATGTGCACCAGGGTGGTAGTGATTTAGGATTGATTAGTCACCTATATTTGGGATTTCCTAGAGCTCAACTCCTTGACTTTGCAATTTTCTTTTTATAGAGTTATGTTCTTTATGCAGTTGGGTCTGATTAATATTTTAATTATGTTTGTGTGGCTGCTGCAGATTTATAAATCCTATCCCTACTGTGCACTTTACCTCATATGCAAGTTACACTCTATACAGTTTTTAAATTATTCTTGTGTAATGACACGGTTATCCCCAGGTAAGTCAGCAAATGTGTTTACCGTGTTAATGACAGGACCAAATTACTGGAAAGGGGTAAATGAGGCATCCTCAAATTTCAGTTGATGAGTTTGTCTCTGACCGGGGAGATGTCCTCTACCTAAGTCAACAATTGGCAGTTTTCTATTAGGTATGACTCCCTACCACTTAGAAATTTGCGAACAGATTTGCCGGTCTCCTCCAGTTGCTTACATCTTGTGCTCTCCAAAGCAGCAATACCCAAACAAATTAATGCTTTGAAGGTGTGTACGCTCTGAACATGTTTAAATTAACAATGAAGCAGCCAAAGAAAGCTTACTTATTTGTACGGATTTAATAAGACTAACAAATACTTTGACTTCTTAAAATATTAGCTTCTATACTGATGCAGACTTGAACAATTTTCTCTGACTATTTTAGAAGTCACCTTAAAATCCTTGGAAATAGACGAATCGCCAGGGTTTTGATTCTGTCGCTACACACAGCACTTGAAGTAGAAAAAATAAAGTGCGGATATTGCACTTCAGATTAATAAGACAAAATGATAGGATTTAGTTATTTTTCCAGTGTTTGTCTCCGAACAGACACAACAGCTGAGTCCACAATGAGCTGCTGCTGATAGGGTGATGGATATGAGCCTGTCTTGCTAGAAGGCCATTGTGTTTTGCCTGCATGTAAAAGTAACAGTTCCTGCCTTGCTCTGTGCAGAGGCCTACTGACTGGCAAGGGGCAAAAGGCAGTGATTTCTGAACCCCACCGAGACTAGAGCTGAGTGGAAATTGTAAGCCTCCTTCTTACATAAAGGCAAGACAGAAGTTAGCAGCTGGTTGTGTTGAGGCAATGGCTCCCAGACCACACTGAGCTCCTGCAAGTGCTGCAGCTGCTGTTGTGCTGGAGAAAGTTAGATCCAGTCAGTGGTATCTTCTGACTGCTGCAAAACAAACTACTTTTTTTTTTTTCCTAATTATTGCTTAATATGCATCAGTTCACCTGACAAAGTTATGTGTATGACTAAAAATAAAGAAGTGACATCATAGCATAATATCATATTATGGCGTACTCTGAGCAAAGGACTCTCCTTGTAATTAAAAAAAAAGTATTTAATGTTGCTTCTATTTTTTGTGCCATGTCCATAAGCTAAGATTATAAAACACCTTTAGCTACTGTTAACAAGTGGTATTGCTTAATTCTTATAAATGGCTGTGTAAATATTAGGGGGTTTTACTGTATGATTGATTCATTGCACTGTATTTCATGGCACTGTCAAGGAAATGTTTTAGCAGAGGAAAATGTTCAGAAGCAACTAGTACAAATAAGCATACAGGAACGCATTTTGGCTGTAAGACAAGTACAGATGTAAATACACAATGAAATGTTTGCACAAAGCATTTTGAGCACTGTTAAGTTATTCTGCTGCTATGACTATAATATGTAAAGTCATCTTCATTTTTCTGAGTGGCACAGTGCCATGTTGCATTCAGACAGACACTGAATAAATTGGTTGCTTGTGGTTTGATCTCACAGCAGATTATTTCATTTTAATTTTCAGTTTGCTTCCCAAGGTAAATATGACATCAATTAATGTGGCAGAGATGGAGAATTCACAGTACTGCTGCTCCTCTGGGATGAGCTCTTTCAAAGCATTTGAAGAGGAATTAAAACCAGAAACTTTTCCCATGTTTCCTCATGTTTCTTATTTTTTTGTCATGGTCAGAAAAGGTCTTTAAATATTGTGAACAACAGGAGGGCTGGTGTTCCTCATTCCTGAAACACATCTGCAATTGTTTGACTTAACCTGTGATGCCTTTTTAAGGTGCATTATACTGCTGAAATTCCTTCTGTAAACTCTAAAATGGTGATTCATTACCTTTCTCCTATCAGACCTTTAAAACTGCTGTCTAATTACCATTTGAGTGAGACAGGTTTTCCTATAACACAATAGACTTTTTTTCTTAATTTTAGTGCAAGATGCACTTAGGATACCAGATGCAAACTTGATGTTTTAATAAAGGAAGACCTAGTGCATGCATGGTTTTTTTCAGTATTCGAATCCTCTGTAGTGTCATGGAATTAGGTTTTCCAGTTTGTTTCTTTAAAGATGTGATCTGGAGGGGTCTTGACATTGCAGAGGTCAGGAAGAGTCTTGAATTGGTCACTGCTTGAAAATTGTTATGCCTATTAAGTTGATAACTGGTTTTGAACTGGGATATATGTTATCAAAGGACCATCCCATTTGTTTCTGGGAAAACAAGAACTTCAGTATACTTAGAAAATAGTTCTGCAGAAAGCTTTCTTTAGGAACTGTGTCATCATTATTTGGAATTTAAAGATCTGTACGTTAATGATACTGGTTTTGTACAACAGTATTATTACTAGAAACGTCATGGATCTCCATTTTCTTGCAAATCAATGATGATTTTGTTGTAAACAGTAATTGGAAAGAGCCCAAGGTCATGTTCAGAGCAAGGGCACAGGTTATAGTCCTCACTAGGGCAGGAAGAGGCTTCTGGGTGTCCTGCAGCACAAAGGATGTCAGGCTGCATCACAAAAAGAATCTGCAGACACAGTAGCTGCATGTCCAGCAGCTTTGTCAACTCAGGGACCTTCACATCAGTGCCCATTTTGCTCCTGGATGAGTCCTAGCCCGTGGCTATCTTCTGGGACCTCTCCTTCCCACTTGGCAGCTTCTGGAGACTTCAGGTTTTTCAGGTGTAAAATAATGGCATCACTTCCTTCACAGAGCTGATTTGGCCTGCCTGGATATTTTTCCTACCACGTCAAATGTAATTTAATTAAAATACAATATGCTAGCATGGAAGTGAACCCCAAATAATTCCAGATTATTGTCTTCTAGAAACAGAGAAATAGTTTCACCAGCAGGGGAAAAAAAATAATCAAAACTATTGGTAATTGCTGAAAGTCATTCACTTCCTTTGTTTTTAGTTTAGTGCAAATGTGGTAAATATTTGTTGGTATCTAATTTAACCACTAATCCAGTCTTACATTCTTTAAAGAGAGAAACTATTTTTTTTTAATAGCAGCACATATAAATGCAATGTTTCATTCAGTGGGAGATGTTTTAAATGTTTTATTATAGATTTTTTCACAAAAATAAATTTCAGAAATTTTTTCCTTCCAAAATGCTGGTATACTGGATTTAAAAAGTTTTAGTAGTGTTATTTTGAAAATTCAAGTATTATCTTGAAATTTAAGGCCCAAATTCAGCAAAGCACATGAGTATCTGTGTAAGATCTATGAAAGCCAT
The DNA here is from genome assembly GCF_034619465.1 of Leptosomus discolor. NCBI lineage: Eukaryota > Metazoa > Chordata > Aves > Leptosomiformes > Leptosomidae > Leptosomus > Leptosomus discolor. The sequence continues at coordinate 44,183,991 of NC_141394.1, read as the reverse complement.
ATTTTTTTTTATTCTTTGGCAATAGTGCACGTATATATTTATGTTACTATTTTTCTTAACAGTTTATTTCAATACACAGATCAGTGTAACGACAGAAAAGATGGTTCTTCTTTTCTAGTAAAGTAATACAAGGTTATATAATGGCTCTTGAATAAAAATACTTTTACATATATATAGCAATGCTTATGTTGTATAGAAAAGTGTTGTGTGGTTCTTGCTTGAAATTTTTCACTGCCTCATTTGCTACCCAACAGTCTTCAGCAATAAAAAATAAAGCATTACCAATGTCCATGCAGTAGAAACAAATGAGTTTCTATGTAAAAACTGAAATCAGAAATATAGAATGTTATGTAAACATTCTTCAGCCTCTTGTTCTTAACATTGTGTTTATTGATTCTTAAAATAATACTTTAATAACTTTGATAGATGTCCCCTAGAAGCTGGCCTGACACCATCAGTATTGCAGCATACTTTAAAAGGGCTTTTTCTGCCAAATGTTTTTTTTCAGCAGCAGGTCCAGCCAAAGTAGCTTCTGCCTGTTTCGCCTCTTATCCATGGTACTTGTGCTGGGTCTGCAGCACTCCTCTGCTGTGCCATCATTCCAGCTGTTTTGAAAGAAGCAGCCGATAACCTGTATCAGGCAATTAGTTATTTTTAACCCTGGTACAGTTGCTGTGTGACCCTAAAAGCCCTTTGGGTGTCTCAGAGGCAGAAATAAGCAGTGTGGTGCACAGGCTGATTAAAGCCATAGTGCCTTTGAAAGAAATAGTTATTGTACTGTATCTCCAGAGAGACAGATGTAATACTTCAGCTGCTTCCAGAGTCACCAAAAGCTCTCAAAGATTACCTTGTTAGCGTATTATATGAGGCTGAGAGGATCTGATTCAATGAGATACAGTCAATAGAAAACTTAAGGAAAGAGCCTTTTTCAGATTAAGTTTTACTGAAATAAATGTCACAGAGGACAACTATTAAAATGAAAAGTTCAGCCCTTTTTTTTAATGTGTTGTTTGAAAGATATCACCTTCAAATCATACAAATCCCTTGGTGTTTCCAAGCAACTACATCAGTTATGTGGTCAAATTCCCATGGTATTAGTTATCACTAGTCAGTGGCTTTTACACAAGGTGCTAACCTTTGGTCTTGGATGGTTTGCTGTTCCAGAAGTGCAAGTACTAACTTCAGTCATACATCCCTCTATTACAAAAAGGATATCTTGGGCATCAAGTAAATTGAGATTTAAGTAACCATAACAAATTGGTTTCATTGTTCCATATCAGGTAGTTTTTAATAGCTGCTTATGAAGAATAAAAAAGGTTTTCTCATTGGAATTCTGGTCTCTACTCTTTCAGAGTGAGCAAAGATATATCAGATAAAACAGCTCCTCTGCCTTAATCACTAGAGCCCCAGTTCAGCCAAGAACTTAACCATGCACACAACTTTAATTACCTGAAGCACTGAAGTCAGTAGGGATTACATGCTTAAAGTGGCACATGAGCTTAGGTGCTTTCCTGAGCAAGGTCCTAGAAAAGCCATTATTTTAATGCACATATGATAAAACTGGCATATCACAGGAATTTGAAAGAGAAAATAAATGGTTTTCAATGTTTTTCTTTCTTTTTGTTTTGTAGGGGCACACATTTGTTCCTGTGCTGATTTATGGCTACCAATAATCTTCCACAGTAGTTGCCTTATCTACTATTCTGGCATCTTCTGCTCTTGTTAGTAAACAGAAGAGAATTCTTAAACACAAAGCCAAGTACTCTTAATCTCAAGAGAGAGACTTCGTACAGTATGTTCTGTACAAAACTGAAAGATTTGAAGATCACAGGCGAATGTCCTTTCTCCTTACTGACTCAAAGTCACATTACTGAGGAACATGACAAGGACTGCACAGAAAACAGCTCTAGAGCAGCTTTGCCCATCTGCAAAGAAGTCCATGAAAAAGATGCTCAAGGAAACCTCCCACAAAGGAAAACGAGCAGAAGTAGAGTGTACCTGCACACATTAACTGAAAGCATCTGCAAACTAATCTTTCCTGAGGTAAATAGATACTGCATGATAATAATACTTTAATAGCATTTAATTATAAATACAAAAAAAGCATTTTATGGCCAGCCTTCAAATGTAAGGCTTTAGCAAGTTGTTTTGACTTCAGAGTTTGTGTTCCTATGTAGTTCTGCACAGTTTAAATCCTCATTTTGTCTTCTTCCATTCCTTCTGGATACAGTTTTGCCACAATAAGTTTTGTACATACCATCCCTTCCACTGTATTTCCCCTATATTTTTGCTGTGTATTTGCAACTTTCACTGATCATTTTGGAACAGGAACAGGCTGCCCAGAGAAGCTGTGGCTGCCCCCTCCCTGGCAGTGTTCAAGGCCAGGTTGGATGGGGCTTTGAGCAACCTGGTCTAGTGGAAGGTGTCCCTGCCCACGACAAGGGGGTTGGAACTAGATGGTCTTTAAGGTCCCTTCCAACCCAAACCATTCTGTGATTTTAATTGTTCCTTTTAAATACATGTATTTCTATAGCAGTTTTTTAACATGGAGATACAATTAGAGAAACTCTACCTTGTTACCTAATGATGTAAATTATGTGGTCACCTCATCAGTTCACCCAGCTGAATCCATACTGCTAAGTACATTAGTCATTTACACAAAAAAAATTAAAATAGCTGTTTCCATCTGCTGTGATGCTAACCTCCTGCCATACTATTTTTAAAAGCATTACTGTTTGTGTTTACCACAAAAGTATTCTCTTTCTGCTCAACTCAACTGAAAACAGGTACAGTGCATGCACAGTGATTTGCTTGAGTGGAGATGAATCCCATGGTTTATCTCTGTAAAAAGAACATGAAAAATACAGCTCCATAACATTCAGCACTTGGGCTTGCCTCAAATTCTGTGGAAAGTGTGAAGGAACTTACTGGTATATATTGGGACTGCAAATGGCAAATGGCCAACTCTGTATACTCAATTAATGACAATTCTATTACTCAGGCATTCAGTGTAGCTTACTAAAAGTGCTGGAGTTTTGTTAAATCTGTTTGCAGATCTGTTTTCACAACTATTCATCTATTACTCTTTCGCTAAAACTCTACATAATCAATTTTTGATAGACCCCTTTTTACCTCTGCTCATTTACACAGCAGAAATTAATCTCTTTAACCTGATCTTTAAATGTATAAAAGAAAGGACTTTTAACTCAAGAATGAACTGGCAAAGCACCCTTTCTATGGTGTTGTGATTGCTGTATACAGTTGTTAGTGGGATTTTTAATGAAATGGTATTTTTTTCTTTAGTGAGTGGTAGCAATTATGAAGCTGTCTATTATATTATCATAATAGGCTACTTCATCAGCTGGGACAAAAGCTTGGTAAAGTCAAGAATATTATGACCATGTACCCCAGGAGCTACTGAAGTTCAACGTTATTGTCACTGCTGGTTACAGTTATTCAAGTCATATTCATTGGAAATTTGTCCAAGTATAGTAACCTGTTCTCCTGATGAGCTGGGGTCAAGACCCAAGCATCTTCCCAATCCCAGTTCTCCATAGAAGGGTTTTGCTTGTTTAAAATCGTATTTTTCATTGCTTCGATACTTTATAGTGCCTCACTTAACCATCAGCAATTAATATCATCTTCTTTCCAATTGGAAACTCCAAAACAGGGAGCCGCATCCTGACCCCGATTGATTCATGAACTCCTTATGAAAATAGTGAGTTGTGTATGGAGATCCAGGACATAGTGCATCCAGAATAACTATTGATTAAATTTGAGATAGAATGTAACACATGTGATTGTTTTATTCACTTGTTTGCGTGGTTGCAGAAATATAGAAACATCGTTTGGAGGTAAGTAAGTAATGCATTGGGTGGTGTACCACTTGCTATACCAGTTTATACACAAATGTAATTTACGTTGTGTTCATACACGTGGTGGAACAGTTGTTCAATTTAGATTTTTGCTTGGAAAAAGTCCAGAATATATTGCTTTTCTTTCACGTGATATTTTTTTTATGGCATATTCCTGTGTGCAAAATTTCCTTACAAAAGGTAAAAGATGCAGTAGAAAATGGTAGTTTCTTCAGGGAATGAGAACCAAAGAGAAGCCAGACCACAGCAAGCCTCACAGCCAAATTCTATCGTGGCAGTACAGTACTATTCTATGACCCTATCTTTATGGGGAGTTTGGGTTTCAAGTGACCAAAGACTACATACACAAGACAGCTTTACTGGCCCCCAACAATATGAAATATGTATGTTTGGAAAGTGTTGTATCTGTTCCAATTAGGAGCTACAGAAGGGATATGGAACTATGGGATCGAGGTAAATTAAGGTAAATCTTCATGATGCTCTAAAGGGTCTTTTACTACGGAATCCTTTTACAAAGGTTATCTAGAGTGACTAGGTTTTCATCTGGAGGATATTTGGGTTTGCAGCATATGGAGCCAAAGTTATTCTTATTTCTACAAATATAAAATAAATCATTCTAATGTCATCTGGAAATGCTGCAGTCTTGAAAACGGAAAAGGAGGTAATCTGAAGCACAGAATGCTATGTTGATCTCTTAGAGCTGCATTTGAAACTCTGTTACCTTTTGCAATTTCAATTTTGACACTTCTGAAAATTGCCCTGAAAAAAAATTTAACTCTTAATATTCCAAGAAAATTTACTAGGTAGAAGAGCCACTTTTTACTGTTTTGCTCTGGGCATAATGCAGAATATAACTGGCTTTTTCTGTTAGGAGAATCTATTAAACTCAAAAGATTTCTTTCTACATTTTGCATCAATGTTAGGGTGGGTTTTTTTGGGTGGGGATGTGTAATAATAGAAAGTTGGGTTAGTTATGCTTATTTCTTAGCAGCACTGTCTTTATTGCCATCTGACAACTTGCACATTACTGTATTTAAAATGCATAACTACTGGCACAGATGAGCTAAGAGGCTTAATTATGGTGGTACTGGAGCTGAAGACATCAACATAAACTAAACCTCAAACACAGAAATGACATGCTGTTTCTAACAACTGTACCATCTTGAAAAATATGTTAGTCCCAAGGATAGCTAAGTATTTCTTCTCTGTATAAAAATGTTATACTGGTGTTTAAATTTCTAGCAATGACATTTTAATCAACAGACTTTTTTTTTCTTCCCCAGTTTGAAAGGCTAAATCTTGCACTTCAGAGAACGCTTGCAAAACACAGAATAAAAGAAACCAGGTGTGTATGTGTAATGGGTTTGCAACTAAATTCACTGCAAAAATGTTCTGGAGACAGTTCATAAGGACTGGGGTGGTGACAGGGAATCAGGACTTCTGGAATCTGTTTTCAATTATCTTATCAAATTGGTGTGTAACATTTCATGTAATGTAAGTTAATAATTATTTACTTATTAAAAAAATATTCACAAATATTTAAATCACTCACAAAGTTGACATAATGGGCAAAAATAGCCATATGTGCAGGGAAACAGGCAAGGACTTTGTTTAAAATGAGCGAATGTTTTGGAGGAACTCAGAGACTACTCAGGCATAGATGGAAATGTAGATATGGTTGTATATGGATCTAGCCCACTGTTGCCAGGATCCCAGGAAAAGATTTTTTAAATGCAAACTATTAGTATTATACAAAAATATTTGGCTTCTGATACAGTGAACACACGCTACAGATATTGACATACATGTTTTCGCTGGGCTCACTTGTCTTGCGGTTTCTGTTTCTGAGGAACTCAGCTTGATTTTCAGCACTCCTTAGTACTAATCCAATATTAATCATTTGAGCCTTATAGGGAGTGAGAATTTCTTAGCATCTCATTATACGCTGAGGATTCAATTTCTTGAATGCATCTGAAAAAATAAGCCCCTCATTTAAATCTCCTTTCAAAAGTGAAGAAACATAATGAAGTTGGAAACTACACTGTTGCTCGCCATCATAAGGATAAATAATTGCAATGTATCTTTTAAATTATACTTGATGTTTTCAAAGCACTTTACATGCATTGACTGAATCAAAGACAGCTGGTCAGATGTGCACTGCAATTGCTGACTGGCTTATTGATATGAGTATTTTCCCTGTCTTTAATTACATGTTGCTCCCTGGAGTCTAAGTTTGAATCAAAAAATTATTACGCTATTCTGAATGATGTAATAATGCAAATGTAAAACAGATCTAAATGTCTGTATTGCTTTTACATATAAAAATAACTAAGATATTTCAAATGAAGAAACTCAGAAAGCATGTATCAAAAGTTTGTTGCTTACATGGAAGTTAATGTAAGCTACATGTCCTTCTCCTAATTTTGGTCTGACATTCAGGTTGACGTTTATTGACCTTAGAGAACTCAGAGAGCTGCAGTTTTGTGTCACAGAATCTGGATTACTACCAATGAACAAGTAATTTTGAGGTTCATAGTTGTCACTGGTATTTCCTCTCAAAACAGAAATACCTTCTCACCTCTTTTGAATTTAATGCAATATAATTCAAATAAATGTTTGAATACAAATTCCAATTATATTATACAGAACACTATGAAATACAGTTATGGCTTCAAGCAAAGAGCCCAAACCAAACAAAAAACCAGGTCTGTTGCAACCTAAGAGTTTTTAATCAATGACGGTCTAGAGCATTTGGTCTCAATCCATAATCTGAGCTTAGACCACTAAAACTTTAATTTATCACAAATGCACATGATAATCTAAGCTCCTATCAAGACCCCATTTTGAATTAATGAAAAACTGCCTGTTTGATCAGCAAAACTTGGTCTGTGCACATTAAAGAGAGGGTAAGGTAACTTCTGTTACTTACTATTTTTACCATGTTTATCTTGATTTTTCAGGCTTTTTATTTATATTTTTTATGATCTTTACAGAAAAACTGGGGATAGAGAAGATTTTGAAAAAATAATCAGTCATCATGCTAATGCAGCAGGTAATGTACGCGGTTTAATAACAGATATATATATAAAAATAAATAGATTATATATATGTTTTATATATAAAATAATATATGTGTATATAAATGAGTCTTTTTACTAAGAAATAATTTCCTCTATGTAAGGGCTGCAGTAATGCTGACAACACAGAGGCTAAACTGTGATCTCTGCAACAACAGGTCAGAGTGTCAAAATTTGAGCGAAAGAGACAAGTTTCTTCAAGTCTGAGCTGTCATAAAATCATCCACCCCTAAGATCCGACATCTAGAGGGAGTTGTAACATACATTCAGTAATAAGTTACAGTTTTATACTCATGCAAAACTGTTTGATCCTTTTCATCTTCTGAAGGACTGTAGTCTGTTGGAAGAGAACTGCTGTAATTTGCAATATGGAACTCTCTGGCTACATCTGTAATAGTAAATGAACATTTCCAGGAACTGAAACATGGTCTTCTGTATGTTTAAACTGTTAAGCTGGTCCTGGCACACAGTTGGCCTGTGACAAATAGCACTTTTCCAAATGATTCCCAGTAACAGCTAGGGAGTTGGAACATTCCCAGCAGTCAGTCTGCAAGCAGCTATCCTGTGAAAACAAATGTACTAGCAAAGATGTGAGCTGTTCTGTGCCAATAGGCCTCAGTGCCCCGCGATATTCCTAGGGTCATTTAATTTATTGGATCAGGCATAGTACTTATATCTGCATGTGTGCACAGGTCCTATTTTATTCTTACTTTGTATTCTTATTTTAAGTTTTTAAATTATTATTTTATTTCTTTATATCAGCGTAAGGGAATTGGGTTAAATCCTGTGCCAAAATGTGCATTCAGTCTGTCTACATCTCTACAAAGAACCCTGAGTCTTGTATCTTTCCAAACTACAACCTGTTGTCTCCCTGTTTTCCAGGCACCAGGAGAATGTCTTTGGTTACAGCAGGACTCCTAAATGAGAGAGTCCTTAGGTCTCAGTACTGGCTCAAAGAAGGATATTTCCAAGTCAATTTGGTCTAGCATGAAAAAAATGTGGAAGTTAGCCTGAGATTCAGTGTGATGAGTGCAGTTCTGACTGAAATGTGGTTCCATGCAGGTATTCCCGTGGAATCTCTACAGGAATCTCTTGGTGAAGAGCTATTCAAAATATGCTATGAAGAGGATGAACACATATTAGGGGTTATTGGAGGAACGCTTAAGGACTTCTTGAACAGTTTCACTACTCTGCTGAAGCAGAGTGGCCACAGCCAAGAAGCAGGAAAAAAGGACAGACTTGAAGATGCCTCCATCTTATGCCTGGAGAAAGATCAGGACTTCTTAAATGTGTATTATTTCTTTCCTAAGAAAATTACGAGTCTTATTCTATCTGGTATTATTAAAGCAGCAGCTCATATTTTGTATGAAACTGAGGTGGAAGTGATGCTCATGCCTCCTTGTTTCCATAATGACTGCACTGAGTTTGCTAATCAGCCTTACTTGCTGTACTCTATACAAGTCAAAAGTACAAAACCTTCCTTATCTCCATGTAAACCACAGTCTTCACTTGTGATTCCTGCCTCTGTGTTCTGTAAGACTTTCCCATTTCATTTTATGTTTGACAAGGATATGTCAGTTCTTCAAATTGGAAATGGGATAAGAAGACTTTTGACCAGGAGAGAATTTCAAGCTAAACCCAATTTTGAAGAGTACTTTGAAATTCTTACCCCCAAAGTAAGCTGCACTTTTAGTGGAATAATGACAATGCTAAATATGCAGTTTACTGTGCGAGTCAGACGATGGGATAATACTGATATGAAATCATCCATGGTAAGAGACTTTTTATAACTGTTACTCCTTTGAGGAATTTCTTCAGATTGAGTTAAAAAAGCTACAAAACATGGTGCACTTTGCATTGTCTACCTTTCGACATCTAATACAACTGAATAATAATGATTTATTGAGGGCAGTCTAGTGTAATTAAGATTTCTGAAGCCAATATTCAGGCAAAACTCTGCTTTAGGACTTTTACAGAAATCTGACTGTAAACTTGATTTTATTAAAAAAAAAAAGTTGAAATATTGAGATAAACTCAGCAAATTGAGATAAAACTAATGACACGTCATGCTGCTGACAATAAGGGCATCTCCAACATAAAGACAGTGGCAGGGAAAGCTTTACCAAAGTGCCCCTCAATCATCTGGAAACAACAGCTCTAGTATTTGGGGAAGGAAATAGACATTTCCTCATTCAGCCTTTGTTATCTTTGATATTCTGATGCTTTCATCAGATGCAATAGCCAAAGTTCTCACTTTGTTTCAGCTGATGGGATTACATACTATTTTTGCTGAAGCTGGGTCTGTGGCAAATGACCTGGGACAGTAAAAAGCATTGAGTATTCCATGACTGCTTTTATTCATTGCTGGCCTCAGCTGAATTCCAACTTATATACACCTGAGGCAATCCAGGATGTATTACCAGTTCAGACTCAACACTCTCAAGAGCTTAAATGAAGAACTGTAATAGAGGTTTCACCCAGTTATTAATGAAGTGGGAAAAAATGTAGCACTGATTAGCTACTTCATCTCAGATCCATTTCTGCACTAGGCATCAGTTTAATGATTACAAGGAGCAGTAGACTCTGCTTTGCTTTTGCGTGTACTTATATATGCAAATGTCTATTAGCAAGTAACAGATTTTCGTCAAAAAATGGTTTTCAAAGCAATGTTAAGCGGAGCTCTGCAGCCACCTTGCACATTACACAACTGAATACAGAAGGGACATAAAAACACTTCACACAAAATATTTTGCTTTTTTTAGATCATTAAAATGGGATATTTCCACCATTTAGGCCTTTAATTTTAAATTGCAGTGAGTACTGAACATCCTGTGATAAAATTGAAGATTTTCTCACTTTGTCTTACAAAGACAGTGGTGCATGCACTAAACACTAGCATTATTAGCAGAACTTCATAGGGCGCTCTAGTCAATAACATTTTATCAATAGATCAACATGCATATAATTCTCCTTTTTGTTTTTCTTTTCTTCCTAAGCAAAAACTGATACTGATACTCAAACATAATAAGGTGTTCGTCCTTAAGTTGTGGTCTAACTTTCGTACCAGAAGGCTCAAGCAAAGTAATCATATTTGATGGATCTATGATTTAGCACCCAATGTTTTCTCTTAAGCAACTAAATGAAAATTCAGTTGCTTAAGAGATGAATGGAATGTATTAAACGAAAAGTAAGGACTATGGACCAGTCTGATTTTCCTGCAATCCAGCAAAATGTATTTCCTGTAAAACTTCCTGCTTCTAAACCATTGCCATGCATGTTTTGCATGAATTGTTGTTTCTTTAACTGTTTCAGGTAATGGATCTTAAAGGCCAAATGATCTATATTTTTGAATCCAGTGCCATCCTGTTCTTGGGATCTCCTTGTGTGGATAGACTAGAAGATTTTACAGGACGTGGATTGTACCTCTCAGATATTCCCATTCACAATGCATTAAGAGATGTTGTTCTGATAGGAGAGCAGGCCAGAGCTCAGGATGGACTGAAGAAGAGGTTAGGAAAGCTAAAAGCGACCCTTGAGCAGGCCCACCAAGCACTTGAAGAAGAAAAGAAGAAGACCGTAGATCTTCTGTTTTCAATTTTTCCTGGAGAGGTTGCTCAGCAGCTGTGGCAGGGACAAGTTGTGCAAGCCAAGAAATTTAATAATGTCACAATGCTTTTCTCTGACATTGTTGGATTCACTGCCATCTGTTCCCAATGCTCACCTATGCAGGTCATCACCATGCTTAATGAGCTTTATACTCGCTTTGATTACCAATGTGGAGAGCTAGATGTCTACAAGGTACAAAATTTATTGCATTTCTGTGGGGTTCTTGGACAGGAAAGGAAATGAAGTCTCAGTGGGACAGAGGATAACAGAAGTCCAAAAATTACTTTGCCCTAAACCTTCATTCTAGGAAAGACATATTAAGATAAATCACAAATTAGCCATTCATGCAGCCAAGAGAGAAACCCATCAAAATTTAAGAGTTAATTTTAAAAATTAATTTCAATGACAGTGCCGTGAATCTGGAGTCTGTAGGTGTTTAATGTAGCTATGGGTGCCTGACAGCAGATGAGCATGGAAAAGTATTTTAGCATCATGCCCAGCAATAAATACAAGTTGTGCAATTTTTCCTTTTGAATGATTTGCAGGATTTGCTCAGGGCTTATATAACTTTAGCAGGACAAATAAGACTCAGTCAATATGTAGGTACAATTCTTATTGAAGCCACAGGCTATTCTTTTATATGTCAAACAGTCTAACAGTAAGGAACAAATATGCCTGTTTTAGGTTGAGACTATTGGAGATGCCTACTGTGTCGCTGGAGGTTTACACAAAGAAAGTGAAACACATGCTGTTCAAATTGCATTGATGGCCCTGAAGATGATGGAGCTGTCAGATGAGGTGGTGTCTCCCCATGGAGAGCCTATCAAGGTCATATATTTTATTGTACTTTATATGGTTATAATGGGCATTTTTGTTTGTTTAGTTGCTCTTGGGTTTTTGTCTCAAGGAAATTTCACATCATTGCATTAACTCAGACAAGTTGGGGAATCAAGTGTGTATGGGTGGAGAAAATGATCTTTTTAGTTCTATGAATGGGAGTTTTGTGGAGAGGTAAAGATGAAACAGAGATCTGAAAATCAACCCAAAAGACTTAAATGGAGTGAAATCAGTAAGTGCACACTGACATGCTGCAGTTTTTGTCTCAGTAGCAATAAATTTGTAGGTGGCATGGAACATTCTGTTGCTCTTGTCTAATGAGGAAATTAGACCCAGTGAGAACATGCAAGTCTTTTGGGGTAACAGATATAAATATGAATCATCAAAGACATGTTCTGATTTCAGCAGTCCACACATCCTTAAAGGATTCTGTTGCTGTTCTTGTTTTACAGTCAGATAGTGAACCACTACCATAAGACAATGGCGTTAACACTGTCAAAGCAACTGTTAAGATTCAGTGGTAGTTGTATTTACAGCTTCCTTTCAATGAGGACTTATACATGTACTGGACTTTTCATGTAGGTTTACCTCTCATTGAGAAAAAAAGAGAAAGGCCTGTGTGCATGACAAATGATGTGGACCTTCTAAGTTCAAATGTCCTATTATTTTTAATACAGGCATCTCAGTTCATTATGTCTTTCATTTGCTCATTTTTATCCTTTATCTGTTCATTTGTTCCTTTAGAAAACCCCAGGCTTCTTTGATTTTGGATTAAGGAATATTTGTATTCCAAGACAAAGAAAATGTTTATTAAGAGGATTACATGCTCCACATTTATCAGAGAGAACACCAGTATTATATTATAAATAAATGTTGTTCTTTCTGTATTTCACAATATCAAATTAAGTTGCACTTAAAAAATCTGGAAACATCTTGACAATATTATAACATGTTTATAATTCCCATGCAAAAGCTACCTCTATAATTCTGAATAAGGAATGATAACACATTTTTAAAAGTAATTCTATAATAGGGAGAAAAAAATTGTGTAAGTACCTACTAGAAGCTTCTTAGAAGAAAACTGAATCTATTTTTAATGAAAGCATGAGTCTATTTTAATTAAATGCTTCATGAAAGCATTGGCTGTTTTGCAAAGCAACCAATATGTCACACAGTCTACTGTCAATTGACATATCAATTGTCAAAGAAAAAGGCATGACTGCAAACTGCTTACTTTAAATCAGGCTTGTATATCGATGTACGTGTTTCAGCTATCTTTGCTGCATGGGTGGATTTTGCTTTTGTTGCAGGCTTTTCTGCTTTTCCAGTCAAAATTAGAAAGCGTGACTTCTTCATAATGAGATTATATTCTCTTGATACGTAAAGAGTAGCATGCATAGTAGATGCGTGAGCCTCTCGACATAATGTCATTATTGTGTGTTTCTTCATAACAGCATAGAGTGCTGTTATGAAGAAAACATGTCTACATATGTATAATGCACATAAGAAAAAGAACACATCTCCAAAAAAAAAAGAACACGGAAAGCAGCATCAGCTAAGCAAAGCTCAAAAACCTGAGTATGAGTTACAAGGAAGAGGTATCAAAATGTTTCAACTGCTGTATAATTTGATTAATTATCAAAATTCTGTGCTCTGGGATTGGGATTTACTCTTGTCAATAGAGTTCAGTTGGAACTACAGCATATATATACGTCTTTGCTGTTCCCTAAGACTTGTCTTCTGACCTTAACAGCAAAGCAAGTACTATTCATTAACTGTCACCAGTCTAAGAACGTTGTGTTCTGTAGTTCCTCCCAGGAAATTATCCAAGTGTCATAGTTATTCCTGCTGATGTTTCTTGATCAATTTATTGCCACAGAGACCAGCGGTATCACAGTCATATCAGGTGAAGGTTTACTTACTATAAATGCAAAGCACAGTAAACTTCAGCTAGTTTCCTCTCCACAAGCAGTGATGACCAGAACACAGACATTTTAAGGCAACTGTAATAACTCAGTTTATATTAGTAGCTCATTATTTCTTTTTCTTGAATAGAAATTTATAAAACTGACCTTAACCATTTTAATTTACCTAATAGTGCTGTTTTCTGTCTTTTATTTAAAGATGCGTATTGGCCTTCATTCTGGATCTGTCTTTGCTGGAGTTGTTGGGGTTAAAATGCCTCGTTATTGCCTTTTTGGAAATAATGTAACCCTTGCCAATAAGTTTGAATCTTGCAGTATACCTAGAAAAATAAATGTCAGCCCAACAACATACAGGTACAGTGCTTCATATCTGTAAAATGTCCATCTGAAGTAGGTACTGTAATTGTTCATTATCTTCCTGTTCTTTTTTTTATTTCCTTCTGAATTACTGCTGTTTATTTTCCTTTTTCTCTTTTTTCCTGACTGCTCATGAGTGCACTGTGGTTCTTTTTAGTCAGAACGCAACCAGCAGCAGCAAGAAAAAGGGTGAAATGGAACAGCTGATACTTATTTTTCAGAAGTTACATTTAAAATAAATGGACACTCTGGGCCAATTTTGCTTCTTACCCCGCACCTGTACACCTCTTGCCTTTTTTTTTTTTTTTTTTTCCCTTGTCTCATATAGTTGGCTCCTCTTTGAGCTATGTGGCTTTCAGTGCGAAGTGGATGCCAAACTGGCTGCAAGTGCCCTTGAAAATAACCTCATTGAAGAATTGTTAAATTATCACCTTACACATGTTCATTCTCTTTTGGCTAGGGAAGATGAATGAATCATAGAAGGGTTTGGGCTGGAAGGGACCTCAAAGATCATCTGGTTCCAACCCCCCTGCCATGGCAGGGACATCTCCCACTAGACCAGGTTGCTCAAGGCTCCATCCAGCCTGGCCTTGAACACTGCCAGGAATGGAGCATCCACAGCTTCCTTAGGCAACCTGTTCCCGTGTCTCACTACCCTCAGGGTGAAGAACTTCCAGTGTTTACTTTATACAGATCTCGATCCCAACTCAGTTTAAACCTTTTCATGTGGAACTTAGGCTGTACTATTTATCCACTCAGATCGGACATTTTTAGTTACGTGTGGTACCATGTGATTATGCAGACAGCTAGCAGGCTCTCCCATGGGAAATCTTTCCTTTGTCCTCAGAACCTAATGCTCTCTTTGTATCATCTGTTTAATTGTCCTTAAAAATCACCTTGCAACAAGTTCATGGCCAAGTAATAGTGTCTTACAGGTGCCAGGCAAAATAATGGGAAACTGCTTTGAATTTGATGGTAACAACAATCTACATCTGAACTACAAGTCCGGGTCTGAATTTTATGCCACTGAGCTGATACAGACTATTGTTTCTTCCAGAGTGGCTGAAAGTTTTATAAGAATGAACTGTAGGGAGTGAATCTACTAGTAGAAAGTGATATGGCTAACTGGATAAATTAATCAGAAATATGGATATAAATTATTTATTCCTTTTAAGGAAGCTCTGCTACCCTCACTGTAGCCTGGACAGTCAGTTGCTCCTACTCAGCTTGTACCCACTGCCATGTATCTGATAATGCCTTGTGGCAAGGTTCTGTGTCCAATGTCAGACAGAGAAACTGGCACAGGATCCTGACATCCCCTGCAGCATGTGCTATGTGACTTATAGGGTGCCAAGCTTTAGATGATCTCGTAGAGATGATGTACATAAAAGTACCACAGGTATTAGGGCACAGAGGAGGTAACCTTTTCGATCATGCACTCTAAATAAATATAGAGATAGCATTAGCATTGCCACTGCTTATGTATGTCAGCAGAACAGTGCTGGCCAACAGTGTTTGTTTTTTTTCCAAAATCATTTTGAATGATACTGACTACAGCCTTTTCTTAAAACCATTAGATACTTCATCCACACAAGATTTGCCTATGACTTGTGGCATAAGCAAGTTTCTGCATGGCTGTGTATTGATCTCAAGAGAATATTTGAAAAAAAAATAATTCTTTAAGTGCCTAGAAAATAGGCAATTTGGTTAAAGGGTAAACTATTGTTACTGTTGTTCCGGTATGTTTATTTCTTTTCCCTGAGTGAATGTTGTGTTAACCTCCTTTTTGTGTAGCGTTTTTTCTTTTTGATTTGTAAACCAATTCTAAACACATATTGATATCATTATGGCACCTTGCACAACTCCTGTATATTGCAAGAAATGTTTGGAAGCTTAGATGCCAGTCATCAGTATTTATCCCTACAGATTAGCAATCTGTGTTTCAGATGTAGAAGACCACAGGGTTTAGTGGATGCATGTGTGAAAAAGCAAAATATTTAGAATTGCTAAGAGGATCTGAATAGTTTAGTTAATAAGCTTTTCAGTGTTTCATTAATTGAAACACTAATTATGGTGCCAGTTTCATGTGAAAATCTGAGCTAGCTTTCATTTAAATAATTTTTGAAAATACTCACAACAAACATAGCACCTACATGCAAAAAACATTGACAAGACAAAAAAAAGATGCAATACTCCTGTTTGCACTGGTGCACAAGTTAATAGGGTATCAAGGTCACCAAATAAACAGTATTTTAAGAATTTTTTTCAGTAAATAACATATAAATATTAAATTAAATTCTGTCCTGCCACATTCTGCCCTGTCATATATGAAGAATTATTGACTGTCTGCACTTGTAATAACAATTACTGACTGATTAATTTTTAATCAAGATGATTCATTTTTGTTCTAGGTTATTAAAGGAATATCCAGGTTTTGTGTTCACACCTCGCTCAAGAGAAGAGCTTCCACCAAATTTTCCCAGTGATATCCCTGGAATTTGCTATTTTCTGGATGCTTATATTCAAGGAACAAACTCACAGACTTGGGTTCAAAAGAGAGATTTGGGAGATGGCAATGCCAATTTTTTGGGTGAGGAAACAGGAATAGACTAAATTGCACATTCACAAATGTACAGAATAAATTTATAAATATTTTGGGGGTTTTGTATAAATTGAAAATTTTAAAAAATGTATGAAACATGAAAGCACTTTAGATTGTTAACACCTGAAAGCCAGTATTAAAATTTCAGGAAGTATGTCACTGACTACTTTTTATTTTTCCTTTGCGTAAGGAACATAGTCACTAAAATAATGTTGCAGCTTCACTGTTGGAAATGCTACTATGAACTACATTTCCCCTGTGGTAATTTGTAAGTGCTACGTAACAACTCATTTCTCTCTGTGCTGAGAATTCTAGATGTATTGTATATGCAGTGTGTCAGGAAATGTAATGTGCAAGTAATGCAGCCATATGCAGTGTTGTGAGCTGGTGCTTATCAATGACTATTAAAATATATTTTCTTAGTGATTCCGTAAGAAAATATCCATTAAATATTGTCATTGCTATCACATACTCCTTCCAGTGCATCATTTGGGCCCAATCCTAGGGGTTGCTGACCATCTTCTAACACTGACTGGAGTCAATGTGTTGAGGGTGCTCAGCATCTTCTGGATCAGGCTGCTAATTGTAGCTAATACACATACACATAGCAGAGTTTGCTGCTTACTGTTTCATGAACTTTATTTGTGTAAAAAATGAGTATAGATTAAAACACTGTATAATCACATACTGAAGTCTCTGTAATCATCAAACGATATTTTAGTTCTTGGGGTTTTTAAAATACTTTACAAAAAATAATAATATCCACTTGCTATTATGTATTAAAGCAATAAATGTTTTCTTTTTGTTGTCATTTAAATTTGAAATGTTTTAAAAGAAGTGTAATAAAACATCCTTTGGAGTGGTTGCTTAGAAAGGAAATTCCAGTCAGACTGTATAAAATGGAACAGAAGCACACCAGTTTAAAGCTATGATCCTTATTCAAGGACAGCAATGTGGGTGTGGCATGTTACTGAAATGCCTATGGTATACTTGCTTTACAGTTGCCAGGGGACTACAGGTGAACAGAACTGCTTTAAAACGTATAAACATATATACAAAATATTAATATTGCTACAATACAAGCTTTTCTGTTGTGGATGGTGGAACATGAGTGGAGAACTTTCAAGGGCCTGCCTATAAAACTGGCAGAATAGAGTTAGCTGTGAGTCCTATGTTTAGGATTCTGCCTCTCTAACTAGCGGATCCATCTGCACAGAAATTTCTCTGTGCCGCACAGTTGGATCCAAACTGCAGGCTGGAGAACTGCACTGCTTACACACATACAAATATTTCCAGTAGTATTATTAGTTATTATTCTAACCTCTTAAACACATGGGGTTTGGCATATCAAGCCATGAAAGTCTTTCTTCAAGCTACTTGCCCCTGAGTCAGATTTTGCTCTCTGAATATTTGCAGGGAGCAATGACATTAGACTAAGGTGCCATTCTCTTCATTTTCTGAACTTGACTGGTTCATTCTGAAGCTCAATATACTGTTTTATCCTACTATTTCACAGGCACTCATACAGAACATGTATTGTCAGAGCCTTGAGTAAAATCTTTGTAAGGGACTAGCACTAAGGACATTTGAAAAGCATACTTTAATTCAGATTTCCTGTAAGCAGCGTTTGAACAAAAGTTGAAACATTGAACCCTGCTATTGCTTGAGTTCTCCTATATGCATCCAAGCTGCTTAGAAATAATACTGTGACACAGAAATGAAACTTGAGAGTCTCTCTATATATTATATATGTACACATCTTTCTCTTGCACACACCATATATATATATATATATACATGCACTATATGAGCATACGTATTTGTAACATTTTTAACAGCAGTGTTTCAAGGAAACAAGAGCTTTGCAAGTCTCGGCAACTGATCTTTGCAATATTATTTTGGTCGGAAATTTCTGTTCTATTGCCATATATACCCAGAGGCTAGTAGCAGTCCCGTGTGGGTGTTCCTGGATTTAAAAATGTGGGAGTATTTGACTACTGACTCTTCAGTAGGCTCATGATACTAAGACAGTAATGACTGAAGTCAGTAGGAATCTATCCATCCCTGTCATCTGTTGAATGTTAAAAAACAAATAAGCTTTTAAATAAAAAGGATTTCTTTCTCCATACCTACTGAATGGGAGGGACTGTTAGGAGTGAATTTCTTTTTATCCTTAGGAAAGAACTATTGCTGGGCTGGATGATGGCCATTCTCAAAGCCAGAATTCAGATGGATCTGTCATTCAGTAGGATGCTCATCATGGCAGTTCCTGACACCTTCTTAAGTATATCTCCATAAAATTAAACATGCCCCAGGCCACAGTTCTTATTACAGATCAAATTCATTACTTTTTATAACTCTATTTTTAATATACCCTAGGCTACATTACCAGCTAGGATAGAACTGCTGTAGATTCCTCTTTATTTCAGTAACTTTTTTTCTGAAAAGTTCAAAACATTCCCATGTCTACTTCAGCTTTAGTTCAGAGGAGAATCCTGATAAGGCACTTAAGTGTACACATAGAGCAATACGTTTGAATCTTGGTGAAGTAAATAGGATTTAGGTACGTATTTGAGACAATGATTCAAGAAAGTGCTTTAAAATGTACTTGCGTTCAGACCGTTCTGCAAAAACACCCTACAAGTCTATGTTTAGCTTTAAGCATAACTTAAGAATTCAGGTTGCGCTGAAGCTGTTCCCTTGTTTAAGTTTTTTGCTGAATTAATATGTATTTAATAAGGGACAATTGTTTTTAACTAAGCTTTTAACTTACTTCTTAAACAGTCTTCGCTGTTTACCTAATCTTTTCGTGTAAATTAAAGCAAATGGGAAAAAAAGGAATCAGAAAGCCAATAAGCAAATTGTTGAGATAAAAAAAAAGGAAGGCAATTGAACTGATACAATACTGGGAGATTTTGCAAGGAAATAAAACAGTTTTTAAGCTGAAGTCTTGTATAGCCTTATGTTGTATGATATTGTGAAAGTCTTCGGAGACTCTGCGATGCTATTTATATAAATATACAAATACCTTAGTATTATGTCCAGAAACCATTTGGTTATTATGTGAACTTTTATTTTATTAATTCACGAAGTTTCTGTGGAGCTGATTCCTGTTCACATTTACACTATGTGATGGAAGGTACCTTTTAATCACACTGCAATTTCTTTGCCAAGGAGGTGTAAATGGCCGTTGAAATAAATAAAAAGTGAGTCCTTTGAATCTTAACAGTGACATAACTAAAGTAAAAGAGATAGCAAAAAGAATTCAGCTAATTGTGTTTCATTCCAGCAAGACCTGATAAGATTTCAGGGAGATGCTGGAAAAAAAAAATCTCATTGCTGGTGCCAGAGGAAGTGCAATTAGCATGGAGCTGCTGTTTTCTTTCTCTCTGAACTACTGTGCAAAAACAAAGCAAACGAACTCACAGAAACTGACAAAACAGTGAAGTGCAGAGATAACCCAGCCCCAGGGCAGATCTACTTTGTTCTGTGAAATCTTACAAAGGAAGAATTCGGACCTCCCCCAGCCCCAGTTTATTTCTCCCATCATTTTCTTTTGCATTCTCTGCAGAAACAGCTGCAACAGATAGTACAGGAGGCAAAATCAGTATTTCCAGCTGAAAGCCATCAGAATTCTCTTGGATCTTGGCAGGGGACCCTTTTTCAAATCCCACCCATCCTATAACCTAGCAGGCCACTCTAGCTGCTACCGTTCTTTATGCCTGCTCATTGTTCTGCAAAAGCAGTGGAAGGGAAGTTTTTGTTTCCTGCAATAGCAATGGTTTTTGTGGCTATTTGCCACATGGTGTACAAGGACTGTGTTGCTTTCAAAGCTCTGCTCCGGTTTATCAGAAGTCAGCTTGGCAGGACCCAAATTTAACTTTGAGGCTGTTTCTGAAAGGAAAGCGAGGAGTTTCTCTTCTACCTCTAAAATCTGCAAGATGTGTAACACAATAGACTTTAGAGACCTCTAAAATCATCTCTGATGGTATGGCTGCTCACAGCTGCATAGGAAGGAAATAATCAGGGGTTTTTTGTTTGTTTGTTTGGGTTTTTTTTTAATTTCCCAATTCCATTTGCATGAGTTCACTGGCAGTCCTTTTCTGGAAAGAGTAAAACTCACTGTCTTATGTTACTCAGCATTGCTCTGATACTGAAGCACAAGTAAAAGATGGAAGATAATCAATGGTTCTGGAACCTTGGCTATATCCAGATGCAATAGTTTAAAGGTCTGTACTCTCCTGAGCACAAACAGTAGGATCTGAATGTTAAATATGCAGTTAGGCTGGAACATGAGCTGGAGAGCCAGTCAAAGAAATAAATAAAACTGTGAAAGAATCTAAAACAAAGTAAACAACCTTTTAAAGTTGTGTGTCTCTTCTGCTTCAGCAGATTTTTGATGCTGACAGTAAAGTCAGTGTTTCCTAATATAAATGGAAATGAGCACGTTGCTTTGTAACTCCGTTATCTGGCCTCCTTTGAAGGTCTGTGCTGAAATTGTTTCCCATGTTCTGAGCAGTGCAAAGTTACAAATTCTTGTGCCACTACACCAATAAATGACATGTTTATATGAGTATCCTGCACACACGGCGTGTAATGGGAAACAACCTAGAGGAATACATGCAGTAACATCCCAAGGATGTGAAAAGGGGCAGATTAAGTCACTTCCACTCTTGTGATTTTTTCAGCCCAAGCAAAACTGCCAAAGAAATATCAAGGACAGTAACTCTCCTTGGAGCTTCGGACTACAAGCCTCTGAAAATCAACAGGAGTCTTTCCACTGATTGCAGAAGGTGTTAGGGAAGATTTGGACATATGACCAGCTTGCTCCGCATTGCTAAGATTACATTCCTCTTACAGGAGGATGCAGCAGAGCCCACAGGGTTTCTCAAATCTGCACAGGTTATTGCATTGCAGAACAGCACTGACATATGAGGGCTGTTTCAGTCATAGCTCGTCAATACCAGTATTGGAAAATGAATGTAATAGTGTAGTGAAATAGTGTACCGTGGTACAGTAGAAATAATGAGTCTTTCTGAAGTGATCAGAAGCGTATTTCTGCACCTGAGAAGTATTATTATGACAATCCCAAATGTCAAGTCTCAGACCATTGTGATTTGAAACAGATAACTAGAAAATACCCATAATTCAGTTTGATGTCATTAAAGTAACTCCAGTAAGTGAAATCCAGCAATACCATATAAGGCAGCATTTTTATTCAGGATTGCAGTAATAATACAAACTGTAAGAGCAAAGTCCAAAGTAAAAAATGCAACTTATTAAAATACTTCCTTTGTTTTATAGTGCTTGTGTATTATCACAAAACATACTGAACTGAATGTAGATGTTCTTGGCCAGCTAGTGGTTTTCCCAAAGTTATTGTCTCAGCAACTGCCCTTTCATACAGCATAAAAGGATCCTATGCTACTTTTTGCTTTCATGGATCTCGACAAGAATTTCCAGATGAAGTTATCATCTCAAATCAGGAAAAAACCATGTATACCACCACTTAAAAAGTACAGCAGTTGTTTTTTTCCTGTAATCACTGAACACAACTCTTGGCTTTCAAATGGCCAGCACAGGAAACTCCTCCTGAAAAACCTGTTCAGGGGGGCACAAAGTGGAGAAGCTGCCTTGTAGGATTTCAGAAAACACTTTCTAAAAGACTCCTTTCACACAGCATTCCATCCCATGCAGGTCCCAGCTGTGGCTAGTGCCACAACTACCCTCCCACTCCTGAGTACCCTACCTGAGCAGCAAGTCATGAGCTGTAGCTAGTGCATTAGAGTCCCCAAATGGGAATGAGATCCTGTGCTATAGTGAATGAGCTGCAGGCTTTGTGGAAGTGCATCAGATACAATCCAAATGGTTCCATGATGTGCATAATGCATGTGACCTAACAGTCCTGACAGTGATAGGGTTTGGCCTTGAAAACACAGCCCAGTGTTAACAGTTTAATCTGACATGTACTTTATCTTGTGGAGTTAGAGCCTTTCCTTCAGCTAAAACCAAATCTTGCCTAAGACCTACCAGACAGTCTTGATTAAGCAGGCATCTGGAATGGACACTGGTCCCTCTCAGCAAATCACTTCATTGAATTCTTTAATGCAACATCTCCCAAAGTTTTAAAAGAGGTTCCCTGTTCTAGAAAACTAAATTAATCATTTTCTGCTTTAACTCTGCCCATGCTGTTTTCAGTTCACATTTTACAAATCTCACCTCAGATGCTAGAACTTCCACTTGTACTACAATGGCTTAATCACAAGAACAGCTTGTAAATACAACCTACCAAGCCTGAACCAAATCAGAAGAAAGGCAATTTCACAATTGTCTAAAGCAATTTTGACCTTTGCAGATATCAGCACTTCTGAAAAAGTATCACCGAGGTACAAAAAATCGCCAGGATAATCTACTTTCCAAGCACTATATAAAAAAAAGAATTTTATGTAATCTCTCTGTTAACATTTTATGAGCATGAGGGTTTACCCCATTTTCAGACTAGGCAAGCAGATTCCCTTGAATCTTATGAAGAATGGGGATGTTATAAGCACTGATTCTTAATACAGTCTTCTTGTTTCCTGTCTGGGATTTGCCGTTCAGGGTTTCCCTGACGTGTTGTATCCTCATTTTATAGGTGTGTAAAGAGGAAGACTACACAACACCAGAGGGCAAAACTCCCAGGTGTTATCTTAGATCTCTCGGTAGGTAGATTTACTGCCACCAGTAGGCACACAAAGATTACAAAGGGCATGTAACTATGACAATTTTTGTTGTAGGGTATGTTTTTCTATTTTCCCAAAACTTCCTTTCTACCAAATAGGAAAAGTAGATGGTGACCTGATGTACTCAAATCCTAGTTAATTGGTGACAAGCTGACCCCTCCTCAGCTGTAGGGAAACACAGCCTTTTGTCTGATTACAACAGCATGATTTATTAAATCATCTCTGTTGCTAATTTCCTGGAGATTGAAGAGAGTCTTAGAGATTTGCATCTCCTCAGTTTTTGTTTGATTTTCTATATAAATACTTTTGAACAGTAGTTTGGTTATTTTTTCTAAAATTTTTCTTTCCTCCCTTCAAAATTAGCATATTATTTGTATGGTTTTAACTGGTTATATTGAAACTTTTGTTCTTGGTCATCCTTTAAAAAAATCTAGAATTGCTTTTCCTAGTAGATTTGGAATGTGTTCAACTAAGTAGAATTGATTATTATGCCTATGTAATGTAAAAGTAGGGTTTCCCTCTACTGTTCTTGGAATGCCTACTGAGCTAATGTTTGTCAAATTTCTAATGGCTACCCACCCGTAATTTGTTTCCTCACTCACTAGCAATTTTAACAGATCGTAACACGGATTCAAAAGTTCACCAAGCCATAGATGAGATTTCAAAAGACTTGAAAGGCTGTCATTTGTTAACTTACCTACATGGAAGTTTCAACATACATACTCCATCTTTGTTTGGGTTTTTTTGTTGTTTTTTTTTTTTTTTTAATTTTTTCACGCAGTATGTGAGTAGCTCAAATTTTAAACTTACCTTGCATTATCTTACTACGGACTGAACTTTTGCAGTTTTACTTACATTTAAAATCCATCTGGATCGATTAGCAACCATGGCTCTACCGACTTCACATAGCAAGGTCTCTGCCCAAGAGCTACTACAGTAGTAGCCCATGAAGTATTCATCCTATCATCCTCCTAGATAATCTCATTATCTCTTGAATATATTTTAATTCTTTTTAAGCAAGTAAAAAAAAATCAGTAGTCTCCTTAGGCTTTTTATTTCATAGACTGAGGCCAGGTCTTTAGGTGGCACAAAGGGCTTTAAAGTAAGTGGTTTTTCAAGTGCTGCACTTTTTTGTTCTGTGTATATGATAACATATGATGACAGTGTGTCATTTCTGAACTGTCCTTGGCATGTTGCTAGCAACCATCTGCTAAAAACCCTCCTGTTGTAATGGCCATACCGTACTTTGAGAACCCTTTTAAGAATCGACATGCAGCAGGTTGTTTGTACAATGCAGTGTTTATTCACGCTGGCTACTAACGAGGACCCAACAACACAAAAACCCCCATCACCTAAAGCGCTCGTTATTAGGCTTTTAACTTCACTAGTCTTTGAAAAATGAATGCATGGAAACAGAAATGTCTGTGGCCATTTTGCCCCTCAGAGTCTTCACTTTTTTAGGGGGCAAAGCTGTATAGGAAAAGCGGTGGTTGCATTGGGATATGAAACAACTGAGGAAGCATTTCTGTTCCTGCGAAGGCAATCACTGGCACCAGGGCACACACTGCCCTACCCGTACCTGCCTAACCACGAGGCACCTGCCAGGCACTTCGATTAATCTTCTGACTAAGTGTCACACAATTCCCAGCGACTCCAGCTGGAGAAAAGCATTTGGAAAAACCTTTTTGATCCCTAGGAAACTGTAAGACAGAGTTTCGAAGTGTTCCCCGCTGCGGCGATCATTGGGGCAAATAAACCCCAGAGGGATGTACGCGTTTCCTAGGCCCGGCCCTCCTTCCCTCTCCCCCACACGCCGCCCTGGGCCGACAGCAAACACGGCTGTCGGGCCGACAGCAAACACGGCTGTCCCGCCGACCGCCGCCGCCTCAGCACCTGAGGAGGCGCAGGGCGAGCCGCGGACCTGGCAGGGCGCGGGGGGAACCCAGCCCGCGCCCACCAGCTCCCCGCTGGACGAATGCAGCGCCGCTGCGGGCCGCTCTGCGGGCAAAGGTTCGCTCCGGGGCGGCGGTCCGCTCCGGGAGGGGGTGGGCCACAGCCCTCGCTCCCGCTGCTCCCGCTTCCACACGCCCAGCCCCCGCCGCGCCGCTGTAACCCCTGGCCACCCGCAGTCCCGCCTCCGCCTCTGATTGGCGGACAGCACGGTGGCCGCGCCCGCCATTGGATACTAGAGCAGCGGCTGCTCTCTCCATTGGTTGTCAGCAGATGCCACTCGGGGCGGTGGTGGCCGGGGGAGGTGGTGAGGCGATTGGGACCGATCTTCTGCTCCGCGGTGACGGCGGTGGTGGTGGCGGCGGCGGCATCATGGTGAGCTCCGCCGGGCCACCTTCCCTGCCCGGGAGACTGGGGCTGACGGAGGACGTCTGGTCTGGTCCGATCGGGTCTAGCCGGGTCCGCGCCCGGGTCCATGGTGGGAGGGAAGAGGCTGAATCTGTTTGGGCAGAGGGAACCGTGAGGGGAGCCGGGCCCCAGCCCTTTGTTTTGGGGGGGAGATGGGGAGGGTGTTTCGGAGAGGTTGCTTCCCGCCGGAGTGACCGGCACCGGGGTGGGAGGGGTGGGGTGGGATGCTGCGGGGCGGTGGACTGGCCTGCCCCGCCCGGTGCCTGACCGTGCCGCCGCCTCGCCCTGCCCCGCAGTACGGCTTCGTCAATCACGCCCTGGAGCTGCTCGTCATCCGCAACTACGGCCCCGCCGTCTGGGAGGACATCAAGTAAGTGTGTGCGTGTGCGTGCGTGTCCCTCCGCCCCGTCGCAGGGGCGGGCTGGGCTGGGGCCGCCCGCCTGCGGGGGTACTGGGCAGGGCGGCCGTGGCCCGGCGGCGCCCGGTTTCCCGCCCCGCGCGACTCTCTGGCTCCGGCAGGTCAGTATCAGCCGCTGTTGGTGGCTCTCAGCCCTGACAAGACCAGCACGGTGCTTGCCGCGTTCCTTTAGTCCCGCTCGGGGCCTTTCTTAACGCTGCAAAGGCCCGCCTCGTTCCATCCTTGCTGGTCTCCAGGAGCCGCAGTGGAGATGGCATTGGTCCCTGCAGTTCCCTCGGTTAGACGAAGTCTGTGGCAGCAATAATGTGCAGGCAAAACGTCCCAGAACCACGGAAGCCCTTCCTTGAATCAGACCACCAGATGAACCATGCGACAGTGTCATCGCTTTGCATTCCTGAAGGAATTGAAATAGAGTTTTTAGCTGGTAAAACTAGTGTGAGATTTTGGTAATGTGCTCAGCTTGAAATTTAAAAAAGTCACTGCTATAGAGAAATACATATGATTTTCACATTCTTCTCATGAACCTGATTTCTTGTGCTCAACTTTTGCTTGTCTGGCAAGTGTAGCATTTTTCTGAGATAACTGGCTTCATTTTGAACTTTTGATGAATTGCGAGATTGCACAGAGTTTGAAAAGGGTAGTGCAAACAAAATTCTATTTAATGTAAATATGGTAGTACTGGTACATGAGCAAAACTACAAGAAATATTTTTAAAAAGACATAAGTGCTTACAGAGTTGTAAGCTTACTTGGTAAAGCTTCAAGTAACTATGTAGTTAGAAGAAAGGGTCTAATATGATCTCTTGATATTGTATGTTTTAAGGGAGAAGTAGACTATCCAACTTGGAGAAAATGGTCTTCTTTCTTTCAACTGGACAGGCTCTTCTATACTCTCCCCATATATTTTAGGCCAATTTTGATATGTCAATGTAGCTGTCTTGCCATTGTCAATACAATTTTTAGAGTTAAAGAACTGCTCTTGACTGTGATATTTTTGTGACCATGACACTCGTTTTCATTAATCCATTCATTAAGAATGTGGTAATCTTACACAGTACCATGAAGTCAGAGAACCATAGAAGTGTTGGTTGGAAGGCACCTCTGTAGGCCATCTAGTCCAGTCTCTGTTCGAACCAGGACTGTTACCAGCACTAGATCAGGGCTCAGCTAGTAGCTTTTGTCTAGCTGAGTCTTTAAAATCACCAAGGATGGAGAATCCACAATTCTGGTTCAGTGTTCCAGTGGTCCCTGACAGTCTGTAAATTACTCTTTGCAAATGCAGTTCTTTTTGCACATGCCAAATGGATTGTGTAGGCGAGTCTTCGGTGAATGCCACACAGTTTTGTGCTGTAAGTTATGTGAGCTATATAAGTTTTTCTTGTGTACCTTCTCTAAACACACAGGTCTATTTTGAATTCTTATGGTTTGATACTAGTTTTATATGACACGTGTAAGTTAAGAGACTTGATTAAAGAAATAGTGATATGTACATCATTTGCCATGGAAATGATAATAAAATATATATAAACTATTATAAAAAATATTCACTCTTTCCTGGAATGCCATGCCTTACCAAGATGCTTTTGAGTATTACAGTCTGCTTTCAGCCAGATTACCCACTGAACAGAATTTGTACTTAAGATTAATCCATCTGAGAAGACAAAAAGTTTCATCTTCTAGTACAAGATGATGTGGCAGACTGTCAGACCCGGTCATAATTCCTGATGCATCCTACCTCTTAAGATTTTACACACACTAATAGAATACTGAAGATAAATATAGCCTATGAGGATTGTTACTCATTTAAAGTTCTGGAGAAATTTAATAGAAAGATATGAGATATTTTGCTAAGGTCAGCTGTGAAAATTCAGGAAGCTGCTACATCCTGTTTCTGTTTTTCATTCGAGAAACACTTCTGTCCTGTAGCAGCCCAACAGCTAGTCTCTGCTATTAACTCAGAAAGAAGGTGACTTTCTGGAAGGAATCTCTACTGCAACACCACCCAAACACAAGAATGGAACATGATCTGCAAGAAAGAGGCAACGTATATGCAACAGCTGCCATAGATCCTTATGCTAAAGGTGTTTGCAACAGGGCATTTATTCAGCAGGATTTATCTTTAAAAGTAGTATATCCCAGAGTTTAGAAACCAGCAAACAGACCCCTGTATATCTCAGTGGAACAGGTTGTAGTGGTGCTGGTTTAGGGAATGGTACAGGGTCAAACAATAGCTGCTAAATGCTTGCTGGTTTAGGTACTTTAAGTTCCTGTGGTGCACTTATAGAGATGTGGAAGAGGTTAGGTGTTTTACCTTAAATGGACCAAATACAGACTTTTTGCAAAGGCTTTGTTAGAACCGTTAATCTTTTAGGAAACAATAGGAAGATATAGACCGGTGTTGTGGCATGCTGGGTTGAATCAGTTGAATCACTGATGACTGAATTGGAGGAGTAATCTGGAAAAGATACATACTAGTTCTGGTCACAAGTGGTGTTCCCCAGGGCTTAGTATTGGCACCGATCTTGTTTAACATCTTTATCAGTGATCTGGATGAGGGGATTGAGTGCTCCCTCAGTAAGTTTGCAGATGACACCAAGTTGGGCAGGAGCGTTGACCTGCTCGAGGGCAGGAAGACTCTGCAGAGGGATCTGGCCAGGCTGGATTGATGGGCCAAGGTCAATTGCATGAGGTTCCACAAGGCCAAGTGCTGGGTCCTGCGCTTGGGTCACAAGAACCCCCAGCAGCGGTACAGGCTTGGGGATGAGTGGCTGGAAAGCTGCCCGGCGGAAAAGGACCTGGGGGTGCTGGTCGACGGCCAGCTGAACATGAGTCAGCAGTGTGCCCAGGTGGCCAAGAAGGCCAACAGCATCCTGGCCTGTATCAGAAATAGCGTGGCCAGCAGGAGTAGGGAGGTGATCATTCCCCTGTACTCGGCACTGGTGAGGCCGCCCCTCGAATGCTGTGTGCAGTTTTGGGCCGCTCACTACAAGAAAGACATTGAGGTTGTGGACCGTGTCCAGAGCAGGGCAACGAATCTGGTGATGGGTCTGGAGAACAGGTGTTATGAGGAGCAGCTGGGGGAACTGGAGTTGTTTAGTCTGGAGAAGAGGAGGCTGAGGGGAGACTTTATTGCTCTCTACAACTGCCTGAAAGAAGGTTGTAGAGAGGTGGGTATCGGTCTCTTCTCCCAAGTAACATGTGATAGGACAAGAGGAAGTGGCCTCAAGTTGCGCCAGGGGAGGTTTAGATTGGACATTAGGAAAAATTTCTTCCCTGAGAGGGTTGTCAAGCACTAGAAAAGGCTGCCCAGGGAAGTGGGGCAGTCACTGTCTCTGGAGGTATTTAAAAGATGTGTAGATGTGGTGCTGAGGGACATGATTTAGTGGTGGACTTGGCAGTATTGTAATGATTGGACTTGATGATCTTAAAGGTCTTTTCCTATCTAAAAAATTCTATGATTCTATGATTTTGTTTTTAAATGTCCCAGCGTGGAATTCCTGGGAAAGTTATGACTCCATGTTCTTTCATCCACTTCTAAAACAGAGCATAACTAAACAATGGACTTCTTTTTTACACATCAGGCAGCCTTTACAATGAGGCACTAAGCTCACGGAAAAATTACAGTATATACTCTGAAATTTTACTGAATATCAATTTTGTTGGCTCAATGGAAATATGGCTTGATTTTACTAAAGAACTAGAATTAAAATACTTAAAACCCAAAACAACTCAAAGCCACCTATTTCTGAACCAACATAGTTGTTCCCAAATACTTTGAATTCAAATTAAGATGAAGAAAGTTGGCATATGAGTGATGAAAGTTATCTTGATTTATGGAGCCCTTATTCGTTTTCTCAACTGCAAAATCTTAAAAATTTGTTTCTCCTTAGTTTTTCTAAGGCTGCCACTCATAGAATTGAGAATTTGGGCTTGTGGACAGGGTTTTTTTTTTTTTGTGAAGCCCTAGAAGCATTAGAGGAATTTAGTGAAGCTAGTTGAGACAGGGGTCATGAGGGCCACTTGGGAGAGTCCTGCGGTTGCTGAATGCTGCAGTGGCAGATTTTTCATAGTGAAAATTAAGATGATTCAGCATAATAATTTAGTTTGCTTACTGGTGGTTGTAAGCTGCATATACACTTGTCGTTGTAGTTCACTTGTTCAGTCCTTGGAAGGGGAGACTTAGGACCTGGAATACATGGAGACGTGCTCTTTTGATCAGCACTCCACTAGCTTTGCAAAGAGTTGTTTGTAAATAAACTTATTTAGAGCTGTCCACCACATTTTTGCTGAGAAGGTACATTTGATTTGTCCCTTCCCTTAAGAGAAAGCTTCTCTCAAATCCCTTATTTTGTCATAGTTACATCCAGAGGACTATTTCAGATTGTGTGGCTACAATTGCAATGGCTTGAAAAGATGGTTGTCCAGATTCCTTTGGCATTAGATATCTTCAGTTCCTCTGCAGCCAACATGAATGCTAGCTAACATAAACTAAAAATTGTCAGGCCTGACTGTTCTCACATACATGCAGTTGTGTGCTCATGTCTGATCCAGGCCAAACTTGTGCTGCTGGGTGATATGGTAGTGTGTGAACGTGATAATAAGTAGTGTACGTGGAATTACTGTCTCTATGTACCTGTCCAAAACAAAATAGAGAGATTACCCACATTAAAAAATAAAAGAAAAATCCAAGGCTTACAAAGTTCTGTCTTCTGTGATATGTTTTTGTGGTGGACATATTTAAACATGTGTGTGGTTACGTATTTTTAAAAGGGGCTTCTATCATGACAGAATCTAAGCTTTTCTGCAACAGGTGTCACATCAGGCTGAGCTGAACAGCCAATATATGTGAAATTCTGAGCACTCTAGTCAGCAGCTCTAAGGGTTTAATTGTGTAACAAGCATTAGCAGGGATGTCTTCTTGAAACAGCTCCAGGACAATATGCTAGAGCAATGCTGTCAGCAGGGAATATGTATATAGTCATTTATCCTGTGTTTCCCAACAGTATCCCTCTGTGTTTGATTAAATGAATACAGGGTTTTCCCACGGGCTCCTAAATCTGAATTTAGGCCAGGTTAGATGCTCAAACTGTGACACTTTCAAGTATATTGCCAAGAATAGGAATGAGAACTCAAGTATCTTGTTAAGAAATGCGTTAAAATGCTTCATCACAATACTGTAGAATAAATTAGTATTTTTCCCACAGAGGTACATGAAAGATCTGGTTTTGGGAAATGAAATGGCACAACCAGTCAACTGTAGTCCTCATCTTTCTTCTGTTTCTATGGTAGAAGTCCCCACAAAATCGTGTGTGTAGTCTGATGAGAATGGAAAAACTAGAACAGAAGTGGAAGATTCTGTGTTTGCAAGAAGTAGCTACCTAGAGGTCAAACCACTTTTTAATTGATTCTAGAAAATAATATCTGTATTGAAGCTTGCACAGTAGCAAAATAGGCATCTTGTGCCCCAAGAGCCATGTATTCCTTGCTGGCTGTACCTCAGCGGGGGATGCAGAAAGCAAGTAATAGAGTTATTTTTGTGGTGCTCAATGCTTAATGTAGAATTAAGGCATCATCCTTTCTTTGCCCTTTTTTGTCCTCCTTTTGTGGGTTAGGCTGGCATGTGCTGTCTACGCATGCTCTTAAATGCCAAGACTCCAGGTCCAGGGAGCCTGCTGAGTCGCGCAAACTTTACATGGACCCAATGGTCTGGGAGTGCACACAAAGGAAGAGCACTATGAGGAGGGAGATTTTTGTTGTTCTCCCCCAGACTTCACACATTATCAGCTACCAAGGCTCCAGGCTAGTTGACTTTTCAGAATTTGTTTTCTGTAACTGCTTGATACAGTTAAAACAGTAAAACACAGGGTTGAGAAATTATTCTGGTACAATGTAAGTGGAAAGCTTCTCTCCTCAGTGTCAAATTGGGTTCAGCTGAAGTGGTAGAAAACTGTACGATTTGGGGGAGTGAAATAAACTGCAGGGCTATTATTTGCCTTTAGAAAACTAAACAGCCACAGAAACTTCTGCATCGTATCAATAAAGGTAAACCTAGGTCAGACTTTAGTTATTCGGTGTGGCTTTTGCAGTAAAATCTAGGTGATTTAGGAATACGTGTTTATTGGGTAAGTTTTCAAAGGCATTCCTAGCAGTTAGGTAGGTCAGTGTTGTTGCAGGTTGGCTAGTTAAGTCAGGAGAGGTAGATGCTTTTATTCATTTAAGCATTTAAAAATGCCCTCTACTGACTTTCACTAGAATTTAAATACTTAGGAACTCATTGACAGGATATGATACTCTGATTAATTTTATTTGCAGTTATATTCCAAAATAGTAAACAATATAAAATCAAATAATATAATAGAAAAACTACTCAACTCTGCATTTAAGAGTATATGTTAAAGGTTTTTTACAGGGGAAAGAATTGGGATCTTTTTTAAACTCATATTTTTTCTTGGGAATTTCTCACATAGCAAAACCTGCCCATTTTTATGCTTCTTAAACAAAGCAAATAATAAAAAACCTTTTGTAGCTGCAGAATAAAGGCAATAGCTTCACTTACTATGTCCATGTACTGAATTCAGAATGTCATCTTGTCAAAGATGTTTTTTTCTGCTTACTGATATGGCAAAACACAGTTTACATTTGTTGACAAATCCTGTAAAAATCAAGGTTTTGGCCTATTACTGTTGCTAAGCTCAATGTTTAAATGCAATAATAATTCATAGTGTAGTATAATTTGCCTTTTCAGAAACCTAGAAAAATAGGCACAAAAGCTACAGTGAGAGACTATTGTTACAAGTTGCAACAGTAAGCTCTTAAGAGGTGTTGGAATTCAGATACCTTGTAGGTCTGATGCTGGTGGCATGTGAAGTCCATGAAAGCTGTGTTTTGAGCATAAAAAGTGCAGAGTATCTTGAAAAAACAGGTCCACCTGTCTGAAACTGGGCACCCAAAATTAATAAAACCTTTTTGATCCGTGGTAGTCTTGCCCATTTAAAATGGAAATGGTTTAATTGGCCTCATGAGCTTGTTGGAGAGCTAATTAATGCTTGTGTGTGCAAATAGTCTAGGGATCAATTCCACAGGAAGGCTTGTTAGAAAAGAGTAATTCTGTCTTCAGAGATGGATTTGAAAACTACGCTGTAAATCAAGCCTGAGGTTGTATGTCAATGAATGGGATAAAATAAAATATGGAATAGTTGTGCATTAAATGAGTAGGATCTAGCCTCAGTACTGGAAGAACCAGTAGCCTGGAGGAAGAGGATCAGGTTCTGTGGGCTCATGAGTGTGACTGCACTAATGTTGCTTTGAGTGGTACCTGAGTCCATCTTTCCTGCTTTCACAAAACAGCAAAACAAACCTCATCAAATGCTTATGGCTCTTTATGAGACACTCATTTTATTTCTCCATAGTCATTCTGGAAAATATCATGTTTTCTAAGTTTTCAGCTGACTAGTTTCTATATATAGGGCAACCTTTAAAAAGCCTGTGAACCAGTACCATAGTCTATACCGATCTGTCAACAATGTTAACAGCATCGCTTCTTCTAGGAGAGAAGATGGATAATCATCAGCTTACAATGTGAAGTTTTTTGAGAAACTGTATTTGTGTACGTAGATACATGTGCATATAAATATTTATGCGTAAGTATGTGTGTGCACATATTATGGCTACATAACCACAGTGTGCCCTGGGCAATAAAAATGAAAACTAAACAGGAGATAAGAATCAAAGATCTGTACAAAATGTGAGGCGTGGCATTTCAGTTAGTTATTATGTGTAGTTGAAGCAAGTGAAAAGGCTTCCAGTTATTTGTGGTATTTCTCAACGAGGGCTGATTTGCAAGAGAACCTTGGTGCCAAACTCCTTTTAAATGTCTAAGTGTAGGTTTGGCTGTGCCTAGGACTTCAATTTTTTTTGATCTTATTGATGCCTTTGGGATTTCTCCCATCAAATCGCTGGCTTTCCTATTCCTTTCTTATGTACTTCTCTTCCTAGGAACTGTAGAAAAATCCAGGTGGCTCGCAAGTGGGTTATAGATTTTACCACATAGACACATATAGCTGTATATTGTGGTGGTGGTAATCAGGACCATGTGAATAATTTCTCCTGCTCTGTTGAACTGCTGTGAGCTTGCTCGATATTTCCCTTTCCCTGTATTTATTATAAAGAAATCTTGCTTTACAGTTTACCTAAAATTACCAATTCTTTCATGCTCAAAAATGTTGCAGGCGTACTATGTTAATTATCTTAATTGTCTTTTCATTGTGAACACTGATGAAAAAATAGACTATCCACTAGAGTTTCGGATTGGATGTCCATACTTATAACTTGAGTACTACATGACCCGAAATAATTAATTGCAGTGGTCTGTGAACAATCATGGAAATTGATTTTCCTCTGCCTCCTTAGCAGGATGTGGGTTTATCCAGTGCTGAAGATGGAGTGTTCTGTTCAATCAATCTCATAATTTTGAAAAAAATACAGATTATTTATAAATAGATGTCAGAAAGAAACTTTGGAAAGCCACTAATGTTGAAAGGACAATAGATTAATTTTTTTAAGCCATACACCTCTTATGATTGAGTGTTTATCCAGAAAGTGGCATTAAGTAGGAACGCTTATTGTTGTTTATGTTTCTAAGTCCATATTTCATACTATTCCAAAGTTCTAAGCAGTGTTTTTAAAGTTTTCTTAAAACTGATGCTGGACAGATGATTCTTCATGGGTCTGGAGGTTAATATTCACAAGATTTGTGGGGTCAGGACAGGACACTTTCTGCTTCTTCAGTTCCTCACAGTGGAAGGACCTTCTTGGAGGTCAGGAGTTTAAACTGTGTGGGTGCCAAATTCTTTAATTCGTCTGGAAAAGACTTGACTAAAAGGAAATAGCAGCATGTTGTGAAACATGGTGTGAGTGTTCTTGTGGTATCTCTCAGGTACTATGCAGTTTTCCCAGGACTGGGAAGTGCTTTTAGATGTGCCAGGATACCAGGTATTGTATCACTCACTCTTATAAATGAAATGCTTAAAAGAGTATTTTGTAAATGCCATTCCTTTTAGTCCACTCATGTAAAAGGAAGTAAAATAATATTAGCTTATATTTTTAATATTATTTTTAATATTTGGAGTAGTAGCAAAGAACTTGTACATTTGCTAACTGTATCTCCTAGGATTATCTTGTTTTGAAAACCTACATTAAACACTCTCATATCCAGCCTATAAAACTGGGAAATAGCTCAGAACTCTGAAGTCTATAAATACACCTATTTACTTTACCCAGAACGTAATTTTCCTGGACAGATTCCCATTTTTATTTAATCTTGTAACTTAATATAATTTGTGTTTTTCCCAGCTGGGTGTTTTAAAATATCTCTGGACCGTCCACAACATGTACAAGTCTGTTTTCTTTTTTTTGCCTTTTGGGAGGAGTGAGAAGAGTGGTTCAGTGTTTTTAATAATTTTTAGCAAATCATCTTTGTGAAATACATGAAAAAAAGATGTGAAGCATTTTGAAAACACAAACCATCTGTGAAGTAATACAATGAGCAGTGAGTTTGCCATTTTAATGTAAAAGAAATGCAAATACAATGATTCTGGTTTCACTGATACCATCTTTAGTTCTGACATATGTAATTCTGTTTAATAACATTACTCTTGGAATGGAATTAAACTTGACGTGCTCCTATCAGTGAGATCAGAGCCATGCTGGGTTTCTAAGTGCACTAGTGTTATTTTGTCATTAAGATTGTTTTGACTGGTCTCTTCAGTTTAATGAGGACTTTTTCCATCCTTGGTACACCAAGAATAGTTAAGCACAATGGTGGCAGAAGTCCCAACAGAAACAATACCTATCATGGAAGAAGTCCTAGAGGTGGTCTTGGAACTGGCTGTTGTTGTGGTGTATTCAAGGTGACACACCCAGGGCATGCACTTCAGACTGGAGTTTTGATAGGAAGAGATCCAGTTGTGCTTTTGAGACACCAGATGATCTGTTAAAGTGACACCAGCAGCTTTTAAATAATAATGTTGTTGTATCACAGAGAAGCCTGTGCATCTTCAGGATGCAAAGTAGTTGTTCCATGCAGTCTTGTACCATCTTTTTTTCATGTTTGTATGCATTACTTATTTTTCAATATTTGCTGCATGCAAAGTTCTGCAATGGGAAGGGTTCTTTTTCTCTAAGTTTTTTTTTTTTTTTTTTAATTCCAGCTTTATGACTAAGAGACAGGATAGCGAGTGCTACTTCACAGGAATAAAAAGTTCTGACAGCAGCAACCTTCTTCTTGATTATGATTTATTCAAATTCACAATAAATGCTACATTCTGACTGCAAAACTACATTAAAATCCTCTTTGTGCAGAATGGGCCATAAGATGGGGCATCTTGTCCAACTGTGTTGTCCATAAAATCTCTAAAGATGTAAAAGAAATCCTTACTACATCAAAATAGAGAAAATATTTCCTCCATGTGAAATCAAAATGTGAAAATCAATCTGTGGTTTAAAATCTGCAGTGCAAGATCTGTTCTGATTTTAAGAATGGTTTTTGTCGGAATGTTTGTCTGCACTTTACTTCATCCATGTACATGAATTATTAACATTACCTTTGAACATTAGTAGTGTGTTTTCAAATACTAATCTAGTTTCACAATGGGAAAGATTTTCAAAGGGCTCATTGTACACATGTAGTATCACCTGTAACGATATTCTGTGCTGCTAGACCAACAGCAGTTTGGGGGCTGTTGGCATGGCTGATGGATGAAAATCTGCTTTAAGACTTGATACTTTGTTGATCTACTCAATAGGAATTTTTGCATTGATTTCAAGGTCAAACCTGTACGTGAAAAATGGCCTCTATATAACTGTTATTTTCCATGGTGCAATGGTTAACGTTCTTTTTTCTGAAGTAAACTTCCTCACTTTAACCTGGATAATATAAACATTCTGGAGGAAAACAAAAGCATTTTAGAAAAGTCTGGGCTGGAATCTTTGTTTCCCACCATTTGAACAGCTCTGTGTAATCATTCAAAATTAGAGTAAATAAAAAGGGCTGCCAGGACAGGCATAACATAGGATGTAAGTTTTGAACCATGAAATAATTACATCCCATGTGCTGACAACAGGAGTCATTTTGGGCAGGAGCATTACAATTATGGATTTTTTTCAAGTTTTGAATGTAAACTTACTGGGGAGTAAAGTACACCTTTCTTTTGTCTTAGAAATGTAAATGAGACATTAATTGTAAATTCTATTCTATTTGATTTAGAAGTTATTTTGAAAGAAAGGCCATAAGTTTGCTACTGTAGTGCTGGTACTTCACTAAAGAATTAACCAGGGCTTGGTAATTTGCCGCAGTTTGTTGCTTTTGGCTCATTTCCAGTCAAGCCCTTAGGAAAGCCACCAACATGTTATTGCTGTTAATGCCTGTGTGATCAAACGCCGTGGTCTGCAGAAAACATTAGAGCTATGCTAATTTACTCCCATAATTTTATTTGTTCAAAAGCTGGGAATAAAGATTGCAGCAAAACATTTCAAGGGAAATGCCACAGTTTTTCATAAAGCTATGGATTATGAGATCTTCTATGAAATATGGTCAGTCAAATGTAGATTATTTGCATTGAAGGATGCCACGTTATATTGCAGTTCTAATCCCAGCTCATGAACCGTCTGTCAGCCAGGAGAGGGAAGCTGTTCAGATGAGAAAAGTTGCAGCCTTCCTGTCTTTTCATGTTCATATACTCAGGTTTGTAGCCATACCTTGTTCTGCACAGGCAGGTTTGTTTTCACATGTGGTACTTGTAGATTGTGGAGTTAAAAACAGCTATGTCACACTGGAGGAATTACTGTTGATGGACAGCTAACCACAGTGGCTCCGCAGAGCTGACAAAGCGGCCTCACTTTTAGTATTAATTATAACAGTTTTCACAACACAGTCATATCTTTCTTCATACCACCCTTGTTGTAGAACCAGTTCCTTAGTGTAAATGCAGGCAGCTTTGATAGATTAGGTAGGGGCCAG
This sequence comes from Leptosomus discolor, assembly GCF_034619465.1. Classification (NCBI taxonomy): domain Eukaryota; kingdom Metazoa; phylum Chordata; class Aves; order Leptosomiformes; family Leptosomidae; genus Leptosomus; species Leptosomus discolor. The sequence goes on along the minus strand of NC_141394.1, from coordinate 44,146,199 downwards.
GTAATTAGGTGAGAAAACTTCAGCCAGGAGAAAACAATTTAGGGGTTGCCCATTCACCTGAATGAACATTTCAACGACTCGGTCCTGTTTTCTAGACTGCTGGTGATCACATCATGGTCAGCCTCTCTGGTGCTGTGATGCTGTGCTCTCTGACGCAAGTTTATTAGAGGACCTGCAATTTTGTAGACTTGCTGGAGGACGAGTGCCCCTGTAAAAATAGGAGTGTTTTCACATTGCATTGGCCATTTTGGGTAAGCTTACAGCAGCATTTCCCCATCACATGTAGTCTTAAGGATAATCAAATATTTCAGAGAGAAAGACTCAGAAGTTCTCACTGCTGTCAGATTACCAAGGGAGGCAGAAAGACTGCAGAAGCTGCAGACCCAGCTCACTGGAGGCAGGGGAGAGGCTTCCGCTGACTTCACTGAACCTCCTGCCCTGTCCTCAGCCACTCTGGCTACATGTTGTTCTGTACACACAGCAACTTCTGGCACCAGGTGATGAAGCAGACAGGGAAATCTATCCAGTAGAAAAACAACCCAGAAAAACAAATACCTAACTGAATTATATTTCAGCTCAGCATCTAGCTAAACGATTGGGATGTACCAGCACAGCGGGGCTTAGAGGTATGGAGAAGGAATTGTCCTGGAAAGGAAGAAAAAAATTCTGGAATTTAATAATTTTCAAGCACAGGCTTTAAAAAGGCAGTTTATCTTTTGATACAGGTTTACATCAGACATTGTCGTGGGATTTGCCATATTTGTAGGACAAGCAAAGACATTTTGCCTGCATGGTTTTGAGTGAGGAGTGTAATCCCCTGGAGGAGTAAATATTAAATTTGACAAATTTTCTAGAAGAAAAATTCCCAAAATGAGATTAGCTTTTGTTGGATTACATCTTTTTTTTACTATATCTTTGTCTTTTAAAAATAAAAATAAATGAAAGGCAGGGCCATTTTGTTTTGGAGTATTAGCCTGCAGTGCAAGTACTGGGTCCTTTTCCTGTACGGCTGGAACGCCCAGCAAGACTACTAATATTGAAGGAGAGTGAAGCCTTAGCGCAGTGAGTTTCACCCCAGAAAATTATATCCAAGGAATGCATATGCAGTTGCTAATCAAACTATTTTTTATTTAACTGTATTAATAAAGTTATTTAATGGGAAATACATCATTAAGGCTACAGAGAAGATGGCTGCTGAGTGATCCAAAGGATCTAGAGAAAACCAGAGAAAAACAAAATAGCTAAACTAGGTGGAATAGGCATTGAAATTACCAGTGGTGATTTTAAAAAGTGTGGTGTCTCAGAGAAACTGCAGTCATTGAAGAAAAACTTTGACAAAATAAGCAAAAGATAAATAAAATAAGAAAAAAGGAAGCATGGCTTGGCGCAGAGAAGGAAACAGGAAAAGTTCCAGTCAATGTAATTGGAAAGAAATGTGGGAAGTTTTGAAAGAGATAACAGCATCATCAAACTGGGTCAATTTGTAATAGAGAAAATTCTCACACACAAAAACTGTGTCTACTGGATTGTACAAGTATGCAGTATTTTTGGGGATGTTCATTGCTTTTCCAGATGTGTGTGTAAGCCTTTGTGGTTTGGCTGAGATCAGAGAGACTAAAAGAAAGCACAGTGTATATCAGAGATGTGGGAAAGTTTGTTCGCCCTTTGCAAACTTCCCTCCAAACTGTATCTGACTTCAAGTTACATATCATGTTATGAGAGTCAAAGAATCAAGGTGGTTTTCTTTTCTCATGTAAGTTTCAGTTCAGTTCTTACGAAATGTAAACACTACTTTCTTGTCCCTGACTGACCTCATATGCTTCAGGACAATGTTTCCCACTAGTAACTTCAGCTCTCCTCCTACTTAGGAGAAGAAGGCATATGTGTCATAGGACCTGTTTTGAGGAATCAATGAGACTTGATGTCCTGCAGGCTGATCTGAGGTTTTCAGAGAATGTCGGGAGAAGAGGACCAGAAGTACTGTTTTGGAGTATGAAAATAAACACCCTCATTAAGTTTAGTAATGTTTTTCATGCCATTGAATAGAGAATTATGTTCCTTTTATGTAGAATTATATAGGATGTTTAGTCTCACCTCCCCTGTAGCCTTGTCATACTACATCAGGAAAATTGCTTAGCTTGGTTTTAGCTCATGATGCCCATTCATAGAGCGAGTATAAGAATGTATATTTCAAGTAGCAGTTACAAGAGTTCATTAATTAATTAAAAAAGTGGATATATTTTTGAAATATTAAACCCAATGTAGTATAATTTTTGGACAGCAGTAAGAATGTGGTGAGCAAGATTAAAGGAGAATGAAGAGGAAAAAGAAAACAATGGGTTCCAGATTTGCATTGATAACTGGACATATTTTCAAAGACTGATGATTATTAATTGGAAGGTTAAATGACAAGTAATTTCATTTAGGTCCATAGAATACTACCATATGAGATTGGAATCAGGCCTTATCAGCAGTACCATTTGCCATTTAGCAGTTTTAAGATGAACAACAGTACTTAATTCTCAGACATCTCTCTCCCCTTTGAGTAACAGAAAACGCTTCTGTTTGTATAGCTGGATAATTCTACTACAACTGTGAATGCTTGAATTGTTGTGCAGGCATTATTATTTTGTATTATATAATTTTTAAAATAAATTATGCCTGCTATGGAAAATTAGGATCTTAAGTTTCAGCCAAAGACTTTTGTTTTGATTGATGGTTGATCATGTTGTGATAATGGAGACAAATATTTTGATGTAAAAGGGGATGTAGGATTTTACATAGTAGATTTAGAATCTACTTTTTGTTTGGAACTTCTCTGATGAACATTAGAAATTTTAAGCAGTTAGAAATATTGGCTCTTAACTGTATGTTTATCTCAAGGAGCATTTCTGTCCTACTCTAGTAAAAGCCCTTCATGACCATGGTATTAGTAAATAATTTTTTACTTATGGTTCTCTTTCATTAGTATGTTAGAAAATAATTATTCCAGTCCTGAGTTGGTGCATGTCTTGATTTGAGTGACATGTGCTTAGTTTTTTATAGAAAACTACCTCATCGTCTGCCTTTTTAATATTTTTTCTAATTCTAAGGCTTTTTCTGAAGAACAATTACCTGTACTAATTTTTTTTTGGTGTGACATAGAAGTGTGATTCAGTCATTCTCTTCTAAGCTTTCCTACCTCTTTGCCTTTCTATGTCTTTCTGAAGTGTTCTGCAGCATAGAGCTGCGTTTAGATAAAAGGGCACCTTTTCTTTTTAATGAAGTAGGTGTGACCCTCCACCTGCAGATACTATCGATGCCATAATCATATTAGTTTTGCTGAGCCAAAATACATTCCAAGTGCATAAATTAGAGCACAAGTACCTACAAATGTCTCCCCTTTTGTCACTATTTCTGCAAAGCACACTGTCTCTATAGAGAGTCATTGTAGGTGACTCAGAAGACCGCAGAAGAAGGTGAAGAGCTATTATAGAAAATAACTGAGGAAGCAGGCTATGCTCCTTTGCCAGATGAGGGCTTCAAGAAACAGAGTATGGCTTTGTCAGAGGCCACAGCGTGCCCCCTGCACATCGCCCTCTCTCTGCTGAAGGAGCATGTGCCAGGGGATGAGGAGCAAATACAGAATATGACTTGCACTTGACAACAAGGCAGAGTCGCGGCCACGTGCATTGGCATGCTCTGTATGTGGCAGGACCAGTCACATGGGGTAGCTGGCCCTTCAGGGTCCTGGGGTCTGCCTGCCCATGAAGGTGCTCCTTGTCCTTCTCCCGAGAGCTGGGGCTCAGCCACCACTGCAGCACCAGTGGCCTGGCTCATGTGTTAAGCACATGGGGAAAAACAAGGCACTTGCGGGCCCTCCCTAGTAACAGCTGTGTCAAATGCCAGGCTTGGGAGGCACAGCGGTTCATTGCCTAGGCATATCAACTTCTTGTCCTCAGCAGAAAAAATAGCCTACGGAGTTGTGCTGTCTTTTGGACAAGCTGCTGACTCAGTGTTCAAGCTGAGGAGAATAATAAATGACCCCGAAAAACAAAGGAGTTGTTTTGTTTTGGTTTTTTTGCTTAGCAGCAGTAGTAAGTGTGCACATGACGTGCACGAGTCTTGTCTTAAACCTGAGGTTGAGAATTTTTCCTTTAGTGAAGAAATGGCTATTTTTATTGTGCTTTAGCTGAGTGGTGACACTTTACTCATGAAGAACTGATGTGCAATGCGAGAACAAGTCTTTTCAAAATCCTAGCATTTTGGGTTTGTGGTTTTTTTTCTGTCTACTGGGCATGTGTAGAATTCTGAGAAAATGGTATTTTTTTTAGGTACCTACATCTGGATTTTAAATTCCTCTTTGAACATATGTGGAAGTGGTTGTTGAAACAAGCCATGCCTTTTGTAAATAAAGTATAATCAAAATTCGAAGGAATGAAAACTCTTGCTTAAAAAGAGCCCATATTGGTCTCGATTATTGGATATTCCCCTATTTTAAAATGCAATTTCTGTCTTTATTAGTTCAGCAACTTCTTTGTGAGGCTCTGTTCTGAAAAATTGTGTTTGTTTTCTTACAGCTAATTATTATTTTCAGAATACATGTGGTCTGAAATTTTGTATTGCACCTTAATGTCTCTGAGATACGGAACAGATTTATTTCTAATTTTCTATTTTAAATAACTTCTTAAATGTAGAATCTGCAAACTTATTTTATTTAAAAGACAAGTACCAAACAATATATAATTGTTTATCAATATATTGCTTCTCCTTCAACCAGAAAGAGTTTATTCTAGTTTCTTTTTAGGAAGGAGGCACAGCTGGATGAAGAAGGACAGTTTCTCGTCAGAATAATTTACGATGATTCCAAAACCTATGATCTGGTTGCAGCTGCAAGCAAGGTCCTTAGTAAGTAATATGAGTATCTTCTTTGCCCATTCATCACAAAAAAGGTAAACCCCCTCCCCAAAATCCGTGTAGCAGAGAGAAACAGCATTTAGCACAGAGGAAGTGAAAACAGGATATTCATCAAAGGGAGACTTTTTGAAAAATCTCAGAAGAAAGGTTTTTATTTCTTTTATTTATTTATTATATTTTTATACTTTTTATTCCTTGAAGTGATTTTTATTACTTTTAAAGTATTCCAAGTCATAGGTACACCTTAAACTGGGGTAGCGTACCTCATCCACAGACCACGGTCAGCGTTACAAGCAATCACGGTGTAACAATATATCGCTGTAACTACCTTGCCAATACACCCAGGTTTCAACTGCCGCTGCAAGAGCAGCCTGTCAATGAATCCTGGATCTCTCTGCTGAACAAGCATGCTGAGTTACAGAAACGTTTGTGGCATGGGCACATCTCATTTCATATCTGCCATTGATTTGGGTTGCATTCATTTTCAATTATTGCAGCTGTGGTCTGGAGTTCAAAAGGCAGCATTATGCACATCAGCATTATTTAATCTGCAGACCCAAGTGTGGTATGAATTTGCTCTGAATCAGTAATTATCCAGGAACCCACAAGACTATGATGACTGTACTAATGCTGAATTGGAGCAGCTGATGCGGTTTCATGCTACTGTAAACCAGAAGTAATTCCCTGAGGCGAGCACTACTAACAACTGAGTTCTTTTATTTTCAAGTAGTGATTTCTTATCTGTATCAAAGTCTAAAATGCTATACATGCATGAAATGGACAATGTGGCAAAGCCATAATGGTAATTGGTAAGTCCTAATGAAATTTCTGTATTGAATACTCATTATTTGCCATGTGGGCCCTGAGTCTTGTTTTTCTCAAACTCATGACCCATTGGATCTGGGCAGAGTTTAGGTAATGTCTTACTTATTTATGAATACAAGACTGAAGTAGTGAGCGAAGTGTGTGAAATGCAGTGTTTGAACTGAATCATATTTTCCTGTTTTAACTAGATCTAAATGCCGGGGAAATTCTCCAAATGTTTGGGAAGATGTTTTTTGTGTTTTGTCAAGAATCTGGTTATGATACAATTCTTCGTGTCTTGGGCTCGAATGTCAGAGAGTTTTTGCAGGTAAGAATTTGGTGCCAAATTATGTCAGATATCAGACAGAAGTATCATCTAGTCAACAGATTAGATTGAGATTTGGAGATACAGGTTGTACTGTATTAACTGCCAGTTATTTGTGGAGAGGTGTCTGAAAACTTTCTTCCTTGGTATTTGTATTCTGTAGAGCTTTCCACTGCTCAGCAGTTTTGGCATTGGTCTCTTTCCCTCTCAATTAATATATTATTCAGTTACCTGACAGAGTAATAATTTTCCCATAGCATCTTTGACTGTTCAGTTTCATTAAAAAGGAGTGAGAAGGCAGGTAAGATGGGGTTGCAGAGGCATTCATAAATCTGAAATTTCATTTGAAATTCCAAATAAAAGTTTTGAACAGAAGTTTTCATATGTGACAAAAGTACGGAGTATGAGACATGAAAAACCCCTCCAGTTCAAATAGTCTGTGTGTTCAGTAAAAAGTTTTACCTTGTTTATACTAACAGAAAAATGTGGTCTTCAGATTTGTAGGGTATTTCTTCTCCTAAGTTCTCTTTGACTAATTGTAGATACTGGTTATTTCTATTTGTACATTATGTACAGAGCTAGGGCTCATACACGGCATATCTGTGCGACAGTATGCTTCGTCCATGAACTGAAGGTGGGATAGAGCAATAGCGTCAATTTTTGTGCTTTCCTAACTGCAGAACAGCACAGTACTGTACTGTAAAACAAAACAAAATGAAAATGATTTTTCAATAGCATGGAAAAAATGTAGTGACTCATCTAAAGAGTGATTTCTAAAATCTAAAAATGTAGAAGAAATGGGCTTCCCTTTTTTCGTCAGCTGAAAATTGTTCACTTCAAAAAACACTTTGGGTTTAAGATTTGTGATAGATATTACTCTTGGAGAGAACAGTGTCCTGTAATGAGTTTAAAAGCACTGAACTGATTAAGATTTCATGGGAGATTGCCCAAAAGCTGAGTGTCAAATCTCTATTGATTTTTACTGGAAATTTAGCAGCCTCCTGTCATCCGTTGCCTTAAAATCTCTCCAGCAATAATAAGTGAAAAGAGCAGAGTGCATAGTTTGTTGGATTGCTAGAATATTTACTTCTGTGTAAATTTTTCTCTCTACCTGCCTTAAAACCTGGGTTATTCCAGAGCATCCTAGATGTAGTCAACAAAGACTCCTTGTACAAATCCCATGAACTGTAATTGCTGGACAGATAGACAGGGTATGTGTATGCTCCAACATGTGCATACCATATGTGATCTGTATGCTGTTGTCTGTCTATGGGATGTGACATCCTTTATATTTCATAGCTTCATTCACAGGCTGCCCTCAAAGCAAGCCTTCAGATAAACATAGTTTTTAAAGATAACTCATGTAATGAAGTTGCAGTTAGGGCTGAGCAAGAATAGGGGACGAGGAAGAAAAAGGTGTAGCTGGCCCGTTGCTTCATCATTTTGGGTACAGATGGATGGGCCTATTCCTTTCCCTCATGTCCTTTTCCATTTAGTATACTTCTCTTTCCATTCCTTACCATGTATGATGATAAAAAGACTGGACACATTTGTAGTGTGCGCACCAAGCATCTATAAAAGCGTGAACAGCTTACATTTATTCTTCTGATGACAGTATTTTAAGCTGCTTTGTTTGAATTTCAGTGTTAACAGATGACATTGGCTATTATATACTTCTGTAAATTTTAACAGGACTAATGTAGTAGTATCTGTGCCAGAAGTGTACTTTTTAGCTTTTTATTATGATGGAAAATCAACGTTACCTGTGATTTATTATTTTTGCGGCTTCCAGCAGCCAGATTAGGTCAGGAAACTAATTTATATACGTATTACAAAAATAGATGCAGACTAGGTTTAATGTGCTGAACTTTTGTCACACTCCTACAATACATAAAAGAATTCCAAAACATGCTTCTTGAAGTCTGTACTGAGTCCAGAATATATGAAATAATTGAGGGCTACAGCTTTTTAAAGCACGTGAAAATCAATCGTGTATTTATGTTCTATTTCCCGTGACATCTTGGAGAAAATTTAGATATTCATAGATGTAATGCAGGTACTTCAAGCTTCATGAAAGAGGAAAAAGATAGTTTAACCCAATCTCATATTTATACTATCTGTGAAAAACATAGGTCTGGAAAAATTGCAAATCATATTGAATGACACTGTGCCAAAGAGAAGCAGAGTGAAAAGAGGTACCTCCTAAGAAACCCACAGTGTGCATTTATGTTATGTTCAGTAGCTTTCTACTGAATGAAAATCAAACACTGGAGTAGTGCTTAGCTCTCTCATTTAGGGAGTCATTTACATGTGTATTTAGTTGTTCATAATTACAGTGCAATAAATTTCAGGGGACTAATTCCTCGTCTATAAAAGTTTCCAGATGCTCTATGCCACACAAGAGCTGAACAGCGTATCTTTGTATTTCAGGTGCCAGTCACAACTCTCTTGCTTGTAGACGGGCCAGGATCTGCCTGGTTTAGTATCACTGCTTGTTCTTGCTTGGAGATCTCTTTGTGTTTTACCATGGAACTGATCACTGCTGTCCAAAGCTCTAGAATTAGTGTCTCTGGTCCCAGCACAAGCTCTAGCATACACCTGAGCAGTCTAGGAGCGAACAGTTCAGGGAGAGAGCTTAACCTGTTATTATCTGTACCTGGCTGCACCTCTGGCCCACAGCAGGTGAACAAACCAGAAAAAAATACACATTTGTTCTTCCAGAAGCTGCAATATCAATTTAGAGTGGATCAAATACAACAGAAAATCGGAGTGGGAGTAACAATGACAATGTCTAAATGACAGGGTCTGGGAGTGATTTCACCTCCTTGGTCTGGAAGATCTCCACTGCTTCTTGATTATGTATTGTAGCAAGGTTCTGAATACAGTAAGCTCTTTGTTCACCCCATAATCAGTATGCATAAGAAGGAAAGGCACAATGGGGACTGGAAAGCAGCTGCAATACATCCTGGGCAAGTCCCCCGGTCTGGATGATTCGGGAGTAAAAACTGAAGGGCATATCACGTGCACTCATCTGTGACAGTGCTTGGACAAAGTCACTAATGGGGTAGTAGGGTGGCAAAGTGGTCTTGTAGAATGGAGCTACTGCCATTTGTTAGCAACACTTGTGTTGGACTTGAACGTTAATAATTACAAAAATTCTGTCCTTGACATTGACATTGACCATTTCCCATAACAGACTCCTTTTGAAATTCTTCAGGTGCTGATGACTGTGTAACTGGAAGATTATCTTCTTTTCCCATGTATCATCTCCTTAAGAGTTTTTTTTCCAAAATGTCAATATATCCCAGCTGTTTTCTCAGGCATGTATAATGAAAGAGCAGTTCTGCATCTGATTGAGGAGGTCATGGGGCACTCCCTCAGAGCCAGTCAGCTCTCCTGCTCTTTTCTCATCCACACTCTTTCAAAGCCATCTCTTCTAATTTCATTGTCTTGAACCCTGCAGAGATCTTACAGAAGTTGCCTTCAAGCATTATAATTTTTGCTCTTGAATGCCCACTAACAGCTGGAATGAATTGACTCCCAGATTGTTGCCTCTTCAAGTTTTAATTTGGAGGTGTTGTTATAGCAACAAAAACATGAATTTGAAACACACTGAAAAATTGAAGAAGGAAGTTCCAGGCTGAGTGCATCCTACGGAATTCATTTCTAAGAGTCTCATTTCCTCTGGAGACCTCCCAGGAGAAGAGGCAGCTGTTCGAGCACTTCACAGCTCACATGAAATCAAGTTCAGTGTGCTTCCACAAATTTGATGATCGACAGATGCTCGTGAAGAGTGGAGAATGGCCCAGACAGCACACTGAAAATATTTTCACCTCACTTCTTGTGCTGGCAGAAAACAATATGGAAAGCCTGGTGCTAGCAGTTACCGGGTGTGTATGTGTGAGAACAATGTTTAAAATACACAGTAATGATCTGGACTTAACATATAAAGGAGTTTGAATTTTACGCATAGGTAAATAATTATGTGGGTTGCAGCACCATCCAGCAAGGTTGCTCTAGGTTTCTCTTTCTGTGTTAAATACACAGTAAATAGTAATCTGGATCTTTGATGATTGCTTCATAATCAAAGTCGGAGCTAGTGTTGTGTTCTAAGTGTGATTTTGATCTCATTGTTTTCTTTAATGTCCTATCAATTTATCATTTAGCGTTCCTCTCCAGATAGCAGTCTGTCTGGTCAAAATTTAAAGTTAAATACATAAGATGTCCAGGATATCAACTGGAAAAATAGAAGACCTCTTCCCTTTCTTGAATAACTTGTTCTGAAATATTATTACAGCAGCTGTGATATGTTCTATGTATTCTGTGGATTTTTCCAATTATTCTCAAAGAAAGTATGTATTTGGTGTTGATCTTGTAATCATTTAAATCTTTGCTTCAAAATCTGAGCCTTTGTCAGGCCCTGTAAACTTGAGTTGACTGTTGTAATGTCAGAACTAGCCTGTTTCATTGAGAAAAAGGAGAAAGCTTCATGTTTATTCAGACACACTTATTTGTATCTGACACCTAAATTTACATCTGAAGAGGAGACTATAGAGACTAGAATTTGGAAGGGATGAAAATGGATGAGGTACAGGATTGGGAAACGCACACAAGGTCTTTAATCATTGGAGTGTTTCAAAATACAGCATGGTTAAGCATAAGTTCTTACTATCTGGAGTAATCTTAAATAGTGCTAATTTTGATGCCATTGGTTGTCCAAAAGTTGCCACAGGAGATGGAAAGAACATCACAAGCTACCTGAAAAGCCTGCTATGATGACAGTTCTACAAATAATAAGGCAAATGCACAGGAAGCCTGAGCAGTAGGAGAAAGGAGATGTTCAGATTAGACAGAGTATGTACTTTCTTCAGAAGGAATAAGTGAATGCCCTATAATCATGTTTTTAATGTCTTCTTCCAGAACCTGGATGCTTTGCATGACCACCTTGCTACTATTTACCCAGGTATGCGAGCCCCTTCCTTTAGATGCACAGATGCTGAGAAGGGGAAGGGGCTCATTCTGCATTACTATTCGGAAAGAGAAGGTCTCCAGGATATTGTCATTGGAATCATCAAAACAGTAGCTCAGCAGATCCACGGTACAGAAATAGATATGAAGGTAATGTCTGACGCAATGTACACATTGGAAGTTTATGTCATTAGGACAAATCCAAGAAAATCAAAAGTGAAGTGATGGCAAACAATCATTTTCATTGTTGCTGTCCTCAGTGAAGCAGTGGCATCAGTACTGAGTCAGGAAAAGCCATCATCATTTGTGTTGCTTTAAGGACAGGTCAGCTATGTGCTGGGAAGGCCAGCACTAATCTGCAAACAGACCTGATCAGGAACAGTTCAGAACGTATCCACTTATTCAAAGAAGCAGTTGCCATGTACAGAAATTAGGTACTGGCTTATTTGGGGTACTTTTTTCCACTGTATTTTATATTTGGCATATATTTCTTACTGTCTACTGTGTTCCGTGAGAACACAGACATTTTGTCTTTGTGTCCTAGATTCTGAATCTGTGTGCAAACTGTGAGGCTGATGTGCGTTGATGAGGCCTGGCTGGTCAGCAGAGTGTTCTCCTCCCAGCCTGCATGCCAGGTGCATCCCAGAACCAAGATGTGTTTGTGGGTTTTATACTACCACAATGTGGGAGTGTGGCTGGATATACACCTACAGTCCCAGAAGTAGAAAAATGTTCCTCAAGTCACAGAGTTTACATAACGTCATGTGTGCCAAATCACTTGTGAAATGGGAAGGAGGCTTCTGGTCTTGTCCATGCAGAGCAACAGGAAGATTTAATTGGTCAGGCCTTGCGTGTGTAATGGTGTAAACTCGGAGCTTGATCCAAGATACAGATATATCTGGGGAAAAACAGCAAATAAAAGCTTTTTGGTGTTAGAAATATTACAACTGTTATAAAATACTTTACATCAAATAGAAAAGAATCTAAGCAGGTACAGCAAGCATTTTTTTTTTTAACTATTCCCTAGTCATATTACATTTCTAGCACAGTTTCATTGTATACTTGCACAGAAAATCCATTCCAGTTTCATGAGTGTATCACAAAAACATGAACTTGCTCAGGTAAGAGATTTACAAGGAACCCAGTGACAAAGTTATTTGTACTGCTATATCGGAGTGTTTGTCTTTCAAGTTTCTTGTTACAAGCTAGCACAGGTTTATAGTGAGTGTCTAGTTCTGTATAGTGATGGTGATGTACTTGATGTCCTTGTTTATATTCCTCATTGTAGAAATCCATAGTTCCAAGTTTTACAGCAGGTGCTAGTAATCAGATACGGAAGTATGCAACGGAATCAAAACAATCCTCTTCTTAGGTCCCTGTTTATTCAACGTGTTGAGACGGACAAGGAGGACAATGGTGGAAAGTTGGCTGCAAGAGTGCTGAAGCTGTTGCTTGACAAGCATTTCTTTTGGTACCACAGGCCGCTTACGCAGTCCCCCTTCTCTTACTGCTCAAGCTTGTCCTACAACAGCTTCTTCAGCTGTGTCTCCCCAGCTGTTGTGAAGCTATAAAATAAACTAGATGAGGAAATGAACTGGGTTCGAAATAACAGGGTTTTTTTTCTGGGTTATTTTTACCCACATCCGTTCCTTTATGTGGTTTGGTGTTCTGTCTGTCAGAGAGAGTTCTGCCAGCATAGTTGAGCGGTCATGCAGACACAAAAGTGATCAGTGGGGCAGAGGAGAAATCTGGATTGTGCAAAGTAGCTACCAGAACAAACTTTTCACAAATTGTGTCCTCAGTCTGAATGTTACTCTGTTGTGAAGATTGTATTGGACAGTGCTGATATCCATCTAGGACTTCTCACAAATAATATGTGTTCCAGAGAGGTTTAAATATTGATTCTAAATTTACTTCTCATTTTCATTTGACTTTGTAAGGCTTTTCTGGAAATTTTATTGTTGTACTGTAATTAAATAGAAATGTAATAGTATTGGTCAACCTATTGTATGTGAGCACAAAGTTTAATTTAAATTCAGACTGTTCTTCCAGACGATCTAAGCCAAAAGCACATAGATGCCTAAAAATTAGTATTACCTCTAAACTGAGGAAAGTGTATACTGTATGTATTTTATTTTATCTCTTACCCTGTTTTTTCCCTTGTCTCTACTAGAAAGTCATGTGCCCTCAACCCTGAACTTTTTCTTGTCTCTACTGGTTAATAAAGCCTAGCTTTTGACACCTTCAATGACATTAAATAGTGCTTTACTCCACAGGTACTCACAAACTTCAGCGGTAGATAAACAGAGAATAATCAGCTACTTGTTTCTGTAAGGTGAGAGTGACAAAATTTGCGGCTTATCCACACAGACAATGAAAGTCTCCCTGTATTACTGCACAGGTCAACTATTAATCATTAATGGTACAGAGTGATGGTTTTAAAGCAGAGTAAGTCTGCCATTGTGGTACTTGGCTAGTTTTACACTGTTCAAACAAATTGGAGCAGGAGAAAAAAACTGACTGACTTCTTTCATCTCGGTCCCTTGCCTCATAATTTAGTAAATTAATGCTTTCGTGTTTCAGACTGGTAGTAATGCATTGTTTGAAAAAGCACAGCACGGAAAAACAATGGAGTTGCTTTTCATCCCCTCAGTTTTTGTGGACAAATCAATGCCTCTTCTGTGAAGATTTTGGTTTGGACTTAAGGTAGAATTTTGCTTAAGGAAGAATTTTTTTTGGAACTGCTAAGAGCCTCAGTGCCTAGCCCAAAGTGGCTGATGTTATTATGTTATTATATAATTATAGTTGCCTTCTGACTTGCAAGAACAGAGCTGAGATTCTAGAGTTGTCCTTACAAAGCTCTTTATCCAAAGCATTTGCATAACAATCCAACACAGGACTGGTTTAGTAAGCTCGTAGTTCTCTTTATATTAGTGTAAAGTTGATACATGCAATTTGATATTTAATACTTTATTGTCTGCTTTTCTTGTCCGGCTGTTTAGAACAAATGCTTACATAAAATGTTTGAGAGAATGCATGCCTCTAAGTCTGTATTTTCACAAAATGTTGCTTAGATTTCTCTTACATATTACCAGTTTCTGTGAAGGTGGTAGCAGATCTTAATCGTTTACAATGATACTGGTTTTATTTCATTAACCCATTTGTTTCATGGGTTTCACCCAATGGCAGAGATTGGAGGCAGGTTAGCAGTCAGTTGTTATATATTCTCTTTGAAACCAGGAGAGTGATTTTTCCCTTCAGTTTTTAACTGCAGTTATATGGTAATTGAGCTCTTTGATGTGTTGAACTGATGTCACTTTACCAGCTAAGACCACAGAGGGAGGAGAATTAGACTTGATTCCTGGCTTTGTTGCTTCTGTCACTGAAATTTCATTTGTCAAACATTTAACAGAGGCTTCTTCAACAATATTTAAATGGTATTGAAATTCTGTGGCTTGCAAACTTAGCTTCTAGAATGAAACAATAGATAAGTTCTATTTTAGTTAAGCTTGCTGCAGAATATCTAGGGCAGGTCTTTATGCCTGATAAGTATCTGGCCAGTTAGGTTGGATCTATAGGTACAAGGATGAAGGGACAGAATATAACATATTATGTTAATGGCCACAAGTGCTCATTTTAAATTTGCTAGCAAGGTGGATGAAATCATGAGATAGGAAGATTAGATAGTGCATAAATTATGTGAGCAGAAAAGACATTATGAAATTACATATCCAATAGGAAGTTATTTAAGGATGAATCAGTAGCTTTCTTAGCCTGCAGAGGGGTATGAGTGTAGCTTTGGTTAATAAGGTTCTGTGCATGGATGACCAGAATCAAATTCAGTAAACCTAGCCGTGTCCACAGCATATCAGGTTTACCAGGAGCGTCCAGCTGGCGCTGTGGCTCTTTTGCAGATCTGACACATTTCCCTGTGTTTGGCCTGTTGTTTGTTTGCTGCACTAATGTGATGCACTAGTACAGCAAGCATTTCTAGATGCCCTGGAGTCTGGTCAAAAATAGTGTTGCAAATGAGCTTGAAGATGCCTGGGAAATTTGCAGCTTTGCACTGTTGCTGACACAGTTCCAATCTATAAAGGTTAGGAAAATTGCACATCGTGTGTGATGACTGACTTCTTCACTGTGTAAGCTTGTAGGATCTGTGGAGTCATGTCTCAAACATAGCTAGACGACGTGAAGCATGTAGCAGTTCTATTTTTATAGAGAGTTTTTTTTAACCAACACTTGAGCTTTGTTTACTTGTGCATCATTCATTTCTAATGAATGGAAAAAAAATGGGAAGTTATGAAAAATCCGTTAAGTCCTGCATGATAGCAGGAAAAAACCTGTAAGTACACTGGTATGTAGTGACTCAGATGGGCATTAGCTGATAATGTTAATATCTCTGGAAGGTGTTGTGCTGTTAATATGAACATTTCCTTAAAAATTATTAGATCTTTAAAAATGAATTTTAGGACTTTAAAAATGAATTTTTCGTCAAAAGTGTGTGTTTTTTTCCAGTTATGGCAAGAGCAACTCTTAAAGAAGTGACATCCAAGACTGGAAATTATCTGGAAGCATAGATCAATTCTAGTGATAATTCTACACAATTTGAACAAAGATTACTGTGTATAATGTCAGATATCCCTGGACACAATAATAGTAATAATAAAACCTGTGGGAGTGTGTATGAGGGAAAGTAAGAACTAAGACTGTAACTGCATTCTGTCAATCTTCAATATGGCCACAGTCTCTCACAATTTCAGGATATGGTTTGAAAGAAGAGGAAGACATGGAGAACCTTTAAACCCCGAATTCAGAGGAAAACTAGGTCTCCATCACTATGTTACATTTTCCTAGACAAACCCTCATAACTTGTTTTCCTCAAATGACCACCACATATTCTTTCTGAGGTTTACCTCTTATTAACTCGTAATTTCCCGCTTCTCTTTGCCACACACTGCCGTATGGATTACCAGCACAGTTTCTTGAGGAAATTGCGTTTTGTTATCGTTAACATTTGAATTTGTTTATACATCCAGCGTTAGGTACCTACATTAGCCGGTAATTTAGTGGGCTGATCTTTCTCTAAGTTACTTATGTATACAATAGAAAGAGAAGACTCATGCAGAACATGGTATAGAGCACCTAAACCAGGCTCCTGTTCTGAACTGTTCTCCAGAAAAGGCTCTCTTTCCTTTAAATGAATAGTTGAAATGGAGATCAAGGAACACTTTTTAAATTAAGCATCATTTAGCAATAAAATGTTGTTTTGGTGGTTTACACTCCTCTGTTTGTATAGGAACAAATAAAGGAATCAGCACTCCCCAACCAAACAGTTAACATGGCTGACAAGTTGTGGAGGAAAAGTATTTCATAAACTAAACATCTTAGGGATCAAGTGCAGTGTTTGTGCATATCCATTCTGTTTTCATATTGTGACTGTAAATCTCTGTGGTTAGACTATGTGTAAAGGGCAGAGTCAGGGTGCATTAGATATTTTAAGAAGTCTTTTTTTTTCTTCAGTGGCTTTAGGATCAGAGTCTACATGAAAGTAGAATCGGGTGCAACATGTTCCAGAAAGTTGCCACTAAACAATACTGTGTAAATAGAATTGTTCTGTTCCAGTCATAAATCTAATTAGGCTTGAGAAGAGATGAATTTGGCCTCTCAAGGTAAATTATGTTATTCTGTTAGTTGTTAGCTTAATTATAGCGCAATACATGACTGCAAACAAAACAATCCCTATTAATTTCATATTTTTTACTAACTTTGAGTAAGATTACTGAAGTTTGAAATGCTATATTCAAGACACTTATTTGAGATTCAACTGATGTAGATGGCTCTGGTTTTGCTGTGATTTCATTTAATATGGAATGCAGCTTTGAGAAGATTGTCACTGCTTTTAGTTTTATCTGTTGGTCCTGATCTTGTAGTCATCCCTGCTTGAATGTGTAAGGACTGTATATTCAAACATCTGCTCCATCCACCTTTCTTCTGGCTGACTGACATGCCCATCCTCTGGTCAGTGCTGTTTGCTGTTCTGTTACAAACCATGCAAACAGCTTTCATCACAGTAAGGATTCAAGTTCTATGTAATTCAAGACTTGCCACATGTTCATTCAAGGGAAGGGGAGAGTCCTGTTTTCTGGCATGTACTGGTGAAAGCAAGCATAACCTGAGCCTTGACCCCCAGTTTCAGGGTGTGCATTTCACTCAGGCTTTATAAATTGTATTTGAGTGATGTTCAATATGTTGTTCATGCAAAGAGCAACTGTGGCTAAGTAAAGGCATAATTATTCACCTGGAATTATAAAGACTCTCTAAAATCAGAAATATTTATTAAATAAAATATTTTTCAAGATGCAAATATCAGTCTTGAATTCATCTTACTGCTCTAAATGTATTCTTGTCTTCATAGTAGCGTTCCAGTTGTTAATGAGTAGCAGTGTTTTCAGTTTTTCATTTTTTCCTTCATTTTTTAGGTTATTCAACAGAGAAATGAGGAATGTGACCACATTCAGTTTTTAATTGAAGAGAAAGAGTCTAAAGAGGAGGACTACTATGAAGACCTCGACAGATTTGAAGAGAATGGTACCCAAGAGTCTCGCATCAGTCCCTATACTTTCTGCAAGGCCTTTCCTTTCCACATAATATTTGACAGAGATCTGGTGGTCACACAGTGTGGCAATGCTATATACAGAGTCCTTCCGCAGGTTAGATGATTCTCATGCATGCATAATCATGGAGATTGCTAATGCTAGGTGTTTCACAGGTTTATTTTAAAGATGAATAAAATAGATTTAGGATTCTCTGTCTAAACAGCGCTCTGTAACCTAGTTTTTACTGCATTGTGGTCCTCTTGTTCGAAAAAGGACTGTGAAAATAGCCCTAGTGCTACAACAGCTCTGTTCCTTATGATCATGTCCATGTGCAGTAAGAGAATAAACTTTAGCAGAGAAAACCTGATCACCCCCACAGTTCAGGTGTTAGCTTGATACCCAATTCTTACTCGTAGCTCACTCCAAGATACATTTGCCTTGCAAGTGGCAGATAACTCTTTAAAGTAGATGTGAGACAGTCAGCGCAACATGGCCTGGGTTTCAGGAAATGGTCTTGCCCATACTGCAGCATAGTCTAGCAGCAGGTACATAGTCTATATATATTACTTGACAGCAGTGCCTTCAAATAATTAAGCTTACAGGTGCACAATAACTAAAGAGCAGAATAACAGAAGTTGTAGTGTACTTTCATGGCTTGTGCAGCAAAAGCGTCACTATTAACTAAGATGAGACAAAAGATGTTTGTGATATATATTCTGAACTGAATGCAGCTGCTGCAATTTCCTCTGGTTGTTTATGGTAAAAGAGTACTCAGAGGTCCATTTAATGTTATGTATTCTGTATATGAATAGGATACCTCAGTTCTTGCCTGAAAAAGCTGACAGTGTTTCTAAAAGTAAGCAACAGGTAAAAGCAGTAATAGGAGAGAAGCAAAAGGTAAGATGATGAAAACATCAAATGATCTTTACAATTTTGTAGGCTAATGTTGCACCTACCATGTTGTTTCTGAATCATTGACATACTTTTAAAATGCAGTTTTATGTTATTTGTTTTTTCCTGCAATTTGGTTTTGGTGATTTCTCTCTGAATTTTGGAGAAAGATTTGAAAGACGAGCTTTGTAAGTAACTCTGACAGATTTTTCCCAAGGGCATTCAGTGAACAGCTATAACTAACTATTCAGCCTACTGAGGATGGCTGTCAGAATCCTTAGTATCAGAGTTGATGCTTTAGAGAACATAGCCTATTGAGAAGGGAGTTTGAAGGAGGTCACATAGGAAGAAAATGCTGGAAGGTCTTTTTACTGTAGAGTGGGAACAGTTTGTCAGGTAATGCATGTGATAGTCAACACAATTTTACAAAGTCATCTTGCAGACTAGAATTGCACTTTGAAATCAATATAATTCTGATGTAAAATCCTTAATTTAAAAACCTTGTGTTTTAATGGAGAAATACGTAAAATATATATTCTCTTCCATTCAGTGTTGTCATCTAAGCAAATTAAATGTAATTACTCCGTATATATTTTTATTATAAAACATAACAGGTTTGTTTTTTTTTTTTCTTTTTTTTAAAATTCTAGCTGCAGCCAGGAAATTGCAGTCTGTTGTCAGTTTTCTCTTTGGTCCGGCCTCATATTGATATTAGTTTCCATGGGATCCTCTCGCATATCAATACAGTCTTTGTACTGAGGACCAAGGTAACTAGAGGATATTCACCTAGCTTTTCTTTAAGTACGCTTTGGAGAGATGAGAAGTGCTGAAAGCTCAGTAGTCTTCAGAGACAATTTCTTTGCACAATAGTATGCTTAGTCCCTTTTGAGTCTTGAGCCAAGAAAAGGTCACAGGTGTGAATTCATGTGTAGCTGTTAAGTATAATGCTTTATAGGAATGGTGAAGTACATATACTCCATGACTGGTGCTTTCTTTGCAAGGGGCCAACCCATTCTGTGGCATCGTACCAAAGTAAATGTGGAAAGGCAATTACATTTACTTTTGCTTCATAACAGTATGGGAGACAAATATGAAATGCGTTCTTGCTTGGGCCCATACGTCCATATGCAATTCTGTGTCCTTTACTTTAGAGAGGGTAGGAGAGGAGGCAGATGATAAGAATGAATGCAGCATGTGGAGTAGCACCTACTATGTCAAGGAGCCTGTTTATTTATAGAAAACTGTACCTGAGAGAAACCAAGATTTCTTCAAGATGCTCCCAGGCACAGATAGAACTTCATAGAATAGGCAATACTTTTTGTTAAACTATTGTTAAAAATGACACAGAAGAAAACAAGAAGTTATGAACGTGAATGTTAAGAAAGCTACCGTGCTTTATATTTTTGAGGTAGCAAATCCAAGTATTAAAATACAGGTAGTGTATGGTGTTCAAATGAGAAATTAACTGGGTTTTAATGTAGGCTGTAACTCTAACATTCTGACTGCCTGCATAGTGAAGGCGCTTGCGTACGTGGCCTGGCGTGTAACTTGCGTACCATTGCCCTTGTATAATTGTGGCTTTTCATCACCAGGAGGGGCTGTTGGATGTGGAAAAGCTGGAATGTGAAGATGAGCTGACTGGCACAGAAATCAGCTGCTTACGCCTGAAAGGGCAAATGATCTACTTACCTGAAGCAGACAGCATTCTCTTTCTTTGTTCGCCAAGGTACTTTAAACCTCAAGAGTTCTATAATACTGATTTTTGTTTTACAATTACTAATTTTAAGAACAGTAGTGCTACTAGAGAGATTAGTTGGTTTGAGTATCAATTTCATTGATTTTGATATGTTTATACTAAAAGAGGGAGGAGAATTTAAACATCAGAACTTGACTGATTATTAAGTAATTAGATATGAACATTGGGATGCTCTGTCCCCATCTGTACAAATGGGAATTCCTCATGATTCCATGATTTTTGGCACGTTTTATCCTTTGTTTCTTACTCTGAAAGTGCTAAGAAATGCCACAATGATTTATTTCCCTTGTGGATTCATATATTTTTTGTGGTAGTTTTAATGTAATAGAGAAGTTATTATTATAAAGAAGTGGTTGGAATGGGGGGTTGAATGGAGGGCTTCTTTACCTAAGAGCATGTTGAGCTAACACATCGGATTACATGGTTATGATATGTTAATCTCTTGTGTAAAAGGGAGAGAGTGGATGAAGACAGAAAGGGAAGAGGCTGCCTTAACGTAATCTTGCTTTTATTTGTGTACTGAAGTATGTACATTTGATATGTTCATGGAACTCATCAATGAGAATTCTGTACTTAAATGCAAAAATAAAGAGCCATGTGTTAACATGAATGAACACAAATAAGGTATTTTGTAGAAGGGATATGTTGTACAGCTCATCACAAGTTCAGTAGCATAATCTTTCTTCTGTTATTCAGCAGCCTCTGCTGTTTGAGTTTTAAATGCTCCTTTGGCAAGTTTAATTGTACCCATATTATTATGTATTTCTCCATGTTGCAGTGTAATGAACTTGGATGATTTAACCAGAAGAGGTTTATATTTGAGTGATATTCCATTGCATGATGCTACTCGTGATCTGGTTCTTTTGGGAGAGCAGTTCAGAGAGGAATATAAACTGACTCAAGAGCTTGAGATCCTCACTGACAGACTGCAGCACACACTGCGTGCACTGGAAGATGAAAAGAAAAAGACAGACACGTAAGAACTGAATCCTGATTTTGAGCTGAAACACTTACAACAATATATTATTTATAGCTACCTCCTTCAAAAAATAACAGAATCTTGGAAGGAATATGAGAGATATTCAGGGCTGATAATTTTGAAGTCAAGAAGGACCATTTTATTTTAACATCTCATAAGGTATTTCTTTAGATTGTCATGTCATCTGCAGTATAGGCTGTTACATGCACAGGTGTTTTGATGACTCCTTCCCTGATAAGTTTCAGGGTTATCAGAAGTGAACTGACAATCCTTTTTGCTTTGTGAATTACCTAAAACAATAGTTTTGCAAACTTTCTTACATTCAGTCCCTGTAACCAAGAGGAATTTGATGAATGCCCAAATGGTACTATTTGACAGAGTTCTATAAACCAGCTGTAGACCACTTGTGTCTGTCTCGACTACCATGCTCACAGGTTAATAGAACAGAAAAACATACCCAATAAGCCTCGAAAATAGTCTGCGTAAAGGTAGAGTTTTGCAGTAGGCTAATACTATGAATTTGACTTTACAGTTACCTGTAGAAATGGATTTGGGGCTATCTAGATAATAATACTATCTAGATATATGTACATAACAATAATAAAGCATATGCATTGGGCCTTAAATCCGTTTCTACAGGTAACTATAAAATCAAATTCATAGTGTTAGTCTGTGGCAGCTGAGCTCAAGGACTACTGGCAGGTAAATTAAACAAAAGTTTGTGTGACAAGCAGTGTGGGGTGGGTGGTTGACTCTTGTTTATAAAACATAGTCCCCATCTCTGTAATAGAAGAATTTCTCGTGGATTATGCTTGTTTAGTGGCAGAATTGACATTTGTTGTGCTTTGAATTCTATTGACAGATTTTTTTTTTCTGTGGTAACGAAAATTAATTTAAAAAGACTTGAAAGGGGTGGACGGAAGAGTCAGAGGGAAGAGAAGCCTAAAAATATTTTTTCAGTTCATTCCTGTGACTTGCTTTATAAAGTCATTTTATGTTCAGGAATTCTAGCCTTCTTGGCAGCCACTGGAACGGACAGTGTCAGTTACTATATATCATGTGCCAAAAGTATTCACGAATTGTAACTCATGCAGTAGTGAACTTGCCAAAAATGCGACTAATGAGAGTTTGTGCAGGAGACTGTGTACAAAACGATGCTCAAGATTTGTGAAACAGTCGAAGATCTTCAGCTTGCCCACTTGGCTGTGTAAGGAGGGAAATACACGTTAAGATGGCAGTTAGAAATTTGAAGGAATACACATGAGAGTAGGGTGAAGCTCTGTGTGTGTGTGATTTGGATTCTATTTGCGTAATTTGTCATATGAACAAGTGTTAATATGTCATATAGACTATTAATTAAAAAAAATGCAATAAACCCTAGAATCAGCATTCTCAACAGAAGAAGAAGCATTTAGCAAATCATGAATTGATCAAAGGTGGAAAACTATTTGATCTCTTCATGGCTTTTTTTGCCATTTTTGTGATTCTGGGAGCAGAACTAGATTATGAGCTGAGGATATGGCAGAAATGCTTAAGCAATAAGCAAAAATGGTCCAAGACACTATTAGCAGATCATGTCAGAAGAAGTAGTAATATATGCCTCATTTTGCAGGTGATTTAGATGTATTAATATGTGTTTGAAATGTCATGGCTTTAGGTACGCTGATGTAGATCAGTTCGTGTTTCCCAAATAGCATATTCTTCAGTAAACATCTTTTGTATTTCTCTTTGATGATGCAAGTATGTTGTCAACCCTATGGGAGGTACTCAGTTAATATTTGAAGAGTGCTGGTGTAAAGACCTTTCTCCACATTCTTCTATTTTGCTTGTGCCTTTCTTTTCTTACATGTTTAGATTACTGTACTCTGTTCTACCACCATCAGTGGCAAATGAGCTGAGACACAAGCGTCCTGTTCCAGCTAAGCGGTATGACAATGTGACCATTCTTTTCAGTGGCATTGTTGGTTTCAATGCCTTCTGTAGTAAACATGCCTCTGGAGAGGGAGCCATGAAGATTGTTAATCTTTTAAATGATCTTTACACGAGATTTGATATTCTGACTGATTCACGAAGGAATCCGTTTGTTTATAAGGTAAGCAGAAGATTTTCAAAGTATTTAATATATGACTTCAATAATTTACTATCATGTCACTCTTTTCTATCCTCTGGATTTTAGGCTTTTAAAAAAAAAACAGTTATGTTCTCAGTCTTTGAACTGATATTACATAGCTGAAGAAGAGTGCGTCATTTATTTCTAAAATGTGTGAAGGAACTTAAAGGGCTTAGTTCTTGGCAGGATTTCTGCACAGTCACGCATTAGGTGGATATATAAATCTACTTCCATGTTTATCAGATGTGAACACTTATACAAGCAGTTTGTGGTTCTGCTGATCCTGTGCTTTAAGTTTTTCAGTCATATACCTGGGTCTTCTCGTTGTAAATTATAACTTATTATTCAGTTATTCAATGTGACATTCATTCGTTAGGAATGAGGTGTAGTTGCAGATGCAGCTGGTAGTAGGTAGATAGATACATATATATATATATATCTGTCTCTCTCTCCCATATAAATGTATTTGTGTATCTTGAGTGTTTATATGTGTAAGATTCAGTCCTGGCTTTTACTAGAAATAAACTTTATGTCCTGTACCAAGTGAATCAAGGGTGCGAGTCAAAACAAACATAGTGCTTAGTTTCTACAGAAATTCAGAAGACCGCAAAAGAGAGGCTCAAGTTCACACAATCACGGTGTCATTTTAATTTGTGGGCGTACAATAAATTCTTTCTAATAACAAGGAGAGTTGATGGGAATTGGGGTGATTTGAATGAAAGTGAAGGAAAACTTTGAAAGAAGCAGTCTTGAAGGAAGCTGTACATCCATTCTAGTGCTCTGAAGGCCATGATAGTAAAGTAATTGAAAAATATGTATCTTGATAGGTGGAAACAGTTGGAGACAAGTATATGACAGTGAGTGGTCTACCAGAGCCTTGCATTCATCATGCACGATCTATCTGTCACCTGGCATTGGATATGATGGAAATAGCAGGCCAAGTTCAAGTAGATGGTGAGCCTGTACAGGTTAGTAAATGTGTGGGCTTGAATGAAGAGCCCATTCTTTGATGTAGTGATAATGCTTTGAAATACAATAATGCTCAAGTCCCAGTACATGCAAGCTTTGTTACTGCTAGATTTTGAGACATCTGCAAATAAGATGAAGTCACATGTAGATGTGACATGTGCAGTTCCCGGACCATAAAATCTAATTATTGTGCTTAACCTTTTAAAGGGCTAAATGAGGTCTAAATCATTTATGTCTGTTTTCCAGTCACTTCAATCTAATCAACAAATTCCCATTGTGCATCAAGTGCAATTCATCGAGTCTTCTTCATATCAATGAATAGAACAGTAATATTCCCTCTCTGGTATTTTTGATCACGCTTCAGATCCTCACAGTCAGTGTGAGAAAATATTGCATTAAAAAGTACAGTTCCATAGGCAGTTGCAGCAATGATTACTGACAACAGTGTGTATTAGTGAATCACAGAATCACAGAATGTTAGGGGTTGGAAGGGACCTGTGGGATTTTTTTAAGATGTGGTATTGCCACAGAACTAGGGAGGCCGCATTAACCATCATAATCAGAAGGCTGTGAGAGCAAAATAAGTAATGAATGTGATGCATATTTCTATTTACATGAATGTTATTGGTCTAACACCTAGCTTAGATCTGTCTCACTTAGTCTTCTCACTTTGTCACTGGGCAAAGAAGTGAGAAGGTTTGATTTGGGGCTTTACCATAATGCGTATGCGCTATAAGAATGAGCATCTCCAAACGCCTGTCCTGTCTCTTTCAGCTTTTAAATGCGAAATACCAGGATGTTTCCTCTTAGAAACATCTTTTTTTCTTTACCCTGCACTGTCCATTTCTGTGTGTTCTGAGCTCTCATTAAACACAGACCTGCAGAATATGCTTCTCTTTCCACTTTTTTAGATTTCGCAGTACGTAATAGCAGCATAGCATGGTGCATGCTGGAAAAATACGGAGTTTTCATGTGGGAGGCAGAACCATGACACTGCACTACAATAAAATAAAGTGACAAAACACAAAAGGCAAGGCTTTGAAGAAGCAGGAGTGGCACATTGAAAAAATGAACTCTAGTAGATAGAAATGGCATAATACCTGTATTTAGTCAGAAGCATCAGATCAGTTACATTGATTTTGAATATTCAGACTTTATTTTTTCTCTCCAAAGATAACAATAGGAATCCATACTGGTGAGGTAGTCACAGGTGTCATAGGGCAAAGGATGCCACGTTACTGTCTCTTTGGAAATACTGTCAATCTAACAAGCAGAACAGAAACTACTGGAGAAAAGGGAAAGATCAATGTCTCTGAATATACTTACAGGTGAGTGATGCAGTATTTTTATTGGTGTTGAAAGAAAACACTTTGTCAGCATGACATCCAAGTGTCATTGGAGTTGAAAGTGACAGGACTCCTGCAACACATTATTTAAGTACATGGGTTCTCATGAAACTGTATGGCAGACTGCATTATTACTATATATGTCCTTACTGGCATGCAAATATAGTAATGATCGAGAGATAGATTTGACTCTTGTTCATTTGCTTACATATCTGTTGCATGTTTAATATTTTATATAGTACTTGGTGTGCATGCATAGTACATACATTTACATGTTTTCTCTTTCAATTTCAGGTGTCTAATGACACCAGAAAATTCAGATCCTCAGTTCCACCTGGAGTACAGGGGTCCGGTTTCTATGAAGGGTAAACAAGAACCAATGCAGGTTTGGTTTTTGTCCAGAAAGAGTACAGAGACAGAGGTATGACTAACCAAAGTGTAATTTTATTTTTTTTTTAAACAAGGCATAAACATGACAAATTTAATCTAAACCACTGTGATCTATTTGCGTTTGCAAAACTAAATGTTCCCTAGAAAAACTGAAGAGTTTTGTACAACACTATTTCATTAATGCATTTACTATCTTGACAGCACATTAAAGTCCTTGATTATTTGACTTTGCAGTTTGTGCAGTCCCTGAAAGAATACTTTTGTATTTTAAAAAGTCCTTGAGGGAATGCCAAGTATTTAAATATTTATATCTCCCTCTTCTTACGAATTTCTCCACTGTACCAGATTTTGCAATATAACGTTCATTTCTGTTTAGCTGACACGTCTGGTTATCGGCACTTCAAAATTCACCATTTGCTTTCTCACAGTGAGTGAATAAATGTGCCTTCAAATATTTAGGCAACAGCCCAGCAACTACTTGCAGGCAGGTTTACGCCTGATGTGTATGGTGGTCTGTTAACCCGAGATGGATCTGCTTGTTCAGAGACTGTTGTGTGATAGAGGTCTTGCTTTAGAAATACACAGGGTGACAGGTATTTCTTCTAAATGACGTAATTTAGAGAGAGAGCCTAAACCCTCTTCTCAAAATTATGTAGGGAGGGTAAAGCTCTTCAAGCCCTGAGTGGTCTTTAAGCTTATGCCTCAATTTCAGAAGTCTGGGCATGTATTAACCGAAATCTCATTAAAAGCCGATGAGATCTAGACTCGTAAATGTGCTACAAACTTAGGCACTTAATCAGGTTACAGCATGCCAGCTGATTTGCCATAGCTGAACAGATGCATACATTCTACCTATTGCCAACAGGGAGAAAAAAGAGTAAAAGTAACTTATATAGCTTGAATTTTGTCCTGAAGTAATACAAAAAATAAGTTAATGTATTTACTCTTAGAAATACGCTTGACTAAAATGATGAAAGTCATGAGTTACCTTTGCTGAAATAATTCCTGTCAGTCACAGGAAATTTATTGTGTATCTCAATACTCATGTGCTTCTGAAAATGAAATTTAGGCTGTTCAGCTGTTTGGGCTCTTTAGGAGAGCTAATCCAGATTTATTAACACTGGTACCCAAGTATATGAATACTGACTTTTTAATGGCAACTCCCAGTATTAACCCCCAGTGTTAAACTTCAGGGGAGAGCCTGTACTTTAACTCTGCTGGAGTCTGTGTTTTAGTATATATTACTTACAACAGTATTCTAGGTGCCACTTTTGATAATACTTTTCTGTTTTAATTCTATATCAAAATTAACTATAATTTCACATGGCTACCATTCTTTTAAATTTATAGTTGTATTAAAAATATATTTTAATTAAACACCTTTCACTTCTTTCTGCATTATAAATTATGTCCTATCATTTGTAGCAGGGCACATTGTAATTTTAAATGTAAAATTTCAGAGGGGTACTGAGTCAAGTGGGTATTTCCCTTGTTTCAGCCTCACACGTGTTTTAAGATGAATGTAGGGTTCAGATAGTTTAGAATTTTAAATATTGCAATTTCCTTTTAGAGATCTTGTGCAACAATTGGTTTTGTTAATCCTGAGAGATACTTGCCGATACTATTATCTAGTAAGCGAGCTTTGTAGAGGGGAACATGGGGGCAGGAATAAACCTGACAGAAAAATACTGTCAGTCTGATTTTCAGGAGCACTTAAGACTCGCAGTTTAAGCACACTCAAAAAGTCTCTCTAGTTTTTGTTAATTCTGAAATTCAGATACACATGTAATTCTTATAGATAGAAGGACCTCTGCCATCACAGGTGTCTCTTCTAAATTGTAGTAAGTTTGGGAGAATAGGAGATACGTTCATGTAGTGATTGTAACTGATAATCATTTTGTCAGAGGTGATTTTGAAAAGTGAAAGAATGTAATACTCTAATCTTTTAATCCTTTTTCACTCCCTGCACAATTTCATCTGTCCATGCACAAAAAGATGCACTGAGTTTTACTCCTTTAAAATTTGCTGAACTGCTTGCAGTTTCTCTTTGTCTTGTGAGGGTGCTCTCCATGTTATTTCTGGCACTTTATAGGCTGTACATAATAGTTGCAATCCAAAAGCAGAGATCAGATAACCAACTTTTTATGTTTGATTACCTTAGAGTAATTGCTTTGCTTTAAGCAAGGGCGTACTCTTGGTTTTCTTTTCAGAATCTTATTCTCTCTGACCTTTCAAACACTTACACATGCTAATGTATTATCATGTGCAGTGCCATTAAATTTCAGGGGGACTGTTCATAACAATAAACGTGGCATGCTCACATATGTTCAGAAACTACATGGTAAATTTCCTGAAAGATCCTTCCAGAATATTGCAAGAAGTGACTTAAATAAGTAAACATGAAAATATTACTTGAATCATCTTGAAGGTATTTCTGCTGATTGTTCTTTTACTGTGAAGTTTTCTACTGCCAATATCTTTAAATCTAGGATAGATTCACATTAGTGATACGTTCTCCTTTTCATTACCTCCCTTACAGAATGATTAGCTCAGCATTTGCAAATCTGTCAGCATAATATTTTACCCTGAAGCCCAGTAATTAATATATGGTGAGGAAAGAGGACAAAATACTTACAGCGAGCATAGAGATGTGAAACCAAGGCTTAAAATGTGCTGTCTCTGTCTCTCTGCTGGGCCTGTGGAAAACGATAGGGTTGGAGCAGCTCAGCGTACCTCAAACTTGGTTCCTAAGTTGGCATCTCTAATCAGTCACCGTGAGCCATAGTTACTTCTGAGAAAGACCTGATTTACAAGAATCGGGTATCTCTTTGATGATACCATTACAGCAAAAGTTAGAATTGCATCAGAAGTATACATAGAACAAAAGCAACTGTGACCAGTTGCTCATTTTGCATCTGCTTGTTTGCGTGTTAAAAGATTAATTATTACTATCATTACTGTTTGTAACAGAGGTTCAGCTGTAGCTTTTCACTTGAGAAACAGATTTGTTGTAAAAAATAAAGCTTGCAGAGAGCGTCGTATGTCTGACTTCAATTTCTGTCATTCCCCACTTTCAAATATCTTTCTCTTCTGCCCTGTCCCTACATTACTGATGAGAACAAGAGTGTCTTGGTCAGAGCTGGTAGGTCATCAGGGAATGTAGGAATTGTTATGTTTCTATATACAGCACATACAAAAGAAATAAATGTGTCTGTTACCTATACTGTGTTTTATTATTTTTATTATTTACTGATACTTGTTGCAAGTTGTAAAATGTATTTTGTCACTGCATGGATGCACCATGTTGTTGCTTCAAAGAAAATCCCTTACTTCTCAAATTCTACTTGCATGCACTCAAGGAAACAAAGCAAGATTCTTTCTGAGCTGAGGGAAGAGGATGAGGACGCTGGATAGGGTGCAATACTGTCTCCAAATAGGGTGCCAGGAAGTAAGGTTGAGTTACGGATGTTATTTCATGTCATGTCTCCCATTGCCATGTGCAGTACCATTGTCTTTTCCCTACTCCTGAAATTATACTCACCGTTTTTCTCCAGGCTTGCTTGCTGTTCTTTTTTTCCCTTAATGTTTGGTAATGTTATATCTCTGCTATGAGCATGTATTTCAAGCTTTCCTTTTTTTCATATGCATTTTTGCACATCAGTCGTGTGGCCCTTCAAGCCACCAGGTAATATTGAATAAAATTTTGTAGTATGCACGCCACAACTAACCACTTCAATTGATGCTTCACATTTTCATCTTCGTCTCTGAAGTATAGCAGTTACGTGAATCAGTGACATTTCTGGAAAGATGGGTATTGCAGTTGTTGGGCAGAACAGTGAACCTGAAGAACTATTTTTAAAAATAATACCTAAAGCAGCATTATGAAAATTACTGTTTAAATGTTATTTATCAGATTTAGTTCTGCTATTACCGTGCTTCCCATTCATTTTGTGAATAACACCTGATGCACTGTCAGTTCTGGTTGGAAAAAGGTTCCTCTTTTGATATCATCCTGCATTTCACGTTTGTAGACACTATGTAAACATTTTATATATTAAAAGGAGGCAGTTGTTTGTCTGATAGTACAATATGAAGCATGTGCCAATGTACTTCTACTGAAATGCTGTTCACTTGCAATGTATTTCTCATTGATTTATATTATCTAAATTAAGTTTTCATGTTAATAATAGATTGATGGACAATTTTAGACCACCTGTAGTGCTTTGATTCTCTTCTGATGGAGCCCCAAGAATTGAAAAGTGTGCTGCCAGAACATGGTTGTCATGGTTGCCTTTTTAGTTTGGTCTTTCTGTTTTTCAGAAATGATCTTATTTTGTTCCTTGGGAGGACCTGACAGTATTCTAGGCATCATGGCATAATTAAGTGATGTAAAGCTTGTAAGGGGCATAGTGTCTTCTGTCAGCTGATACAGTTAGAAAAAGCGGACAAGGCTTCAGATGCGTAGACCTTCCATAACTTCAACATACAGTGCATTCTTATGTGGATGATATCCATTCTTATCTGACAATTTCTGAATATTTGCATTATAAAATAGGATAGTGCAATTAATTTGTGTATAAAAATTGTCTATAGTATACCTTATGAGCACTGAATAGATATGTATAAATGTTTCATGTCAATGTGCAAAAGAAATTGCAATAAATTATTTTTTCCACTGACATAGAAATTTGGGATTTTCTTGTTGGTAAAAGCTGTATTTCATTGTTTGATATAAAACAAGTATGTTCTCCATTCCATAATTTAAAGTGCATGTTTAAATAATTTATCTTGAGTCATTGTTCCAATGTTTGCAAATGTCCAAGAGTCTCCCACATTCAGGTTAATGGATCACATCCTCAGATTAAAGTAGTGTTCAAAACGTGTAGACTAATGCTCCAAAACCAGTAGACAAGGTCACAAAAATGCATACATTCCTTTGAAACTCTAGGACAATATTTAACAATCAAAAAGTATTAGCCATCTGCTATGAGCAGTATGTACATTACAAAGTAAAGCTTTAGGAATGGGAAATGAAGAGAGGAAGCCCCATACATTCCTTTCCATCATCTCGCTGTCGCAGGGCAATGCATCCCAGCACTCCGTGAGAGCCCAATAGATACACAACAGCAATTTGCACTTAAAGTTGATCAAGCTTACTAAAACTTTAATGGTGACTTGTAAAGACATGGGATTTGTGACAGCTGTGGTTGTGCCTTCACATAGTTCGTGCAAATGGATGTGAAGTAACTGAAGTTTCTGTATAACACTTCGAGCTGATGAAGATGGCATGCCAGAAAACTCAAATAATGCTCTGAGTTTATATTTTACCTTCTTAACTGTTTCAAAGTATTAAAGCTCCTCTTAAGCAACTCTGTAACATAACCAATTTCTTAAAGCACTAGAATAATAGCTTATATATTGTGTTCATATAAGAGCTTTTTATCTCAAGGAAACGAGTACGATTTAGGCGCTCAATCGCTTTTATTCCTAAAACTGGTCTTCACTCAAATGCTGCATTTAGCTACTAGAATTATACCTTGGTTAAATATTACTCTCAGATAACAGTTAAAAACTTCTGCAGGTATTTAGTTCTTTTATGTGTGCTCTGTTGCCTCTTCTGTTTAACTATAGTGATTTACTTTTTCAATAGGAGCTCTCTAGCTGAAACATGAGACAGAGTAATTACCAAAGTCTGTTTCAAAGACATTTACAAATGCATCTGTTTTGGTTTAGTGTATTTTGTAAAAAAGTTGAAAGAAGGAGAAGAAAGGGGAAAGCAGCAATGAAATTGCAAATTATGGAATGCTTGGCTGTTTGTAATCTCCTGGATCATATGCTTTCCTTTGAATTCAGATTTGCAAAAGAATTTGGGTTTCTGTGATATTATTAACTAAGGCTGTGGCCATGCAGGGGCCTGCTACTCTGCTGCTAGCTTAAAGTTGGCACTGTGGTTGGCTGCCATAATGCAAGGCTGAGTAGTCTGGTTGTTGCTAATGTTTCTTGGATAATATACTCCCATTTTTTCCTAAAAATACAGGGCTTGAAAAACAGCAGAAGGACTCTGGCTTCAAGTAAATCTTGAGACAAGCTTATTAAGTGCATACTGTCAATCTTTAGAAGTTACATTATAAAGACATACACAACCAATGAGGCTATTTGATGATGTGGCCCATATTTTTAGATGCTGATCTTTTCATTGACCTTCCCTATGTGGAATTCTATCAAAACTAGATTTTTAAAAATTTATATGGGTAGGCAAATACGTATGTTTACTTTTCCAGCAAAAATATTAGCAATTCTAGCATAGTAAGAGGGATGTATTTTTACTGTATTTACTTTTTAATCACCCATGCACTTCTCACAGCCTCTGTTGGGATGTTACAAGTTATGAGCCTTATGCAGTCAATTTTTATTTATGTTTGTGTGCCATAAGGCAAAAACTGTAAATCCAGCCCTCAGTGAGAACAAACTCTGGGAACATAATTTCATGTTTGATAGTTTTGGGGAAAAAAAACCCAGAATGATAAACAATGAATGAAACACTCATCTGGGTATCTGTTTACAGTATTATCACAACAGTTATTCTTGTATTTTTTACCTACAAAAATAAATGAAAATGTTTTAGTACTGTGGTTAGGGAACTAGAAAGGCTTTATAAATAAAAATAGCTTGAAAACTATATCTTGAAACGACAATAAATGGGAAGGGCACGGGTGGAATACTGCTGGTTTTAACTCTGTGTATGTTTCTGAAAAGTTACACATGGGGACAGACCAAGCAATAAGCTACACAAGCAGAATTCCGATTTTCTTTCAGGAGAGTGTGGGCTTGCAAACTCTGCTGTCTGCAGGTGTCATAACTGGGATGTAGCTGGGGAGTGCAAACAAGTCAGCAGCTAGAGCAGAAAACTGAATGTCAGGACTTCAGCTCTGATCTCTCCAATTGATACCACAAGCTATTCAACAGCTCATAGTTCAATTCTGTTCCCTCCTGTATCCAGCACCAGCTTAGCTCTAATGACCTTAGAGGTATAGCCTCTCTCCCTTGCCCCCAAATTTGGTGATGTGAGAGAGTGATGTATTATCATGAAAGTAGTTTCTTATTGCTGTGATTTCTCTTGGGACTATCTACAAAGTCCAGCTGCATGCACACGTAATTTTGCAGGATGTGGGGACTTTTTGTTCACCTTTGCTACAGGTTTGTAGGAACAGTAGACAGCAGTATGTGTCTTAGACCTGGGTACAGTAATAAAAACTATTGTCCAGGAGACTGTTAATTCACCCTGCTGCTATTGGGCTGTATTTTCTGTGTTTGTTTTTAGAGGAACTGCATGTTTTTAATCTTACCTTACAAAGGCATCATTGGCAGCATTGCTTTATTAGCACACAGAAAAGTCAATTTAGCTCTTACATACGTATATATAATGTGTATCTTTTTTATATGTATGTATTTTATATGTGTGTGTATATATATATATACACACAGGCATATAAAGGACATCAGGAAGGAGTCATGAAGACAAAAGTGTAAAAACAAATTAGGTTATGTGAGGATTTTTTTTCAGGACTTGGTTACAGTGTTTTAATATAGGTGGTAGTACAAAGCATATCTGACTAGTTACAAGCTCGCATTTGAAAGACAACCATATGCAGAAGAAGGAAATAGGAAGGGATATGCTAGCATCTGGTATGAATAAGAGCTGGGTGGAGCTTGAGGTCCCAGAACTTTTTCTTTGAACAAAACTCTAGTAAAATCTAAATCTAATAAACATTTGAGTGTGCTGCAGCCAAGCTATGCACTGCAATATACACTCTTGTACTCTGAAACTTTTGATAGTCTTGTCAATAACACCTGTCTCCATGGAGCCAGAGCAAGACCTGTGGCATTGCTATCCTAATGTCTTTTTCATTCACCGTGTAGACAGGTGGACACTATGCATCTGTTGTCACAAACTGTGAAGTGGTTATTCAATGCATTTTCAGAGATGTTGTCTATTAAAAAAGAAAAAAAAAAAAGAAAAAAAGATGTTGGGTCATCACGTTCTAGCAGTATGAGAACTTGAAGAGAATTTGGTACTTGGGTTCGCCAGTCATCAGGCAGTCAATGTAGTGGTACAAATGGGAGCTCATGGGCTATTGTCAATGAATTCTGTCAGTCACTGTGTTGGCTTATAATCGCCAAGTAAAGGGATGTTACTGGATTTAGAGTCCTGTTTTATTTGAGTGCCAGGGACACACAGAGGGTCCATGTTATTATTTTTCAGTTAACAAGATCTTTTCGTTCCTGGGGGAGAGTCTGAACCTTGTCATTTCATGCACCTGCCTGACAATGAGCGGGGAGCAAGTAATAAGCTAGTGAACAGCGCCACGCTAATCTAACTGTAGAGAAAAAAAAGGAGTGGTTCTATTCCCCAATCTGTAGCTGTACATACAAGGCACTGTTTTTTTGTTCTCTACTGTTCTTCAGACTTCTGGCTGGCTTTGGGTGACAGTTGTGGAAAAACTGCAACAATATGTGCTGTATCCACCAATTCAGTCTTTGTTTGCTATTAGCAGGAAAAAGCTAATGTTTGTTTTCATCATAACGGTTGATGGGTCTTTCTGCCAATATGACTATTTTGGAGATAACAACAACCAGGGAATGCAAGAACAATTTTGTGATTATTGTTCTGGGATGAAGATGTGTGTTCTCTGTTAAAAAGGTTTGGTTCCAGACTGTTCCACATATCCCAACAGTCAGATTGACGTTGCTTCTGTTATTGTTTTTTTTGCAGAGATGATTATGGGGATTTCAATATGTATACAGCACCTAATACAAATTGTACACTACAGTTGTGCTTTCAAGGGATGCAATTTTTTGTGATGAGGGTCTGCGAACTTACCGCAGTCAGCCAGTGCTAGCACACATTTGTGTTTATCTGTTCATATGCTGGACACCTCTGGCATGAAGCCTGTGTGGGTTTTTATATTGCAGGTTCTCAGGGTCATTCTAGCTTTCCAAAACTGATTTTACGCTTTGATAAGTGTGGTATCCTGTCTAGTGCTCAAACAACTGACTTGTGATTAAAGTGACAGAACTTAGCTGAGTGCAGACAAAAGACTGAAAGCATTCGTGTTTCCTAGCTGGTGTTAATCATAATCCTGAACTGGTGACCAATTAAATCAATAGTCATTGAGCCTTTGTTTAAAAATAAAAACCAAACAAAAAAACCCCACAAAAACTACATGGAAAATAGTTTTCAGATAAGAAATAAAACTCTGTTTGAGTTCAGTATTGCTGGCTTCAGCCCCTACATCAATATGAACATAGTGTTGTAATGAACTGCGTGAAAAATCAAACCACCTTCATCTCACTGAAATACGTAATGTGTAAGTGAAGAAATGCACATTTCTCACAAGTCCTAAACACTGTGTGTAAGGTTCCTGGAAAGAAAAGAAAGCAGGCTATGTCCTGTTATTTTCAGATATTTTGTGCAAGTCAACTTAATGGTAATTTTCATACGCAAAGTATTCAGAAACAACCCAATTTTCAAACAAAGCCTGGATTAGGGGGTTGAAGAGTAATTATCTTTTTTTCCACAGAGGGCATAGTGAATCATTCAGAGATTTAACAGCCTTGTACAAGAAGCAAAAGCCTTGCCTTCTGCCACATTATAGGTGTGTTTGTGGACAATTATGTAATAAAGGATAAGAAACTTGCCCACAAAGTGAGGATACATGCCTTTCCACAAAGCCTTCCTTTTGCACATCATCCTACCCCTCAGGTTTTATAAATACATCTCTCTGTCTATCTGTCTATCTATCTATCTATCTATCTATCTCACATTTTAACTTCTGTGTAGGCCACCTTTCTTTTTTTCTTTCTGCTTGGGCCCATGTCCAGGCAAAAAAGATGATACTCATGCGACCTGTACAACTACAATTATATGGCAGTAATCCCGATGAAGGCACTGTGCAGGGTCTGGGTAATTACTCTCTAGTCTCTGTCCCTGCAGTCCGTCTTTTCTGTTTAGCATAAGACGTATGAGCAAGGGTACAGCTAGGGACAGGAGGGGAACAACTGTCCTCCAACTAAAATGATCAAAAAGTGTCTCAGGTTGCAAACAAAGAATTTTTTCTGATCTGTGGCTCACAGAATCACAGAATGTTAGGGGTTTGGAAGGGACCTCAAAAGATTATCTAGTCCAACCCCCCTGCCAGAGCAGGACCACCTAGAGTAGGTCACTCAGGAACGCGTCCAGGCGGGTTTTGAATGTCTCCAGAGAAGGAGACTCCACAACCTCTCTGGGCAGCCTGTTCCAAGGCTCTGCCACCCTCACAGTGAAGAAGTTTTCCCTTATGTTAATGTGGAACCTCCTGTGCTCCAGCTTGCACCCGTTGCCCCTTGTCCTGTCATTGGCCATCACCGAGAAGAGCCCGGCTCCATCCTCCTGACACTCACCCTTTACATATTTATAAACATGAATGAGGTCACCCCTCAGTCTCCTCTCCTCCAAGCTAAAGAGACCCAGCTCCCTCTGCCTTTCATCAGAAGGGAGATGTTCCACCCCCTTCATCATCTCTGTGGCTCTGCGCTGGACTCTTTTAAGCAGTTCCCTGTCCTTGAACTGAGGGGCCCAGAACTGTACACACTATTCCAGATGCGGTCTCACCAGGGCAGAGTAGAGGGGGAGGAGAACGTCTCTCTCATACTGTGTAAATTTAAGTTTTGGTGTACATACGTGGTTAAACTGGAGATGTCAGTATTTTTTAAGCTATAATTGATTGTTGTTTTATCATGGGGATGCCAAGAAAAATTCAACATTTGTTTATGAAATGATTGTCCTATGACAGGTTTTTTACCTGCTGTCAGTATTGGGCATGATTCATTTTTCCACTGTGGTATCTGTGGGTAAATGTTGACATGTATTTTCAGTTGGAAAACACAACACTAGAGCTGGAGACAACAACATAGCCTCTTGCATTTCCAGGTATGTCACATTTTAACTGTGATACTTCCTTATCTTTGGAGCCCATTTTGCCTGGCACCACGGCACTGCAGCAGTAGGAAACACTACTCTTTGACTGAGTGCCGTAGCCTATCAAAAAGAGCCAAAATGAGTCCAATACTTCAAAAAGCCACTGATTCCTTTTAGCATTATGCTTTCTTCATTTCTGTCCTCAACAGGCTGGAAACTCTCAATAAATTGTTCAGAAAGAACCTGCAAAATGGAGAGCTGCTGCAACATGGGAGACCACACAGTAGCCAAGCAATAAATCTGACTGAGTAGCTCTTCACTGGCACAGCTGCCAGTCCCCAGTTTTTATGGTCCTTCTTGTCTGATAGAGCCTGTGCTGTGTCAGATGATGTCATGTGTTATAATTGAGTGCTGCTGGGTGCTAATATTTTCTCCTGCTGTTGCTACAGTAATACCAGGCAATCTATGTAGAACATTACAACTGTCTTGAAGAAAACAGAAAGGATATCATACTAGACTGTCATGTCAGGTTTTGAAAGCTCTGCAAGGCTGTAACCGTTGCTTTGCTGATCCTGCCTATAGCTCTCAAACTCAGACCTGATTCTGAGTGCCACCCTGAGGTCATGGCAGTGAAGTTGACAGAGGTGCTCTGTTAGAGCATTGCAGCACATGAATTCAGACTCCCTTTGTTTGTGTCCTCCAGTGTGACAGCAAAGACTTAACTTCTACACCTTCCATAATTAATAGGAGTACTTTTTCTACATGTAACAAGACAGTGCCATGGAAAAAACAAAATCAGGAGAGAGGTGCCTGCATGTCCCACTGTAATACCACCTGGGTGAAGTATTCTCAATCCAAAACCCGATTTCGATTCGCTTTGTAAAGTTGTAACAAACCAGGATGGAGTAACACTGTTTAGAAAAGGAAATCCTACCTTTTCTCAGTTGAAACCTAAAGGGAGGCAATGACATGGGTTGCTGAACTTGTGTTAGTCTTGCAAAAGGTATGAGGCTTTTGTTTCCAAAGCCAGGACCTGCAGATGCTCCAGACCCTTGCTGGCAATGCTGGATCCACACTCAGCCTGGCAGTGGATGCCATCTACTGAAGCACCACAATATTGTCAGGAACATTTTGATAATGTATTTGATCAACTAGTCCAGACTTCTCTTTTGTTGTTCATTAATTTTTAGCAGGAAGAGTAATTTTTCTTGGGCAGCAACTCAACACTGGTTAAAGGCAAAGTATCACATGATACACTGGAAAAAGAAACAGTAGGGCCTTGCTTTACCCTGACCCCAGCAAAAAAAGACATTAACAGCCTCAAACAGGTCATCCAAGCATGGAACAGGAGCTGCCTGAAGAAGAAATGTGTCTGATTTGTTTGGGTTTTTTAAAATTGATATCTGTAGAAGAAGATACTGTGAACTGGATGGGTTTACCCTATCATGTTTTAATGTTTATTATCTGTTTAAACATGATTAGAAGATAAAGCTTTCCCTGGAAAAGAGGAGCTGATAGATGGGCTGCATGTTTGGTGCTGAGCTATTTTATGTTTGTTAGGCCATGACATGAACACAAACACATTGCACAGTGTTCCTGTTGGGTGGAGGTTATCTTTCTGCATCCTGGCTGATTGCCATTGTCTTGGGCCATCACCTCTACCAAGAGCAGGGACTTACAGGATGTAAGAGTTTGCAACTAATACCCAGGCAAAACTCTCACTGAACACAGCCAGTAAATTCTGGATTAAACAAACACACGGACCATAGGGATAATTCACTTCCACAGATAGGTCATGGCTGGAGATAATGCATAAGGCTGCAGATATTTTGCAGGAATGAGAAGAAAAGGCAGAATTAATCAAAGAGAGCTTGCACATAGCATGGCTCTGGCTGCAAATGCTCAATTACTCTTTTATTCCCCCACTCTCCAAATGGCCTAACCTTGATAAACACTCACTTGCAAAAGGAGAAGGGAGGTGCAGGAGATCACACCTACCTTCCAAGTGTACAACTTCATCATGTTGACCTCCATGGGGCTGGTGACATGCACAGATGGCACACTACATCTCTTCCCTTTTTCAACGAGGACAGTGCCTCTGGAGGTGTGCATTCATGAGCAGGTGATGAGTAAGGCCCTCGGGAGGTGACCTGATGCTGGTGAGTGTTTCTGTCCCAGCACGCAGAAGAGACACCCAGAAGTCTGATCTGCAATCACGGGGCAGAGAGTCTGCTGCTAAACAGGGAAGGGGCAAAGAGGTCGCTGTGGCTACAGGACTGCGCACCTGCAGGGTCTCGTCAACCTCCCCTGCTGTTGCCATCCTGGCAAAAGGGTACAGAGAAGCAGCTGGCCGTCACCCTGGAGGCTAGGGGCTTACCTTGAGTGCTGGAGGCTTGCTTTTGTTTGGAGGTAGCAGGATCTTGCAGATATTTGTTAGGGAAGCACAGGGTCACCTTGCTAGTTGTTGGCTTTCTCCTTAGTGGACAGTTAGCTCTCTGCTATGTCTGCAGTAGTACTGTTTAAAAGATGAGGAATCAATCACTGGCCAAACCAGCACCGTTGTGCACCCATTTGTGTACTTGCATAGAGTAGCAAGAGTGGCATACAGACTGCAAAATCTAAAGTCAGCAACTGTTGGAAGAATTTGCTTTCCTGAGGTATTCAATTCTCCTCCTAAGGAAGACCATGGAAATAGCTGCTGCTTTGCTTTGATCACTGGAAGTAAAGAAAGGGCAATTTTGTTATACAGGAAAATATTTTGAAATATTTGAAAGCAATTGCTTCCTTCAACATTATGATTTGCCAAAGTACAGAATTAGATATAACAATTTCCATTGCTCATTTTACACAGCTGATAAGAGAGGCTACTGGACAAAAGTGCTGTTTAATGATGAGATCTCTACCTCTGTGAGGGGCTCAACCTCAATTTTCACTTGAACTTTATTTCCTAGGGGAATGGTCCCCAAACCATGCTGCATATCTGTCGAGGGACACCGTCCATCCTTTGCCTTCACTGGCTTTATTTTACTAATTGCTGAATTCTCATCTTACTCCTGCCTGCCCCAGCCACCCCCAAGAAAATCACAAGCCTTTACCGTCTTGACTTTTTCTAACTCTGCTTTGGACTTCAGACATCAGTTTAATGTTTATGGTTGGTCCGTCTGATACTGGTGGTATTAATGTTATCTAAAAAACATACATCATGTGTTTCATTACATTTTACTTCAGGAATACACAAACCGGATATTTTGCTTCTGATGGGTGCATGGATACTTTGCATTGTAACAGTTGTCATGTGTAAAAAGCACATAACATAACCTAGTGTTTTAAATGAAGATAAAATATTCCAGTGTCTACATAAGAAATGGTTAAAATGCCATTGATCTTTGGTAACTTTTTTAGTAAGGATTATGTAACCACAGTGTTATGTAACCACCCCAATTCAAAAGTTAAACTTTCCCAAGGAGCACATCGTATTCCCATCACTACCTTTACAGGAAGATCTTAGAAGGAAAGTGTCCTAGAATCAACCAAAACATGTTACAAAGCAGGTCCTATTTTAAGGGGTAATTGTTTGGTTTAATTGTTTAACACTTAGAAGCCAAAGACACTATACTACCACATCTTTCTAAACATTTCAGTTCATATTTCATGGATAGGTTTTCATAGAAGAATTTTTGTGTCATTTCCACTTGCATAGCGGCCGATTATATTGCTCTCATGAACCTGGAGGCTTGTGGCAACCGCAACATTGCTTCAAGATGATGATATATTAGGGCATTACCGTGATGCATTTATCTGGTCTGTTAATGGAATTAGTTGTTTGAAAGAGCTCACCAGCACTTCAGAGTGGCTTCTCTGCTCACTTCTCTGCTAGGAGTTTCCAGCTTCTACTGACCAACAGTATCACACCCAATGCAGCATACTCCATTTTACACATGTATTTCTGTGCCTTATGCTCCTTTTGACCAGACCCCTCTGGTGAATATATAGAAAAAGTTCTATTAAGACAGGTATTACTGAAGGTGTCTCTGAATTTGAGACAGGATTGAAAATACTTGCAAAACAAAAGAGAAAAATATCATATTATTTCCAGACTGTTGTTCATACCCAGAGTATGCCAAAAGCCCCTAAGTCTAGTGCTTCTGTTCTGTTCTACCATCTTCAAACTACCACACAATCTTTAATTATGATGTTGTGGATAAACTGGATGGACTGATGTTAAAGAGTCTTTGCTTCTTTTCCTCATCTGTTTCTGTAACAATTCCCTTTCCCTTCTATGCATCTCAATAACGCAGATATGAACTTCAGGTTGTGTTTATCAGAATTGTTTTACTTGCTCACTGTGCTTGAAAACATCTGTAAGTCATTAGCGTAACTAACTGCAGCAGCTGGGTCAGGTTGGAACATCTCCCACTCCTAAACAACAAACACATGCTGGAAAACTCCCTGCCCATAGAAAAACAAAAAGCAACTTTCCTCTGGCTGATACGCAAGTGGATTATTCTATCAGTGCATGGCTTGGTGCAAAAAAATTTAGTAGCAATCAGGGAATAGGGACTTGAGCAGGAAATTAGGTGATGAAAGGAGCAGCCCCCACCCACCAGCACACAGCTCAGCCAGTGAATAGCCTTAAGCACTGCTTAGGGGCAGGGGCAGGTGGAAGAGATAATCAGGAGGCTGCAGGACAAAGGAAATTTGATGCTTTCTGAGTGTTAGACTCACTTGGGCCCCTCTCATTGCATGGGCACTTGGATGAGCAGCAGTACGTGGGATGCACCTGCCCCTGTGCGTGCAGGGGACCTAGGCAAGGGAGACTGGCTGCAAGGTTGCTGGAGGCTCTGTTCCCTGCTGAGGACTTTCTTCCCGTCAGCACCCAAAGAAACAGTACGAAGCAATGTTGCTGCTTTTTTGCTTTTAACAAGAAAAAGAGGAATAGAAGTTGGGCGCTTACTGATTCTGTATGGTTAAAGGAATTGTTTTGTTTTATGAGTCTGAGAGCTGCCTGGCATCTGTTGTCTGTTCTGCTGTCCTTCATGCTCCTTAGAGCAAATACTCATCTGCTGATACATGTGAACAATGCATTCATTTTAGTGAACAAATCCTGTATATGCTTTATTTCATGAATCTGTTGCTAGTAATACATAGCCAAATGTTTGCAGTCAAAAGACATGCTATAAATCCATTCCTCTTGTAGCTTTCTCAGCAGGACAGCCATTCTGACCTGATTGCTGCATAATCTCAAAAACTAACCCTCAGTCTCTTTCATCTGACTATCTGAAGGTAGAGACCCTTTGGGTAACCTAGTGTTTATAAATCCAGACAGGGAGACAGGCAAAAAGTAGTCAAATTTTATCCTTGATATAACCCTCTAGAATTTGGCTAGCTTTAACCGCTATTGCATAGGATTTTCTTATTAATGAAATCCATATTGATAAGTGACTCTTGCATGTTTTCCTTACAGGGCCCCCTAGGGCTGATCTTGAAATCATATAAATGACCAGTTTGTGGACAAGTTTATATTCTGTGCTTTATTGAGGGAACAACATCAGAATTATGCAGTTGAATTCTGAAATACATTTGTTGACTTTAAACTGTGAGAGCATGATGAAAGCTCCTATAAGAGCTAATTAACAGAGCCTGACTCCGCTGCTGATTACAAACTCAGTAGCAGGTCCTGCATTTAGAAGGTATAATTCCTGGTGTTATGAAGAACACAGAGGTTAAAAAAGAAGGCAAATGTCTGGGGTTTTCTTTAGCATAGGAACTGTTTGGATCCTCAGCCCTTCTGACTTTCCTCAGAGATATGAACCACACCTCTCATCAGAAGTGCCCCAAGAAATACTCTGTTCTTCTCTTGGAAACTACCCCTTTCTCTTCCCCAAAGAGATTGTTTCCCTTACTAGCTGTATCTTTGGGATTGGATACAATTATTAATTTGCTTATAGTGTTCTTGACTTCCAGACAGAATTTTCTGCCAAAGGTTTCTTACCAGTTTGTTGTACCGAAAACTTCTCATGGGATATGCAGAAACTGACAATACCAACTAGAGAGAATGCAGTCATTATCAGCAATAAAAACTGGATAGATTGCCTCTAAGTTTAGATATAAACCTTATAATCTAGTATTTGCTAGTGTCCCCCAGCAGCGCTTATGTGGGTGAGTATTTGCTGGAGCAAACTCAAAGATATCACCGAAACGACTGGGTGGCAGGAGGCTGGGCTGTTCAACACCATTCAAAACCACTGCTTCCCCCTCCCCACCTGCTTCACGCACCAGGTGCATAACACGTCTCCCTTTGCAGGGAGGCTCAGGGAGAGTTCTGCCCATAGCTGTGGCAGTGCTGTTGCTGTTGTCTGCTCACTGTTTAGGCCGTTTGTTTCACGTTAAGACATCTAAGCTTTCTTTGCGAGCAGTAGGAATGAGGGAACAGGTGATAGCCACTGCCTACCTACCCTGCTTTCCTATCTGACCATTTGATGTGGCATCCCAAAAGACTTTGGCACTTCGAATTCCGAGATTTGACTTGAGGGATGAGACAGATGCTTTACAGTTTTCTAAGGCTGAAGTACCTTTGGAACAGGGTCCACGTTTTGTGAAGTACTCCACGCAGTTAAGTCCTCATCTGAACCAGGATACTGGAAAATAAAGAGCAACTAGCAACTTACTCTTCAGGAAACATGAAGTCTTTAAAATATGGTGCTGTACTGCATGATGTGACTTTGTTTCTTGTTTCCCTCAGGTTTTTTTAGAATTGTGTAGATCTTTTAGTAACAATTTTGCCTTTTTTTTTTTTTTTTGATATTTGTTACTGTTTTCTAGGTTTTCATGTTTCAACAGTAAGCAGCTTCTTACAATTAATCTTAGACATTTTGTGATGTTTCTCCAGTTAAATAGTTGAGTTTTCTCATATCGAGTTTGTTTCACATGGGGTGGTGTTTGCCATTTTATTCATACATTGCTCAGATGCTTGAACTAAAACAATCCCTGAAAATTCCATTTATTCAGTAAAAGATCAAGATGTGATGTAGCACTTCTAGACTACAGCATGCACAATCTATAAGTGAACTGTAAGTTTATATGTTCTGAAGTTGTTTGGCATTTTTAGATTGGAAAATTTCCACTGAACTCTGGATCAAGTTTGTAACAAATAGTATTAGCCTAGAGGTGGTGGCAAGAAACATTAAGGATTCATTCAGGATTAAAAACATAGCAGGCCAGGTAACCAACAGGAAAATATTCCAGGGCACCAGGGCTAGTCCTACTAGCCAGGAGTTGTAGCAGGCTTTCTAAATACGTTTTCTTTGGCAGCTATTGCACACAAAGACCTATTGGTTACCCCAGGAAAAGAGGTTATATTAAAATTCTTGACTAAAGTTATTGGGAGTATCAGTTATGGAAGCTGCGCTACGAATTGAGTCATTGTTGTGGGAGGCATATAAGTTGAGCTGAACAACA
The DNA here is from genome assembly GCF_034619465.1 of Leptosomus discolor. Taxonomy (NCBI): domain Eukaryota; kingdom Metazoa; phylum Chordata; class Aves; order Leptosomiformes; family Leptosomidae; genus Leptosomus; species Leptosomus discolor. The sequence continues at coordinate 44,101,751 of NC_141394.1, read as the reverse complement.
CCAGAAGCAAATTTCAGTTTTTAATGAGTAGGTTTTGCATGTTCTACGGCATGTGTGCAGCCCTGAGAAGCCCACATTTTTCACAGCTTGTGTACAAAAGTCTTCCTTCTTGTAACTGTTCTTATTTCTTGTCTTCAGTTGATTTGCAGTTTAAAATGAAGTCTTTAAGTATTTGATTTATACATCAGCAATGGAAAAATATTTAATCATCAATCCTGCCTTGAATGCCTATTTGCCAAGTCTTAAATAGGTAGAAGTAGATAGGAAAGCCAATGCTGTACTTGGATTGAGACCCATGAGGGACACAACCTGTGTTAATCTAGGGGTCCATCACTTTAACTCAAAATAACTGGGTAGGTTGAGAGTGGCTTTGAAAGTGTCAGAAAGTAAGCAGAAATACTAACACCTATGAAGTGGACAACAAACCTTCTTTTCATCAAGGATCCTGAAGTGTACTGGAAGTATTACTAAATTTTCTAAGGCTCAGGATCACTTCTCTAAAAGCAAACACTACAAGGAGCAATGCAAAACTAGATAAGCACTTTACCAGGCTTCATGTTGCAAAATGACACACTTCTCTAGAGGTAGAAGGGGTTTAGTATTTTAGTCTGGAAAGAACAGCTACATGCATGGATCTCTCTCTTCAAAAAACAAGAGTTGTTTTTTTAAAAAAATAATAAAACCCCAATCATCTCGAGTACCTCTGTCCCGAGATGGGTAGGGAACCCCTGTTTGGACATCAGTTCTGCATGTAGTGGGAAGGGCCATTTGGGAGCTTTTATTTTCTAAAGAACCTTCCCTTCTTTTGGTGACTTTGCTTCTAGAGAGGAGTCAGCAGAGGTGAGCTGCTTCTGGCAGATAAGGGACTTACAGTGCAAGAGGGTTAACAGGACCAGGATGGTCATAAGCACTGTCAACAAGATGTGATGCTAGTCCTGAATCTACAGCTGTATCCCATTCATACAGAGCTTATTGTCTCTAACCCAGTCATGTTTCAACATTGCAGTAAGTAATTACTGCAATATGAGCTTGGAGATGTTTCCTGTGTCCTGAGTTTACTAAGCACATCATCTGTCAGCCTGAGAATGCGTTTAACTTGGGATACAGTTATGGTGACTAAATGTACTAATGTTTATAGCGTAATAAAGGATAAACACTGTGTACTTTGACAGGCAGTATGAGTGCACCATTATGGTTTATCTTGGTCTGGGATTTTTTAGAATTGCATGATGCTCATAGGATTTCTAAAACACAGAGCAACCCCAGAGCAGCACTAAACCAGAAAGGAGCTGTAAGAAACCAAGTGGCTGAATCGTGCTGCCACAGGGTGCTACTTAGGTGAGGAAGACTGCTTTCTTAAAGTTTTGCTAGCACCAGGTTCACACACAGTGCAAATACTTGGATTAGGGCTAGAGGGTAGACACAGACACACTTCAAACTTGAGTGATTGTATAGGGAAATTCCTTTTTTCCTTTATAGTTTCAGCTTAAAGAATTGGTCAGGATTAAGGAAATTCTTATTTTACCTAAACCAACGCTTTCTTAAGCAACAGTAGATCAACTGGCTTGTATAAGCTCCTTAAGAGGTACTTTGATCAGCTTATTTTGATGCAGAATGGAGATGGCTATGCATTTTTTGTTTAGTTGTTTTTTTACCTCAGAAATTAATCTAAACATTGTATGGCGAAGATGCTGTCACTTAGTTCAGGCTAAGTAACCTCAGATTTGCCGGCAACTCCTTTGAAATATTTCCTCAGCTCATGCATCAGTCATTAGAGGGCGATAATCTGATTTAAGTTATATTGAGTAACTCCATAATAGATGCTGAGAGATCAGCTCCACGCACAAGACTTGTGAAGAGAAGCCTAAGGTAAGTGGGGCATCTACTGGCGAGAGGCTGCAATGAATTAATCTACTGCCTAAAAGTCTGATCCAAATCTTTCTCCTGTACAGGCCATTCTGTGTTCATTTTGCTTTGCCAAATAAACAAGTCCCAGGCCTGTTTCCAGAGCTCTTTGGCCAAAATTGCAGTTTCTCCTTGAATAAATCCTTACTTTCTGGCACTCCTTTAGAGATGTCTGCCACGTGCATTGCAATAGTAGTCTTACAAAATATCTTAGTTAGAATAAGAAAGGAAATGGGCTAAAGAAACTTGTCCAAAGATGTGATGCAAGTCTTTAACGATCTCCAGCCTTCCCCTACCCCGATCTATCATGGCACGTTCTCTGTCTGATAGATTATAAAGCTTTCTTCCTTGTACCAGGAGCTACTTTGACACTCCGATCTGCTGCCCAAGGGTGTGAAAGTTGGAGGGTGCCACCTTCAGGCTGACATGTTTCTAGCTACAAAATTCTGTGTTGCATCTCTGTGCACATCAGACAAGGATTTGGAAGGAGCTCAAGGGATCTTTCCCAATCATGTCGCTAATTGCATTGTTAGGATTAATGTTCTGGAGTCAAACAATTAGCTTGCTGATATCTGTACTTGGAGCACGGATATGCACTTGTGAAAAGGAAAAGTGAACAAATAAGCAGCAAAGTAATGCTAAATGGGGAGACGGTCTGGTCAAACTGTTAAAATACCTTTCTTCTGCTGTCCTTATATCATCTTTACTTATGCAGTTAAGCCAAATATTTTCTTTAAACTTCTTGAAATTCTGTTGCCTTAATAAAATGGTAGTCATACATCAAAATACAAAAGCATCCTTACTTCTGCTGTGCTGCACAGCACACTTGCTATTTTTAGCTGTGCTGGGGAATCAATTGCTTTATATAATCTCATCACGAGCCATTGCTGAAAAAAACCCAAAACATCTGAGTTGGTCGTTTGACCTTGGGCAAAACACCATTCTTTGTGCTTTCTTCAGAGCTCCGTATGCCACGTATCTTAGAAGAATCTGTAATCAAGCAGTGATTTCAGCTGTCCTTGTCTGAAGTCAGTGGAGTAAACAAAAGTCGTTTTATTCTTGTTAAACTAAGCAAAGATGCAAGTTCCTTCCCTTCCTAAGAACTGGCTTTTTTTTTGCTGATTCTTTAGCATGTTCTGCACTTCATTTCACTTGAACTTTCCACACAGCAGAAACAATACTGGTTTTCTTTTGTTTAGTCCTTACAATACTATTTTTTTTATTTAACCCTTATTAGTAGAAGTAAACACACAAAAAAATTGTGTGTTGATCTCTGAAATACAAGGTGTGATAGAAGACTGTTTAATCTTTCCCCTGATTTTCTTTTTATCCATAAGCCAAATAATACCTGATTCCTACTTCTAAAACCATAATTTCTTCAGGCTCGATAACTCCACAGCTACAAATTCTTTGAGGCTTGGAGAAATCTTTACAGAAATATTGCAGTATTTTTGCTCTGTTCTTCCTCTGCATTGACCAATACACATCTCAGACGATGGGGTTAGATAGACCTTTTTGTATGGACGATGTTCAAAGTGTGCATGTGCTTGGTAATATTGAGGGGGAAATGTCCCAGCAGAAATGACCAATGAAAACAAAAAAAGAACAGAGCAAAAATCTTTGAATTAACCTTAAGGACTCTCAAGCCTGATGTTACTGAAGAGTAAAATCAAGACGTCTCCTCCTACTAAGCAAAAACGTTTCCTGTATTTCCTGAATTGCTTATGCTAGGGCTTATGTTGAAGGGAAGCTGTTGCCAACGATGGCCAAAGGGCCAAAGCAATTTTCATTGCTATATTTTTAATATTAAGGACTTGGCTGCTCAGTAAGTACACTTAGTACTTTCTTTTTAGAAATGAATTCATTATTAGTCATTGAATTTGAGTGGATGGTGTGGAAGGATAGCATGGATTATAGAGCATGGCTATGGCTGATTGCTCACCTGGAGTTTCAGGTGTGTCTTTGCCATTACTCAAGAGCGCAGAGGCATGCTCCTGGGCAGTCTGAGGCTTACAGAGCCCAGGCTCCGACTGGGGAGCAGTGGGTCAGGAGGTATAATGTGGTAGCCACTCTGAGCTTTCTCGTATAAAAATGTTTTGATTAGCGAAGTCTATATGGTACTAGTTTGAAGTCTAGACAACTGTCTGTAAATTTTCAAATAAACAGTTACCTATTACTATTATGTATAGTTAATTGAATAGAAGCCAATGCTTAAATCAGGGTAATCCTTTATTATGTAGTCTTAAAATTAGTCTTGGGTGCATCTTTTACAAGACTGTTTTGTGTCTGCCTCTCCTAAAGGGTTTCCATCCAGGCTCTGTTTAGCACCTCCAAATTCATCAAAAGCTCTGATTGATAGACTGTGGCAAGAGACTTGTGCAAGCATGGATTTGTTCAGAACTGTATTCAGAGACCTACTCTAGAGAAAGAAGTTGTTAAAGATATGCTGTATAATTTCATTGTATAATGTGAAATTATCCTATCCTATTAACTCTCGCATTTTTAAATGATTACGTTGTTTACTAAGATATTGTACTTAAAAAGAACACAACACCCCCTTCCAGTGCACACTTCTTGTTCTGTGAGATTTAGTGTGGGCACGGGGGCAGACGGGGGGAGACTGTCTAATTACACTACACTATTACACATATTTGGAAGTTCATTTTATAACCAAAGTAGTCTTTAAAAGCGTAAGACTCTAAACTACTAATGCTTCATAGGCCCACACAGGTGTAGGAAAGCACAGAAATTCTTCTGAACACTGTTAAAGGAACAAACCTTCAGGAAGCCTGATTCGGCCCCAAAGCCACAAAATTTTTACTCTCAGTGATTTTTTTGTAAGACTTAGATGAAGCCTTTAGCTTTTATCATCGTCTTTCATAACGTCAAATGCTGAACTTGGCCTATGTTTGCCCACTTGCCATTTGCTTGGATGCCCTACAGTTCTCTGCACTAGTTGGAAGACTCACGAGATTTATTTTTCTGATGCGTTTGAGACAGAGATAATACACTGTAGAAGTTATTGTTATTAGGCACACTCCTAATTCTGACAAGCAAAGCTACGATGTCCTTCACTGGAACATGTAACAGTGGTAACCTACTAGCAAAGACTTTGTTGTTAATAAGGAATCTGCTTTTTCAGCATAGCAATGCTGCACCTTTATGGTGATTAAGAAACTTGTGTTAATTTGGCATACATGTTATTTCTCTTCACTCAAAATACAGATGAAAACTAGGTGAGAAATGCTAAATTGCATTGTAGGTTAGTATCACTTGTTATGCTGTTTTAAAAAGTTGCTAATTCTTTGAAATAAAATTTTAAGTAAAGATTACATTTTTCTTTACATGAGAAAAAAAGTGAGCCTTTCCAATGTTCACTCTTTAAAGTTATTCGGTACAGTTAAATAGTTCTAGGCAATAAAAGAAGCAGGAAGAATAAAGAGTGCAGGGAAGGGAGCAATGCAAAACATTCGTCTCCTTTGTATCTTAAAAAGGAAGGGAAGCTGCAGAAACAACTAGTTTTGTGCTTCTACAAGCCACTAACATTCTTGTATTCCCTTCGTTTTTTCCTTGTGTGTTGGTTGGTTCTGGGGTGGATTGTTCCATTGAGGCATTTCAGGAGCTTTCAACAGAAGAAAGATGCACATCCAACAGAAGTTAGTAAAAATATACTCAAGCAGTTCTATGATTGTAATCATACTGGCACCACAAAACAATCCAAGCTGGCCACCTACATCAGCTGTAATAGAAGGAAATAAACATATGTCATCCTAAGCATTTGGTTTAGTCTAGCAAGCAAACAAAACCCTGCAGGGTTCAAGTATTCAAAAAATACAATAAACATAATCCATTGTTTTAAGAGAACAGAAATAATATTCTTAAGAATGTTTATTGGAGAAGACTTACGTATTTCTTAAAATTCTAAATAAAGAAAGTACAACACAACATATCCTACTGTGAAAGAGATGCTTGAAATATTTCCTACTTCTATGCCTTTTTAACTGTTCTCTTGCTTCTCCTCCTCATGTTCTCTCTCTCCCCTCCAAACCTCATAAACGTCACTATTCTTACAGTCCTGTGTGTGTTATAGCCATGAACTAGTACCAAACTTAATTCTTACTCTCAACTGCTGTCCATACTGCAGGTTCTTTAATGGAATGACAGGACACAACATCAAAAATGACCACGAGCCATATGCGATTATTACTATTATAATAGGAAAGGTATTGCTTTTTATTTAGAAGCCCACGTAGGCTATGACTCGAGAGAGAATAAAACAAATAGGTTTGCTTGTGTGTTGTTTTTTTAAAAATTTTTTTAGATTAATTATTAATCAACAATTTAAAAAAAAAAAAATTAAACATTCACTTACCAAGCAACTCGGATACAGTCAAGGCCTTCTGCTGCTGTGTTATTTTGTAGTTCAGGTCATGATATTTAATGTCAATATGCACAAGGTTCTGCCTAATGACAAATACATACAGTATTACTTGAGACAGTCAGGAGTGCTGTTCATTTTTACCAGCATTTATGAGCATGGACCGAGTTCAGGGAGAGTGGTGCTGTCTTTTAAAGAACAATTAGATGAGTGTTACCAAAATGAGTTAGATGACTGAAGGAAAAAAATGTGTCCTAATAACAATTGAAACAGGAACTTATCAGAGAAGTAGATCTTCAGATCTGTACTGTGAGATAGACTCATACTTTTTAAGGGTCACAGAGATATGCTTGAGTGGAAGTGTCAAGCATCCTGACCTACAGTGGATACAGTGCTTGAAAGTGTAGTCTATCACTCTTGATTATGTGCAACTGCTTATTTCAATGATCATGTTTATGCAGAAGAGCCTTTGTCCTATACTTGGGTGTTTAGTTGTATCCTCTGCTAATAGCCTTGCTTACCTAATTATATTCTTGCCTGCTGTAAAAGTGGAAGAGTACATAAATCTCATTTGGAGCAAGACCTGTGGAATGATTCAGTGTGAGTAAAAAGCTCATCTTTATAATACCATGTGTACAGAAAGATTCTGCCTAACTCCTAAATATTATATAAACATAATGGATTTGGAATAAAACTGACACAAAAACTGATTGCACACATAATGTTGTGACCTTTAAGAATAAAACTAGGCATTATTCTTCAGAAGTGTGAACAGCTGAACATTGGGTTGAGAGTGATAATGAGCTCATTAACAATATTTGTGAAAATAAAGTGTTTGCTATAAAAAATAATCACTTCTATCTCTTTAGGTGATAGTTCTGAAACTCAGGTAACACTGAGTAATAAAAGTAATCTTGTTCTCATAGCTTCTATTAATAAGACTTCCTACCATTGTCATGGAGTTGCTAGCAGAACTGTCCAATAAATATTTAACTTTTCCCTTACATCTTCAGAAATCAATAATCTCTATGTTTTGTAGTTTGGAATACGTCCTTGTTAATATGCGGACGGGATTCCTATTGGTTAAAGCCTGGTAACAGGGGAATGTTCTGTATTTTCACTTGCTTAATTGAATAATTACTAGGTTGCGCATGATGTTTACAGATAGTAAAATAATCAACAAAGTTAAAATGTCCTCAAAGGATTAATAACTTTTGCATATAACAACAGGTTTAATTTTCATAATCTTCATTGGGGACAGACTTTTTAACAGGGCCTGTAGTGATAGGACAAGGGGTAGTGGTTTTAAACTAAAAGAGGGTAGATTTAGACTAGATGTAAGGAAGATTTTTTTTATGACGAGAGTTGTGAAATACTGAGCTTGCCCAGGGAGGTGGTGCATGCCCCATCCCTGGAAACATTCAAACTTGGGTTGCATGGGGCTCTGAGCAACCTGATGTAGCTGAAGATGCCCCTGATCACTGCAGGGCGGTTGGACTAGATGACCTCTAAAGGTCCCTTCCAACCCAAACCATTCTATGGTTCATATAGTTCCTGTTCATATATAACCATATGCAAGCATTTGCAGACTGATGGTTTCAAGAGGGGGAAAAACTGAAGTCACTGAAACAATTAAATATTTATCGATATTTCAGTAGTCAAATTTTCTACAGTTCTTTATAAACATATTTTGATATTGTAGATACTATGAGTTCATGTAGCACCTGTCTTCATACTTATTTGTACTGATGACATCTATGTGAGCAAGAGGCAATTCAGTCTATAAAACTGTATTAAATGCTCTTTGACAGCTAGGTTGTATCTTTCTAGCAAAAATATCTGGAAATCATTCTGGATTCAGATATATAAAGCTTGTGTTTGCAAGGAAATCTGGCATCAATTTATTATCCTGTAACAGTAAGGCACTTAGAAGTGCTTCTACAAATATATCGATATCAAAAGGAACACTAGGGAAAATGTGGGCCCGCTGCTGAATGAGGTGGGTGCCCTGGTGAGGGAGGATGCGGAGAAGGCGGAGTTACTGAATGCCGCCTTTGCCTCAGTCTTTACTGCTAATGCTTGCCCTCAGGAATCCCAGACCCTGGGGGTCAGGGAGGAAGACTGGAGGAAGGAAGACTTTCCCTTGGTTGGGGAGGATCAGGTTAAGGATCTTTTAGGCAAACTAGACACTCACAAATCCATGGGCCCCAGTGACATGCATGGAACAGCTTTTCTGGCTGTTACCTCTAAACAGGTCGAGGAAAAGATTATCAGGTGGTCAGCATGGGTCCACCAAAGGGAAATCACACTTGACCAATCTGATAGCACTCTATGATGGCACAATCTGGCCAGGTGGATGAGGGGAGAGCAGTGGCTGTTGTCTACCTTGACTTCAGCAAAGCTTTTGGCACTGTCTCCCATCACATCGTCATGGGGTAAGCTTGGGAAGTGTCGGATAGATGAGTGGACAGTGACATGGGTTGAGAACTGGCTGAAGGACAGAGCTCAGAGGGTTGTGAACAGTGGTGCTGAGTCTAGTTGGAGGCCTGTGGCTAGCAGTGTCCCCAGGGGTCAGTACTGGGTACAGTCTTATTCAATATATTCAATGACCTGGATGAAGGGACAGAGTGCACCCTCAGCAAGTTTGCTGATGACACAAAACTGGGAGGAGTGGCTGACACACCAGAAGGTTGTGCCACCATCCAGTGAGATCTGGGCAGGCTGGAGAGCTGGGCAGAGGGGAACCTAATGAGGTTCATTAAGGGCAAGTGTAGGGTCCTGCACCCAGGGAGGAATAACCCTGTGCACCAGCACAGGCTGGTGATTGAACTGCTGGAGAGCAGCTCTGCGGAGAAGGACCTGGGAGTCCTGATAGACAGCAAGTGTACCATGAGCCAACAATGTGCCATTGTGGCCAAGAAGGCCAATGGTATCCTGGGGTGCAGGTCAAGGGAAGTTATTCTCCCCATCTACTCTGTCCTAGTGAGGCCCCATCTGGAGTACTGTGTTCAGTTCTGGGCCCCACAGTTCCAGAGAGACAGGGAACTACTGGAGAGAGTCCAGCGGAGGGCTACAAAGATGATGAGGGGAGTAGAGCATCTCTTTTATGAAGAAAAGCTGAGAGACCTGGGGCTCTTTAGCCTGGAGAAGATGAGAAGGGACCTTATCAATACTTATGAATATCTAAAGGGTGGGTGTCAAGAAGATGGGGCCAGGCTCTTTTCAGTGGTGCCCAGCGACAGGACAAGAGGCAACAGGCACAAACTGGAGCACAGGAATTTCCACCTGAACATGAGGAAAAACTTCTTTACTCTGAGGGTGACAGAGCACTGGAACAGGCTGCCCAGGGAGGCTGTGGAGTCTCCTTCCCTGGAGATATTCAAAACCCACCTGGATGTGATCCTGTGTAACCTGCTGTAGGTAAACCTGCTTTAGCAGGGGGTTGGACTAGATGATCTCTAGAGGTCACTTCCAACCCCTACCATTCTATGATTCTGTACACTCTATTAAGGCATAAGCATTTATGATATCTCTTCTGTGAATTTAAAAGTATGCAGATTATGTCAGCTCAGTGCTACTACTGAGCAACACAGCTCTATGCATAACGTAAGTTCTAACACCATTCCCTGAATAAAAGGTGTAGCCAATATTGTTGAGACGTGTTTCCACAGTAGAAGGTCTCCTCTTTTGGGTATAGACCTTTCTTTTGCTCTGTAGTGATTTCAGTCACACAGATAGAACCATCCTTCTGCTGCCTCATGAAAATTAGTATTGAACCAAATATTTTCTAAATAACTTTTTTATAATATAAATGGTATTAGTGAATTCTACTAACAATAGAGAAGATTATTAAACTTATGTCTTTATTGCTACAATAAAACCTAGCTCTTCAGTGCTAATGAAGCTTCCTTTGGGAACGGGTTGAGAGAAAGCAAACAACTTTATATAGCATCTATTGAGGTTGTTCATTGACTTCAGTTGTGGAAGGGTGAAGATTTTTCTTTTGTGTTGGGCAGATTGCTCAAGTGGATTGTGGATAGGTTTGATAACCCTGCCCTTTCTTTATTCTTAATTGCAAAAGTGATCCAAAACTTTGTTGTAAGAGATCAATGACACAGAAAGTAATTGAGAGCTTTACTTTTTAATTGCAGTATCTATCTTGTGTTACCCACAAGTCTTAGATGTATTGAAGTATATATTTTTTATATATATATATAAGAATATGTATAAATCTTAACTAATTTTGTCTAAGAGATTATTTTATCTCACAAACAACATTGTTAATACCACACATAAGAATTTCTTTTTAAAAGGTCATACTTACACCATACGCTCTGTTAGCACACTTAAAAGTAATTGATAATTTCTTTATTAGACAAAGTGTTAAGCAAGATTACCTGATATATTCTGGGCTTTTCTTCAGTTTTGCAGAAATGTATTTCATGGCTTTTTCTCCTCCAAAACTTGAATAGGTGACAGTTGTAGGATAATCTGTTTCTTCACATGCGACAGGGCAAGTGGAATTGTGGGTTCCTACTGTACATAATCCTTTTACCTCTATATCATCTGAAATTTCGATAGAAAGGACTTACATATTTCTAAAAAAGCACACAGGTTAAAAACTTTTTTTTTTTGAAACTTACAAAATTACTTTCAACTGACTTTGATAAATGTATGTGTTAGTTATCCTGACAAAAGTGAGTACTTATCAGTCTTGAAGGAACAAATAAACATTTGTAACTGGCATTTTGGAAACTGGTGCACAGTAATAAATGTTGAGGTTTTTTTGTCACTTTTTTGGAAGAAATTCAGCACCTGTAAGATTTTCTGCCTTCATTAGGGCTTTATGTGCTTATTATTTCTCATCCACATTTAAACAGTAGTACAGCAGAAGACTTTCCATGTTCTGTGCTGGCTTTCTGATTACATACTTAGGTATGTAATCATAGAATGGTTTGGAAAGGACCTTAGAGATCATCTGGTTCCAACCCCCATGCCACGGCCAGGGACACCTCCCACTAAACCAGGTCTTGAACACTTCCAGGGAGGGGGCAGCCACAGCTTCTCTGGGGAACCTGTTCCAATAAAGAATTTCTTCCTAATATCTAATCTAAATCTACCCTCTGTCAGTTTGAAACTGTTACGCCTCATCCTATCACTACCCTCCCTGATCAAGAGTCCCTCCCCACCTTTCCTGTAGGCCCCCTTGAAGTACTAGAAGGCCGCTATAACATCTCCCCAGAGCCTTCTCTTCTCCTGACAGAGCAACCCCTACTCTCTCAGCCTGTCCTCATAGGGGAGGTACTCCAGCCCCCTGATCATCTTCATGGTCCTCCTCTGGAGCTGCTTGAGAAGGTCCATGTCTGTCTTATGCTGGTGTCCCCAGAGCTGAATGCAGTACTGCAGGTGGTGTCTCACCAGAGCAGAGTAGAGGGGGAGAATCCCCTCCCTCAACCTGCTGGCCACACTTCTCTTGATGCAGCCCAGGATGCGATTGGCTTTCTGGGCTGTGAGTGCACATTGCTGGTTCATGTTCAGTTTTTCATCCACCAGCACCCCCAAGTCCTCCTCAGAAGGGCTGATCTCAATCCACTCATCGTGGAGGAACACCACTTGTTACTGGTCTACACTCAGACATTGAGTTGTTAACTGCGACTCTTAGAGCGTGACCATCTGTCAAATCCATGTCTCTCCAATTTAGAGACAAGTTAGTTGTGCAGGACAGTGCTGAATGCTTTGCACAAGTCCAGGTAGATGACATCAGTTGTTCTTCCCTTATCCACCAATGCTGTAACCCTATCTAGAAGGCCACCAGATTTCTCATGCACGATTTGTCCTTGGTGAAGCCATGTTGGCTATCAACAATCACCTCCTTATTTTCCATATGCTGTAGCACACTTTCCAGGAGGATCAGCTCCATGATCTTGCCAGGCACAGAGGTGAGACTGACTGGCCTGTAATTTCCCTGGTCTTCCTTTTTCCCCTTTTTGGGGGTTATGTTTCCCATTTTCCTGTCAGTGGGAACTTCGCTGGACTGCCACGACTTCCCACTTCATTTGCCAGTTCCCTTAGGACCCACAGATGCACCATTTCTGATTATTAAAATGAATTCTTATGGTTTTTTAATTGGCATCTATTTAATGCTCTGTCTGGTCTCTGTTTTCAGAACATTAAATGAACTGGGATGTACTCTGTTTCAGTACTACTTTCAGTATTTCGTTTTAATTGTTAGACATTGTCTATCATTTGGAATTGTCTTAGAAAATATGAATATGAAGTTATTACTTACAGATTGCTGGATAAACACAATTGTAAAACTTCAGCAAATCACACTCTATTCCATTTCCTTAAAAATAAACAACAAACTTCAGGAACTTCAATTGACAAACTAACCTTTAGCTCTATTTATACTAAACTGAAAAGTGATGTCAACAAAGCCTGCTTGCCACTCTATATTTAGCATTATACAACTGAGAAATCAATTCAGTTGAGCACAGTGCAGTGACCAACACCAAAAGGGGTACACAGAGAAAAGAGACAAGAGACCAAGCCAGGAAGCTTGCCGTTGGAGCAAACATCTTTACTACATGTGCCAGTCAGAACTACCTTCAAGCTTGTGTGTTAGCTTGCTAAAGCCAGGAATTTCTGTTTTTCCTAGTGGAAATGAAAAACAAAGTAGGGTAGATGGGATATATGATTACACCCCATGTGTTTCAGCAAAAGTTTTGACCTTCATGCAAGAGTCCTTTGGAGACCTAAAGACTTAGCTAGTACCCTGAGCTAACAGCAAAATTTTCAGATTTCAGATGGTCTCGGTTTAACTCTGAATTTTCCCTTGCATGGAAATATTACTTAGCAGTTTAGCACACAGTTAAAAAAGGCATTGCCCTCTGTTATCTACTATCACTCTGTAAAGTCCTCACCCTGGGTATGGGAGACCTAGACTTAATTTCCTTCTCGAATCCCTTTCCATGAGAGTTTCCAGGAGATTGTCAACCTCCTTTCCAAAAGGTTGTTGAACAAACAGGCTAGAGATTGCTCATTAATGGGTCTTCCTTAATAAAAACATTCTGCCTTGCTTGGGGATATTTAAAAATACATTGAGTCAGAAATTGCAGGCATGATAGTGGATTTCTTGCCAACTAATCGTGAAAAAAGAGCTGTGAGAGCAGAGACTTGAGTTCCAGATCTGTCTTCAGAGAGAGGCGACAGTATTATTATTGCTTTTAATGCTGAAAAGGTGGGAGGGAGGATACTGGTCAGGGCTCACTGTTACTGTTTTATATTTCTAGAGTGATTAAGATGCCTGGATTCTTGAGGGGAGTATTAGAGCATACACCTGTGCTCTGCATTTCGAGCTTATTAGATAGCTCCATGCAGACTTTAGGCTTCTGCAGAGCCTTCCTCTGGTGCCAGACTCTTTCCATAATTTGTGTGGGACACCTTGGTTTCTATCTTCGAGAAATCAGTTCTCTGCAGCTGCTGAACACCTGCAAAGTAGGTTTTCTGGAGACTACTTATGGATCTAGTTCCAGCTCTTTAGGAAGTCAGGTTGAAAGCTTCAGACTTGTCTCACAGCCCTGAGGCATAATATTTTCTTTCAAGTTTTTTGTTCTGTATCCTAAGAATAGCCGATGACCCAGACACTGGGTCTAGAGCTGCCCAAATATTTTACTTGTTTTCTCTGAATTAAAAAAAGAGACAAATTTATATAACTTTAATTAATCCCAGCTGTAGATAACCCTCAAGCATGTGCCCAATCTCCTTTGTTGTTCAATAACAGGTGAGGTCTCCTAGCAAGATGTTTAATGTATGGTATGATGATATTTCTGAGAAATACCTGGAAGAATGAATGGCAAGCAGCCACACCAGTCCTGTATATACCGGGCTTTGCATTCCTGCAAACATCCATTAGTACTATAAATCTTGTGGTACTGAAGTTGTATATCAGGCTTGCACTCTCCCCATGGGTATTCTTGGATAATTGACTGTAGGGTAATAATAACAGAAGATATAATTTTTTTGTCTCTGTTTTAAATTTGGCTATCATTTTCTCACACTTTAAAGTGCTGAAGGAAGCCTGTTGAAGACATAAGCAGTAACATTGTGATTTAATTGAAGGCAATTACAGTTCATGCTTTTGGGGTTATAAAATCATCTCCTCTCACAGGTCAGGTCACAAAGTAGGACTGATCAGACAGCCTAGCCCAGAAGGGCAGTCCACTACACTTGGAGTCCACTAGGAATCTGAGATAACCTTAATGGTAATGGCTGTGTTGATAGGGAAATGCTGTGGTGTCCTTGCATCATATGTCAGAAAGACTGTAAGATGTTAGGACAGAAAGGCTGACCTTAATAGGTACAGATTATGAAGACCAATGATATGGAGACCTCCAAAATAGCAGTAAATTTTGTTGGTGTGTGGAATAAATGTTATTTTTAGGAATCAGTTTGGCATGGTAAATATTTTAGCTTCCTGAATGTCTAATTCATTATCATGCTTCAGAAGAGAATTAGAGATAGTAAAGACCAATATTTCCACTTGATGGACAAAGACCTTACCTTCAGCTGGCGGATTGCGACCTGTGCATGCACACCAACTTGTGTTAATAAACCTAAGCCATCAAAGCGTGGAAGTTCTTCAGGTGAATGGATAACAAAAGTTATACCAGCATCAGTATAACCAAGAGCAGGTTCATCAGTGAATTGTTCCTGATACAAAAAGAATTTTTTTAAATAGTTTTGGCTTTGCTTACCATCTGAAGCTTTAGCTTTATTTAAAATGTTACTATACTTTTTTTATTTAGTCTTGTATCTCTAGTCACGTTTTTGGCAATTTACAAAAAAAACCCCGAACCAGCCAGAAAACCAAAACTAAATCCCAGCCAAAACACCTCTACTCATCTATAATTTATTACATTATTTGTTGTTTATAATCATTAGCATAGCTGTACCTGTTGGACATCAAAAAGCAAATGTAAGCCTCTTCCAGACAAACTTACTCTTCTTGCTGGAAGATCATTGTGATTAAAAGTAAAGCAGTTTCCATATTCAGTGAAAACATGTTCAAAATCCTTCAATAAAGGAAATAGGGAAAAGTAAAATGAAAGATAGATTACTGAAGTTTCCTTAGTGAATTACAATGCAAGAGATGGACTACTGGCATTGTTTCGTTGTTTTTTTTCCCCCAAAGGCAGTGCTAAATATTACAATCAGAAAAGTGGTAATTGATGGAGATATTCAAAATTATTTCATCCCTTTCTATAGAAAATGAAGTTTAAATGAGAAATTTCACATTGTTTATTAATACCTGTGAGCTGCTCAGAATAATATTATGAGGTCCTGCTGGTTTTCTATACCCGTTACATTATATAGAAATTATACATTCAAACCCAACTTGTTTAATTTTCCCAGTAGATGTTTAGTGAAGTCTGCTTCAAAACTAAACGTTGTGTTGCATATAGAAGTACAATATTTGCAATTTTTTTTCGAAGCCATCTCATTGTTTAATATGACTGCATTTTACTGCTCTGGTTTTAGTTATTAGCACTAGTGTCTCTCAGTTAGAAGAACTCTCCAATGCCTTATTTCAGGAGATACAGCATACTAAAGGTTAGATTAATATGAAAGAATATAGGCCTGGCTTTTCTGTACATGTTTTCTGTTTCAGTTGGGAAGCTCTATGGAAGAATCAACATAAAAATGGGATGATCATATTCTCTGGCTGTTGTCTGAAATTCCCAAAGGTGAGCTATTTTCATCTGATTATTTAAAATTCCTGTGGGCTCTGCATATAATTACCCTGGCTGCCTACATTCTTGACCTCAAGAACAAAACTACACAATCACATCATGCAAAAAACTCCATTCAAACTGACCTTTGTTTTAGGCCATTTATGGAAAAGGTTGTTAGATACAGCCTGGAGGTATGAGAGCTTTCAAAGGCTGCTATCTGTGCAGAAGTGGCACTAGGCAGAGAGCAATTTAGACTGAAATCCCATTTTACAGCTCAGGGAGTCCAGCATGCTGCCTCTGCTGTCAGTGGGAGAATCAGGGTCCTCAGGGTGATTTAGAGCAGGACTTTTTTTCCTCCATTGGCTGACTGTAAAGGGAAAACAGGGGGAGTAGCTGGCAAAGCTAGATGTCTCAAGCTGAGTGGTAAGACTACATTCCCTTCCCCTCCATGCTACTGTTTTAGTAAATTAAATGTATTTACCTGTGGGTAACATGGCTTTCCAAAAAATTCACATTTTAGCAATGTGCTGCTGTTCAGATAAAACCCATTTTTCCTTGTAAACTCTTTGATGCTGAAGTTCTGGTTCCCAAGAAGGAAGTCATTTAGCTCTTGAGAATATTTATCTTCCATAGCAAATTTTTTAAGAACTCCAGACACGATGTTCCAAATTAAAAAAATTATTTTGAGGTTGCTTACTGCATGAGCTTGAAACCTGTCAGTGGGAAGGAGAAAGAATTGCTTGGAGTTCTGCAGCATTATAGGACTGCTCTCAATGCTTCTTTTGCCAAATCTGTGACATGATGTGTTGTCTGCAAACTAAAAGTGATTTTTGCCCACCACATTGCACTTCAGTCTCTAAAACATGAATAAACCATATAGTCTCCATATCTAGGAAGGTATTTTCCATATGTGAAAACAGAAAATAGACACCTTCCCATGGCTATTCTGGTCAGTCATAACAGAACCATTTCTGTTGTGTTGGCATAAGCCAACAACCAGGTTTGTAGAACTGATTACAAGCTGAACAACTGCATCTACATGCAGGAAACTAGCTGAGAGGAGCCATTCCTTTCCATCATTTAGGAAATCCATTTCTAAGTGCATTTGCAGTAGTCTCATACACCTGCTTTAGTAAGGCACTACACCGCAGTATAGAGACAGTCTACCTTCCCAAGAACTCTGTGGCTGGTGACACAGTGGTATAAACTAAGGGTGATCACCACTCCTAGAATCCACTTGAAAAATCTCAAAAACATGATGAGGCATTGGAGGTTCATTCCTGATGTATAGCTCTGAAATCCTTTATTGAAGTGAAGTAAGGGTTTACAGAACAGTTACGAGTTTGAAAACAGAATAAACACAAATAAAACTACAATGACACATTCTTTAGAATTGCCATTTTATGTAATCCTATTTAAAAAAAAAAAAAAAGTATTTGTATAACAGATCTTAATGCCCCAACTTAACGAAGATTGCTAGGAACAACTCTTTACAACTGAATTTGAGCCAAAACATAAAGACAAGTGTAGATCTGTGCCTCTTTTCGTGCCAACAAAAAAATGGTTATTGAAAATAGGAGGGCAGGATAAGCACAGCACGAACAACAGATGGATGTGGCAGCAAACTGTTGCTTAGGCAGACAATTGCTGTGCTCAGTAGCTGACTATTTACTTACTATGTGCTGCTGCTATAGTTATAAGTGAGGCATTTTTACAACAGACAGCCCACTGCAATCAAGAGGGTCTTCTGTCCACAGAAATGCCCAGGATGGCTTTATGGAGTACAATGGGAAGGAGATGTAATGAGGTAGAGTGGATCCAGATATTCGAGACTTGGACTTCTGGCTGATTCTGCCAACAAAAGGTAGACTATAAGGAAACTTACAAGTCTTGAGGAAACAATGTGGGTAAACTTTTTGTATTTCTAAAACTGTTCCTAAATTACATATATGATCTCAAAATCAGGCCATAGGTTTATTACATTATTTTCAAAGTGGCTGCATCTGCATCTTGGCCATTATTTTCAAATGTAGAAATCTATAGTGACATTCCTGCTTAGATACATTACTTCCAAACAACCCAAATGCTTCCCCCCAGCAAATCCCACTGACATCAGCTGGAGCCGTAAACACTGAGCACCTCTTAAAAAGAAGTATTTCCCCAAGATTTCTACACGTCTATGAGGTTACTATTTGAATCTATTTGCAAATCTTGCATTTTATTTTTAACTTGGATGGGACTGCTGACTGTCCCTTAGTTACACTGTAGAAGCAACAGTCATACATAGAACACCACTACCAGAGAGATTTTTCTACTCCAACTCATGTTTTTAAACTTAAAAATATGTAGCACGATTGTTCATCTGAAGGAGGGGGAAGATTAAAAGAAAACAACCTTCCTTCTTTGAATCTTGTATTTTCCTCTTCATTTGAATCTCATGCAGTGGTGTGGAATACATGCCTCTCAGAGCCCTATTTTCCTTGCTTTATGTGATTTGTTCAAGGAAGTTGTGGAACCTGATTGCTTTCAGATAAAAAGGTGTTGCCTCTCAAGAGCAAACAACAAATATAACTTTTACCTGTTCAAGTTGCAAAAAGTCACAGCAGGGAATTTGACCTTTTCCACATACTGAACTACCACTGTAGTTGTGGTTGGCCAGCTGAAATAGTAGATGAAGCGACTGCAGATTTGCCAAACAACAATGGCAAGACAGCCTGTGACTACTAAGAGCCACAGCACTTTGCGAGTCTTGCTCTGCGTTTGAACAATGTTATGCACTCCATGAAATGAAGTGGATGCGGCAAAATCCTCATGATACTTCCTTCTGTCTTCCAAACGTGGCAGCAGTTTCTCTATTAAGTACAATCGTATCTTTTCCAATATCCCTTGATATGGAACAAAATGGAAACATATTTTTAAAATTAGCATTTAAATGGCACTTAAGAAGGGAAACCAAGTAATTTTGATACTGGCAAGCAGTTGTAAAATCTGTCTTTAATTGTGAATTTCCTCTTTAAGTAGTGAACTTGCTCTTGAGGGTGCGAGTTGTGTGCTAAGAAATGAGCTCAGTGCTGCCTGAGAACAGACTATATCTTGCAATATTTTAAGCACACAAATTTTTAAGTACATTAATGTAAAAGAGTAGTTCTACTTCTGTGGAAAAATTGGATTTTGATGTGATCTAAAACCACAGGTTGCTGTGAACCTACTGTAAAAAGCGAAGCACCTGATTTTTACAGTAGCATCCGATTAAAGGCCTGTTCCTTCATACTTGCTCTGAGAAAGAAAGTAAAAAGCAAATTATACGGAATAATATGAAAAAGAATTTCACTCTTTTGCTGTTAAAAGTTTCTGGATAAAACTTGAAAGGTTACAGGTTCAAAAGGCGATCTACCCTTTTTTTTTTTTTTTTTTGGTTTTGTACTTGTCTGATACCATAACTTTGAAACAGGAATGTCTTGTTTTCATTTACCCTGTGTTTTCTACAAACTTAAGTTAAAAAAGGCTAACCAAAACATTTTAAAATCTCAGTTTAAGAGCTAGAACAATAATAAATATAATAAATACTTCGAAATGTAGTAATTTTCTTATGCTTGTTACTGGGTGCTCTTTTGAGCATGGATTTGAACAGAATGTTCTCTCTCAAAACATCCAAACAACGGAGACTTAATAAGACCTTTCCTGTATCTAGTCATAATTGGACCAGTCTCTACTCAAAGTGCTTCATTTACAGGTTGTTACCCGCTACTTTATTCTCTCATTAAGAAAGTCCATGAGAACAGTAAATCAAAGGAAGTTTGTTAGACAATAATAATTAGTATCTGAAAAGCTATTATTTCAATCACTGTTTAACAGCAATTAAATGCTTCCCTAATTCTGTTTTTTTAATGAAAAAATAGATTTAATAGTGTAGCATGTGTGGTAGGAAGAGAATATACCTTTGTAAGACCGATTTACTTGAGACTATTACAGTTGGGTAAAGGAAAAAAAGGATGTAAGAGTCATCTGCCAAAGCTATTGTGACCACATCGGCACTCTGGAATGCTGGTTTGGTCTCTGCATAGTCTCTGGACTGTGATAATGAAATCCCAGATGGTGCTGGATTTCAAAACATTTCTGAAGGGAAAGAATTTTTTTTTTATGTTGTTCTTTAAAGATCTATATAAGAACTTTTTGATCAATACTGGTATAATTTACTGTGATCCCTTTTTAGCATCAAACAGTTTTCTGCTGGCAAACTGCTCGAAAGTTTCTCTCCTAGCTCTGGTGACTATTGGATCCCATTGCAAAGCTGCTCAACCACGTGAGCTTTTGTACATCACACTGGAATGGAGTAGATTTCTGGTTTTGCTGTAGGCTTCTCTCTCACCAGCACATTTGCAGTGGGACAAGCACTTGGCGTGTTCCCCGAACAACAGCAAAGTTTGTTCCTAGCATGTGTCTGCATCTGCTGCCCTTAAACTCCAACAAGAGACCACAAGCAGGTCAGACCCTTTTCTCCAGGGAAAGTGTTGTGTGTGTTTATCATAGAATCATAGAATAGTTTGGGTTGGAAGGGACCTTTAAAGCTCATCTAGTCCAACTGCCCTGCAGTGATCAGGGGCATCTTCAGCTACATCAGGTTGCTCAGAACCCCATCCAACCTTTCCTTGAACATTTCCAGGGATGGGGTTTCTGCCACCTCTCTGGGCAGCCTGTTCCAGCATTTCACCTTTCTTCCTTATATCTAGCCGAAATCTGCCCTTTTTCAGTTTGAAACCATTACTCCTTGTCCTATTGCAGCAGACCGTGCTAAAAAGATTGCCCCCACCTTTCCTGTAGGCCCCTTTTATGTACTGGAAGGCCACTAGAAGGTCTCCCCGGAGCCTTCTCTTTCCAGGCTGAACAACCCCAACTCCCTCAGCCTGTCCTCACAGGAGAGGTGCTCCAGGCCTCTGATCATTTTTGTGGCCCTCCTCTGGAATTGCTTCAGCAGGTACATGTCTTATGCTGAGGACTCCAGAGCTGGATACAGCACTCCAGGTGAGGTTTCACCACAGCAGAGTAGAGGGGCAGAATCACCTCCCTCGGCCTGCTGGCCACGCTTCTTTTGGTGTGGCCAGGATGCGATTGGCTTTCTTGGCTGTGAGCGCACATTGCTGGCTTGTATTCAGCTTTTCATCCACCAGCACCCCCAAGTCCTCCTCTGCAAGGCTGGTCTTGATCTACTCATGGCCCAGCCTGTATTGATACCGGGGTTGCCCCAACCCAGGTGCAGGACCTTGCACTTGGCCTTGTTGAACTTCATAAGGTTCACACAGGCCCACCTCTCAAGCTTGTCCAGGTCCCTCTGGATGGCATCCCTGCCCTCAGGTGTGTCAACTGCACCACTCAGCTTAGTGTCATGTGCAAACTTGCTGAGGGTGCATGGGGTCCTGCTATGTCATTGATGAAGATATTAAGGGGCACTGGTCCCTGTACAGACCCCTGAGGGACACTGCTCATCACCAATCTCCATCTGGACTTTGAGCCATTGACCACTACTCACTGGATGTGACCATCCAACCAATTCCGTATCCACCAAACGCTTCACTCATCAAATCCGTATCTCTCCAATTTAGAGAGAAGGATGTTGTGTGGGACCCTGTCAAAGGCCTTATGGAAGTCCAGATAGACGACATTCATGGCTTTTCCCTTGTCCGGTGATGTAGTCACTTCATCACTGAAGGCCACTGGGTCGGTCAGGCAGGACTTATCCTCCTGTACACACTGTGCTTGGTAAGAGAATGATAGCATAGGCCTACATAAGTCCCCTGCCATCAAAACCCACTAGTTAGCTTAATCAACAGAAGTGCAACTTAGAATCTATGCAAATATGTAACTAAACTGTATTTCAGCTCTTGTGCATAGCTACTACAGTAAGTATACATGATGTTTTAGCTGATTGCAGAAGTTTTACTGTTAATGTGTAAGATTATCTAATATCATACTGCTGCTTTCACTGTTTCATCAGATGAATTAGCATTAGTAGATGAGTGTCTTTAAGAATCCTTATTCTACTTTCAGATTTCAATAGAAAATGCTATAATTTAAAAAAAAAAAGTAGAAAGAAAGAAACAAAAAAAGATTGCTAACTACTCTATGTAGAATCAAGTGGTAAATTTCTAGTATGAAATTGCTCACATGTGGTGGATTGGAAAATAGTGTGAAACGTGTAAGTAGGGACTAGCCATTCATTTTGGGATTTGGTCTGTTTATGAGGAATAGGTACATTCCAGTAATATATAATTAATAATAGAATGGTTATTCCAGGTCTCAGTTAATGAATAGCAAAACAATACACCACAATAATGGGTGAGTGTGAGATTATAAACTATTAACCATTTGTCCTTAGGCCGTGTGTATCTGGACTAAGGTTGTATAACGAACACAACTGAACTAGCTGTCAGTGAGTTAAAGTGTCCAAGCTGCTACTAGATAGACAGTAAGGTCTTGCAAAACCTTAGACATATTAGACAATAAGGTCTTGAGAGTGCTATGTTGTTTTAGTAACAATACAAAGTACAGTCAATGTAAGCACTACAATAAAAAAATATTTTTGTCAAATAAACCAAATATTTATAGAAGATCCGAAGAACTGAAGATGGGTAAGTAAAAAAGCAAGGAGGTAACTAAATGAGAGGAATCTAAGTCCAGGAGCAAACCACATGTTTGGAGCCAAATATAGAACATGCATGTAAGAACTAGGAAGGTAGCTCATACATCCAGAATGGGCTGCAGATGCTTTGCCTCAGGAAACACTGATAACTGGAGAAGCCCCGAGAACCATCATGGTTAGTCAGATAAACCTGATTTTCCAGTCGATGTTGTTAAGGAAGAAATTACTTCCCTGCATGTATAACTAGGGATACATGGCCAGGGACATACTATTATACGCTTACATAAAAACATCAGAAATTCATAGTATCTTTAATGTTAACACTGTAAATTAAATGTAAAGGGCTTTTTAACTTCAGTCAGCAGGTAATTGATCACAATCTGTAACTACCTGTATAGGGAACTGATAGATAATTGTAATAGGCTCTTTGATCCAGTGGGGAAAAAGATGTAACAGGACCCAGTGGCAAGAACTGGAAGCTAAGCTCTTGCATAGCAGAAATAAGGTACAACATTTTAATTTTCATCTTCCCAATGTTTAAGTGTGATTGGATTTTCATTAATGAAGATATTGAAAAAGAATTTTTTTTTAAAAGATCATTTTCAACCAGCGCTCTTAACTGGAAGGAATTATTTCGGGAAGGTTATATGTGGCCTCTGTGCAAGGGTTAGTAAGTCTAGATAGATTTGTGATTTCCTCTTTGCCTTAATTTAAAAATCATTGAAGTATGGTATCATTCAGAGATGTAATTGCCTAGTTAAAACTGTGTTAGCTTTATTGTAAATGCATAAAGGATCAATAGCTAGAAATATTTTCTCACTTCTTAAGCAAGTGTAAGATTTTTTCATCTCTCCCTTCTTCTTTATATCTTGAAAATGTACACTACTGCTATTTTTGGACAAGGTTACAAGAGAAAGGAGATATATTTTCTCATTTTGGTTGTCAGTCCTGAAAAAAACTACAAGAATGTAACAAACCTCTTGGTAAAGCACTCTAACATGTCTAGTCACATACCTTTAGCATCTGATTGAATGAATGTCCCAAGCCCGTCCATGAGGCTGTGCTTGTTTCAATAAGGAACAAATGGGTAACAAGCCTCCTTATCACTGTGACCATTGTTAGGTAATGGCTTTTATAGAAAACTAAATGGGAGGTGATACTCGATGACACGTAACACTGGGCAATTTACCTGCCAGGGTTGCTATGTTTTGCCTTTAAATAACATGTCTGAAATGTAAAAGAGAAGATTATTTTTATGACAGGACCAGCTGTACATATTTATATACATTTCAAGCACATATTATACTAATAATAGTACAAGTACAGGGTTTGTTGCATCACCTTGCAAGTTTCTTTCTGTTTTTTCCTTTTATTTTAGAAAGACCAATTATCTTCACTAATATACTGCACTGTTCAGAACTGAATAGATTATGTTTAAGTAGATAAGGAGGCCTTCCTGCTTCCTTATGGGCAGTAAATGTCTGCCATTACATTGCCACCAGTGGCAGGATGCAGTTCATCTGCACGTTGAACAACTGTCTTCATAACCAGCTCCAGATTTCATGTTCCCATGGGCTTTAGCAAAAATGAACTGTTATTCCTGAGCACTAACCCTGTGGGCAAGGATGAAAACGCATGCAGAGTCAATCATTCCTGTAACTTTGTATGAAAAAGGACAGGGACTGCTTTTGTGTTAGATGTGTGGTATGATCTTGTTTGAAACTTGTTTAAAGGAAAGAACTGAGCATCTAATAGAAGGCAATAAAAAATA
Organism: Leptosomus discolor; assembly: GCF_034619465.1. Lineage (NCBI taxonomy): Eukaryota > Metazoa > Chordata > Aves > Leptosomiformes > Leptosomidae > Leptosomus > Leptosomus discolor. The sequence goes on along the minus strand of NC_141394.1, from coordinate 44,077,326 downwards.
CTAGCAAATTTGGACCTGGAATGTGCTATATTTAATGCTTTAGGAAATAATAAAACCCCTTCATGTTCCCTCTCTAATCTGCAGGGAATGGGAATGGCTGCTGCTTCTTTCATTCACTCTCTCAGTAAAGGTCCAGTTGATTGCCCACAGCATTCTTGGGTTTTCAGGTGCGTTAACTTTGCCTCTCAGTGCCTCACTGTCTAGTTGTTTGCCAACAGTTTTCTGACTGTGTTGTTCAAGCTATGAGCTGCAAGGTAAAGCACCAAACTCCATTTAGGCATTCCTGTGTGACAAGCAGAAGATTTCTGTACTCAGCTGCTTGGAAATCCCAGCTCCTTTGTTACTTTTGCCTCACCGATGAGGCTCTCTGCCAGGGCAAGCTTTGCACAGCGCTTGCATTCACTCAAGCAGCCAAGCGCTTAACAATAAACTGTTTTTCAACGTCTGTGTGTAACTCGACCACATCTAATGCGCTGCCAAGCAGTTACTTGCAGATCCGTTGAGACCTATTAACGCAAACCACTCTAATTCGCAGAGCCCGGACAACGCATCTTGCTTGAGTTGCTTGAGTTCTTAAAGCAAATTGTGTCGGTCTTTTATACTGCTATGTGCATGCGATTAAGAAGTACAAACTGTAAGTTGCTCTCCACACAGCAAATACGATTCACCTTACTGTTTTTAAAAAAAATTCTGTGAGTTGATGTCTTACAAAGAGTCTTTATGCTTATGTAATATTTTAGATGAACATGGCTTGTGTTGTCTGCTTGTGTTTTACAGAAGAAACTAATTTTTAAAATTTTCTTTCTTTTATGGTTGCTTTGAATTAATTCTCAAGCAAACACTAGGGGGCGAAGACCAACTATCTTGTGTTTATTCATCTTTCCCAAACGGCTTGAACAAATCCCTTTCAGATTATAAACCGGCCACAGGCAGCTTGGTTTGTCTGCTCACTCCTTGCGGTCTGTAGCTGGTTATCTAAACAGCACATTCCCTAATACTTGATGCAGTAAAGTTTAGGAAAACCAACTGATGACAGAGGTGGTCATGATTTTTTGTTTTCATACATGCTGTAAATTTTATACTTAAAACGCTATTTGAAGTCAGTCCTCAGTGCTGTTCAGTTTTTCTCTTATGGTTCTAAATTTAAAAAAAATGCTGCAGCCGGCATAACTACATAGCTATTTGCTGAAACAAATAGATAATGTGTTTCTGATAAACTTATTTCTTTATAGCCTAGTTGCAGCAAAATATCTTGTGGGAATTTTTGTGGTCTGCTGAGAGAAATTACATATATACACACACAGAGACAAATATGTATTCAGTGCATATTTAGCTTTCATTGAACAAATTTTTTCCCCCAGAAGATGTCAAAGCATTTCCTTTCAGCTTCTGTTTCATTGCATGAGAGTCTGTAAGTGTTTTATTGGCACTAATTCTTCTTATAATGTTTCATTTAGCTCTATTTTAATAGAAGCATCTCAAATATTATCTCCTTTTAAGACAGAGCAAGTAATGCATTTGCTAATACAGCAGACTGCAAACACTCATATTCAATTCATACAAAAAATACTAGCAGAAAAGGAAAAACAGCAGAAAAAAAGGAAGTGACAACCATCTGGACTGTTATAATGCATTGTCACTGCCATTTCATGGCAAATGCTGGGATATGTGGAAAGTGGTGACTAGTTGTATACCCACGCATCTGTCTTGCTCCTTCCTTCAAAGCAGGTGCACCAGTGGATTCAGCAATGGGGGGCAAGGGGTGAGTGTGTTGCAGAAGATGGGGCTCAAAGCCAGTTTGAGGCCTCATTGGGTCTGTCTTTTCATCGAGGCAGAATCAGCTATGACTGGAGAAATTATAAGCTCTTATAAATATTTCCTAGTGTTCTACAGATACTACGAATTTCTTTATTTTTTGTTTTCTGATGTCTGTGTTATCTTGCCATAATTTAAACTGGTTACTCCTTTTCCCATCCCCACATGTATGGAAAATTATTACTCTTCCCTTCCTTTTTCTGCACAATCTTCTCTTAGTTATACAGGTCAACTAGAATTCTTTCCATCTCTCTTAATGGGCCATATTTTCTACATCAAACATTCGTTGTTCTTGCCATTCTCTTTTGAGCCCTTTCCAAGTGGTCTTCATCTTTCCTGAAGAGTGGTGCCCAGGATATAATTCAACAGAAAAATTCTTTCTGATGCTAGATGGAAAGGAGGGTTTCCATGCCATGTAGAAAATTTCCATTTAAAACTTCCAGTATAAAATTTTCTCTTTTCACAGTTTTGCCTTTTGTTACTTACCATGTTATTTTTGAATAACTGCAACATCCAGATAATTTCTAAAGAATTTCTTGTTTGCTACTTTCGTTATCGCAGCTGAAGCTCAAAAGTACTACTCTTTGCATCACTGAGGCTGCACATTATTTATTTCAGTGCATTAAGATAATTTTAAATTTAAGACTAAGAGGTGATCTTATCAACACTTACAAATATCTAAAGGGCGAGTGTCGGGAGGATGGGGCCAGGCTCTTTTCAGTGGTGCCCAGCGACAGGACAAGAGGCAACAGGCACAAACTGGAGCACAGGAATTTCCGCCTGAACATGAGGAGGAACTTCTTCACTCTGACGGTGACAGAGCACTGGAACAGGCTGCCCAGAGAGGCTGTGGAGTCTCCTTCTCTGGAGATATTCAAAACCCACTTGGACACGATCCTGTGCAACCTGCTGTAGGTGAACCTGCTTTGGCAGGGGGGTTGGACTAGATGATGTCCAGAGGTCCCTTCCAACCCCCACCATGCTGTGATTCCAGGCTCTTCTCGTTTGTCAGTTTAAGAAGTGGGCAACCTATTCCGTCATCTAAGCCACTAATGATAATACTGAACAGCATCAGCTTAGCAAATTGTTATCAGTGTTTGTTCCAAACCAGCCCTTTGCACTTGCTAACCAGCTGTGCCATGGAGTAAACAGAGGCACACACTGAGCCACGTGGAGGTACGGGAGTAGCTTGTGGCTCCAGCTTTTGACTTCACTGTACCTGACTGGTAACCAGGATTCAGGTGTTTTTAGGAGGGGAAAAGCAACAGCCTTTCTATACTAAAGAATTGCACCTTGCAAGGTGTGGCTGCAAGGCATTAAAAAAGGATGAGTTTGCCCTGGGACAACTCTGTGGCATGTATTCAAGATATGTTATTTTTCCTAAGTTTATAGTTTTGACTGATATTGATACCCTCCATTAATGAAAGGAGGAAGTTTTGCAATGACAGTGAAAGAACATTTTCTCCATACTTGGGAAATAATTATCAGTCAGAATATGAGGAAGAATTGTTCCTCTCGGACATTCAGAGAGCAGGCTGCTTCACTGTCTGAGTCAGCTCACAGATAGCCTGTGAAAGCACAACGAGCATGAGTGCTATATGGTTAGAAAACACAGGTGTAGGAGGAACTGGTGGTAATCTAAGAAGAGTTCCTTTTTAAGCACAGCTTGGGGCAGGAGGTTTTGTACCAGCATTAACAGGGTCAGATACTGTGCAGTGTGAAAGAAATCCTGCTGCATTCTGCTGAGCCACAAATCATAGACAGCGGGGGGTGGGCAGGATTGTGCTGGGACACGCGAAACATAAATGGAAGTTAAAGGCATGTTGGGAAGTGACGACATAGCTCTTTGTGTTTAAGAAGCAGAACAAATACAATATTAAAAAAAAATCCTTGCAACACTGTCTCTTCTCTTTGTTTGTAGTTTGAAAGACCTTGATCTCTGTTCCTCCCCCAAGTACAAACGTCAGATTAGATTATTAATATTGCATCAACTTTAAGCTTGTTTATTTTAACCTTGAGTTACTAAATTTTATTTTTCTTAAAACCGACTGTTAATTTCAAATGCTAGTTAAATAGCAATTCCAGTTGTGAAAATCACAAGACACTCATTTGAACAGAGGACATGTTTTGCTGCCAAATTTATCTTCTCTTCACCTTTTTTTAATGTGTCTTTATTCATCTGTCTATTTCTTATTAAATTGACCGTCAAAGTGATTTTTGTTTAGTGCTTGTGTAGCAGGCATCATGGTGAGGTTGTGGCTTATGCTACTGCGTGCATCAACTGTGCAATTTTAGTTGCACCTCATTGACCAAAACCTACCAGTAGCTGGTTTACTGCATTTCACTATTATAGTTGTGGGTTTGTTTTCCAAGAGACAAACTCTTTCATCACTATGATTTTATGAAACTAACAATGCTCACATCTACAAATAGAAAAGATATTTGCCTTTTGAATGCTTCATCTTGAAAAGGTCACAACAGAATCTGCACAAGTGCAGAAAAGGGTGACTGGGACTATAAAGGTGTAGGACAGTTATTTCTCATAAGCTCATAAGCTATGACTTAGTACCAAATGGAAATTAAAATTACTTGATTACTTGGCAGGAAGTTTGAAACTGGCACATGGATATACTCTTTAACATGATATGCACTTCAGGTATGGAACTCATTCCTGCAGGCTGTGGATTCACAGAACAAGGACACAGGTATATTAGGAAGTCCTTGACTATCAGTATTGGAAAGTTAGATGGCTATGCTGGGGAAATGATCTCACTGTAAGCTCGCCTTTTTTTTTTTTAAAAAATGTTTGATTGTTTTGTTCTAACAGCTCTTCCCAAGACATCTGCTACTTTCTAGTAAAAATCTTTCAGCATGACATAACCTACTTGGATCTTTTATCCAACTCACCACAGCCACTGTTACATACATAGAAGCCATCTATGCTGGGTAACTCCTAGTCTGTAATTCTGGGGCAACAGTGTAGGGAAGCTTCAAGCGCTACTTGTTTGTAACCACAAGGTCTCCAAGCTCTTTGGTCAAGTTAATGAACGCTGGAAAAACAAATTAATCTGCAACAATTTTGTAATCAGAATGAGAGTTTGAACAGAAGAATGGGTGACACTGTCCAAACCATTTGTGTGTGTGTTTTTTCTTCTCCATAAGTGATTTTATGTAGGATAACTTGAGATTTGGCTTGGGTGAACAAGTCACTTCTAATTTAGTAGGAGAGAAGACACTTGTTGGATTCACGACAATACACGGGAGGTTATTCTTACCTGTCCTCATCAGACTAACGTTTTAGACATAGAGCCCCACACAATAATAACATGCAGACTCTTGGCTTTAGCTGTATCTACAAAATATGCTACAGGCCACCTCTGCCTTACATCAAACCTCCCTTTGTCTAGGCTAGAGGGAGGCTCCCTTTTTGCCTGTATAAATCACTTCTCTCAATCCAAGTAAGTTCAATTTGTCTCTGCTCTGCAACCCTGTTGCAGCTGAGATGAGCAAAGCTAGCTCAGCCACGCCATGTCCACCTGGGGAAGGGGAGGTAAATGGAAAGGGAATGAGGGTGGATTAAGAAGGGTGATTAACAAGCCCCATGCTTGGTTGTGAAGGCTATGACAGTTCACTCGAAGGCCACAAAGTGCAGTTCTGGTAAGCTGTGGGGTTTTCCTGCTGTGTTTAACTGTTTGTCTTGTTCTCAGCCCAGTCACAAAACAGAACATTCTCACTGTCTGCTGAAGGTTAGAGTCCTCTGATATGTTTCTGGAACGAACAGAAGTCTTTCTCTCTGACTTCCATGCTTTAAAAGTAAATAAACAAACAACTAAAAGCTCAAGGGCATACACACACTCTTGGTTTTCATAGCCTTGCTCAGTCATCCACACCACAAACAGCAAGTTGTGTGTGTGGTTACATCTGCTTCTGTGTGGTTCTGAGTGTTCAGCATGAAAAAGGGAAATGATCGTGCATTTTGAGAAAAAAGTAATACCATTAGCTAAAATTAAGGTTATGTTTTGCTTTCAGATATATTCACATGGAAGAGCTTTTTTTCATCAAGACTCGTTTATGATTATGCTAGTATAAAGAGATAGCAAAGTAGCTGTACAAAGTAGCTGTAAAATCGCTATCACAGCATAAAGGCCACTCAAAGAAAAATCACGTCCCTACAGTGAGCCCCAAGAAAGAGCAGCATGGCAGAAGCACCTTTATTTTTAAGGATGTTCAAAGCCACGTCAGTTTAAGGCCCTGAGCTGATCCTAACCTGAGGGCTCTTTTAATCTGTGCTATCTTCTACACTGCCAACAGACAATTTCATAATCATGTAGAACAAGTCACTTCTAAAAAATCTTTTTAGTACCAAGTTCATTAAACCCTTGTGAAGCCTTACTGAGATCAGATGAAGGCAGTCAGTAAGATGAATGAATGACAGTTCTCTATTGTCAATGGTTTTATTTCAGGGATTTTCAAGTCCTCATGAAGACCTTTTTTTCCCACTGATCTTGGCTAGTTTGAGATCTGTTGTAGCTGGAATGGTTAGAGAGTAGAACTCTGCATTTAGCATGAGATTAAATTTCTTTAAATGAATGGTTGCAAGTATAATATTGTCCATAATATAACCCACCTTTTCAGGAAATGGTCAGCCTGCAGATCTTGCCCTGGCTAGATACACAATGCAGGGAGGAGTTACCAACTTTAAGTCGAATACTTTTTTTTGCTTCTTTCTCTAAAACATGAATACAGTGGTTTCACTCAGTTTGCTCATTTTTGAGGCAGGGCAGGGAAGAAGTAAGGCTTTTGCTCAAGAAGTTAACATGAAGCCACTTCCAACATTTCTAGTTTTTAAAGTGAAACTTGAACTGTTAGATTACTGCAGCATCAGACCAGACTGATTGAACTTAATGTACATTTTAGGTTGAACATTTATTTCAGTGGGGGTTACATATGAGAGACAGAAAAGAGAGAGCAAATTATTTCTGATTTGTGTGCGAGATCAGAGAGTTCATATACTTTGCCTGATAAACATGGATTTGCATTTAATGCAAATAATACAGTCTGTAGTATTCACTCTACAAAGTATAGAGTATATATTTTAGATGCTAAAAACTTTTTTAAACAAATTTGCTAGGTAGTCTTTTTTTCTTAAACACATATTTGTTTTTTGCTTCTCATAAAAATACACAACTTGAGCTTACCATCTTCATTCTGCATTGTGTATCAAAGTAACAGATGACTTATTTCAAATTATCTCTGCCATGGAAAGGAATTGTTAAATGGTGGGACTTTTCTAGGATCTAATATTTTGATAACAATGTTGCATGTACTGACAGAACTGCAAAAAGTATTTTGTTTCTTATTTTAAATCAAAGCATGATGTTGTACAAACATGGTTAGAGGAATGTATTTGTGGCCCAAGTGTGGGCTTGAAACAAACTGCTTAAGTTTCTTTTTTTCCAGTGTCTTTGCAGTTTTGTGGTGATCTGGATAATCACATTTTTGAATCCTCTCATGTCTATCATAAGGTTCTTGGTTGCTAGTGAAATACAAGAGGAACTGATGGAAAGGCAGAGATTGGTGATAATGGACTCAGAGATATTTGGGAATATTCTCTCAGCAGGAGGGTCCTGGGGATAGCCAAGCTTTCTAAATGTGCCAGTGCAAGAGGGTTTAACAGGAGAAAGTGTACATGGTCATCAAGTAAGAGTGATGGGTAGTGGATGTGTTTCATTTGGCTTGTCAAGTTTTACAAGTGTTATTAGGCTGGTATTTTTTTAGGATGGAGGTGTTTTGGGACCAGTCAGCTGGGAGGTCCCTAAACAGAGAGTTTGAACATGTTGGAAATATTGGAAATAACTTTCTAAATCATCGCAATCTGGCTGATTGATTGACTGAAGCTTGTCTGTTGCTGAATCAGAAGGGGAGTGTGTATCGTGCTTGGTTCAGATAGTATCCCCAGCTAGATTTTGAGTGAATTTGGTAATCCTGCACTGCTTAATAGGGAGTTAATGTTTTGTTATGCACAGAGTTTAAAAGGGCTGTGATACTTCAAAGTCCTTTGTTTATTGGGAAGGCAATATAAAGGTTGCAAGTCAGAGACTCTGGAAGATTATTATTCTCTGTGTCCCACAGAAGAAACTAAAACTGCACAAGACAGGAGGTTCTTTAGTGAGGTTAAGATTTCAATATTTTTCAACTGTCCTTATTTTTACTAGGTTCACACTCTTTCTTTGCTTTTACATCATGAGAAAAGGTAACAAAGTTTGATTACCCTGTGGAGATTCAGTCTGGGTGTTTCAGGTGAAGGTATATAGAAATGACAAGATAAACCTTCCTTGCCATGCCTTTGAGATCTGTGGATGTGAGAGATTATTATATTTGTATTCAAGCTGCTTGAGTGCAAATGGGATGGTGAAAAGCACAGTTTTCAGCATTTAATTTCTAATTTACCTGCCAGTGCACAGTCTTCATTTTCATCTCTACTTGCCTGCATCCTGAGCAGATGTACAGATGTGTGTGGTGACAGGATTATTTTCTTCTGTCAGATTTTACATCGTGAAGGAAGAACCCCTTGACCTTGCTTGATGGGTTGCCTCAGTGGAGTCCTACTTTTCTTATGGCTCAGCTTAGTTTTAACCTAATGTTTGTATAGCCTGACATATGGCATCTGGCTGAGCAGTGTACACATCCCATCACCCATGTACTGTGTATGACTATTTATAAGCCAACTACCCTTAAGTGACTAGAACAGCTGAAATCACCACACAGACACCACTAAGCAGAGTAAGTCTTGCAGAGAGCAAATGGTCTGGGGTCACAGGGGCCCTGTAGCTTTGTTTGCAGTAAAACTGAGCATTAACTTTTTTTTTTCAGAGAAGTGCACACTAGTTACAGGTTAATTCATTGTGTGTTAAGCTGATGATTAAATAGAATTGAGTAACATTTGTCAATAAATGAGAGTGAAACTTTTGTGCAAGGAAATAAAAGTAAGAAATTGTCATGAACTAAACCACTGGGAAAATAGTATGAGATGTGCATGATTATTTTTAATTTTTTTACTTGATCTGTGTACATTTTTTGAAAGTATGTGTATTACCTGAAATCTCTTACGAGCATTATTCAGTCTGCCACAGAAATATGTTCTCCTTCCCTGCCCCTTTCCTTTTCCATATGTTTCACTTCTTAAACTTAAAACTATCTTGACAGCTTGATACAAGGGGCTGCAAGTTAAAAACCTACTTTAACAATTCCCGAATTTATTAAATATTGTCTTTCTTTCATACACAGACCTCTTATTGACTTACCCCTTACACCAGCCTTGGTGTCCGAAGAAGCAACTGGTGGAAAGCTTGCAGTAAAAAGCGCAAAAACTATGTGCCATAGGACAAAGCAAGTATGCCAGCCATTCCTGTTTTGACTGACTGAAAAAAAAAAACCCTGGACAGCCAAAACCACATGAACTTATTGACCTTTGTGCCGTGATAGTTTCTGTAATTATTGCATAGAGGGGATGGGCTGAGGGCTAAGGAGGAGAATTTGGGGGTTGGCCTAGGTGGTGAGATAAGGTTACATATAAGGCAGCTGCAGCGGATTTGGGAACACTAACGGAGTATATGACCTGGTATGCAGCTCAGTGAGTTTGGATCCTGGAATCATGAGCGGGTGTCCCTTCGCGAGGAACGACTACCTGTGAGTCCCTTGTCTCTGGATTTTGCTTCATAACGTCAGTTCAATGATATAACAATAATGTAAAATATGAAAACTCAGAGAGGAACTAATGATTATCAACAAATAGACAGCTGTAGCTATCACTAAAGGAAAGGATGTTGTACAAGGGCTTGTCCAAGCACTCGTTATTTGATGAACTATATGTAATGCTACCAACTATTACTGTGACGAGAGGTATTTCAGGTGTACTGTTTTTCTCAAAAGCCTGCTTTAGAGGTGCAGTTTCTCAAAACAAAGCATTGTTTGAATTGTAGATACATCTGTTAGAAAAAAGGCAGGTATATTCATAGTTTGTTAACGGAACAGTTTATATATTTACTTAATTTTCTTCTTAGATTTAATTTTAACAAGCTATCTTTGGAAGATGAAAAAGATGACAAATCACAAGAAGGGATAAATAAAGCCAGCAAAGGTGGACTTGTCTATGGAGACTACCTACAAGTAAGTTTAAGGATTTCTTGTTTACTGCCCTGGGCGCTCTTAAGACTTGAGCCCGGACCTGGGATTGATTCTTGTCCCAGCAGTCAGCCAGTCTCTAAGACAGGTCTCCAAGTGCCCTTTGTCTCCCTGAGCTCTCTACATGTAGTCATGGGCACAGGTGCCTGTCTCAGCTGCGGTGGTGCAGGCAGACTGTGGGACGACTTCTCAAACTACGGGGAAACTGGATATTTTGGGGGGTTTGGTAGGGAATTATTTGTACTGGTAAACCTAAACTGTACAGTGATGCACCACAAAAGGCTTTCTTTGGTCTGATGACCACCACTTGGCAATTTCTCCATGTTAGCAGGCCATGTGAAACTTCCCCAAATTATTGCATGAAAGCCCAGAATATTTGGCTGGAAAAATATATTGCAGAAATCTGGGGGGTGGGGTGGTGACTAGGGGGGATGCAAAAAAACCCCAGACAAAAAAACCACAACAACTAGAAGTAAATAAGAAATAAGTAAAACTAAAATGCCGTAAGTAATAAAAGGATCCAGACTTTTTTTTTTCAGTGACAGCATGAACTGAAGTGAGTGGAATTACTCTGTGCTTGTGAACAGAAAACTGATTTGTTGACATACTATATGGAATCTTGCAAAGATTTCTTCAAAAACAACTATGATTAGATTGTGAATTTGCCTCAGTAAAAAAATTAGTACAGCCAGAACTGAAATAATTAGTACAGCCTCAATTCAGAGATCTTGTGCAGATACTATTGCACGATTACATGGAATTTTTTATAGGAACTCCATTTTCACGGAACATGGCAGTATGGACATAAGATCTGGAAAACATGCTGGATATTTTGTTTTCTCTTATTTTTTTATAATTTAAAATGATTTTCCAAATTTATTATTTGGGGTACCTTAACATTCCATTTCAGGCAAAATTTTTTTAAACATGAAATGTAAAAATGACACCTGGGGCCATTTAGTCTAACTTCTCATACAACCTGAAATATAAGGCCTATATATATATATTTTTAATATTATCCTTAAATATTAGCTCTACATATAGGACTACCATTGCTAATAGCAGACTTGAGAGCTTTACAGAACAGTCTTATATTTATTTTTAAGCTGAATAAAATATTGAATGCTCAAGAACTTCAGAGTGAGAAGAAAGGAAATAAAATCCATGATGAGCATCTTTTCATTGTGACGCATCAAGGTAAGTGGTTGGGAGGAGTTCAGTGGTGGTTGACTGGCATTTTTGTGTCAGGGAGTTATTCAATGGTGAAACCTGAAATGCACTATTTGTTTTTAGTTTTGACACAATCACTATAATTGCTCTGTCTTTTATCTGCATTTATATTTGTATATATCCCTATATCATTTGTAAGGCTGTAATCCCTATATCATTTGTAAGGCTGTAATCAACTCTATGCTTATGTAGTCATAAGTATAATCATTGGACTTGGTAAACCAAAGTTTGGATGGTTCTGTTTCTAGAGAAATTAAGGTGGCGAAATCCATTCCCTCTCTGAGTAACAGGCTGCTATGCAGTTTATTGTAAGCAAATTTTGTGTGTTGGCTTGTGCCTTCTTTGAAACTTCAATCCAGTTTTAACCGTCTAGAGGCTGGAAGCCACCATACTGGTTAGGTGCTCCCTAACTGCCAATATCCACATGTTTCGCAGGTGCTGGCCTGATAATATTTTCCTGTTATTGACAGGAAACATGTAGATGACATAACGATTGTAAGCAGCTCTGGAGTTAGCTTTGTACCAGATCTAGATTTTCTCTTTCCTCCTTTTGTAATGAACATTCTGTACATCAAATATCTGATGTGTAAAACTTGCATTAAAAAAACTCTGTCAACATTCTTGATGCTAGATTATTTCATGTAATAGTTTAGGTAAAGGTCAGGGTACTGATTCTTCTCTTCATCAATGCTATGAAGAAAAAACAAAGTAATGCTGAAGTTAGTGCTAACAATGCCTTTCTTGTAGCTTATGAACTTTGGTTTAAGCAGATTCTGTGGGAAATGGACTCTGTGCGGGTGATCTTCCAAAATGGCCATGTAAGTTAAAAGCAATATTAATTTTGGAAAAATGCAGTCCTCTCTTTCTCTTGCCTCCTGCCTTCCAGCCTGACATATTTGGGTTTATAAAGCAATATGTGCTCTTCTTTTAAAACAGCATTAAAAAACCCCACAATGAAATTTGGCTGAGTGGCTTTTGTATTCTGACAGTACAGACATTTGATCAGCAAAATCTTAGCTCCTCCTGAAGTCTGCCTTTTGCATAGATTGCTCTCCAAAACCATTTTCATTGGCCAAAGTGCTCTCATAGTCTCCTACTAGCACTGGATAACTGCAGAAACTTAACTTAGGAATATTCTACTGCAGAAAAAGCATAGGCAAACCTGAAACCCAGAGGGCTCACAGGTATTTTTATGTTGAAAAGTCACTTCTGCCTTTGTTCAATTTTTTGAAGTCTACATACTATATCCTTCCATCCAATATCTGCTATACAAAAGGAAAACTCTTTTCAGTAGTTGGGTATTATTAAATCCAACAGAAAAACAATAATCAAAATAACAGTGTACAATTGTATGAGCACGTCTGAAAATTACAAATATAACAGAAATATTCTGAACATCTCTAAACATTTTTCCAAAGCTAAACACACCTCGTAATAATAGATAAAGAAAAACTCCTGACCTGATACCACATCCACAGAAAATAACTGTATATATTTTGAGAAATACCTTGAATAACATCATGAGCATGTGTATATGAAGAAAATTTGAAACTGGACTGAAAGAAGGAACCTTTTTATCATAATGTCAGATGAAAATATTCTCTGTTGTCCTCCACATCCATAATTTTTTTGGCTTTTTAGTTGAACATTATATCAAATTATAACTGACCAAAATCAGTTCTTAAGCAGAATAAATTTTCATTATTTATTTTAGTGAAAAATGAAACTTTGTTTCTAATGAGAATTTGAAATGTCAATGTTAAGGTTAAGTACGCAGCCAGGAGATTAAGGATATGGTTATCATCTTTCATTTTTGTAGTTTGATATTTCCTGGTTGCATGCCCAGGTCTCAGTGAGAAGTTTAATCCCATTGAAACTAACAGGACATTTAGCAGACTCCCCTGCAGGCAGTGTTCAATTTAGCCAGAGGACAGCTTCTGTGTTTACCATTTCATATTTTCTATTTCCCACAGTCTTCTCTGTTTTCCTCTGCTTGCTAATGCACATCCCTGATAAACACCTTTTTAGATGCACCTTCCTGATGTACCTCTCAGTTATTCTGCTTCTCAGCTTTTGAGTACTTTCCACACCTGCCTTATGACTTGTTCCTTCACAATAATAGAAAAGATTATAGAAGTGATTAGAATAGAAAGCATAATATCATTATCATATTATATAATATATCATTAAAATAGTATTGTAATCATTGGAAATTAGGATATAAGCGATTTTGGTCTAGAATTTAACTTATGGCAACTCCTATTTCAGTGAAAAATGTAGAAAAGAAAAAAAAAACCACACTATATATTTGGCTTAGTTGTAATGTACCGTCAGTCAGAGAAAAACAGATTTCAATCTTTGAAAATTATAGTTTCAGGTCTGTGTTAAAAGCATGGCTCTCCATTCAATGTAAGATTCTGCTGCTATGCATTTCACATGCAAAGGACTTGGGAACTATAGTGACGTACAACAGTGAAAAGACTTGAAATAAATAGTTAGGGTTTAAAGAGAACACCATTCTGGCTGGTTATGATCTTTATTTTTTCTGCAGGTGAGAGATGAGAGGAACATGCTGAAGGTTATTACTCGAATGAACAGAATTTCAATGATTCTGAAACTACTTGTGGAACAGTTCTCAATTTTGGAAACTATGACTGCATTAGACTTCTTTGATTTCAGGTAAATACTTACTATTCCTCCACAGTAATCCAGGAGCTGGTAATTCCCATCCTTAGAACTGATTATGAATTTTGTATGTGCCCTGGTAGCTTGTAGTACATGCATCATTCAGCAGATGACAGCCTACCTTAGAGAGGCAACCATGACTCTCAGTGTAAGAGGCAATTAAGAAGTTGAGCGTGACTGTGAGTCCAGCATGCTCTGCAAAGAAGTTGAATTCAGAGTAAAAAGTTAAAACAATAGAAACAAATAGAAATAGCTCACAGTTCCTTCAACAATTTACTTGAAACTTACCACTGCACAGTTGCAGCCGTATTCCATGGCAAATCATAGAAGTGCTCGGGTGAGAGAAATGCACTCTCCATAGATTATCAAACAGATAATTTCAGCTGTCTTGGTTTGCGTAGTGTTTCCTTGCTTCATGTTTTCAGTGGGTCTGCTTCAGGTGCTGGAGGCTTCAGGTGGCTGAAGGAAGCATTTCTGCCTCTTCTTTCTCCCAATAACTTCTGCTCTGCACTAGCTGCCCAATATATTGCTGAGCCAGATGGTTGGCAGCTCTACTGCTTTCTGTACAGGCTTTCTTTGGGATCCTTTGGCTTGCCTCACTTCTCCCATGGCACTTCTATCTCTTCCCTCCTTCAGCTAAATTATTCCACTAGACTACCACGTGTGACAGCTTCATGCACTGTCTGCCTTCCTGTTCTTGTTCTGTTTGTGTCACTGACTCCCCTGACTCATGACCTCAGTGCTCTCCAGCATCCCATCCACTTCTGCATTGTTTTAGTACCCTTTCCTTCCTGTCTTTTAATGTTCCCTAACTAAAAAGCACATGAAATTACAATTTTGCTTCTCTTGGAAGTTTGAAACATCTATATCATCTAGCATTAGCTAGATTTGAAGAATCTGTATCATCTAGCAGCTGAAATACATGGGCTAATCATCTGTTTTGATGCATCGTTGCTTCTGCTTTTCAACAACATACTGTCATTTGATAAGCAAATACGAGATCAAATCAATAATCTGTTTCTGCCAAACTGTGTATTTGCAATTCAAAGTGTATTACAACTGTGTAGAAGTGTGGGATTCCATATTACTTTTATTAAAGATTTTTTTCAGCATGGTCATGCTATTTAACTCTGAAAGAATCCCATTAATGAATCCCTCAAATGAAACCCACTAAATGTTTTTTCTCAACGTTATTCTATTATCTACATAGCAATTATTCTGTATAGCAAGCCTATTTAAAACGCATTCATTGGCACTTTAATGATGCGGAAATGTTTGTAATAGCTATTTGGGATGAAGCTGGAAAGGAAATTATATTCACTAACGATTCCTGCGTTACATCACACATGCAAAGCTGCCGTTTTAAAACACAGTACAAATATAAGTGTATGTATATATCTGTGTACGCACAAACAATATATGTCTAGAAAATTAGCATATGTTATATTGTAGTTGCATTAAAATAGCTTGGTTTTTATAATTAATTGCAATCATATAAAAAATGATCAGACATCTATTCTTCAAATGTGAAATATGTGGGGTTTTTATTTTGTTGAGCACCTGAGAATCCCATCATTGTAAAATAGTATCTTGCATTTTTGTGTCGTCTTTTCCTCTGTTGACAAAGATACTACCTAAGCCCAGCCTCAGGTTTTCAGAGCCTGCAGTTTCGCTTGCTAGAGAACAAAATCGGTGTTCCACAAAGTCTGAGAGTGCCCTATAATAGAAGACATTATCGTGATAACTTCAAGGGACAGGATTATGAACTACTGCTTAAATCAGAGCAAGAACCAACGCTACTGCAACTTGTGGAGGTAACAATGTCTGTCTTAGACCTTGCTTCATTTCCGCCAGTCTCCCAAGAATGTCCTTCATTGGTGTCAGTGACAAATTCATGTTCCTTGAGAGAAGCAAGCATGCTGGCAATTTCCCAGTTTGTTGTGTTTTGGATTCTTACCAAATTTTATATGAGAGTTAGTCATTAGTAAACCAACTGATTTTTTCACAGCATTTCCTCTTGTCTGAAAAGTCTGACTGTTAAACTAGTAAACTGTGGAAGTATGAGCTAAGAATTCAAATGTACTGCTTCATTCACATTGTTTTTCATGACCACAAACCCTTCCTAGAAGAAAACTTTAAAAATACTTCCACTGTTAGTGACGGTTATTAGGGAGGTTAAAAAAAGAAAAGGAAAAATGACAACCCAAAATGGAAAGGAGAAAAGATGTTTAACAAATGTTTCATTATCACTTACCTTGATTTTATGACTTTGTCTCAGTTATGAATGACTCACAGTAATTTCTTTAACTCCCTTGTCTTTTTCATACACAAAATTAACATAACTTTCTAAAGAATAATGCAGTATAAACCTCCATAAAAGCATCCACTCTATTAGCCCTATCCATTTGTCTAATGACATCTGATACAGAATATGTAAGAAATTTCTCCAGCTTTTCTTCATCCATTAACACTTCATGCTCTTCTATCTTTCAGATAAGGAGATAAATTAAGTGATCTCTAATCTTTGACCATAAAGATTCCTAATTTTTTCCCCTCCTAATTTCATTCCCATTATAAAAAGGAAATCAGAGAAAGCTTTGCTAACTGCCAAGTAAACTCCTGTCTTGTATCATCACATGTCGTGGTGTAAGTTAATGACAGGCTCCTTGATCAGTATTCAGCCTATCTGACGTGATAAAAACCGGTTCTATAGATGGTTCTATATCTTCCTTCTGAGATTTATCTTTACAATTATCCTATATACGTGGAATAAGTTTGTTTTCCTACATCTACAAGGGAGATGGTTTTAAAGATATTCTTGGAACCTGTGGGTGTGTTTGCATGGCACCATTATGCAGGTATGAATCATCTACATGGACATGCTTACTCCAGCAATAAGCACCTCTATGGGATATTAAACTGGAACAACTGCAGCAGTATAATTTGTCTTCCTACAACTTGTAATTCTAGGATAATACACTTGCATTGTTAATGTTTGAACACATTATTATTATTATTATTATTATTATTATTATTATTATTATTATTATTATTATTATTATTATTATTATAATATAGGCATGGCTGGAAAGAACTCCAGGACTCGACGCAGAAGGATTTGATTTCTGGGGACAATTTGAAGTGAATGTTTTAAAAGGTCTAGAAGAGGAATATGCCTTGATGCAGGTATATAGTATCCTCTTGATCTAGCTATATGCAAAGACAACTGGCAAAATGACATCCTGACATAAAGTTGACTTTTGGCCCACTGACACTTTCTCACTCCACTTAATCTTCCGCAGCCTCTGTCTGCAAGAAGAAGAAAAAATCGCAGATTTTTCAGGAGATCTGAATAAATTTGTAATTTGACATCTAAGACAGTTTAAAGAAGGTGATACATGGATGGTTTTGATTGCAAAAGGAAAGGGATAGTATCCATGGAAGTGTTGAAATGGATTCTAGTGAAAATACAACTTCACCTTTAGTTAGTACTTGCATCTACAATAAACACCAAGTTTGGGCCTCTGAGCTATGAGTATGGAGTATCACTACAAACAGCCCATTTCTATTTAACAGTATGTGGCAATTTGCTGCTATGTCATCATTTGAATTACATTGGCAAATAAGCACAAGAAAATCCCTGAATATAAGTCCTGTAGATTTAAGTACATTTTTAATGGAAAAAACCACCACAACATAATTAATCAGTTTCCTGAGAATATGTGTTTACAACTTTCTAACTTATCTAAACTTTTTTATTTACAATTTTCTTACCCATAGCTGTGCAAGGATTTCTTCTTTTTGCCTTGGGAAAAAAAAAAAAAATAATCAGACTTCAAACAAACGAAGATGAAGAGGTTTTTACGGCCTCTAGACCAAAAGAAAAGTGATAAGCTGCCATTTTGTTTGAACATTGACTCATCTGAATTATGTTGACAGCTATTTAATTGTACATTTTGTGGTAATCGTGTTTTTCAAAGGGCAGTGACTCAGTGACTCATCTATCTTGTTTGAAAATACAGTTCTTACATTTAAGATGTAAACTTACAGAGTATTTATGATGAAAACAGAAGCTACATCATGAGTCATTCAAGGGCTTAATTTTCTCTATTGAATTCTAAAACCTTTTTTTGTTTTAAATATCAAAGGCCAAACCAGAATCAGAAGAAAAAGATGACTTCTTATGTGAATTTCAAAAACAGAAAGATGTATTACTTTCGTTATTTGATGAAAAACGCCATGAACACCTGCTTAGTAAAGGTACATTGTATTAATATATGTCAATATACACTTTTTATTTTTTATACACGATATATAAAATCACATAACAGAATTAAATTTGCAAGAGCGTCAGTAGCAAACTAAGGACACTTGTATTTTGCAGGAGAAAGACGACTTTCTTATAAAGCACTGAAGGGTGCCTTAATGATCTACTTCTACAGGTAATGTTAGAAGATATATCTTTAATCCTTACTGGCAGGAGGAGAGGTGAAGGTTAAGGACAGCAGCACAGGTTTATTTAGGTTGGAATGGACCTTGGAAAGTAATCTAGTCCGACCTTCCACAAAAACCCAGATTAGTTACATTCAACCCAAAGGTCAGATTGGGCTGCTCATGGCTATGTCCAGTTGGGTTTTGAATAGCTTCAAGAATGGAGGTTACACGGCCTGTCTGGGCAGCTGGTTTGTGTCTGACCAGATGCTGCTCCTCAGACTGAAACTAGGAGGTGCCTTGTTCAAACTGTTCTACAAAGTGTCCTAGAAAGATTTAGAATATTTTTCCAAGTATGAGGGAAAAGGCACAGATAGAGACTTACATGGCAGAAGCATTGGTTGGAATATCTACTGACATTTCAATACCATTCTAGGAAAAAATATACGTTAAGTTGCTCTTACACATTGGTGAAGCATTACTTTGAAAAGCAGAGCACCTCATAGGAGGTCTCACTGTCTTCTCTCTCATTTTCCAAGGGAGGAGCCTCGTTTTCAGGTTCCCTTTCAGCTTCTTACCTCCCTTATGGATATCGATGTGCTCATGACCAAATGGAGGTGTAAGTTTCACTTTTTGTCTGTGACACTCCCTCTTTTAGATGCAAGTAAATGGTTCTGTTTAACTCTCTTTTAGATGAGTTATACCCAGAGTCTTAGAATTGAGCTTCTGAGTTCATCCTTTAGGAATTACTTTTTTTTTTTGTTTGTACTTCAGCCAAGAGGAAAGATGACGAGCTGCTTCTGGGATCATTACATACATAGGTTCAGCTATCCCTTCTATGACATGCTTTGAGTTAGGTGAACAATTCTATTTAAGGGACAGGTATATATTGTCCAATGTCTCCCAAAATGTCATCATGACATCTCTTCACATGCAAACATTCCTTCTGCTCCTTCCCTATCTACACATCCATAAATGAATCTATTTATTAATTCTGTATTAACACAACATAATGTATAATAATTAGTGTATTCATTCTGTATTAACAGTAATTTTATACTGGTTGACTGAAGAGTGGCATAATTAACTCCTACATTGCTGAAGACCTAGCAGTTCTGTATCTCTGTAAAGATCTCCGTATGAGCTTTACTATTTCATTGATGCACCTTGATGTGACCCCTTGGTTATACCTTAACACTGAACATATGCCCTGTCCTTCTTTTCTGTTACTTAGATAACCATGTCTGCATGGTGCATAGAATGATTGGCAGCAAGGCTGGCACCGGAGGCTCATCAGGCTACCAGTATTTGCGCTCAACAGTGAGGTAAGAATAACGCATTTCCATCATTACCTGCAATAACGCAGTGAGCAGATACTGTAATACCAGGAGATGGATTTCAGATGAAAGCTAGGACTGAATTCTAACTCTGGAATATTCAGGAGAAGGGTTGGTGCAGAAGCCTTGTTAAATAAATAAAAGAGATGGAATGATTCCTGAAGATTTTTAAATTATTTGCCTTCTGTGCCAATATCCCAATATTAATTGTTCTGATTGTCTTTTTCAGTGACAGATACAAGGTGTTTGTGGATTTGTTCAATCTTTCAACATTTCTAGTACCAAGACACTGGATACCAAAGATGAACCCAACCATCCATAAATTCCTTTACACGGCAGAATACTGCGACAGCTCCTATTTTAGCAGTGACGATTCTGACTAGCCTGCCTTTCAGTCTGGTTGCTGTAAAAAGCTTCAGGGCTTTCACCTCGAGTGGTGCTACCCCTCAAACGTAACAGCTATTCTCGCGGAGAGTAGGTGTGTAAATAATGTATTTATGTACGACAGCTATGTGAATAGTATGATCAGCTTGTGGAAGAAAATTAATTGTTTGTAAAAAAAATAATCTGTATTGAGTCAGCCTATATTAAGACTAAAATGACACCCCAATTCAACGCAATGACCAATTTGACTCTTAAGTTGTCTTCTTACAACCTACGCCTAGAGAAAGGGAGCAAATCACACAGAATTACCATGGTCATGTCTTATTTGTACATATTTTCATATTTGTTTGTTTGCCTAATGGCTGTTATTAATTTACTTCTAGCTGAGGATGTAATTAGTCTCATATCATTCAGAAGAATATCAGTTTCTGAGCCCTAGTGGAATTCTGGGTTAAAGCGTTTCAAAAGCTAGATTTAAAAAAGTCCTGAATCTATAGAAACCCAAGCATCTTGAACATTTACATACATCAAGAATCATGCTGCTATATATGTGTTACATGAGAATGTAAAGCCCTTCTGTAGAAATATTTATGGTTAAGAACAGCAGATATAAATACTTCCTTTGCACTTCAAATAAAGCAGTATTAAAGCTCATCTTTCTTTAAGCTCTTCTAAAGCAAGCATAAAGTTCAAACGACAGTATGACAGGCATTTAAAATGTTTTTTATTAAAAATAGAATTGAAGTAAGGATAAAATTTATACATAATAAAAGCGAGGCAAATTTGGCCACAGAATATTGATAGAGCTGTGTCGCTGTCTCATTAGATGGACTCTCGTCTTTTTAAACGCTTCCCTTGGAAATACACGTACACTACGGGCCTTTAGCTCTGCTGAGCTGCTCTGTATCTTAGCGCTTTGGGTACTTACACCTGGTACTACCACCTCAAAAACACTGGTGGAACATCCGTGTTTGATACTACTGTAACAACATTACTCTTATCAATGCCAGTTAGGAACTTTGCTATTGTTCTCCAGTTATGGAAGAGTGCTATTTGTTGGTTGTAAACTGCTAAGGGAAGGCCAGATTACAGAAGAGTGTGACACTACGGACGAGTGTGAGACTACGGAGGACCTTCCCCTTCTGTTAATCTGAAGTTTTCAGCCAGTAAATTCAGTAAGTAGCAGAACCTGAAGTAGTGAAACATCGCCCTTTGTCTTCCTTTCTTTTAAAATATTAAGACTTAGAAGGACTAAAATGGCAATACTTGCAATAGATAAGTAAAAACACTCATTGTATTTGTCATAAAAAGGTTATAATACACTGATCTATTAACATGGTAGAGTAATTGAGTGCAAAAATCACAGAATTGCTTCAATAATTTTCATAGTAGTGCTTCATATAAGACACAGGTAAAGCATTCCAGATGAAAGGTTCAGAGCACTTTGGAATTACATGTTTGGTTGTGAATTCTAGTTGCATTTGCCTGCAACGGCAGTTTTACAGGTCAGCAAAGCTGGAACCCCTTTTTGATGCAACTAACATAGGGGAATTTAATATCCACTCTGTTTGGAGTATTCTGTAATTGCTGACTTTCTAAAGGTGGCAAATGCATATTAATAAACACCCTCACATTTCTTTCTATAATAAATATGTTTATTAATTTCTGCTTTGCAACTGGCTTCACTGTTAGTCATGGAGAGAAGGCACGGGACTGACACAGCTCTCAAAGCACAGAAAGGCTAATTTGCAAACACATACATTCTGTAAGGACACAGGATGTTAAACTGCTAGAACTGCCTCCGTTTGTCTAAACACAGTTACTTCTTCTTTGCCATCCACCAACAAATGAATGCAGAAGACTGTGATGTTCCAGGCACTTTCCAAAACACGGTCTCTGCTCCAAAGAGCTTTGAAGTTGTATTTACCTGATACAGGCCTGAAGACTGAACTGGAGGGACTACAGCACTGCAGAGACACTGGGTGCTCAGGAAATAACTCTGACTATCCATTTCACTCCTCTTTTCTTCTAACTAGAGAAAAAGTAGGATTTCACAAAAAGGAGGAAGACAAAATGTGTGTGTCTGTCTGTCAGAGGTGCCAGAAAAGCCAAGTATCAAAGAATAACAGAGTATTTTCTTCCAACTGCCCTTCCTCCCCGCCCAATAAAAGCAGACCTAATCATGGTTCTACACTCTGTCATACTACTGGTTATTTGATCCAAATTCCTTATTATTTGTCATCACTTCTCTCCTTGTAAGTTTTATTTTTACAGAGTGGTATTCAACACCTGGATAGAGTTCATACTCGCAGTTTCAGTCCATCTTCATAACTTCTTTTTGCATACTCTGCAGTTGATTCTGAGTCTTCTCATTCCATGAGAGATTCGATGCACGATACACATTCGAAATGAAAACATTTTTAAAAACTCCAGCCAACCCACTCCTGTACTGCCTAAAAGCAGGCATTGCCCTTACAGCAATTTCTTATTTTAGAAAATGTTGAAGCAAATCTTCACACACAGTGTGTGTCCAAACAACACTTTTCTTTGGCCAGTAAGTGTCAAACAAATACTGATGAAACTGTATCTGCTATACCTACAAATGAAACAACAAAAAAAATTTAAATAAATATTGGAAGTGGAGACTTGACAGAAATAAGTTCCCAGAATTCATACTCATATAATGCCCTCTGACCTCCATATCATAACAGTAGGTGAACTGCTGGGGGGAGGGAGAAGGCAGGGAATCAGCTGCAACTCTTATTTCTTCCTTGCCTGACACTGTTTATAGTTGAGATCTACCCTCCTCCTTCCTCTGCTTTCATGTTCAAAACTTTAGATCCTTTCTGATGAATATGCACTGGTCCAATCTGGGTGCTGAAAAGCAATCTAAACCTTCATATCCTCTTCCCTTTTAATCATAAGCATTAGCAATGGATAGACAATATGAAGCTATGCAGCTTTGAAAGCTCACCAAGAGACTCGAGACAACGAATTCCATTACAAGACACATTTTTGAACACTCACACACAAACAGAGAATAAACTAGGCTTTTATTCATGCTCAGTTCTTTTCATTTTGTTGTATTCCTTCCAGCACTAAAAGCAAAGTCTGATTACAGCCTGTGAAGGTATTGAAGGGTGACAGCTCTTATACCCCAAAAGTGGTGTCAGAGCACCTCTAAATCAGAAGGCAACATCTGCGGGGGTAAGAAAGTAACTACTGGCCTTTGCTGGATCTTTCTTGTGTGGCACACAACAGAAAATGTGAATCCTGCTTTTTGACAGAATGGATTTTGTAAACAACACATCTGCTCTTCCTGACTACCTAACACTACAAAACCCCCTCAAAATCCAGGAAAAATCTCATGCAAACAGTAAGAAGGCAGGAGATGCAACTGGCACTGAAAGAATATACCTCCATCCTACAAGAAAAGCCACAAGCAGGGTACACAACTCCCAAGCACAGGCAGGTTCACTTTCCATATATGTTTGCTAAACTGAGCCCAGAGAAAATTGCATCCACCAGACAAGGACAGCGGCTGTTTTACCGGCGCTGAGTATAGCGACAGCACTAACCTAGAACCAAGCTACATGACCGTATATTTTACAACGCCATTACCTCTACGTAAGGTACAACAGTAACTTATTTGTTACGCCTTATATAGTTTTACCTTTGCATGCTGTTTTTCAATTATTCAAGTATATGGCTTGGTTGAACTAGCAACTACTTTATTTATTTTTCCACCTGGACACTCATCTAATCTCTTTTAAAACATAGCAATGATTTCTATTTCCTCTCTGGGCATCCCATTATATTGCTCTACTTACACGCAGAAACATATTCCAGCATGTGGCCTTCACCACTTCGATTATTTTTTGTCAGACTTACCACAGACATTGCTGCCTATCTTAACATGAACATAGCCGTCTATTCCCCAAGTAGGCCCCCAAGAGTTCTGTACAATCCAGTAGGGGATTCTACCTGGAAGAGACATTTTCATAAACAAGAGACAACATGAGATTTGGGAAGCATAAAAAAAAAAACTTCTAAACACTCTACAGGGTTAATTACTATTTTAATATCTCATAGTTTCTGATGATTTGATGATACAGTAGAGTGAAACCTGCTGTTGCTCACATAGAGGACAGAGCTAATATTCCAGTGTTGAACAGACTGGCTATATCCTCTGCTAGCGTAAAGACACATAGAGTTATTGACATTACAAGGACATGAAGTCCCATGTAACTGAAGGAGTTCAGACACGAAGAGTTTTTCTCCTGGGATCAGGCTGCACTTCCAGAACTGATGTGACACCAAACCAAACAGCTCTCAACACAACACCCAGTTCTGGAATTTAATCACTTGCCCACAAGAGGCAAGTTGCAAGTCAGAGAAAAACCACAAAACCTACTGGGTTGAAGTTCAGTTGACGGAAACGCACCTGTTCTGTCAAAACCGGTGATAAGAACAGCATGATTTGCCCTTCCACTGGAGCAGTGATATTGTATGATCCCACCAAGATAATCCTGCCAGCTAACCGCATCTACTGTTACTGCCAAAGGGCCCCAGTTAACAAGCACCCTCATCATTTCTTCTTCTTGACCACTGTGAAAGAAGTGAGTGATAACACCAAGTTAGCACACTAAAGCAATTTGAGAGGTGGTAATCTAACTAATTAATCTAATTAAACTGTTTCCTCCAAGTTCTACACACCCCATAACATACATCAATAATTATATGTTTAATGTACTACAACACAGTAATACAAATATGGGGCGCACAGACTATGGGAAAGGTGCAGATCCAAAGATACCAAAGAGATTAAAAAAAGCAAGTTTCCAGGTCAAGTCAGTGGGCAACGGTGAGTCCCTTTTATACATCAGTCTCCTCAATTAAAAATGGCTTTGGACAAACCATTAGTCTATGCTATTACTAGCCATTAGTTTCTCAAACATACAGAAGTAACTCTTATACCATACATAATGATACACTAAAATATGTATCTCAAACATATCAAACCACAGGACATTACCACTATCAAACATTTACCATTAGCATCCTCATACAGTTTTACTTATGTAATATACTGGAACAGGAAATCTTTATCACTGCATGATGTGTGCAACAACTACATTTGGCAAATGCAGACTGGCAAAGCTATAATTGATTTTAGCTACTTCTATCTGGCAGTAATTCAATTCCTAGTAAAAATTCTATTTCTTGTCTTTAAGTTCAGTATTTAGCTGTATTGTACTGATAAAAATTAGAAACAAACTTTCCTTTTTACAGAAACCTAAAAAGCTACCTGTTGTGTTTACAAAACTCAGTTGACGACTCTTCGTAAAGTCACAGACTGGAGGAAGAATGCAGGTGGGTATGTAAATGGATGAATACTGAAGTAACTGAATACTTCCTAATTTTTTCAACAAACTCCAATTACTATTGGTAGGGTTCACTGTTTCTGATACTTAAGCACTGTAACATTCACTTAGCATATATTAAGAATTGCAGCTGACTCAATGTTCCAGTTTAAACACAGCCAATTTAAAAGACCTAATTTCAAGCCATGGACTTAAGCTTTCTAATTTGAACAGGCTTGGCGATGGCAGGGTTGAGTGCATTCATTTTGGCAAGCCTCAACTCTCAAAAATGTTATGTATTAATTCTTATCCTGTATACAGCTACAGAACTGACGCAATCAACCTCATAACCTTTGGCTGGTCAATGCACTATTGGCTCTAGCTTACTCCACAGTTACTGAACACCGAAAGAAAAGTACAGTAAATAAAAAGAATCAATAGTAGCTACCTGAAGTCATATGCAGCAAATCCTGCTATTGAAACTCCAAAATCTGAGCAACCAAAATAATGGCACAGTCCTGTCTGAGCTTTGAAAGTATATTCTGAATCTCTCACGAGTTTTACTTTTGTCTGCAAGAAGATAAATGAATGAGAATTTAATGCATTTGACTTCAATACAATGCAGCTCAAAACACATTGAAAATGACCACAGAACTCACTGAAAATTCAGTGTGTTCTTAGTGAGATTAGAAATAAGAGTATCATGTTAGGAAATAAGGTATTTACTATCTCTAGTATCCTTGTTCACAGGTAAAGCTTCAGAAGGGATTCTGAAGTCTTTAAATAATGAACGAAATTTAAAAGGTATCTCTGGTTTATACTAGCCTCATGAGCAATCTCACCAATTTCAAGACAGAGAGACTATGCTTTCATTTAATGACTGACTATTCATTCTCTTCAAGGGACATCCACACCAAATTATCCTGTCCTTGAGACAGTTCAAGAACCACAAATATCCCAAGAACAGTTATATAAAACACTGAAATTAAGTCCAATTTTACTAGCATTAAATCCTCATGCTAGTGTATATTATAATGGCTCCCATAGTTCAGCTACAAAGCTATTGCATCAACCTTTTATACTTCTCTTGTCTTCTGCAGTACACTATGTTTGTGACAGTGTCTTCGCCAGTCTAACTCGTTTGTAGTCCTTCTGTTGCCAAGCAAGAGGGAATTTTGCTTCAGAGGAATACAGATGAATACCCTCTGTCTTTCTTGAAATGCAAACTTAAACAAGTCATCTAGACTGTTACTAGCTTGGGTTATATGAATCTTCACAGAGAGAATTACAGAGTTTCTTAAAAAGGACAATCAGTTGGGTTTTTTTTTTTTAAACTTCAAAAGTCTAAGGAATTTTTTTTATATTCTTATAACCCAAACTGTCATCCTACAGAGTACTTTTTATTTCAAAGACATTAAAATGTTTCTGCTTACACATATTATTAACACACATTTCGTATTTTTCATTAATGAAATGCGTTAGCTACAACTGGAGTAGAAACTATGTCTGCATTTTCATTCTTTTGGGTTGCAAGTGAAACAAAAGTACATGCAGTCCATTTTTTTCTGAGGTTTTCCACACTTGTGCACGATTTTACAGTATTTGCAACAAACTGTGGAAATTTCAAAGCAGCAAATCTCAACGTCCCCCCTTTTCTCCAGATGCTGGTGTCTAAACTGGACACTCAAATCCATAAAATGACACGTGGATAAATGGTTCCTTCTAGACAAGTACTGTATGTCTGCAGTTCCAATTGAATTCAGTAGAAATACCGTAGCTTTCCAGGATCACTATTTTCAGCCACTGGGTTGATTTGTTACATTCACAAGAACATACATTGACCATAAAATTCCAATCAAATTTCAGTTCTGCTTGAACAGATTCCCTCTTGATTCCAGACTAAATAACTATGCATACATATATACACACACACATGTATATGCATATGTACATACACACGCACACATAAAAAAATCAGATGAGCTGTACTCTCCACCTTCCCCATCACTTTTTCCCAGTAAAAAAGAATGTTAATATGAAAGCTAAGGAAGGGTTTGAGATTTATAAGAAGTTTCATACCTGGTTCAGCCAGCTCAAAGCACTAACAGTGGATCCCCCACTGCAGCCGTAATTATTGTATGAACAGTCAATAACCTGCTGTACGCTGAGCTCTTCCAGATTATTTCCTTTAATTGCATAGGCAGACTCTATACCACCCACAACGCTGAAAGCCCAGCATCCTCCACACTGGTACAAAAAGAATGGAAATGGGAGAAAGAAAAAGTCAGCTTTGTTTTTGAAGCCTGATATGAAAAGAAAAAAAAAAAAAGTTAAAAGGGTCTTCTAATGCTCTACATCATCTTTGAACTTTGTTTTTAAGGCAATAATAAAGAAATTGAATCAGTTACTTAAAATATTGAACTCTCCTTTACCCCTGTACTGCTCTCTGAAAGCTAGAAGTGCATTATGGGTGTTGTATTTTAAGGATTCCTGCATTGTGGTTGTCTTATTTTAAGGATTCCTTCCCAATTCATTTCTGCCTTTTAAGATAGGTCTGAGGATGCTTTTTACTGTGAGATATCTGTTTTCTTAAAGAAGGATTGAGGCTCAGGATGAACTTATTTTTAACCACATCAGGTAGGAAGTTTTTGAAAAGGATACGCTTAAGGAGATGGTTTGTAACTTTCTACAGTGTGGAGAATTTTATAGAAATACATTAGATTACAGTTTAACAAACAGTAAACTGAAATTAAACATAATAGAAAAATTCTTAGACAGTAACAGAATCTAAACTGCAGTTCTAAGCTCTTTAAACTGTGGCATTTAGAATGGGAAGCAGAATTTATTCCTAGATAAGGTCCAGGTTACACTATGCAAAGCACAGAAAGGAGACACTGGGAATTTGACAGCTTGCTTGTTTCTTACCAGTGCCCATAACCACTTTGGGATAAACCACTTTGGGGTAGTCATGTGAGGTCTGGTTATGTTCCTATCATGAAGGTAGCCCCTGAGGTGTTCAGTGGTAAAGATATGGGTGTCGACCAGCCAAGGGCATCGAATCACTAAAGAAAACAGCAAAGTATCTACGCCTATCCAGCTGAAATGGGGGGTGAGGATCAAGCACTGAACTTACCTCAGTCTCTTCAGAAAAATACAAAATACACATGGTGCAAAGTATTTGCAAGTTTAGTCAACTAGATCAAAAGATGTATTACACACAGTTTATAATCGCACAATTTCTAAATGCACAACTTTTACATCTCATGGTTTTAAGCCTAACTCCATTTTACATAAAATGCTAGGTGACCTTGGGCCACGTGATGTGGCCATACTTGTGCCAGTGCTCCAAGGAGTCTTGAGGCAGTTCCAAAACCATCACTGGGCTCTACAACATACCTGCTGGAACTGTGGCTGAGCAGTGCTTGAAAGCCAGGAAAGGAAAACACCAGGACTTACGGTTTGCTGATTTCTCACTTCTGCAATGACTTTCTTGTCCCTCCAGTCAAACTTCTTTGGCAAAGGTTTTTCCTTTCCCTGTGGCACTTTGCTGTATCTGGGAAGTTTGTGAGGTATGCCTCTTAAGTAAATAGCTAAACACAGAATACAAACATCTATAAATCCACTAACTAAAAAAAACCCACAAACAACTGTTTTGCTAGAAGCCATAGAGCTAACTGATCTGTAGTTACAATCATGAGATTACATCTTGTTCTCAAATCCGTGGAAAATTCATGTATTTTAAAATAATCATTATAATGAATGTAAATATTCCTACAATTCTAGAAAGACCAGAAATATATCATGTAAGGAATGGGGGTACAAAGCATGAAGATTTACTAAAGCTGATCAATAAACATTCCATAAAACAAGTTTTGTTTGAAAGTTTTCATGATGTTTTACTTACTGGAAAAATATTACTTTACTTTAGTCAGTCAAAAGAGGAAAAATAAGAGTAGAATAATGTAAAGATTCTGAAACACATGCATATTGCCAGTTTTTCACTGAAACTGCTTAATTACTTAAAATTTAAAAAGGTGTGAAATCCCTGGATGAATAGAACATATAACAACAAGAAAAGAAGATTAGGTTAGGTATGAAACAAATTTTCATAGCAAAAAAAAAAATTTGTGTCATATTGTTTCTGAAAGTCACAGCTATCATTGTACAGCCATGGACCTCCAAGCATTTTCTGGAGTGTAGTCAATTTTGTCTTGGGGTAGGAAATGGGAATTTAGAGTACTTGAAAACCTTGTGTATTTTCCAATTTTAAAACTGTTGCAACTGAAGAACTTTTTAAGGCCCGGTGAGAGGGAAGAAGGGAAGGTCTGTATACTAAATCACATTCAGGCTCTGGGCAATTCAACCTTGCAAGAGTAGAGAAAAAGGAAGAGGATTGTTGTATCCCTCAGAAGTATGTACAGTTTGGTACCAGATATTGTAAACTAGCTGACTATCAGCACTGGAAGATTCTGTAAAAGTGAAAGACACAAGGTTCTGGGAAAGAATAAGAAAAATAACAGAAAAGCTATTAGCAGCAGCTGGAAAATGTACCTTTGAATTCTTCAGGAAACAGGTGAGAAAACTGATTTATTCCATAGAAAGCAGTTGTATTATCTTTTGATGATGAATTCAGTAATCTAATTCTTTTAGTGCTTTCCTAAAGGGAAAAATAATATATTGTGGATGTTAAGTAAGCAGTAGCGACAAAACCGTAAGAGCAGAAAAAGGAAAGGTTAGCAACAGTAAACATGTACTTAGATAACAAGGCAGCTGTTCACCTCAGATTCATCGTGGATTCCCAGCAAACCAATATGAAAGCCATTAGACTAATTTCACTTCCAAGAAAGATATCAAAAAAGCATTTGTTAAGTGCACAGAGGGTAAAAAATTGATAATAGACTGACAAAACAGGCACGCTGAGAATAAATTGTGTCAAACTCATCTGATGTCCTTCTTTGACAGCACAACAAAACTTGTGGTTCAGACATACATAAAAATGTCTTCAGATAAGAGTTAATCCTGTCTGCCTTTCTGTCCTTAAAAAGCAAAAGAACTGTATGATAGCCTAAAGGCATTAAATTATCAGGAATCCTAGAATACTACCATTCTAAGTCTGAAAAATAGGATTATGACCCATAAAAGCAAAACATTCTGACACCCCCTTCCCCAACTTCTGCTGACAGAGTTGAACATGAAATACAAAAAACTTAACGCCACCGTCTGCGTTTTGTACGAAGACTTGATAGCAGCCCTCAGCAGAAGACGTCTGCTGGCGCACGGTGGGCAGCATCACCTTTGGTCCCGCCGCCACAGGGGCCGGCATCGGGCCCTAAGCCCCGGTAACCACCCCGCTGCCCCGGTAGGCTGACATCCGCCCGACCCCCTCCGGCCCTCCTCGCCTCGCACGATGGGGAAGAGGGAGGCAGAGCAGCAGGCAGGTGGCCGTCAACCCGCCCGACTTCTCCCGATCCACCCATTTCCCCGCGAAGCGGCTCCCACCGCGCCGGGCGGCCAGCGCGGGGGACGCGGCCTCCGCCACCCGTCGCCGCCTCCTCGGTCCGAGCGTGACACCTGCCGTCGGAAGCGGGGAAGGGGCGAAAAGCAACGGCACCCCAACCCCAGCGATCTGCGGGGAAGCCGAGCAGGCAGGGCCAAGGAAAACGGAACAGCAAAGGCCGCTGGAGCGGGTTTCGGTAACACGGGCTGACAAGCGCTGCCGCGCCACCTTCCTCCACCTCTCACCCTCCCGCCCCCGTCACCCCGCGCTCTGCCAGCTCTTCTCCGGCGGAGCCCGCAACCACCGGGCCCACTGCGTACTGCGGGTGGCGAGTGTAAGTGCGGGCAGGGACACCTACCCGAAGGGCCGCCGCCACTTCTTTCTCCCGGCCGCTTCCGTCCCACGGAGGGCGGCCCGGACCACCGCCGCCACCCTCCTCCCCAGGCCGGGTGCCTGCAGGCGCCAGGAGCGCGGCCCTACTGGGCCGCAGCAGGCAGCAGAGAAGCACAAGCACCGGCACCAGCACCCCCATCGACCAGCCGGGGCGAGCGAAGGGTCGCGGCATTGCACGCCGTGCTGCAGGTCCCGCTGCCCGGCGGGTCGCCGGCCACCCCCCCTCCCCTGGCCGCCATGTCATGGCGGGGTGGGGCCTCGGGGACGCACCCCCACCCCGCGGAGCTTGCGTGCTGGGCTGGTTTCGTCGGGGAGAGGGGACTTAACCCTCCCCTTTCTTTCCAGCCTCCGCCCGGAGGCAGCCCCCCCGCTTCCTCCTACAGCAGGCCTAGGGGTGGGCCGGCGCAGAGGGCCGACCCCCCGCTGGACTGCCCCCGCCGGGCCGGGCGGGGCATGAAATGGTGGCCGCCCGGCAGCAGAGCCTTCCGCGCCGCCCTGGAGGGCCGGGCGTGCTGCAGGTGGAGGCTGGCGTGGGGATTAGCGCTGCCCCCGGGTGGCCCGACGCCGTTTTTGCTGTGTTTTGGGGTGCCCGGCAGCGCCTGGAAAAAGCCCGTATTTCAGGCGGTAGTTTTCGGTGTGGGAGATGCTCCGCGGGGCGCGCAGGGCTGCAAACGAGGGGAGAAGAGGCGCTGAGCGTTAACTGCGAGGTTAAAAATCAATGCCAGGCTTTCGCTGAGAGGAAAGCTGGTTGATACCTGCTTGGGATTAGGAGAGAGAAGGCGCAGTTTTTCCTTGGGGTAGCAGAAGTACAGTGTGTGGGGTTTGTCACGGAAGGCCTTGGTGGGAAGAGGGGAGCTATCGTGAGCTGCACAGCCGGTGTCTGCAGCCTTTGGTGTCCGCTGTGGTTCAGTTATGCTGGAAGAAAATGTTTGAAGGAAACATGTGGGTGCTTATCGTAGCTCATTTGTTCCCTTAGAGACTAGCCATGTGCTGCTGATACTTGAGCAACCAGGTTAGCATTTGGCGTCTAAAACTTTATATTATACAGGTACGAGTTAACAGCCCTTTCTATTAATATCTGTAGTTGGGTGTTTTTACAAACTCAGTGTTTGTAAGTAGGATATTTGTATGTTTAAATCTACTGTATGTTTCAGTTGTCAGTTGCTTTCCCCCCCACCAGCTTGTTACCACAATTTGAAAGCACAGATCTCCTGTCCCGTGGCACCAGCGGCGAACCTTGCAGTGTTCGGAAAACACGAGGCTTTCCTCATGCTCAAATGTTAAGTTACAGGGTGTGGAGTTTTTCTGCCATCACTGAGTAGTGTAACGGCTAGCTTGGTTTTGGAGTAGGTGCTTCCTAAAGGGAGAGGTGCAAAATTGTGCCAGTGTGTGTGGGTTTTTTGTGTCATGCAGCATTTTACCTGCTAATATGTGTTTGAAAGAGAGATTACACTGCATGAAATGCAAGAGATACATGTATTTTTAATGTGTAGATGAGTAGGTATATACAGAGCTGGCGAGTAAAAGACAAAGGATTAAACTAACAGCTGAGGTGGGTGGAGGGTGGGCTAGAGCAGCCCTGCTGGTGGGCTCTGGCTTGGTGAGCTGTGCCTCTCTCGGCCCTGTCACCCTGGTTCAAATGCCTGGGCTTGCCGACTTCTGAGAACTGGCTTTCTTTGGTAATTCCTCTCTGGGATGGTAACTCCTGTTTGAGCGGTGGGGGGCAGGTAGCTTCAGCAATTTGAGTGCTTGACTGATGTCTGGCATCTCCCCACTGCTAACTGGAGAAGGATTTAAATAACTTCTATCAGCAGTACTATGGAGTCATCTGTGTTACATAAGCATTTAAAACACACACCACCACCACACCCCCCACACCCCCCCAATGGGCTTTTGCTCTTTTCTGTGACTAGAATAGCAAAAGTCTTTTGATATTGGCAGTACTTATGCTGCATTTGCTATTTTTTTTTTAATAAACAACTAAATAGCAACTGCGAAAAGCTTTTCTAGAGCAAGACTACACCACCAGAGTTATCTGTCAGTGGAAGAGAACAAAGACCAGTACTTTATTTGTGAGATGACAACAATTCCTTCCTGTCCATTCCGCTGATAAAGGAGTGCTTGTGCTTATTTGAAGGTAGCTTTTCTTAATAATGGAAAGAAAAAGTCTTTATTCTGCTTTATAGTCTGGAGTTCTACATATTTCTGTAGTGAAGAGAGAAGTTAACATGCTGTCGTTACTGAGAAGTTGAGGCATGTTAAAGGTACTCATGGTGGCAGCTAGGTTAATGATAAAACAGTCATGGCAGTTCAGGAACAACCTGGTAGTATAAATGATCCCACCAAACAGCTCACGTCCAGGGTTGAACAAACCTGTGGGGTCATGACCCAGCTCTACCTTTGCCTTCCCCCTCCTGTGCAATGGCCGTCAGGGGGCATCAGATGAACTGTCACCAGTTTTGGAGGAGGGCTATTTATGGCTTACAGCCAAAGTATGAAAGAGCTTGTTAACAGAGCAGATCTTATTGGTTATTTTCATATGTTTTATCACTGTAAACCCAGGATTGGCATAAGAGATGCTGTTACAACTTATTACCAAATTCATATTGACATAACGTGATCTGGGATCAGCATAAAGACTGCATAGGGTCAAGACAGTAATGTGAAAAGTGAATGGTGAAATCTCTTTGAGGACAGTCTGAACCTCAGCAGTCGAATTCTGAGTGCAAAACCCATCGAACTGAGACTCCCGTTATCTGCTAACAGTGTCTGTGTCAGGGTGAGACCCTCAGGAGGAGCATAGGGCAGTGGCTAGCAGGAGTGTCAAAGGAAAGCTTGAAATGGGAACCATAGCTTTGGATGTACTGGTAACGAGAGTGACGGAAGCCTTAGTGCACCAGTTGCATGATTTTATTCTGCATGGTGTAGTATAATGGAACAGGAAAGAAGTTGCTTTGCTCGTCAGTGTAAGCAGCAGAAAAATGCTGAAATTAGCTTTAACAGAAAGTAAGTTTTGAAATACAGCATTTCAGATTTTCCACCAGGCTAACATCATCAACTTTCAATAAATCAATTGGCCTGTTAGCTTTGAAATCTGTTGCTTGGAAAATAAGATTGTCTGAAACTAAACACATTTTCTTATTTTCAATATATAATCATTAAATTCTAAACCAGTCAGCTTAGCTTTACTAGAAGAAAAAAGATGAACTTTCAGTTACTTTTTAGTCATTATTTCAATGGACTATGTCCTGGTCATAACAAGAGAAGCTGTTGTCTTCCTTGTGAGGAGCTATTTTATTTTGTATGTAGACTTCAAGAGTTACTTTTCCTGTGAAACACATGAGGGCAGCAAAGGACTTTTGGAAAGTTAGTTGTAAACCATGCAGTTTTAATTTTTATTTTAATTAAATAAATAAACAAACACCAAATAAACAAAGTCCCCTCCTATTTTGGGAAAGCAGATATATCCCAGACTGATTTGCATTAAAAATTCTGTACAGCACAGCAAGAGGAAAAATTGTGTTTCTCCTGGGTTTACCCTCTCTGTGTACTAAGTAGATGTGTCAATTTATCTTGTTCAAGAGGAGAGAGCGTTAGAAAAGTCAGTGTCTCTCCTGACGACAGGCTGAGGGAGAACAGAAGTGTAACAAAAGGTAGGCGACTGACAGCCAAAGTGTTTCCGAATGCTTTATTTTTCCACTAAACTACCATGCTACTAAAGCATTTTGTACTTGTGCTTAGATGAGGAAAACCCCACCAAAGTACATGAAGAGAAGTCCGTCTATAGGCACAAAGTCCCTGCTGTGTTTTGAATTACTCCAGTGTAAATCTAGCTTTGCTTCATTAAGATAAAAGAAAATACACTTGCAAAAATAGTATCAGAATCAGGCCTATGAAAAGGAATAAGGTATGAAGTTTCTGGGGTTTGTGATTTTTTGTTTGTTTTGTTTGTGTGGGGTTTTTTAAAAGATTTTATTGATACCAATTCTTATTGCTTCGTTGGCATACAAGTAAGCCATGTATTAGGTACACAGGTCACCACAGACAGGTGATTAAAATCTCTTTGTGCAAGTGTATGCTTTGTTTATGTTGCAAGATTTTTTTTTCAGAAACTCCACTTTAGAATTTTATAATTATAAATGCCTATTTTAAAAAATATTTTAATGGCATTTTACGTATCTTTTTACTGTTTTGGCTAATCATTGGAAGATTTTAATGAGCCCAAACAATGCATACTAAAGGAAGAAGCAATAATACATATATTTAGGAACCTCTAAACGCATTGTGAGATGTTTTCTTTAAGTGAAGATAATCCTTTAGTAGAGAATTTGTTTCTCATCAGGTGAAAACCACCCATTTCTAAAATTACTTGTAACTTATAACAGTGTAATTAGTGGGTGGATTTTCATAGTATCACCGGGTCAGAGTGAAAGAGCATGTTAATATTTAGCAGTCTACCTTCTTTTTTTTTTTTCCCAAGTGATTTTTGCATAGCTGTTTGAAATAGTAAATTGAGTCTTGCTAGACAGCCTAGCTTCAGTGCCCTTTGGCCTCTATGTTTGTAATTATCATAGCAAACAAGGGCAAAATACAATAAATTACATCTGAATTGAAGACAGATCTTCTAAGGATGAGTACTGCTGCTGCAAAGGGCAGCAACAAAATGTGTTAATGGACCTCTGGGGAGGAGGGATGCTTTTCGCTTTGATAGGTATCTACATAGCAGCAGTTTGGACTTTTGCAAGCATATAAGGTGTTTAGCAAAATCCCGTTGTATTTTGCTGTCCTCAGCCCCAGAGAGAAATAATCTAAATCCATCAGCAGATGGAGCTGAGCACCTTTTCTTAAAAAGGCTTGTTGGGAAAAATGATTTCAGGATAAGTCTAAGGATTTGTTTATTTTACGACCTTGCAGAGATGTGGTTTGCTAATATACTTGCATTGGTAACAATTATTAAATGTAAGCAAAGCAAGTGAGAATTGCAATCTTGGGATGAAATCTGGTACTGTTTAAGCCAATGTGAGGGTAAATAATCAGCATTGCTGTAGCTAACTTTCAGAAGTCATCTTTTCTGAGCCTCACGGTAGACTTTGAAGTTGGTGAGAAGCAGAGAAAATTATACATGGTAATAGTCATGTTTGCAGGAATAACCAAGCTGTGCAAGGAGTTGCTTTAGCTAGGTTGTGATGAATATCTGTGGTGACCAAGTCTCCCAGTAGAGCTGTCTTCTTTTAAAAATAATGAAATAACTGTAGGACCTGCTTCTCAAACCTGACTCTTTTGTATCTCAGCTGAATGTCCTAAACACCAGTAAGTCTCTAGCTCTTTAAAAAATATTTTTCTTCAGTCTTGTCAGTAGGGGGTGAATTATGAATGAAGGTGTCTGGCAGTGGAGCTAATAATTCAAATGGTGAATCAAAATTTGAAAATGCAGAAGGATGTGGTTAGGAGCAACCTATTCGGAGTGAGACTGAAGTTAAGAAGTCTTGACAGTTTTAGGGGAGCTGAGAATTGGCTTTTAAGATGGTGACTGTGCCATGTCTGATTTTTCTCTGTCCTCATTGCCAGTCCCGCTTGCCAGTGTGTATAATAGCTTGACATTAAGTATTCTGAGCTGAGAAAACTTCTCAGATCCAGGTCATTAAGATCTTATTTTCCCGATGGCTTTTTTCCTTTTTAATATTTAATTATCCCCAGAAAATGGGGTAAGTGGTCAGCTTTTCAGGAATAAATTCAAGCGATATTGGGTGCAGCCTGGTTTAAGGGCACAAGCAGTGATAAACATTTATTCACTTTAATTGTTCTTATTTCTTCCATCAAACTGTTTGATTATGGGAGATGGACAAAGTGCTCATAAGTAGAAGTAGTGCTGTTCTGCAGAATCTACATTGCAAATTTCTGTAAACCCTCCAGTTAATTTGTTTATACATACTTCATTAATTCATTAGTGACTTTGTTGGTAGAGGAATCTAGCAAGAGGGTAAGAGGACTTGCCAAATTCAAATAAAAGGAGAAACAAAATTAAAGGAAAAAGTACCATTCAGGAATCCAGATATTTCTATCCAACATAGATTTTTGCACTCATTTTTGGAGGATCTCGTTACTGACTTTCTCCACTGGTAATTATAACTCAAAAATGCTGTTGAATCATCCCAACCTTATATTCTTCCTGTTCCATATACGATGCCTTCCACTTTTGTTTTACTGTGGAACTTAAAAGGACTGATTCTTCCAATCACATTGATGTGAATCAGTTGTGACTACTATTGCTTTGATTACAATATTGTTGAAATTATACCTTGTCTCTATAGTGCTTTATATCCATAGATTTCCAGTGCTCTATGTGGGAAGGTCAGCAATGTAAAACCAATGTCAAATTTGCACTTCAAGTGTGAAGTCTGTGTCCATGACTAATCTGCGCACAGAAATAGGGGGTCTGTTTTGCATCAGTGACTGACTTCAGTCTTGTTCAGATTTTGTTATGTGCCACATGCTGTTAAGGTCTGGCATCAAGCAAAATACTTGCAAGAAGACGTACTATTTTTATTGTGTAAAGTTTTGTTGTAAGATTAATTTTTTTTTTGTTGCTTTAGGCTTTGTTCTAACAGGCTTTTATGCGAGAGGAGTGACTGTCCTGTCTTCCCTACTGCTGCTTGTATGAAATTCAACCCTGCATCCTCACCATTTCAATGCGTGCTGAGAGAAGTGCAGGGCTTTTCTGCAGGCTTGCAGCTCTTACAAGCTAGGAGGGTAGGACCCAGTTGCCTGTTGTGAATGCGAGGATTAATGTGCAGGATAATAGATGTAGGGGAAAAAGTGAGGAACAGGACTTTGCTTTTGTTACCATCGGGAGCACATAACTTGCCATGGTTGTCATATTCTTCAGTCAGCATCTACAGCCAGTATATCAATGCTGTGATGTACTGGTATTTTGGTCCTCTGATCCTGAGTGGTGGTGCAAACACACCTAGGGAATTTCCATCTTTGTCTCATTCCAGTTTGCCTATGTATGCAGTGTCTAACTAGAAGAGCAATCCTTGAGCTATTACATTTTTGATCCATTTGACTTCTGTCCATTTTAACCTTTACTGTGTATTCTAATATATGTTTGCTTATTGGCTTTTTTCTTGATGATGAAGCCTTTTACAGGCTTTGATATGTGCATTTGTATATATGAGCATGTTCAGATCAGATAGTAATATTAATCAGTATTGAAGACTTTACAAATATTTTGTTAAAATAGAGTGCCCTTAAAGCAAGGAGCTGCTAGCGAAGATGATACCCACTGGATATTTAGAAATAATATGTTGGAAAAAGTTCACTTGCTGAAGGGCAAGGAAATCGGCAGGATGACAGATAAGGATCCTTGGCTTTTATTTCTGTGTCTCAATGATTATTTTTCCACTGGAATCTCTTCCTCATCCTGGGCTATTTGCTGTTCAGTTGTAAGAACTGTTTTTGCTATTTAGAAAGAAAAAGGTGCAGTAGGAATGCATCATATACAGTTACGCTGATGGAAAATCTGGAGCCAAGGAAAAGGCAAAAATGTTTTTATTACACAGAAAAGCAAAATGCTTTAGGGTTCATACAGGTTTCCTGTTACTGAAATTAATGTAATCATTTTATGAATCAGAATTTGAGCATATTTGGAAGTTAGGGGGTCATAGGAAAATAAATTATGCATACATAAATTAAGTGTCAGTCAAGCTGGGCTTATAGTTGCTTATACTTTATGTGACTTTTGGACTTAGAATGTTATTTTAGCAAAATGTTGAATATATGTTGACTATTTGATTAAGCTGATGCTTTTTTAAAGACTGTAAACAAAAGTATAGTTCCACTATTATTCTGTGGTCCTAGTGGTGGTTTTAGATGGTGTGAACCAGGAGGAGCACTGTTTAAGTGAGTGTGGAATTATACTGATGCAAAATTAATGCCACGGTGAGCACAGCTAAGCCTTGTATATTTATCTTAGTTACAAACCTTGAACTTGCATCTACAGCTTGTCAGGGAAATGGAGAAATTCTATTACAGCTTCTAGTTTTCTTCTTACAAGCCAGTATTGTCAACCTCCTGTGTAAGACCATACATGGCAGTGCAAGTAGAGTTTCCCAGATGATTAAGTTACATTGTTTTGAAAAAATTTAGATGATATCAGGAACTGTTGCACAAAGAAACAGTTTCATTAATTACTCAGTTATTGTATTGGGGGTAATTAGAAACATAGCGACAGAGTACTTCACCCTGTCTCTGTTAGCAAAACTTAATGCTAGTTTTAAAAGAATACTGGCAAGCCTTTGGGTCTCAAGGTCTAGCTTGTTTTGGTTCATGAGGATACAGCACCACTCTTCTAGTTTTCCCAGGAAGTAGAAACTTTATAGGTTATACTTTTATAAAGCAGTTTCATTAATGATATGGTTAGCATTCCCTGTTCTGTACCTCATAGATTCTCATATGTAGCTGAGCACCAAGGAGAACTGGAGACGCAATTTCTTTTGAAAATGCCGATCTTGGCAAGTGTTACATGTTACCTTCTAAAAAAGAAAATTTTCTTATATCTCAGCTTTTCTTTGGGAGGATGAGAGTTTATTCAACTTGCAGCCCTTCATCCTAGAGATGATTGATAAGGTCATTCTTTAAAAAGGACTCAAGAATTACATTCTGCTTTTACAAAAAAGCATTTGACATTTTAATTTTTCTTATGTGTTTTTTGTAATGCATTTTAATTACCAGGCTAGCCACAGACACAGCATCTATAGTGCATTTGTTGCCATAGCTGGGTATTCAAAGTGTATAAAAACACAATGTGGTAGAATTTAAGGGAAAGTGAGCCTTACTTAGTATCAGATGTAAGGGACTTAACATCTAATTTAATGTCTATGTTTAAGTTTCAGTCGAAATGAGAACAACATACTGTAATATTTTTTTAAACAGCTTTTGTTAAATAGATTGTGGTAATTCTTAAGGGAACGTACTGTCTGAAATAAATATGTATGTAGAAGATGTTCAAGCTAAAACTATGTGAAAGCTACATGATAGTCTTTTATACTTGGAGCCTGTCAGCCTTGTCTAGACGTCTGTGTTAAGTTACCAGTGTGTCACTAGGTTGTAATACTAGTGGTGAAATGTAGTGTCTTAACTATGATTTTTGTCTTTGTGTCATCATTTCTGGGAAATATAGGTGTCATATTCATGGACAGACATGAATATGTGGTGGAGATCAGTACATGCTCTGGCTTCTCCAAGAGAAGTACTGGTTCGTGGTGTGCTGCCATTTGCTCTGGAGTAGAGCATGGCTCTTTATTGACAGGTACAGATACATAGCATTTTTATTTTGAGGTTGAGATGCTTATTCTTCCTTTTAACTTGAACAGAATTTCTCTTTGGGGTGCCTAAAGAAGTTGTAGTAACCTTGCTACCAGGCTAGCAGGTGCTACCTTGCTACACCAACACCATGGTTGACCATGAACATACAACAACAATTTTAATAATTTCTGTGCTTGAAACACAGGGAGTTTGTCTCATTGAGGTGCTCGTGCTTAAGTATTTTGAGATGACTGAAGACTGAAATTAAATGATGTATAGTTTGAGCTGAGGAGAATTGTGGATGTGTTTGAAGTATGTCTCTTAAGCCAATGTACTTCACTTTGATGAGAGGATTTTTTCAGTTAACACCACTGTTTATTCCCAGCCAAAATGAATTCAAAGAGTATAAAGTGTTACAGAATTAGATTTCACTTTCGTAGACTGCAGAAGTAAATGAGCACTAATGAGTGCTTAGGAGTTTGTTGTTATGTACCTTTGTGGTCCACTATTGGGAAGAATATGCATTACCTGGAATGTGGTCCATTTTTAATGTGCGGACTGGCTGGCCCTAGCCATTAAATAGCTGAGATGTTATTTGCCTTAACAATGTATTGTAATTTGGAGTCAATGTTGTGGTGAAATGTGTGCAATTATAATGGGAAACTGCTGTGGCAAGAGGTGCTTACCTAAGCCCAGCTTCAAGAACATTCAGGAGTTCGTTTTCCCCAGCAGGCCTGTCATATTACACTCTGCCCTTGTTCATTATACAGGCAGTCTGCCTTAAACAGTGATGGGTAAGGTTCAGTGCTGAGCTTGAATTACCAAAGGGCTTTCTCTTTCTTTATGAAGAGCGGTATGTTATGTTGGAGCCTGCAACCACAATGTCCTAGCTAACCTGTGAACTCCTCTTTGCTGTGTGGTAGGTGGGCTATGAAGCAGAAACAGTATGCTTGTCAGCAAAGCAAAGGCTGGGAGTGCACTTCTCTTTAAGGCTGGTCTTACAGCTGTGGGAGAACTTTATTCAGAGATCCTTGGTTTTGAATCTGTATAGACTTATGTTAGTTTTGCTCCTTTGTTTGAACTTTTATTAAAGGGAATTTCGTAATTCTCATTCTTCTGTTCTGAAGATTCTGTGATTCTGTGTAGTCGAAGATGTCCTCTGGGTTATGCAGCAGGTGGGGAGCAACAGAGCTAACCAGCTGGGCAGGGGCAGGGAGGCAATGCAGGGAAGCATGGCCAGGGAAATGGCCACAAAGCCATGATTTCCAGGTAGGCCTGGCCTGGCTGTTTCTCCAGTGCACTGCAGGAAAGAAAGTGAACTTATTGGGGGGCAGTGAATGTATCCTTTTATATGCATTAAAAAATACTGTCTTGGTGGAGCCAAATGCATTGAAGGGAGAGAGGCTTCAGCCTGCCCAGACAGGTTAGGGCTCCTTCAAGAGTCCCAGTTATATCCTGCAGCAGCCAGGGCTGACTGCAGACTTGTCGGCCACCTGTGTCCCTGGTGAGCAGCTGGTGCAGCCATCCTGTGCTCAAGAGATATCAGGTCACATGAAAACAAAAATGGAGACATTCAATGTTTTATTTGGATGTTCTGACAAGTGGCTGATACTTTCTCATTTTCCTAGTAGATTTTCCTTTTTACCAGTGTTGACCCTTTTAAGGACCTCAAGGTTAAGACTTAAGCTTAATACTATCTCAATTGAAAACCATGTATGCAGTGCATTATGTTTTCCTTGCTAATTAGAAGAGTAGCCCGTCAGTCTATGGTGTTTTGATCACCTTTTTTTTTTCTAATCGTCTTGGAAAGGGAAGATTTTTTTTTTTTTCTAACTTCTGTTGCAAATCAAAAGGTGAAGACAAAGACCAGCATCTGATGTGTTTGCTATAAATCCAAGCATAGTTCCTTCCTAAAGTGTGGGTATAGTGCTTAACTAGAATAGCAAGAACTATGGCTATTAACTCTGTCCCAACTGAAAGCAAGACAACCATGGAAACTTGGTGAGTCATTGATAAGTTGCCCACCCCTCTGGCTTGCCTGGTTAGCCTTCCTTAAATTAATTAAAAAAACTCTCAAATGGGTTTTAGCCTCTGATTTATTTTTTCTGGACTAATCCTGCA
This sequence comes from Leptosomus discolor, assembly GCF_034619465.1. Classification (NCBI taxonomy): domain Eukaryota; kingdom Metazoa; phylum Chordata; class Aves; order Leptosomiformes; family Leptosomidae; genus Leptosomus; species Leptosomus discolor. The sequence continues at coordinate 44,034,580 of NC_141394.1, read as the reverse complement.
GTTATTGAATTACTACCTTCGGGGACTAGAAAGAAAGTTTAACAAGATGATAAAAATCTAAGAATGTCTCCATCGCTTGCCAAGTGAAATATCCCTACAAATGCATTTGGTTCATTGAAGGATCAAACTACAGATTGTTGCAGGAGTTTTCAGTAACTGTAAAGAAGAAAGATAAAGTGGTTTGAATACACGTTTAGCGCTTGAATACTGATTAGTCATCAGAGATGACTCAGATTTTGACTTCACAACTTAATCCTTGCCAGTTCAATTTCATTCTTCCAAAACTAATGCTGACCAAAATGTGGTACTAAATTGGATGCTCAGTGGACTTCACTGGGCAGTCTTATGTTGTACTGGTAGGAACACAATCTTGAGGATAAGCAGCCCCACTAAGTTGGGAAAGAAATAACTGAAAAGGATGATTAGTTTGTGATTTCTTTTAACTTCCATTTTAAATAAATTACTGTGGAGGCAATTAAGAAATCCTTCCCATGTAATAAGTTAACTTGATGAATTGTGGTGGTCCAGAAATGGCTTAGATTTATTTTGGGTGAGAACAGTCTATCAAATTAAAGTTAGTAATACATTTTCCAACAGCCTTTCAATAAACAAAGAAGCCTCACTGGGACTGGTTTTGTTAACGCTGTTTGTAAGTGATTTACTCTTCACCTCACTCTTTCAGGGTTTTGTCCAAGAATTAAGCACAACTTTTATCTGGTATTATTTCAGGAAGGAGAACAATTAATATATATGAGTCAGTGAGTTATGGACAAAAGACATCCCGTTGCTGAATAGTTTTAATCTGATTAAAAAGCTATTTAGTGAACTATTTATAATATTTCAGTTACCACCTTTGAAAGTACTATGAGCAATTTTACTTTTCTGCACTTCAGGTACTTAGCAATAGGCAAGTGGTGTGCTAAAATCCCATGGAGGGATATAAAGCATTATAATAGCTTCATTGTGTTAAAGAGTTAATTTACAGGAGAAATTAACTAGATTTTGCTCATGGAGGATCATTTGAGTAGGACATTAGAGTGGGGACTAAGTAACAACATTTGACCTTTGTCTCCATATGTTGCTGTTAGGTGGCACTTTTGGAAATCATGATTTAAAGCCTGTGGAGAGCTTATATCCCTTATCACCATTTTCTAATCCTCAAGGCTTTTACATCTTTTCTAAAGACAATGACTAACTATTTGCTATGGAATTAATTTACTACAGATTAATGGAACTATAAACAAAGAAGGATCAAAAGTAAGACTCTTGTAAGAGGACTTGAACAGTATATAATTTCATCAATTGTCAGCTAATTCTCATTAACCAGTAGCTAAAAGAGGACTGAGGTGCCCCAGCTAATAGCATGGTATCTTGGCTCTTATGGAGACGTTCAGGTGTATTCCTGCTGTTAGCAAGGAGAGAAGTCCTCCAGCAAAGCTGGTGGCACAGGAGAGGGCAGTGCAGAGATACTGTCATTCCCCAGGGATTCTCTTCTGATCGATTTGTGCCAGCTTATACAGGCCCCATGATATTCCTTTCCCAATCTAAAAAGTAAACTAATGATAGAGGACTTGATAATAAAATAATTAATAGTATGTAATCATAGCAGAAATGCATGTTTTGAGTGAAAAAAGCTGGAAGATACAGGAGTGGCATATATATATGTAATCAACACAGTACAGTCTTAAACACAAATGAAGATTTTTTTTTTATTATAGAATATATACCTACTTCATATATGTAACTATAATTGCCTAAAGTTATAATCTTGAGTTACAGTGACTTCATCTGAGGTTCATATTAATTATAAAAAAGGCATTTTATAAAACAAAATACAACAATTAAAATGTTTTTAAGCAGTATTTTACAAATTGCTTCACAGTTGTTTGTAGAGAGAAAATATTTTATTTATTTCAACAGGTTTCGTTTTTTTTTCCTACAAGAGATTCTGGGTGGTGGGGGAAATACCTGTGTTTTCCAGGTTGTAGTTACCAAGATAGAGGGGGGCATACCAGTCTTTACTTAGTACCCACTATTTTAACACCAGAAGAACCATTCAATGTAAAAATATTTATGAGAGTGTATGGTTTTTTCTTGCATCATATTTTAATCTGTCAAACCCTGTAGGTTTAAGGGGAGGGTAATGAATACTTAGAAATCTCTCAGTGCAGCATAGTTGAGCAATATGCTAAATGTGAGCAAAAATTTTACTGTAAAAATCTGTACCTAGAATTTGAAATCACGGTTAATTTCACCAAAATTCATGGGTGTAGAGGTGATCTGAACTTTTAAGATCTGCTTGTCTGGAAACTATCTTTAAGCATACCCCACAGCAAGAGCCAAGCAGGCTCTTCGTACACAACAGAAAGGAGACAAAATGTATCAGTGGAAGGTATTGAGCCGAATAAACTGCACAACAGTGGCATGTATTTGTTCCTAAATGAGGGTTAATTTAAACCTTAATCTTATACCGTATTACTTTTTTAAACTCTGTCTAGTATGATGTATGCCCCACTCTTGTAATAGCAGGGATGATGAAAATGGTATTCTGCAGATGCAGAGTACTGTGTGTAGGATAGAGCTGCTCATTAAATAGATTTCTGTGTAAGTGTTCTGTCAGTGAAATAAAGTGCATTCAAATATAACTTAATACTAGGGAATAATGGTATGATATCTTGATCTTATTTTCCAGTACTTTTCCTTCAATTATAATCCGCTGCACCATGTAAGAATGCAGCAGTTTAAAGGGAGGTTCCAATGGGTAGCTGTGGAAATGTCAACAAAAACGTTTTATTATTCTTGTGCTGTTACATGTTAGCTTCCCTGAAAACAGTTGCCTAACTGGAGAGCTAAAGCAGGCAGGGTGGTTGTGTGTTATATAATACTTTTTCCACATTTAGCTCTATGTTCATGTTCAAACTAGAATGCATTTTCAGGCTAAGAATAATTAAATGATGGAAACACCTGTTTTGTGGAGGATTTGTTGTACTCTAGCTGTTTCAGCAAGACAGAATCAAACTGTTAACCCTTTCTGTCTGATATGACTTTTTCTCTGGTTATAGGAATTTGCACGAAAGTTTAAAAAATGCTTGCACTGACAATCAGCAATGCTGGTTTCATCGCTTTTCAGCTCTCTACCACTGGAACAAAAATTTACTTTTCCACAAATTTCTCTATTTTAAAAGCCTTGCTTGATCAACCAGAAAAAAACCTCAATGACCAAACTAAACCCCTAAGGTTTTTTATTTTTGATTCTGGTCTTGTGAGGTTCCCTCTCTTCCCCCCCACTCCCTGCCCCGAGTCAGTTTCTGTGATCAACAGGTGAGCTTTGTGACGGTGTTTCTTATATTGTGTCAAACTTAATATCTGAATTTTAAATTTAACTAAAATTGACTTATTATTTCCTACCCTAGGTCTATATTGTACCAATTTCAAGAAGAAAAATCTTAAGTTTAGCATGGCAATTCAAACTTTAGTCTTCAGCTTCCTCCCTGTGAAGTGGGAATAGATTGCAAAGAGACAGCACCTACAAATACATACAGCCGAAGAACTGTCAGAAAGCCATATTTCCAGTTGCACCTCCTCAGTCTCACTGGTAAGTATCCTTATTGGAGAGATTTATCTAATTCTGTAACTTCTTAACATGCCATGTCCTAAGAGCTATCAGTTGTGACTCCTACTTTCATTATTCCCTCTGCCGCCTGCTGACCCACAGAGTTCTGTGTGGATTAGGACTCTGAGGGCTCTCCTGACTCAGCAGTCTGGCATATCACATCTCAGATGCTGCCCTGTTATCCCTTTCTGTATTTCTCTATTTCATTTGGACTTGTTCTGCTGTTATGCTAATGAGGCTGTGAATAGGGTTCCTGAGTCTATACCTCCCTCCGTAAGGGCAACTGTCTGAGTCAGGCTGGCAGTGTCTGCACAAATAAATGTTTTACATTATCTTTTCAGTGGTGCAGTTCTTAAAATGGATTCTTTTTATTAACACCGTAGAAATGAGTGCCTTATCCACAGCCATAATCTCATTAACTTTTCTTGCTATTGGAATAGAAATACGTATTTACAGTGTTCTTAAATAGATAAGCAAGTTAACAGAAGGTGAAAGTAACGAGAAAGCTGTAGAGATTATTAGCATTTAACTTCCTTGAACTGTGATTATCTGTAGAACTCTCTTAGCTAAAGCAGATATTGAAACAGAAACAACTGACATTAAGTAGATGCTTTATAATGTATAAAATGGATGTAGTGTATCTGTTCATAAAAATGATAGGAGAGGAAATGGCTTAGTGCTGTGTCACGGGAAGTTCAGATTGGCTATTAGGAAAAAGCTCTTCACTGAGAGGGTGGTCAAGTACCGGAACAAGATCCCCAGGGCAGTGGTCATGGCCCGAAGCCTGTTGATGTTAAGGAAGTGTTTGGACAATGCTCCTAGACACATGGTTTAACTTTTAGGTTGCCCTGTGTGGATTCAGCAGTTGGACTCTATCCTTGTGGGTCCCTTCCAACGGAGGGCGTTCTATGATTCTGTGTGTGCATACTGTTAAATTTTCCCCTGAAACTCTGTCTTCTCAAATCCTTGTGATTACAGCACCAGTCTATAATACCTTTCGGAATATTCAATGCAGGGTTTTTCTGCCGTCCTATTTGTGATTCTGTAATGTATCATAGTTAACACAGAACTTATATTAACTTACACATTTATCTATGAAATGGCAACTAGGAAAGAGCGATGTGTTTTTCCTTTTTAAATGCATTTGTAGAAGAGGAGGTAAGAAGTAGGAGTCAGCACCCTGTAACCATTCTACTGTCTTTCAATATTTGATGTGTCCATAACTTATTCTTGCAATTATTCCCCAGTGCTGTCTTAGGATCATTTTACTAAGTCTTCATGGAAGCTCAATTATGGTCACAAAAAGTTGTATGTTAGCACTAAAAGTCAGTTTCAAGACTAATGGCTGGAATGAATAGGGATCAAGATCTCAGGAAACTCTCCTTAGGACATTTGACAGATTTCTGTCTTTGCTAAGAGTAGGAACCATATCCTACTAAAATGGTAGCATTTCACTCCCATTGTTTACGGACGTATAGGAATACACAGGTGTTAAAGCAGAAGAGAAATTAGGCATTCAGTTTTGATACCAGGCTGGTATGATCATTCTACTCCTGTTTAGCTACATCAGGAAATTACAGTATCAAATACTTTGTAGCTTATATTTATTTTCTAAAACAAAATTTCTAGTATATTATATTACATATCATTCCAACTTCTGCCTACAGATACAATGATATTTGTATTGAAGGAAGCAGTGCAAAGCAAATTAAACAGAGATTTGGCATCTGCTCATAATGAAGTACTACTTCCAACCCTTTCCTCCACAGAGTAATGTGACTTAATTTAATAGTCAGACATTTAATAGCATGAAAGAAATTATTTTTCTGAGCCAAATGAAGACTAAGAAATACTACTTTCTGTACATCATGTATCAAAGAACCAGAAGAATGAAAAGGGGAAGTAAATGAGAGTATGTTCAAAAAAAGCCCCAAATGCTTATTTTATGGTTGTAAGATGATGGTACAAGGTTTTTAGGTTCGTGTAACCTTACAGCATTTAGGAGCTGACCCATAGCAATCTTCTTCTAGCTTCCTACCAACATGAACAGAATCCAGGATTTATGAGGTAACTTTGCTTTCTACCACACTCTCTTGGCATTGGTTGAAAGGTTATTCCTTGGCTAATTAACAGGTTCAGTTGGCCTTTTGTGCTTCCATTTTATGCTAGAGTAGAGTAATAAGCAGAACTAGCCTAGTTTGCTGTGAAGAGGTATGACAGTGTTTACATTGAGGAGAGTCAGACATTACCAGAGAGGCTGCGTAATTTCTTTGGAGGTATTCAAGAACTTGAGCAGAGAGCCTCAGATAGTCATACTTGATGATATCCTGAGAGCTTTTCAATCTGTAGTAATCTATGATTCTAATTTTGTAGTCTGTCAGAAGTGGTAGAAAATTTTGCTCGAAGATATTATTCTGCAAGAGGTTTGCCTTGAGGGGATATTTCAAAGTGACCTGAAGTACTGATTGTGGAAGCTCGTTCCTACCTCAGTTAAATGTAGCCTTTATTTATTACAGCATGCTAGAATGAAAAAAATGTTCAGTCATTGTTGTTCTAGCCAACAGCTCTGTTTCTCTCCAGATAGCCATGAGAGAGAAAATTACTTTCTAACACTGGATATATTCAGGAGGACTGCTATATATATCAGTGTATCCCTTCAAACTTCTTCAGCTTCCACTAGAAAGTAAGTGGGTTCACTTGCCCTTGTAATACTACTTTTGAGGTGGCAAATATATATGCAGTTTCCAGATGAACTGGAAACAGTACACTTATATTTTTAAGGCATTTCTGTATTGTCTACTTTTATAGCATTCAGGTTATGTGTGCACTGACATTTCACGTATGTGGTATGAGTTCTGTATTTCGTATATGTGATCTCCAATTAAAACTGAGTTCTGGCACACACAAAATGTGATTTTCCTGTTAGTGTAGCATGCAGATGGGAAGTCTTGGCCTTCATTGGAATAACAGATCTGTTCTTCTCTGTCAGCCCCTGACTATGAATTGAATAACATGCTTGTTCTCACTAGCAGTGCCTCCCCAGAACTCCTAGCACGTAGCTGTATAAGAAACTAAAGTGGTTTTTGCCCCCAAACTGTGGCCATATATTTGTACTGTTCAAGTTGACCTGTTTTCTGGTAGTACAACAGACTAACTGGAGTTTATTCCTATGTTTTGCATTATAATTTGTGACAGTCTTTTCTATCAAACAAGATGTTCTGTTGTTAGTGTTTGGGGGGTTTTTAGGTACTAAGGTATTAATAGTACTTGAGGAACTTGTAGAGTTCTTTAAACCTTTCTCTGTTTTGTGGATTAAAATGTGAGGTTTGAATTAGAATACATGGGATATTTGTCCTTTTCAGACTGGCAAGGACAGAAGTAAATCAGACTTTGTGAATTTATTCAATAGTGGACTGAGAGATGCATAACACAAGTAGATCGCTGGTGAAAACTGTCATGTAACTTGTTACTGTGCTTCAGCCCATCAGAAGCTTCACCCCCTGTGTTTGCTGGCTCTCCTCACAGAAGAGAAGAGCTTTTGTGTTGGTACCTTTCTTGGTGAAGACTCCAGTCTTGGTGAAAAAGTTACCACATTCCTGTGTTAGAAAGAGATTAATTTCTTGCATACAAAGTCAACTTAATACTTTCTAATGCTCATCTGAATAATAATAGCACATTTTGACAATAACAGGATTATTTAAATTGTTGTTTAAAGCTACAGAGGTTAAATCCTCTGAATCACTTGTTCACCATTCATACGCATATCTTAGATTTCAGTTACTTTTTTTTTCACAGCAGTTAAAATCAGGGCAGAGAACTAAAAGAAAGAAGACTGTTTCTTCCCGCCCCCCCCCCAATTATTTACTTACATAATTTTCTGAAGAGAGTTGAAGGTAGTGGTATTCATCATAGAGATGACAGTCATGTTCACAGCATTTGCACTTGTGATGGTAGATCTAATAAAGATGAGGAAAACTAAATGAGAAAAGGGACAAAATTCATTACCTTACTGTAGCAAAGTAATTAAACCTGTGTTAGTGAACAGGTTATCACAGTGTCATCTGGTGTAATAAACAATTTGGATTGTAATCAGAATACTAATACTATATTCCTTTTGTCATTGTTTGTCTTGACAGGAAAAGAGAAGCTATTGTAGTTAATGGAGAACTTTTCAACTTGATCTGCTCAGAGAGCAGTAGAGCTGTAGTGTGCACTGATCTGGTGATTTCACCCCCCCCTTTTATTTGCTTATATGTTTTCACTAGTAGCCTGTTTTGTACTTCGTACAGATTGCTGCCTGTGTGCCTGCTTATGTATGTGTAGCTAACTGGTAACTTCTGCTTTAACAAGAGAAGGCAAACTGTTTATGTATCTTGGACTGAAATACTCTTAAAATTCTCAGTGTCCTTGTTTCTAAACTGTCAGAAATCTATAACATTTTCATTCACTTGTATATTATAAAATATTTTTTGGTGGATACTTAACTGAGAATTTGTTGTTTTCCAGAACTTCAGTCTGTTTTGTTGCAAAGAAAATTGACAAAAAGAGCTCTTTTTGCCAAGTCATGCCCCTGGCTATATCGATTTATTTGGAAAAGTAAAATTGTTCAAAATATGCCTGCATTTAATTCATAATGTTGTAGAACAGTATGAACCAAATTTATGTTGTTGTGCTACAATTTGTGTAAATATATATACATTAGAGGAGAATTTGGCTTTCAGGAGTAGCTTATGTGAAAGGAGTAGAAAGAAATTGTTACTTATTGCCAATAAGTGTAGATCCCATAATATTTTTCATATATTAATAATTACTTTTGTTGTGGTGTTTTCTACAATATTCATCAAACACAAGAGGGAAGCTTCACAATCTTAGGCCCAGTTTTGTAAGTTTTGACATATGTACATTTATTTGCTCTCAGTTGTTCATTAATAATTCTGTTAAAATCCAAAAGTTTCATAGGTATAAAGCACTATACCCTTCGGAGTTATTTATACTATCTGCACTAGACAATTTTCATCAGCTGTCTTAATTAGTTGTGGGGTATGATAACTTCACAGTGTTGACTGTTTGAAGTAGCTGAGAGTAGGTGGTATGAATGTTTCATGGTTTCTTGAGATATTTATTTTTTTCAGATTCTAAATTGTATCTTCATCCATGCCCTTTAAACTGCAATGAGTATGTTAGATAAAAAGGAATAGAAATGTCACAGTCTGTTGCCTTTATTCAAAATTCCCACATGTAAAAAGAAACACAGGGAGTGTAATTGTTAAAGCAATGTATTTGAGTGTGCCCAGGTGTCATGGGTTGACAGCAGCTAAGCCCTCACCCAGCCACTAGCTTACTGCCCCCACAGTGGGAGGCCGGGAGAGAAACTAAGAGCAAAAGCTGAGAACTCCTGGGTTGAGGTGAAGCAGTGAAACTGTGTGGCAAGCTGAGCAAAATAAGGACTTTATCTGCTATTTGTCAGTATCAGGCAGGTGTCCAGCCATTTCCTGGAAAGCAGGGCAGCATGTGTAATGTTACTTGGGGAGATGAAAGCCATAACCACAAACCCTATTCTCTTCCTTTCCCTGAGCTTTTATTGCTGAGCACAATGGCGCATTGAAGGGAATGTCCCTTTGGTTAGTCTGGGTCTGCTGTCCTGACTGTGTCCCCTTCCAACTTGTGGCACACCACTGGCCTACTTGCTGGGGCGGGAAGAGAAATAAAAACAAGTCTTAAAACACCTTCAGCCCCAACCCTCCCTTCTTTCCCGGGCCTAACTTTGATCCCGATTTTTCTCCTTCCTCCCCACTCCAGCAACACAGGGGGGGAAACAGGGAATGGGGGTTGGGGTCAGTTCATCACTCTGTTGTTCCTGCCGCTCCTTCCTCCTCAGGGGGAGGACTCCTCACACGTTTCCTCTGCTCCAATGTGGGGTCCCCCTCATGGGAGAAAGTCCTCTATGACTTCTACAGCGTGAGTCCTCCCATGGGCTACAGTTCTTCATGAACTGCTCCAACATGGGTCTCCTTCATGGAGCACAGTCCTTCAGGAACTGACTGTTCCAGCGTGGGTCCCCCCCATGGGGTCTCTAGCAGCAAACCTGCTCCAGCGTGGGCTTCTCTCTCTCCAGGGGCCACAGGTCCTGCCAGGAGCCTGCTCCGGAGCAGGCTTCCCATGGGATCACAGCTTCCTTCAGGCATCCACCTACTCCGGCAGTGGGGCCGTCCACGGGGTGTAGGCAGCCATCTGCTCCACTGCACATGGGCTGCAGGGGGACAGCCTGCCTCACCATGGTCTTCACCATAGGCCGCAGGGGAATCGCTGCTTCGGTGCCTGGAGCATCTCCTCCCCCTCCTTCTTCACTGACCTTGGTGTCTGCAGGACGTTTCTCTCACATATTCTCACTCCTCTCGCTCGCTGCAATTACTGCTGCGCAACAACTTTTTCACTCTCTTAAATACATTATCACAGAGGCGAAAAACGCTGTCGCTGATGGGCTCGGCCTTGGCCAGCGGCGGGTCCATCTTAAAGCCGGCTGGCATTGGCTGTATCCGACATAGGGGAAACTTCTACAGCTTCGTACAGAAGCCACCCTTGTAACCCCCCCGCTACCAAAACCTTGCCACGCAGACCCTTTACACGTGCATTTCACATTGTGTTGGCCTTCCCTTAACTTCTTTTATGATTATGTGTAATGTTTTATTATTTTGTATAGAATGTCTCAAAACAACAGATGGAGGTAAAAAAAATAATTTATTAATAAATATTTTCCTAAAATTTCCTAAAGTCCTAAAAACCCACTGAAAAATTTCTGGCTTCATATTAGTACTAGTGCTAAAGGAGGAAAAGGGAGAAAATAATGGATCAAATGCTGTGCTTCTGTGCATTTTGTTTTTACCTAAATATCCACTGTGTTCCAAAATAAAGTTTTGCTTGGTTGAAGGGGCAGGGAAATTCAAGGATGTATATAGCTCTGACTTTGGACGCTTTCTCTGCTAGCTGTTTTTAAGTCCTAGCAGAGGTTGCCGTGCATGACTTCTGTTGATACAGTCACCTTTCATGCCTGTGGACATTTTGTCTTCTCAAAAAGGGATCTAAGTCAGATGTTTTTAGAAATCCTTGGAAAAAATTGTCATCTCAGTGATGTAGAGGCCATAATGCAGAGAATAGACTCTTAGCCTGTTTTTACTCCCTCTCAGCTCCCACAAACACACTTTCCCATATCACTAAACCATCGTGAGATTTCAGTAGTGAGTTTTGCCTATGGTTGATAGCATGAATGTACAGGGAACCAGTTATTTTATTAATTTATAACTTTGACTTTACAGGAGGTCTAGAAGTAAAGTAAAGGGTACATGTAGTCCAGTATTGTTGATTTCAGTATTCATATCTTTCCTGGTTTTGCTTATTTGCTGATTTTCTCTCTGCAGCAGCTTTCTGTCTCTGTGAATAGGATGTAATTCAAGACTAAGTTATCCTGTCCCTTTGCAGATTGTTGCACGAAAGCATCAAATATAAGAAACCCAAACTAGCTAAAATGTCTCATTTCGCTTATAACTTGTTAGGTTTCATGAAAAGTAGTGCAGTATTTGTCCAAGAGCAACATAATAACTTTCTAATAGTAACTTAAATGATGGTTCCCTGAGACAGTGAAACTAATGCCAAAGGCATCCAAATTGTAGAACATGAAGGACACATTTCAGGTGGCCATGCTTAATTGAGCCTTCAGTATTTGGGCAAAGAGTTGATTTGCATACTTGAATATATTTTGCAACTTATTTGATCTCTAACTAATCAGTGCACACAGATCGCAATCAGATTTCTGATCTGAATACACAAATAGTACCTTGTGAATGCAAGCAAGGACTGTGAAGCTGCAGATTGGGAGCTCTACTCAGTTGGAATAAAAAATTATTGATATATCTCCTGTTATTTTGAAAGTGAGGGAAGTGAGGGTTTTTTCATTAGTGCTTTGAAAAGACTTGCTAATTTATTCATATGTGGAAGATATATTGGTGAGAAAGTGAAAATTGTCTGTGGACTGACTCCAACTCTGTATCCCGATGTTTTATTTTTAGACTTTATTTATAAGACTGATAGAAGTCTTATCACTTACTGAGGAGCAAGTGAATGGAATGGTACTTTCGGAGTACTTTCGAAGTGCACTTCCCCTTTCTCAATCTTTCACCTTCCCTGTAGAAAGGAAAAGTTTGTGTTCATGGTACATGCGCACATGGTCTTGTGTATTCCATAGAAGATCATTGAGGTTATAACACTAATTGATTCTTGCTTCCTAATTGCTGTCAGCTTTGTTAGGAGTTACACAATCTGTATGGATGGGTCTGAAGCCCACCTTCAGACAAAACTGCTGATTCCAGTTGCTGTTTATCTGTTGTTCTCCTTGGTTTTAATGCTGTGTTAATAGGTGAACTAGTAAACTGCAACTGAACAGCACGCCACTTTTCCCAAAGAGTACTCCATTGTGCTGTACATTATTATACATGTTTAACCTTTAAAAATAATTAGAATGCTGAGAGCTCTTTGTGTTTCCAGATTTGAGTATGTAGAGCAGCTGTACTGCTGTGTAATGTGTACAGGTTCAAAATAGTGAGATTCTTGGAAAATGTACTTATTCTTTGCAATGTAAGTTTTAGTGACACCTTGATTTCAGGTTTAGTTCCTTTGCTTGCCACAGCTGGAGAGTCCAGCTTACTGCTCTGATTAAAATGTTCAAATTGAAATTCTTTGAGTCCTGAATTACATAGTCAGGAATAGCTATAAAAACATCCAAATAGTTTTTACATGATCTTAGAAACAAACTTCAGAACCATATGAAGAAGTCTGTTAACTTTTATGGTGGAAGAAAGGCCAAGCTCTATGTTTTCATGCACTGTAACACATTATTTGGGGAAAATTTGTCTTTCTTTATTCCAGATAGTTAGGTTTGAAACACCGTAAAGTATTATAGGCTTTGGAGGGAGTAAGGGGGGGGATTTAAGTACAATAGAGATGAGGCACAACAGAAGTTTGTGTGAGAAAAGCATGGATCAGTGGATATTTTATAATTCAGATACCTTATCCAGCCCATTACAATACTCATTTGAAAGGGCGGAGGAAGCTCTAGGCATTCTGCCAGTGGAATGAAGTTTAACTTTTAGATTACTATTACTATAAATATGTCTTCAAACATTTCTATATTCTCTTGTAAAATGTTGTATTTCTGTTGTGTATTTCAACAGCTTTTGAGAGTGAGATGCCTCAGGCTGCTTTACTTATCAGTCATGCAAGTAGCAGTTTTTTTTAAAGTTTCTAAATGGTAATCTTAACAATATATCTTGACTTCCAGAGTTACTTTTTTTTTTTCCATCTTGTTGTTCAGTAGTCCATAGCCGCTTCAGCCTTGGAAGTGATTTCTTTCTATGAGTGTTGTCAGCTATAAAACTTACGCTGTTGACCTATCAGCAGAGTTCTCCCTGAAAATAATTAAACTTCAGAACCCTGTTCATTCAAGGAACTTGATCTCTAACTGGCTTGACCTTTGTTTGACTCCATTGCCTGCTTTGCACTTAACTGAAATTTCTGTGATGGTAACATCATTAAGGATGCAATTTCCTTTCCCGCTGAAATATTAGCTACATTGGCAGGAGCCTTCCTACAAGCATATTCATATGTGCAAAAAGCCCTTATTCGAGGGAAAACACTGATGTTGCTTGTTGCATTAGGGTATTTTTAGGTATGCTGCAGTGATAAAATGAAATTATCTCTGTGTTAGGTGAACCGACTGGCATGTCTCATATGACTAGTTAGGTTGTAATCCAGCATTGTAATCCTGGCCACCATTTTAATACTTGTGTACCTTACTGTAAAGGTTCATTTGATATGCAAATCATATTGTTGTTATCCTCTATGTTGCAAAACAAGCTGCTACTGTTTTTTAAGTGAAACTACTGTGTAGTTCATCACTAGAGGTTTACTCGGCAGCAACCTATAACACAAGGGTTTTTTTATGTAAAGATTAAGATAAATGGGTTTTATATGGTCTATTATTTAATTTACCTTCCTATTAAATGGAGTAATCAAGTAGAATAAGGTAGCTTTTCAAAATAATGAGATTTTCTTTCATCAGAATAGACATTTGTTTTAAATAAGTCATTAATCATGTAGTTAAAACACTGATTAAGAATATTCTTTGATTTGCTTTCCTTTGTATAAATTCAATGTAGGAGAGAGGCTAGGATAAGAGGTTGATAAAGCTATTTATTTTATAAAAAAATAATATTGCTAGTATTTATATATCCCTTGCTATTCATAGTCTGTGCTCCATTTTACTAACCGAACCTAACCTATCAAGCTCTGGGATAGATTGGTTTAATATTTTCCTTTTTGGTAATTCAAGTACTATAGGACTAGTCAAATTTGTTTAAAATACTCACTTCTGCATCTTCAAACAGAGGTGTCAGTGAGTGCTCAGAGCTTCAGGCCTCTGTGGCTCTCCAAAGGCCTTTGCTGCCCCCATTAGCTTTGCTGTGATGACCACATTATACACAGCCTGGGTAAGTGTGCACACACTCTGCAGTAGCTGTACAAGGCACCAAATCTGCCCAGTTTAGACTCTGTATTGTTTTTTGAGTGAGGGGCAAGCACCTCGTGAACATCCTGCTGCCTGGCAGCACAGCTCAGCAGTGCAAGGCCCTGTTTTTCCACTGGCCACAGAACAGGAGACTTGAAGTTCAGAGATGAGGAACTTAAAAGTTATGGTGACACTGTAGAAAGTGAAATCTAGAAATAAAAATAGTTACAGAAACTTGTCTGTTAGATGATTAACAAAGACTGGGATACTGGTATCTGCACACATTTTTATGTGCTGTTTGAACTCCTTTTTGTCATCCAAATTTGAGCATGTAGGGAATTGGGGAAGAAGGGCGGCAGTGAGTCACAACTATATCACATAGAAGCTTGATGTGAGCATATGACTTCTTGTGTTTGCCCTTTTTCTTTCTCATTTCCAAGCAAACTACCCTGTTTTTCTCTTTACTTGAATAAAAGAAGTGTAATGTTACACTCCACCCTTTTTATTCTGAGGACAGGTACAAACCAGAAATTTGCAAATTATTGCCCTTCTGCTGTCCCCACTTCACAGACACACTTCAGAGCTGAAGCTTCTGCTTTCATAAATTTTAGAAAAACTGACTACTTTTCCCTAAAAATTAAAGGCTCAAAATGTAACAAATAATTCCCATAGGAAATCTCACAAAGACACTGCAGGGTAAGTAAGAAGATTTTCATATGAGTGTAAACATATCTTATTTTTCCATGGCTGAGCAGCCCAGAAGTATAAAATACTTATTTTATCTCTTAAGCAGTTATCAGCTAAAAAGGGGCGGGGGGGGGGGGGGGAATCTTTGTAGTAGCTTGTCAGACTCTAATTGTATTTCAGAAGCATAACTCTTAAATGGAATTCTTGTGCAAGAGTCTTAAGCTCAACATTTTAAAATCTAAATGTAAACTAACACTTTGTAGATGTAAATTGTGAAATGTTTTTTTGTTACTTTCTTCCTTTCCTGACTTTGAAGTTTTGCCTCAAGTTCAGGTTGGAAAAGGGCTATACATGGACAGGAGTAAGTTGCTGGAATTCAGTGTAAATTTAAAACAGACAGTCCCTGCACAATTAAATGGTGTTTACAGACAAGGTTACTAACATCACTTTGTAAAAGCTTCTGATAAAATGAATGTGCCACTCCAACGCTACAGACCAAAGGAGGATTTAGAACAGAAATTTGTCTGAGAGAACAGCTGCTTGGTACAAACCTATGAACACTGGTGTGTTACAAGTCAAGATCTCGCAGGTGTTGACACTCTATCTTCTCTCCTTCGTGAACATAGGGACCAATTAACCATGACTGCAGATACTCTGTGCAGGAATTTATAGCTGTAGGTTGTTTTTTCTTTGCTTATCCCTGGTATGTGTTGTCTCAGTTTTGTTAAGTTGCGTTGGTAGATCTGACAGTGATCTATGTTCCACATGTCTGTTTTAGTTCAGCAAGTGTATGCTAGGCTGGATTATATTTTGTTATGTGCCCAGCTAATGAGATCCAAAAAGCAGTAAAAATGTGGTTCCAAGTCAAATGGTCGATAAGTATTTTATAAGCTAATTTAATACTTCTTTTTAAGACTAGCCGGTTTCGTGACAAAGCTGATACTGTTATAATTGGATGTTAATATTTATTCAAATGCCTTTCAGAGCTACAGGAATCTGTAGGAGAGCTACAGCTCACCTTCCCTAGGGATGCCTCCCTTGTGGAGTCATCCACTGCACTGGGGCAGTTATACACTTTGGCTGTAGTTGAGTCTTTGGCTTGTGTACAGGCTACTAATGATGATTGGACTTGGTGATTAAGTAATGTTTTTGACTATTATGTTATTCTGCTTTTGTTGGTATTACAGTCAAAACTTAGAATTGGATTCCTTTTCTTTGTTAGGTGACTTTTTTTTCCTAAACTCTTCACTGTTGCTTTCATGTCAGGTATTGATCCTTGCTTGTGCTTCAGTGTCTTGCATGGAAAGTGAAATAGATGGCAGTGCTAAAGCCTTGTTCTGGTACTATTTGTTGGAGATAGAGGCTCTCTAATGCCTCTATGAATCTAAGAACTCCCTTGAAAGCTCAGAAGTGAAAAGGAAGAGGTTGGTCATGGCTCTGCGTGTGTTACTGCAGAGTGCTGCCATAGGGAAGCGTGACAAGGCCACAGAGCCTCTTGACGAGGCGGGGTGAGGCTCACTATTAGCTAAGCTATGTCAGGGCACACAGTGATAATTCCTCAGCATTCATACTTGTGGCAATGCCCCTTTTATCAACTGCTTATGCCCCAGCAGTTGCCCTCATGGCAGAATGTGTTTGCTCTCCAGCCAGAAACTGGTCCTATTAACTTAGCCTTGGATTTCAGTTTACAGCACACTCATCTTCAAAGATGGCAGTAAATTCTGTTGATATAGCAGAGAGATTGTGCTCCAGAAACCTAACTTGCACCCTCCCAAATCTTAATCCACCTAAACTTGCCTTACTCTGGCTCAGGGCTTCATGCTGATGTGACACACAGCCTAATTCACTTTAGAAATGATTGGTTTGTTATTGCTGTGCTGAAACTATTTGGCTTGTTTAAAAGGAAAAAAATAAAATAAAACTGCAGCCAACATTTTAAAATTGCAGCAAAAAATGCTCTAAACATATGAGGACTTGTACTTCTTTTATATGAACTCTTTTTCTGTGGTCACTTCTGTACGCTGACTGGGAATTATTTCTGCCTACAGCTGTTTTGTGATGTAGAAATAATTCTTTCTAGAACAGCATCTTTATACTTTCCTGTAAAATAGTAATAACCAATATTTTTCTACTTTCCTACATAAGCTAGATAAGATTGCAATGCATTGTGGATTTCTCATAGGAGTGACCTTTAGAAAAATGATAGTTGGGTCTCAGATTTCAGGCAAGATAGCAAAGTTGGCAGCAGTGGTGGCAGCTTTTCGAAGTGTTGCAGTGGGTATCTCAAATCTATGAATGTGTTTGGAGAAAAAAGGATAATAAAATCAGGCGAAAAAAAAAAGAGAGCAACAGATACTGGTAGGTATACTTGTTCTTTGGGAAGAAAGAAAAGAAACCTGGAGTAGGACAGGGAGACAAATTGTGAGGAGTGATAGGGTATTTGAGTCCTTAGGGTTTGATCTGGGATATGTTGGGGAGGATCCATAAAGAAAGAGCGGTAATGTTGCAGAATGGAGGTTCTGGAGAGCGATCTGAGGCTTTGGAGCACTTGGTGCCACCTAGCACCACTGTCTCAGCACCTGTAAGTAAAATTCTGCTTTTGACAGGAAGGGATGGGGCATTGGTTTAGAGCTAATGCTATTAACACTTCTTTGCAGAATAACAGGTAAGGAAGGGATCAACAGTGGGATGAAAAACAAGCAAGCTGCATCAATGTTCTTTTGATCCATAAAGAGGAGTTCCTAGGGCAAACTTAAAGAATGGATGGCAACAACTGCCTTCCTGAAAATACAGGTATAAGAGCAAGAAGTACCCCATAAGCTGCCTGCAAAGTTTCTAATGTCTAGGATTGAACTGTATGGGAAAGAGAGGGTGTCCTGAAGGACTTGTGGAGAGAGCATCATTCGGATGAATAAAGACTGCTTTAGCAGTCTTGCTGCAGCCTCAGGTACTTCTGCAGTTCTATCAAAACTATGTTTGTTGATGATTGCCTGGCTCCTTTTCCTAAATAGATGTAAAAAATCTACTTTGACTAGAAAAACTGAGACATTTACACTGAAATGTGGGATATATTACCATTTCTTGGGAAACAAGATTAAAGAGAAAAAATATTTAACTTATGATGCCATTTCATACCTTACTAAATTGCTTTTAGTGTATGCATCCTTATTCTTGCCATAAATATTGTAGAATAGGAATGGTTAATTAATATGCTGGGCGATGTCTTACACAGACTAACATTGTTATACTGATTATTATTCTAAAAATCATTCATGGTGCCTGATTTCCTTCAGTAGACTTGATAGTGGATGTAATTGAAGGGAATATTTGCATTTGTAACCGTGTTTGGAGTATAGATCAAACATCCTAATTCTTTTACTAATCTGCAAATTGGGTAGGTTTAACATATTATTTAAATGTCATGTCTGTGTTTATCACAGAATCTCCCAAATTTACTCTGAAGTTGTGAGATTATGGACTATTTATAATATCTGTATTTATGTTTCTTTAAACTCTCTTACCTAGCTAGTCCATGCAGAAATGTTTGTGCCTTTCAGTGTGAATGTTTTTTTCTGCTGCTTACCTTTGCTTTGTGGAATTCAGGTCTCTGGGATTTTTGGAAGTTGTGAAAAGCATCTTCGTTTTGATGATAAAGCATGATTTCATTCAGATCTGTCCATGGATTAGTTTGTTTTCGTCCAGCTCCATTATGGTGAGAAGGAAAAATAGGGGCTTTTATGGCAAAACATGCGATTCAAAGGTAAACAATTAATTTTCATTATTTATTCTTCAAGTGAAAAATTTCCTTTCCTCAAAATATTTAATCATTAGGATCTTTGTACAGGTCAGGAAGATGCAGACATCCATGAATAATACTTGATCTAAATGTGTGTGTATTCATTACTGGAGCCACATCATGTAGGAAAAGTGAGTCCTATTTTTTTTTTTTTTTCTTCAGATTTTTATCCTTAGGCCACTGTTTTCTCCCTTTTAATGATTGTTCAAGATATCTGTATATTGATAGTCTATTAATCGTGAGTCTACTCTGTAGGAAAACATTCTGTTTGTGCAGTGGGCACAAAGTTCCTCAGTAATTGTACAACTGGGTGTGCTGTTACTACTTTCACCCATAAATCCAGACCTGCTGACATTTTACCTGCTGGTACAAGTCAAAAATGAAATTTCTAGCATCAAGCATGCACAGAACAAAACTTTGGCTGCCAATTGCTGTTATAAATAGGCATGCTGAGAAGGCAGAGGGCTACAGTAGGAAAGTGCTGGTTTTCTATTCAGTGGCCAGTCTTCTGTGGTGGAAGTCCTGGATAATCATTCTAGTGTGAGCTGTCAGTCAGCTTGCACGAAATGATATTGCATAATCACACAGCTGCATGTCAACTGAAAATGCACGTTACTAACATATTAGTGCTGATAATGCAATAGGATTGAAGACTGAACTGATGGAGGAATGATCAGAACAGGCTCATGATAACAGTTATAAGGTTGAGGAATTTTTTAAGCAAATTCAGTATGTGGGCCCAAAACTCCTGTCAGGTGTAATGCATTGTAGGATCACTTTTGGGGAAGTACTGGGGAAGTACTGTTTGAGAGGCTGCATACTGAAACAGCTTTTGTAGCTCGTAGATACTGTGCACAGAAAGGGCTATCATGGTGAACAATGCTCACCTCCGCACATGGCAAAGATGGCAATGGTATTATTGATTGAAGACTATAGACGCAGAACTTCTTGAGAATAAAGAGACTCTTACTGAAGGACTGCTCAGGATATTTGATTTCATAAAACCAGCCTTAGAGCATTACTTACCTTGTGTGCAATTCTCTATATTTAGTCAAAAGTATGTTTTCCCGATTAGAAAACTCCTTTTGTTCCTCATGAAAACCTAGTGAATTAGGGGATAACCTGACACTGTTTTATGATAAACAGCAACTGAGTTATCTGTTGTTTGTAGCTTGAGAAATCATAGTAATTGTTTTCAGAAAGTGTTTCTTTGAAAATGATCACAGTTAGAATGAAAGAGCCCTGTGATTGTGCTGAAGTGGAAAGTTTAGGTAAGACTTAACCTGCAAATGTTTTGTTTTCAACTGTCTTATAGCTGCTGTTACCATTTATCTCCATGATATATTTCATATGTGTGTGGGGAGAGGAAAGGAAATTTACTGAAAAGCAAACTATTATACAAGATCCCATTGAGCAGGTATTTTGAATGCTGATCACTCAAGCAGGTGAGTGTCTGCTAAAGCTTAGTTGAACATTGGCTCGCTGATGAGAAAGAGAAATGTAACGGCTCTTCAATGCTAGCAAGTCGAGAGTTTTGAAATCCTTAATCCCATGTGGAAAAAAATGTGAGGAAGGAATTTAGCGAATTTCTACTTATTTTCTGGTGTGTCATTCTGTATGTATTTCAAGATCACTGCCCCTTTTTTGAAACAAACTTGGCACTTCTATTTTCATTTTTTGTTAAAATTCTTCTTAACTTTGATATGTACTCTGATTTTAAAGTTGCATCTTATTATTCAGATATTATTCTTTACGTAGAAAGTGAAAGAAAGTGGATCATTAAGCAATTATCAGGTAAAAATGCTAAAATAAAAATGTTTATTTGCACAAAGGTTGTACTGTTGTCTAAGCTGCTTTGCAGGCTTTCCTGTTGTATGTTGGGATCATGCACATGGGATCA
Organism: Leptosomus discolor; assembly: GCF_034619465.1. Taxonomy (NCBI): domain Eukaryota; kingdom Metazoa; phylum Chordata; class Aves; order Leptosomiformes; family Leptosomidae; genus Leptosomus; species Leptosomus discolor. The sequence continues at coordinate 44,014,029 of NC_141394.1, read as the reverse complement.
CACAAACTTAGAGCTTCTCTTTGCTGTGGTTATCTTATTGTCCCCCACTGGCTAACCTAGACATGGTTCTTTGCATTCCAGTATTGGTATTTTCCAGAGTGGAATATATACATTTATCCATGTATGATTTGCTCTCTTTGGAAGTTAAGAATTCTACTTTATTATCCAGTGAGGTATATTAAGTGTAAAATAATTCTGTACTGGAATAGAACAATTCGAAGGTATTTGGATGGGACAACCACAGCAGTGTAGCTAAGAAATAAAATAAAATGTGGATTGAATTGAAGAGGGAAGAATTGCTCCTCTTAGTTCATGTTATAACATGACAAGTGTCAGGCCGCTAATGCGTTGATCTCCTTGTTTCCATGGTTTCAGATTTACAGAGGCTCAAGAACATTGGTTATGTCTTATCTTATATTTGGACAGGACACCTTTCAGTGCAGATACTGACTGGCCCTATGCCAAGCCTGAGCATGTGACTGTGGTAAATGGTTAAACCTGTGAGTTGATGCTGGTTTATGGAACTGGTGTGGAAAATAGTAGAGGGTTGAAAATTAGAGAGTGGTGGGGATTTTGTTGCTGTCATCTTGTGGTTTTAGCTCACTGCAGAGAAGCCTTTTTGACTTTTGAAATAGGTGAAATAAGCATTCAGAAAACACTAGTCACTCCATTATTCTTAATAAATGTGGTAGTGCATCACAAATATGCTAAATTATGTTATTTTTGACTTAAATAGCCATAGGAAAATTTAGATCCTATTTTAAGGGTGAGAATTAAAGGTGGAACAGTATTCAGTTTGTAGTATGAGTGGTTAAGAGTTGCAGAGCATTTAAATTCTGCAGCTACTAGGAGCAGGTTCACACAAGCCTGTTTGTTTTATGAACATAAGTATTTCATTTTTCAGGCAGTCTCTTGGGAGATTAGACTTGGCCACAACAGTAGCCTCAGAGACCATTTCCTTGATTTCTTTGCATCTGGCAAGTATTAGTGTGGATCAAAATAAAGACTTGTTTACACAATACATGTGAATTTCTGTCTTACCTTAAAAATGGAAGCAGAGGTTACAGCAGCTTCAGCTATCCCCAGGTTCCTTGAGCACGTGCTAGCCTAATGCATTTCTGTAATGTGTTTTCTTTAGTCATTCATCTCTTTCACCTTGCAGGAAAATCTAGTGGAGATGCATGTGTCCATTTCAAGTGCAAAGGTCGTATAAAGTGACAGTACCAGCCTGAGAATAAGTCTGTAAAATAATTGTAAAATACCACCCTTGCATTTTAAAATCCTGTCATAAGTATGTGACTCTAAGTCTCCTGACAAGTCTTTTATGTTTATTGCTAGTGATGCCTTGTCTTTGCAGTGTGTGTGTGTGCACAGACGTGTATCTCCCATGTTCACCTTACCTGCCACTCCAGTCAGTCCTAGGAGTGCTTTTGTGCTCAGTGCTCACTGGCTCCCTGGTGCTCTGACTCCACTGACAGAGGCTGCAGCAAACAGTGACTTTTAAGTGTGACCTGTGTCTCTAGTCCTTTTAATAGTAGGCCTATGTAGATTGAATGAATTACTGATTATTTAGGACTGTAATATTTAGGAAAATGTTCAGTACTGTTTGAACATATGAGAGGCATATTATCTCATTTTCAGTCTCAAAGTCCGAGTTCAGTGAGGTGTCCGGCATATTTAAATATTTTGTTTGGAAGAACTGGAAAGCTCTGTACGGTGAACATATGATTAATTTTCTACATATGAATAATCTCAGCACTTTCATTTAGACTTTAAACATATACTTAAAGTAAATGCTTGAATACTTCAATGGATTGAACACCATATAATGTTTTAGCAATCAGTAATAAATCTATCAAAAAGCAATGTCTTTTCCTTAATCTGTGCAAATAAGCGTGACTGTTTTGTTATGGTGTTTAAGCACTGGCAGACTTCATGTGAGATGCGTTTTTAAGGTGTGTTTTGTGACCTATTCACTTTACCTTAATATGAAGCCCCTTTTTGTACATGTAAGGGTTGAAAGTAATGTAACTTATTTGTTGTAAATAAACAACAAATGTTATTGTTGTCCAGAGTACCAAGGAGGAGAAACTCTTGCATGTTTAACCTCCACCCCACCTCCTACTCCTTCGCTGCAATGCTGTTTTCTGTAGCCAGTAAAACTAAGGATTGATATCTATAAAACAGTATTGCTTCAAAGTGTACCATAGTTCATATTCACACTCCTTGTATAATTACAGATTAAAGTCAAGTCCCCCCTCCCTTCTCACAGATTTCTAAAACATTGCCTTACGTTACTTATAATTTTGAATTGAAATAAGTCTGATGTGTTTTATACCTGAGGGAATGATTTAAGGGAGGTAGTGAATGGTAATGAGCTGATAGCTCTGCCAGACATAAAGTAAGTGAGAACATATGCATCTAGTTCCAGTCATAAGAGCTTTTATTAAAACAAAATGTTGCAGTGGTAATACCATAAGCAACATGTGTTGAGATGCCGTTAACTATTAAAGATACAGTGCATCCCCTATATATCCTCTGAATTAATTTAGTGACAAAGGGTAGCTCTATTTTTAGTTATAACTTTAAAGCAATACTATACAACAGGAAGTCATAAAAAGACTTTGAAAGGACAACAATTATTGATAATTCCACAGACTTTGCTGAGGAAATACGGTAATTCCATGTGCGTTCCCATAAAGGCTTCTGTGATTGGATTTTTTTTTAAAAAAACCCAACTTTATTATGATGTCACATTGGATCACTTTGAATACTGGTGTTAAAATTATGCAGTGTTCATTGCCTTAATTTATAATGTCATTCTGAGAGTACCATTCCCAGTTTTCAGGTAATGAGTGCTGCCTCATTTCAACAGCTTTTAATTGCCATATGGTATCAAATATAAAGAATTTACTTTTTTCTTTTTTTTTTAAAATTGTCTTTACTAATTATAGATTCCTTTGCATGTCATGATTCAGTAGGAGAAAATGGATGTCTCCAGAATAATGACACATCTTTCCTCTTTTTTTTTTTAAACATTTCTCTAGAAATTGTATACATTTTGTCCTTATATTTTTAGAGAAATGTCTGTGTAGAATTGGTAAATATGTTGTGTTCTCCTAGGGAGAATTACAGGTGTATAGTTTTTACTACGTTCATATAAATAATCATAATTTTTCACTAATGTAATGGCAATGGAGTTGGGTGCTGACTTGTGGTCAAAATGATGATTATGCTATTGTTGAAATAAATGCTGCTGAGTGCGTCTGTATCAGATCTTTGATTCCTTTCCTTTTCTAGAGATTTTTATTGTTTTGTTAGTTGAGTAAGAGAAATATTTTCCTCTGAGAAACAAAATGTAGTTGACTTTCTGGACTACACCATCTTGTCTTATATGTTCAGTAACGTACCTCTTACATTATTCTGTCAGTGGAATCAAGTCTTAGGAAAAGGCAAACCTCACTGAATTTTAGAATTTTATTCTACACAATACTAAAATACTGTAAAGTGGCTGGCATAAAAATGTAAATTGCGATTATTTTTGTCATTGTTCCATGTTAAATGACTTCATACTGATTCACAGAATTGTAGAGGTTGGAAGGGACCTCTAGAGGTCATCTGGCCCAGCCCCCAACCTCAATCAGGTTGCCCAAGACCATGTCCAGGTGGCTTGTGAGTATCTCCAAGGAGGGAGATGTGACCACCTCCCTTGGCATATGGATTTCACCTGCATTTCCACATTTGTGGAGGTAATCATATAAGTATAATATATTCCATATTTTATAAGCTCTGGGAATCTTCATTACTTTCTTGCAGTGAATCTGTACCAACCTTAATACTTTGAATGTATTTTATCATAAATAACTGATTTTTCTTCACACTTTTAAAATTATTAGATGCACTGTGCAGTAATGGAACAGGCTGGAAGTGGTGGAGTCACCAACCCCAGAGGTGTTCAAAAAACATGTAGATGTGGCATTTCAGGACATGCTTTAGTGGGCATGGTGGTGTTGGGTTGACAGTTGGACTTGATGATCTTAGAGGTCTTTTCCAGTCTAATGATTCTGTGATAGTTTATTGGTATTTTCTAATGGTTGATTAGTGTTTTGCACTAAATGCTGGTTTAGGTTTTTTTTTTTTTTTTTTGGTCACGGTAAGTATCTTCAAAGACATGTTAGCATATTTCATGTTTTACTCCATGATTCCATGGAGACTGACTCACTGTTTCATCCTTTTCATCTTGTTTTACTGGTGCTAGTGTCAACATCTGTAGCTTTACCTCACTTGGTATCATTTTGCTAAACCTTGCAAAGGATGAACTATTTTCTGTTTTTATTTCCAAAAAAAAAAAAATCCAACTGCTAGACTGATTCAGTCACTAAGTTTTGGGGTTTGTTTTCATTTTTGAACAAGTCAAAATTTTTGATGGACTAATGTGCAGGAGAATATCCTATGTAGGGATTCCTGCTATCACTCGTGCTTAGTAGTAATTCACCCTGTAAATGTGGTGTGGAATGTTGAGCATCCAAAAATTTATTCAAATTTTTGATGAGCACACAATGCCAGTGATCAAAGACAAATAAAAAGTTCAAGATCTGAGTCAATACCACTGAGGCCAATGGGAGAATTTCAGTCAATTTCTTACATTAGTCTTAATGGAAATGCAGACTCAAATATTGGCTATTTTGACATTTCAGCTGTCATGTGGGAACATACCATTCATTACCATAATTTTGCACAGGCCTGCAAAAGCAAATCCTCAGATATTTGGAAATGCCTTATGCCAGTTACTGAGGACATGGTTGTTTTTCTTGTGTATATATTCTGTCCAGGTCAGAGATTGCATATGGACTGCAGGGGAAATTGCATATGATTGTCCAGATTTGGATTTTCCTCACTAAACTGTTGTTCAGTGTCTTTCTTAAATACCTCATTGGAAGAGAATTTATTATGTTATTAGCTATACGTGATACAATCCTCTTGACTCAAAATGGTTGTTTTTCTACTGTTTTATTCTAAAATTTCAAAAAAGTAGTTGAGTGATACGCAAAATATTAAACTATTACAATTGTTAAGATTTGTGTGGTATTCTACTTTACAAACGATGGTGCAGCACAGTAAGAATATTTAAATGACCATTTCCATTTGGTCATCCTTTACCTTTTCTTTTACGTTTTCAGAGAATATACCCCATTGCATTCTCAACACTTGCAAAAAATAAAGCAGAGGTCTTAGATTTTGATTCATCCCTGTTTCATTCCTGAAGCGTCACTTACCCTTTCTGTGCGTCAAGTAGTTTTTTGGTAATAATAAATTATTTGGGCTGCTGAAGAGGTTTTTTTTGGCAAATTGTTGGGTTTTTTTCCCACTGGAAAATGCATGGAACTTGTGTGGAAATACAGTAGTTTATCTGGAAACATTATTCCAACTCAGGAATCGTACATTGACCTGTTCAAGGCTGATTTCTCACATAAATGACCAGTAAGAAGTATCTGAAAGTCAAAGTAGAGGCCCTGATGCCTGTCTAGGTAGGTATAAATGAGATTAAAATGGGCAGATAGACTGGCAAGGAGTCCTTTCTGTCTGGCTGTTGTATTTTGTTTGCTGGATGAAAATCTCAAGATGTCTTGGGTCCATTACAGAACAATGTAGGAATTGCTTACATTTCAAAACACATCATGGCTCATGAAAGCCAGTTCTCTTCAAGCTCTATGAAATGCAACCATGCTTCAATTTTTTTTTTTTGTGTACAGAACCATGTTGAGCTCTCAATTAAAGTGAGTAAGCATTCTGTAAATATTTTTGTCCTAACAGAGTGGTTCAGTAGGACAAGAACTGAGCAGCGGGAACATGTCGTATAGGGTATATTCACCCATGTGTGGAGTCTGGAACTTCTGTCAAGAGCTTTAAAATGCAAACAATCCATTTTAGTAATATGCAAAGAAACCTCTGTTATATAGCACAATCCGTGTATGACATGGTTATGGAAGTGTAAATGCAGTTGTTACACTAACATCGTGTAGCTGGTTAAATATCAACTTAGTAAAAGTGGTAGAAGTCTCTTTGAATCTAAATTGCAGAAACACGGATGTGATATCATTGCTGACCTTTGAAGGATGTATTATTTGTTTGGAGGTCTGGTTTTGTAGTTAGCAAGAAAGATTTGCCTTCATAGCGATGTTGTTTTGGAGAATGTATGATTTACTGTGAAAGTTGTTGTAGTTTTTATTGTTTTTCTAGGCTGATTTTTTTGTTGTTGTTGTTGTTATGGTATATTTCCCTTTAACATAGGTCAAATTCATTTTGTGTGGAATGAGAATACAGAACTTCTAGAGGCTCTGTAGGTCACTAGTGTTCTTTTACTAGTAATAAAATGGCTAAATAAAACAGTTGATACAGAAGTGTTGTACTGATGATGAGATTTGAGGAATCTTTTGTGTTTTCCTGTCATGGGATATACTGGGTTATGTTGCTATTTCAGAAAAAAGAAGAGTCATCCGATTGTCAAACAGCTTGTGTTTATAGGCTTTTCCTAAAGGAAGGCTCCTGTGGCTGTCCTGTGTTCTCCATCTAAAGTACGACATTGAGCCCTTATGTCAGGCGTTGTGCAAACAGACCCAGCACAGACCTTCCAAGATTCGCTCCTGCCTGTGATACCCTTTATTTAAGAAAAAAGTGTAATTAATATTTCAGAGGACCTTTCAGTGATTTATGGAGAATAATTTGGTGGGGAAGGGGGAGGGGAGGGAGGGTCAAGCTGACCTGTAATTGTTTCAGTCTGTTGGAAAGTCTTGTACTTCCCAGCAGGCATTTAGTGTATTACAGTTATGGTTAGATGACAAAACTAAGTTTTTATAGCAGCTATCAGCCTATACTTTTCTGTTTAAAAAGAGGAAAAATAATTTAGTTAAACAATAGAAAGTAGAACGTGGGATATAAAATGTAAGCACCTTTTTTAATTTTTCATGGTGACTCATTAAAAATGAATGGTACAGAAAGACTGGAGTTAAAAAATTTCCCCCTATGGCAGTATCTTTTCTAGCTTCTCTTCTTCTCTGTAGTGAATTCTAAGAAACCTAAAATGCTCTGGGATTTGCTTTGTCTGCATTATTCCTTGCAGTGTATTGATACCTGACTCATATTAATTTGTAGGGCATTTAGTAAGCTGTCACTTGTAGTGGAAAATATGTACAAGCGATCCAGTGAATATTGATTTAATAAAATCATAGAATAATTCGAGTTGGAAGGGATTTCAGGAGGTTTCTAGTCCAACCTGCTGTTCAAAGCAGAGTCATTCCTGAGGACAGACCAGGCTGCTCAGGGCTTGATTCAGCTAGATCCTGAAAGCCTCCAAGGCTGGAGATTGCATAGCCTCTTTGGGCAGCCTGTTCCACCGCCTGACTGTCCTAGTAGTGGAAAAAATGTCTTTCCTTATAAGTGGGTTATCTTCAGTTTGCCTGTTATCTTTCACCCTCCTGCCATGGACTGTTGTAGCTATGTCGTCTTGGTAACCTTGCCATGGGCACTGGGATGCTGCTGTTGGGTGTCTCCAAAGCTGTCCCTCCTCCCAGATGAACAAGTACTGAACCCTCAGCCGCTCCTTGCAGGACAGCTGCCCTCATGCGTATGAACTGGGGGTGCCCCCTCAATTTTGTGCCATCTTAAAACTTGGTGAGCGAGCACCCAGTCTCTTCCAGACCATTGACAAAGATGTTAAACATGACAGGTCCCAGGAGAGAACATTGTGGGAGACAGCGCTGAAAGCCTTGTTGGGATAAAGGACATCCACTGCTCTCATCCTCATCCACAAATCCAGGCATTTTATCATAAAAGGCAATCAAGTTGGTCAGGCATGATTTGCCATTGGTAAATCCATGCTGACTGTTCTCAATCACCGAGCTTGGCACATACTGAGCAATATGAAGGCTGAGTAACTTCTCAAGTGCATAAAATGTGACAGTTTTGTCAAGCTATTATACTATGGAGTAATTTCAGAGGGATTGTGGTGTACATTGGAAACACAAATGAAAGCATTTTGAAGGTCTAGAGGGTACTGTTGACCTTGTACCCTTTATCTCAGATTCATAGTTTCTCCATGTCTTCACATTTAATTTCAATTCCTGTTATAAGGTCCTAGGCACAAAGGAAAACAAGAAAATTTGCTATAGATTTTTTAACTTCAGAATGTGAGCACTGATTTTTGTAGTTAAATCTAAAATTTCTGTTAGCATCTTGTCATTCTGAAATGTCTCTGAGCCACTGAGAATCTTTTACTTGGCACTGCAGTAAAAATATTGGGTATTTTAAGAAAGTTGTGGTCATGCAACTGAAAAGCCTATCTAAAACAGTGAATCTTCTTTGCTGTTAAGCAAGATGTTGTTGCCTATAAAAGCAACAATACCTTTAACATTTAAATCTCTAACCTGCATGTCATGGGTTGAGGCTGGGCTGGCCACTAACAAATGACAGACACTGTCTATTAACCCCTCTCCCCTCCCAAAAGGGAAAAGGAGAGAGAGCAAGGGAAAGAGACTTTACGATTTGGAAAAGAAAACTAAAACAGCTTTAATGAAACAATAACAATAAAAGAAAAGATAATAATAAGGCAATTATGAAATATATACAATATGTACAAATACATACAAACAGATACGAAACCAATACCAAACTCAACTCCCCCCACCCGGATGACGATATGTCACTGCTGGCACTGAGGCAGTCCCAGGCTGGACTGGGCAGCAGACAGGGACAGCATGCAGGAGCTGGGCTCAGGCACTGGATTCAGGGATGCACGGATCGGGATCAATGACAGAAGAACAGACAGAGTCCTCCTCACATGTTGGCCATCGAAGAAGAGAGATTGACCCTCGTGATCTCTCAGCTTTATACTGAATATGACGTCTATGGGATGGAATACTCTGTTGGTCAGGTTTGGGTCACTGTCCGGTTCGCTCCTCCTGGCAGGTGCGACCTTTTTTGTGCTTGTGACCCTTTTCACACCCAGCACCCTAACACGCAGTACAAGATTTAGCAGTGACCTTGGTCGCTACAAGAACAAGTACAAGCAAGTGCCTCTCTGCGCACCTTTCCTTGGTACTAACTGTAAACATCAGGCCTTGTCACTGCCAGGAGCAGTCACTGTTTGGAAAAACTTACTGCTGTTTCAGAAAGTGCGGTTAGTTAGAGGAGACTTAACTGAAAAGTTAAAGCACTAAAACAGAGTTAGTTCTGGTTTAGCCCAAACCAGGACACCTGCATCTTTCCTGTTTACCTTTGTAACTGTATTTAACTATATTACTGACTTAGAATCAGCTTGTGTGTTCTGTTACAGTGTTTGTATGTGAAGCATCCCTTTCCACTACCCTTTTGGCAGTGTTCCGAATAATAGTATTTGAACTGGATTTTGCATTATGATGTAACTAAAGTCAAGGTGGTAATATAAATGATTAACCACACGCTAGCAGAAGGGATTGTGAATGAAGTTATGTACCAATGATTCAACTGGAAAAAAAATGTACTCTAGTAGGTTATTACCTATTAATTATCCAGAGGTGGTTTCATTTACTCAAAATATACTAGTGCTTCATGAGG